>NC_071535.1:20521665-21149042 GCF_026979565.1 Vidua chalybeata
ACTTATTCTTGTCTTCCTTAATACAGGTTAATGCTTCTTGTTTGTCTTTGAATGGCAGCAGGCTCTGGACCAGTCCCTTTTCTTGTTTATGTACTGGCTGGGATGCAGATCAGAAGAAATTCAAAGCAAATCTCATCAGACCTGTTAAACCCTTGCCTTCCCCTGGGGTTTGACATTCAGTGAATGCCCTCTCTTTAAGTTCTCTCCATAAAACTGAATTCCATTTTCAGTACAGGAAAGTTATGGGCTGCTGGCTTTTTTTACTGAAGAGATAAGGTGGAGCTTATACCTAGCCAACAAAAAATACCTGCTTTATATTGACCTGGACCTGATCTTCTGCTGGTTTTGGTAAGTAAAAAGATGCATGAGTAGTTGGAACAAACAATACAACCTCAGATACTAATGATTGGGGTTGTTTTTGTTAGACCAAGTAGAGCTGTGCAGCTCACCACAGAGGAATACAGGCTTCTTGATGCTGGTCAGCCTTGGAAAAGACTTGATCTTTGACTTATTGTTTGTGTCTGGGCCAGTCATGATTTTCAAGACAGAAGAAAATTTTGAAAGAAAGTGGATTTTCACAGCAAAATGTCAAATACAGCATTAGCAAAGTTGAGAATGGAAGACTCAAGACATCTTTGCAAATGAAACGCCTAGAGTTCTACAAACCTACCCTAGTCTTTTTGGCACTCCAGAGGGCAGAAATAACATGCTCAGTTCATTTAGCAATCAGTTTTTCTCTTATTTAATAATAGCGCTATTTGAGAGGAAACTCTCCCACCTTCCTTAATTTACCAAATAATTACTAATTGTTAAATTAAACCTGAGGCAGCTGTAAATTTACACTGCCCTGACACAGCAGGCACGAAAGGACTCTGATTGCTGTAGTAGAGCTTCTAGCTGAGAGCTTGCCTGTGAAGCTCCTCTGCAGAGACATACAAGAAGAGGCTTTATTTTTTAGTATTTTTTTGCATAAAGGTCTGGACACAGTGCAAGGTATGCTCTCTTGAAAAATACTTGGGCTATTCTTTAGGAAGAGGGGGTGGTACTGAATATTTTTTGGGCTTATATTTTGGGTTTCTTTCAAATCTGAAAGGCCCTATTGCTTATACCAAATCAATTCCAGACAATTCTTGGCTGGGACCAGGAAATTTAAAGAAGATAGGATTTTTTTATTTTTTTTTTCATATGCATTTCCCCCTAGCCTATTTCTACTGCATTCTGTAGGAGAACTTTTTTTTTTTTTTAGGTCAAATAGGTTGGTACTTTCAGTGCTGATGATCCATTCTGCCCTGTAATAACAGTCTTTAAACAACATTTGGCATTCAAGCAAATATCCCACATCAAAGATCATAGCCATTTATCATCCCTTGTTTCAGGCTGACTGCCCTCAAAAGTTTTCAGCTTAAATCTGTGATAGTTATGGCCCGGGGTGTATCACACACTTCCTGGCTTTGTCTTCAGGGTTATTGCAACAGTTGTGCTGCAAAGGAGCAATGAGATAGTGGGAAAGGGCTCTCCTATCTGGGGTATGACTTCTTTGCAAATGGTACTTAAGCTTAGAAATTGTGTGTGAGGAGATTTGGTAATGTGGCTACAGCAGTTAAATGAGTGCTTTGCCTCCTAAAAAGTGGAGTACTCTCAGAGATAGTTGCTAGCTTTGAGAGTTCCTAAAGGCCTTTAAAAATCTGGGTGACTTGCTTTGCATTAGCTAATATTCTGAATATGTGTACAGGAAAACCTGAGCACAGAATCAATCACTAGGGATTTTGTCAAGGTTAAATAATGAATTAGTTGTAGTGAATAATTACATCTCACCTCTTAATTCCTGAGCAATTAGAGAATCATACTATCTTACAAAGTAATTTCTATGCCTTTCCTTTATTCCTCCACATTATTTTCCCATAGACCTCCTTGAAAGCTGAAGGGTGGACATGCTGTTTTCCAGCCTTTAGTCAAGATTTGTAAAGAGTCAGCTGAGCATTTAATTTCTGTCCTTGTTCTGAGACAGTGAGCAGTTGTTTAGCCTGGAGAGCCAAATAGCTCTGGGGCAAAGTAATCGGTCTCCATGCATGGTTTGAAACTAATACTATTGTAATACAGAAGAAACATGAAGCTCTGAATGTTTCTTTCCAATACTATGGCACTCAAGCAAGCAGGATATGTTTGAGACATGCCAGCTTCTTAATCCAAAGAGTCTACATGATAAATATGAAATAGTTGGCTAGAACCTGCAAAGACATCTCCTCCCTTCCCCTTTCATATTTGCAGAGAAGTAAATTTCTATAATATCATGCATCTGTCATAGACAGGGGATTTTTTCCACCTCTGTTGTCAATGCAAAAAAAAGGATGAAAAATCAAAGGGTAAAAACACTTTCAGATTTGTGTGTTCAAATTGAGGTTCTGCCTTTTCTTCAGCTGGCTAAACTCTGTGATTTGATCTTTGGAGTTTCTTGGCATCAGTTTATTAATGTATGTTTTTATGTGGGGAAAAAAGGCAGGAAATGCACAGCTGAAATTACAGTTGTTTGACCTAATTTGTGAAGTCCTAGGCTGTGAGTTTGTCAGCCTCTCAAGTCCAGCTCTGTGAGAGGAGTCACCTTTAAGAGATGTGTTAGTTGTTCATGTTGTTTGATTTATAAGAGAAGATTCTAAATCTGGTTTAATTTTGCGATGCTGAAATAGAAAGATGTTAACAGTCTGAAAAAATTGTGTGACATGAATACCAAGAAGAGAGGGGTCAGGGGAAAGGAAATATTTAGGAGTGTAGGCAGGATAAATATAAACAAAGGAAAGCTGAGATGGAAAATGATAAGAAAAATCCTGAAATTAAAACGCATTCAGCTGAGTTGCAAGTACAGTTGCATAATCCTAGCTCTTTAGGACAACCAATATCAGAATAGAAATACACCAGAAACCTACCTATATATCTATAGAATCTCTCTGTGGACTATCTAAAGAATCTCCCTACATGCATTTTAAAGCACTTCTCCCTGCACTACTAGAAAGGGGATTGGGGGCAACCTGCTGAGCCAGGGAAGTGGTCTACATGGCCTATGTACATGTTCTGAGCAAAAACTCTGGAGCCTAGTTCTCTTGCTTTATCAGATCACTGTGATCACTTTGCCATCAGATCACTGGGAGCACATCCTTATAAAACTTTTCTTTCACTCCTTCTACCCAGTCTTTCCACATAATCTTACAGCCATCTGAACTTAAACTAGATTTTCAGATCCCCAAAGCTAGCTGAACCTGAAGGAAAGTGGCACCACCACTTCTCCCTCTGCCATGTAGAAAGCACTCATAGGTCATCATATTCCAAAGCTGAGCATTCCACTTGGTTTTCCCATGTAAACCTGATGTATGTGTTAAACCTGATGTATCTTTTACAATGAGGACTTGACTTTTCTGCATGGTATCTAGCATGGGCAATAGAATTAAAGCTGGCTGTAGTACTAGTGGGCCAATTTTCTTTTAATTATTACTTCAGTTGTCTATGAAATAGTGGCTTTAAGCACTGAGGAGAAAGTAAATTTGGGTCCTTTCCAGCTTTAGAAAGTCAATAGATTTGCTAGGCTTGAGCAATTTTATTTTGTTAAACATATTGAGGTTAACAGGCAGAATTCAGCCATTACCAAGGTTTTGTATAATACTTCTATTGCCTTACACATTGCCAGTTGCTAACAGCACCTAATCTGAGGTGGCCCAGCTTCTGGAGTCTGCAGGCTGAATTAATTGAAAACGACTTAAGACACATTGCCTGAATGTGAGGTTTTTTTTAGATGGTAAGTCATCCTAGCAGTTTAAGGCTAGAAATGGATCCAGACAAACATCCCTGAACTGGAGAAGAAATAACTATACAAATTTTGAAAGTAATATTTTTCTCTACTGGAAAAGAACCCCCTAATTTTCTATTTATCCTGTTCCTCCTTTCCTTAACAAAGCAGTATTTTTCTGATCATGTGAATTTTATTTACTGACTACCAAGTAATTGCATGGTGAGTAATTGGATGGCTTTGCAGGACTGGAAATGGAACGCTGACTGCTTAACCTGTAGGTAAGTATTCCAGCCCTGTGCTGTCCCAGCAGTGAGGGCAGATTGTTTTCAAATGCCAGCTGTGTGACGTGGTGGGATTCAGCCCAGTGGAGTCAAGTGTGTGCTTCCCAAGGAACCACTTAGCTCTGTTGGCAGCCTTGGGAAAGGAGCAGAACAAAATGGTTCTTAGGAAGAATGGTTCCTACTAACTACCCATTGTCTGGACGGACTGTATCTATGGCTATCTGAGAACACAGAAGTACTTGTAGTAATCGAAATCTCAATTTGTGCATGCTGAGTACCTGCCGAGCTCTGTTATCTTTCACTGACACTAGATGAAAATTAAATATTTGATTTAGCTGCAGGACCTTAAGTAACTGCCTGAATCACTGCTGGAAAAGTAAATAAGATTTTAAAAGAAAAATTTGTAGCACAGAAACCGCCAGAAGGAAGCAGTACTCAGCACCACTTTAGTTGAAAGAGGGGAACAATTCCTGCCATTTTTCAGCAGCGGATCTTCTCTTTCTGACCCAGCAGCAGTAGATTAGTTACCCTGAGCTGTTGTAATCTGCACCAGGTCCCACTAAAATCCCTGGGTTTTTTGCTTAAGAAGGAATGGTGAAAGAATGCAGCCCAGCTGTTATAATATAGAAACCTACAAGAGCAAATCTTTTTAAAAGAAGCCCAGCACAGAGAGAGCTTTTATTCATATGGATAGAGTTTTTTCCTTTTTTTTCCTTTTTTTTTTTTTTTTTTTTTTTTTTTTTAAACCCCATGGAGCTTTTCCCTCCTATAGTTTTTTTGCAAATCTTCTCCCCGTTGTTGCTGGGAGATTTAAAACAAACAGCCGAACAACCAAGAGCATTTAATGAGCTCTGAATTGCCTTGCTATTAACTGAGAGAATTTCTAGGTTTCCCACTTCCCCAACTGGCCTAAAATCACAAAAATAACCTCATCTTGTTATAATCCTGTTTCACAACTGCTTAATTCCACTCTAGACTGGATTTTTCTTTCTTAGCTCTCATTTTTCCCCTATTACACATGTATCCATTCTTCCTCTGTCACAAACTTGCTCACACACCCCCACACATCCATGCTCACATACACCAGGAGTGGTTTACAGCTCAATTGAAAGATGTTTCTTAACAACAACAACAACAAAAAAGCTTTCATTGTTTCTTATGTGGAGCACAACTAACAAAACAAAGGAAACCAGAGTGGGCAGTAAAACTCTTGGGGTGTGCAAGCTCAGTTGTGGGAAATGTGGTGTTAATTTTTCTTATTTTAAAACCCACTAATGCCTCTTACAGAGGTCAAAAGAACGTTTTGCTTACTTAAAAAGTAAAAAAAAAAAATCCGATGATTTCGTTATATGGGATTTATTTGGGTTCTTTCTTTTTCTTAACTAGTAAAGTTTGTAGGAAAACAGGATATTTGTCTCTGAAGAAGTTGTCTGCTACTTATTTCCTGCATAAACTTCCTGCTGTTGCTACTTCAGAAACTACTATCTAATCCACTTGTGTCCCAGGCTTTCAACTCTGTCACTGTGCACTTGGTCCTCAGATCAGACTTCCAAAATTCATTCCCCCATATCACCCCTGCCCTTAATTTCTTTGGCATCCACTGGCTGGGTCATGTGACAAGTTTTTCCTCACTCATTCTTTCCTTGAATAATAACTTTGTTCACCTCTCCGTCAAATTTCTCTGTTTCCTCACATGCCACTCTTCACAGTACTTAAATTTGAACTGTCTGTTGAAGCCTACCTGGAAAGAAGATCCTTGCTTTTGTGCATGTTTCAGCCCTGTCTCACTGCACACAGAAAGCACCCACAGCTTTGCAAATATCCCTGGAAATTTGATTTCCTGGGTTTTTTTACTTCATATCAATTTCTTTCATCCTCTAATTAGTACACTTGTTATGGGCTTACTTTAGTTTAGCTAGTCTCTGTGGAGTGTGGTAATACCATGCCAGAACTTGGTGGGTTGTGGTGTTGTTTTTTTTTTTTTTTTTTTTGGTTTTTTGGTGATAAAATGCCATTTTCTTCCATCAGGGCAGATTAGAGTCAGCTGTGTATTATAAGGTCAATGTACAAAAACCTTATAAATGTATTGACCAGTCTGGAAGCTAGTTGTTATTTTTGTAATGCCCTGGTGACACAATGATTAAACTGATTAAGCCATAAATGATGAGGACATCAACTTCTGTCAGTTCAGCTCTTGGAATAGCCCTCCAGCCCCCAGTCTCCCAGTGTTCTGGATAAATGTGCTTTGAGTTCATTGTAAAACGCCAGGTCAATGGACTGCGGAGTATTCAAACAAAGCAGAATGTTCTGGCCACGTGCACAGCCAGCTCTCCTGCCTGTGCTGCCACAGGTGAAATCAAGGCAAGGAAATGCGGGCCCTTGGCAGACCTACAGCAGATGCCATCTCAGTTTGTCTGTGATGAAGGCGAGCTGTTCCTCTCCATTGGTGACATGCTTTCCACTTTTGCCTGGCAATTTGCCTGGCTGCTCTTCACTACTTATTAACCATGTAGTCTCAGGTCTGATATAATTTCCCCTGGAAAAAGTTTCTATCTAATTCTTTCTAAAACATAATCACAGGGTAACAGCTTCAGAGTGAACCCCTGAATGTATCCAGCAGTAGCTACTGTGGCTACTCTAATGGCTCCAACAAATGAAGCTAAATCCTGAGAGCATTTGAAGAGTGTGACAAGTGTGGATGGTAGCTGTGATAGTGATTTGCTTGTCACACCAGGAACATTGCACACCAGCTTTCTGCCATCTGAGTGGTGTGCCAGGACTTGGGGCTAAAACTGAGTCCTAGCTGTTTAAGGCCCTGATTACCTGGCAAATTCTCCTTTTTTGCACATATCCAGAGCTGGTGACGAGGGAGCTGAAGTGGGAGTGCGTCAAGACGACGCTGTTTGTGGCAGCACACTCTGTAGCACAGCCTGTGTTGGCTCACTTGCTAGGCAACCTCTGAATGCTGCCTTTCTCAAGTGTTTGGGAGGAGGTGAGCTGATCTCCTTTTGAGTATGGTTAGAACAGTGGAGCTCTGATTCTGAATCATTATTCTGCCACTGATTAATTAACAATGGGAACAGTTTATTCATTAACTGAACTTGTCTCTCTTCTCTGCTTTAATTTGGAAAAAGCAATTAAGTACTATGGTTGATGAACCAGGGTGTAAATACACAAACAGCTAGTCCCAAAGCCCCGTGCCTTTCTTTATATAAGGAGGGTGTTAACACCTGTTTACCTGTAAGGGAAACTTCCTGCAGCTCTCCTATTAGAGCTTGGAGAATCAGGCTATGGAGAATAAGCAGTGTGGGTGCAGTGTTGGCACCCATACACAACAGAAGCTTGGCTTGGGCCAAGTGTGCAGATGCAGCTGGTGCATCAGACCCTGCATGGATTTAGCAGTTCCTATGCATCTGTGGAACTAGTAATGGTGTACAACAACCTTGCATGGAAGGAATTTCATTCTCATTTTTTTTAATCTTTATAAAAGCCCTCTTTGTAAATGCAGTTACTTGTACTTGCTGCAGTAGCAGAGATGATTTTTGGATATGTATGTAAAGATCACTAGATGCCTTCTGGATAGAAGGCAACAGCCTTTGTTACTATTTCCTGTGAACTTTATGGCCTTGTGGTCTCTTGCCCCTCTCCAACTCCTAGCACTCAGGATGAGAAAAACACTGCCAGATGAAGGAGCAACTGGTGTAATCCTGCTGAGACAGGATACCACTTTCAAGTTGCACATGATTGAAATTTGTGATGATTTCCACCCTTCTGTGGATTGGCTGGCCAGCTATAGGCAAGAATTGGTTCTGGGTTTGAGATATCTTGGCAGCTGGAGGGATAAGCTCTTGAGCGGTCATTAACTGATGTAGACAGACAGAAGCAAAAGGAAAGCAACTCAAGGGGAGTGAGATACATGCTTTTCTTTGAATTTACTCTTTAGCTGCTGTTTGTTAACACGGTCCACTGATTCTGTAGCTAATTTTGTAGTAGAGATTTAATAGTTTCTTTATAAGCTTGGGTCTCGTTTTTTCAGGAGGGAGTTCAAACATTTAGTTTTGGTCTTGAACTCTCATGTGACAGATTAGGCTGGCATTATAATTATGACCAGACATTTTCTATTCCCAAGGACTTTTCTTGTCTCTTTCTCATTGATGCCTGGAAGAGTTTAGTAACAGCCAAGGGAGTTAACAACTGAGCTACTTCTTCAGTCCTTTGTGAGATGAGCTTGTGAAACTTCAGAGTTGTTTCACTGTTACATATTAATCGTTAAGAGTATGGTAGCACCTAGTAGAGAAGACAGGAATACAAACTAGGCCTCCACCTAACAAATGCCCTCCTTCTCTGCTGGACAAATGTGTGATGAAAGAAAAGAAGTAAGGCAGACAGAGATGGAGGTACAGAGCAGACAGCAGCAAAGATGGGGGTGGATGCTGAATAACCATGTCTTCCAGTCTCCTCCATAAGTCTTTTTCTCTTAGCCCTTTTAGAGAGGATCTTTTTGGCAACCAAATTAGAAATGGAGGCTAAAGTCTGAGCATGCAGTGGGAGAAAGTGGCAGCTAGAAACCTCAAGACACTTCTCTTCTGTCCTGTGAAGAGGGAATGTCACAGGACTGATGTCAGAAGAATTGGATTGGTCTCAGAGAACCTTTGCAAAAGGGTAGCAGATGAAGGATCTGAATCTCAGTGACACTTCTGTGTCTGACACAGCTCAGAGAAAAATGGAATATTTAATTACAGAAGGGTTTCAATTACATGAATTGCTGGTGCAATGTGTGGTCGAAAGTCTGTATGGAATAGGTCTGAAATGGAAACTGAGCATGCTTTCAAGACAAGATATTAAGGATAGATGAAACATGACTCAAAACTGTCTTGTAAAGATGCACTACAGTCATCTCACCATGAGGCAGGTAAAGTTTATAAATGGGCAAGGAGCGCATTGACTCTGGTCTCTCTAAGACTGTCACTATAAATTATTTTGACTTGTGACAGCCACAAGCCAAAGTAATAAAATAAACTTAAACCTGACTCTGTGTGCAGCCTATGAACATCTCTCTTCTGCCAGACAAAATGCTTTCAGTTGTCTCTCCTAGGGCAATTGATTATTGAAAAGCTTTTTTTTTTAAAAAAAAAAAGGCTGGTGACGTACCATTTGCATAGATGTTTCTCTTGAGTCTCCTCTTCCCATCCTCTGTGTTGTTTATGCAGCAGACAGCAGCAGTGCTGCATGTTCCCTCCTAGCCTGGAAATCGACTGTGTGGAATAAGCAGATGGAATGAGCAAAAGGAAACTTGAGGTCTAACTGGGCAGTTGGACTTAAGGAAAATAAAGAATAAATGTTTGTCATAGAGCCTGCATGTTAATGATCAGCCAGAGTTGAAAAAATATCAAGCTCAACAGTCATGAGGTGTGACAAACTCCTCTCTATGAAGGGAATTCAAGGCTGGCCTTTGTTAGGATGAGTTCCAGACCAGGATTTAGGCATCATGACTTTCAGTAGAGGAATTCCTTCCCTCCGCAGTTCAAAAGCTTGGTTGCAGCACATGAATGTACAGGGCTGACTTTGGATCATTGCGTCATGAATGTAGGTGTCTAAGAATAGCAGTCACACTGAATGGAGGGGATGAGAGAAAGTCTGATCCAGCCAACTGGCAATGTGATGGACCTCTCTCTATATTGCCTGGATTTAGAGAGTGATCTCAGAGGTGGAATTTTGAAATGGATATTCAGCTTCTGAAACTGCTTCTGGCAGATAAATGCCTGGCCTGTATGCTTCAGGTAAAAGCTGCTACTTTTTCATAAAACTTGTTTGAAGGAGGAGCCTTCAACAATCCTTGTTTCATAGCTATATTACTCACTCAGGAAGTGTTAAAGATGAGTATAGACCTTTTCCCTGCAATGATGCCATAAATAACTCTCATAGGGAAAATGTTCTGCATTTCTTGAGCCTTGGTTAGTGTGCACAGATTCATTGGAAAGCAAGTAGAAATAGAGTATAGTTGAATAGTACAGTGCTTGCACCTTGAAATTGTTCATAATTTTCAATTATTTACTTGTTCCTTTCATTGAAGGCAAAAACTATAAATTCATACAACTTCATGAAAAGATATAAATGAGAAGCAGTCAGATGCTAGTTAACAAGTTCAGATTACTTCCTCAATACCAGGGTTGCACTTTGAGTGTTAGAGTGAAGGATAAGAGAGCTGTTTTTTCAATGAGTATAGCAGTAATGGCACCCCACTAATGTCTCTAGTGGTATAAAATGAGACAGATTAAGGACAGATAACGTAAGACATAAATATGCCAGTTCTTCTGAGCAGACAATATGACAAAGGGGAATTCAACAGCAGAGCAATAGACTGGCATGCAGCTTGGTTGCCACAATCAAATAGAGTGAAAACCATCACACCCTCAAGAGGTGTAATTTTGCTCTATCTTTTTCTGTGCCCATAAGCATGGTCCACAAAGGCATATGGGATTTTTTCATGTACTTTCCTCTCTTTACTTTCACCTTAGAGATGACACTTGATCATTATGATTTCCAATGACTCATGCTCAGCAACACAAAGCTAAATTGATTACCAATCCATCCTCCAGGAAATACTGGTGGGTATCCTCAGGAATCTTGGTTAGGTTCAGGTAAACATCTCTCACACTGGTTCTTCTGATGACTAGAGCAATTTGGTTCTTCCTGCTTTCTGTTTCTAACAACAGAAGTCTTGTTCTCAGTTAAATAAAAAAGTATATACATAGTAGGCAAAAAAATCCAAACAACAACAGCAACAACAAAAAAAAAAAACTATCCAACAAAACCTTCCAACAGAAAATATAATGATATACCAGAAGAACCATTTATGCATTAAAATCTCTTCTCAATTTTCCAGAAGGCATCCGAAGCTCATTAAAAGAGGCTTTATTTTAGTGTGGTTGTGGTTTTCATTTTCTCTCTTCTTAAAACAGCTTCTGTCACAGACAAATCACTTTCTCTGGCATTTTCAAGCACATATTTCCTAGCAGTCATGCTAATACCATCACAGGAGGGAAGCATTTAACTATTGCTGTTTCAACTCTATCTCAGCAGTGCGAAATTGTGACTTGCAATTACCATTGAATTTTTCTGCAGGGAAATGTAGCCGAAATAGAGCCCTTGCCTTAAAAAATAATACCAATGAACTTATGCAATGACTGATTTCTGCACTATGCAAATCTGTTCTTTTGCATGGTTGAATTGGTGGAATACAAAGAGATCTCCAAGTCAAGTGATTGTGATGTACACAGGATGTAGCACACAAGCTTGAGATTTTGTTGCAGGCTATGATAAGGATCAAATCAGGGGCAAAATTATTCAGTGATGGTTGATTTTACCTGAAATCTGCCTCTATTGTCCGAGTGCCAATCTGTGGTGGCCTTATCTGCAATACTTGCTATGTAACAGCCTTATTCAAAAAGTTTTAAAGTCAGTGCGAGGCTTCTCATTGCTTTTAACAGTTTTATGTAAGGCTCTGATTTAAACACACATGGGAAGCCTCAATTATAGCCTTCATCTCCCTACTTTGAAAATGTGGTCTTGGCCACCCAGCATGAAGAAGCCTTCCTTGGTGCCAACAACTGGATTTTTTTATTGTTGTATCCCTTACAGGCAATGTCACTTAGTAGAGTCTGAGTCTTAGCAAGGTGCTGCAGACACATTCTTAATTTTAAGTCACCTTATGAGCCTGTGTAAATCAGGAAGCATTGCTTGGGCACTTAAAATCGGGTAGGTTCTCACCCAAGTCTTTAAAATGCAGAATCAGAATAGCCATACCCACATCTAGCAATCCTCAGTGATACTACATTAGTAACTACTGCTGTGGTTTTGTGGAATGAAGATGGGAACCTTTGGACCAGATGCATTCTGTTGAATGATCTCAAACAAAGCACTTATTTGTCAGAGAAATACTAGAAAGAGATGGTCTTGAAGGGAATACCTGACAGGAGTGGTGTCGAGTTAGTCACTGGAACAAATATACCCACTGATGGAGAAGTGGTTAAAGAGGACCAGCAGTCCCAGAACTAAATACTAGACCAGAAGCCTCTGCCTGAGTGGTTGCTATAGATGCAGAAAGTTAATAAGAGGCTGGAGCTAAATTCCCTTCTTGTGTTAAGGCATATATGACCAGTTGTCTGTGATGGCTTCAACCTTAATGCTTTCTTCATGGGTCTCCTGATCTGCAAAAGTGTAGCAGCATTCCCAATAGAGTCGACCTGGTGACTTGACCTTGATGGGCATTTGAGGCATACTAAGGTGAAAGTTTCTAGGACACTGAAGCTGGCCTGATACCTCATTTCTTTTTATAGGAGGTGAGCTTGATACTTGGTCAGCTTTATTATTAGCTAGTTTAGGAAGTTAAGTTAGCTCACAACATAAACAAGCATTGGAATGGATGTACAGGAGAGTGCAGAAGTAGTCCACAGCTGTGGCAGGGACATGGACTCTCTCTAGAGAGAGAATTAGACAAATGCAACCACTTCATGCAAGGTCAACATTTTTCATACTTCTTGCCCTGTATTTTCAGAGCTTAATGATCTACCCTGGTTCATGTCATGCTACCCTATGTAGGATAGTGCTGCAGGACTGAGACACTGAGGATTATTGTGCAGATAAGGGAAGGTGATAACCTCAGCAGTTGTGATGGAATGTGAATAGATGCTGAGTAACAAGAAACTTCCCATTTACTCTGTCTTCTTCTGTCTTCCTGTGTCAAGTCACTGCCTTCATGAGACCCTCTTTTTATCTCTTTACAGGAAAAGAATAGTCCTCTACCTTCTAAAAGTATTGCAAGGCTACATTATTTATTTTACAGAAAAAAATAGTTGGTTTCAGCTTCAGACCTATCAAACATTCTCATGGTTCTTGTTTGTATACTTATTTTTTCAAAAATGTATGGGAGATGAGAAGACTGAAGGTTAGTGGTCCAAAACAAATTTTAGTGGTTATTACTGTAGCAAATAGTTGGATTAGGTAAACATATGAACAAGAGCTTTTTCTTCTCAGCACTTTTTTTTCCCCCACAGAAGAATGTGAGCCACTCTTTATTAGGTGTAAATTGTGTATTACTGCATCAAGAGATTGATGTTGATTTACATGGGATCATGGCTTGGCTCTCTCAAGCTCTGATCCACTTTGCTGGACTACTTTGTGACTGCAATGAGGCATCCTACTAATTTCTCCTGCAACCCTATTCCTCACATTTCCCAGGCCGTGGTGTTTGTGTTTCCTGATTTTACAGCACAGTGTTTTAATTATGGTCAGAAAAAAAACATAAGGGAAGGGAATGTTCTGATCTGTCTTTTAACTGCAGTTCTTACTGGTATTTATTTCAAAGTAATTATAGGAATGGAAATTGCTATGAAAAAATGGCCTTTTCCTGCTAACAATCCCAGACACTTATGTGTATTTGAGGCAAATCTGCGCACCTTTGTTGACACAAGTTTTATTGCGAGTCATATTTATTTTCCAGCCACTACTGTGAAATAGCCTTGCAGCAAAGGCTGTCTTCAAGGAGAGGAGAAGGGTAAAGAACCGGAGGGACTTGCAGCGCTAAACTCACTTTTTTCTCTTATTCTCTTATCACAGGCAGCTTTTGCTGCCTGAAAATGTGAGCCTCTCCTGCCCCCTCGTGCGGATTTGTGAGCACTGCCAGCAAGTCACTTTCGAAAGCCTCCTCAGAGAAACAGCAGAATAGAATAACATGCAAAAGAGTTTTGAGATAAAGCAGTTGTGCTGGACAGTGTTTTAGGAAGGATAGACATATGAAGGCAGCTGTACAGACCTGCACTGGAGTATCTCCCAAACCATTAACAAAGAGAAGTTGCTTCTTGAAACTTGCTTTTCCAGGCTGTAGAACACATAACTTTGAGGATGGTAGATCTGGTGAAAGTCTCTTTATGTGTCACATTCAGATTTGGCAATGACTGTGTCCAAAATTTTAATCTGAAGAATGGTGTCTTCAGGATTTAAGCATGGAAACAGTTAAGCCTTCTACTCTACTGCTTCTCTCTGCAGGACAGGTCTCCCATGCATGTTTAGCCTTAGCTGGAATGTTGCTGGGTCCTGCTGCCACCTGGTGCTTCTTACACCCTCATCTGGTACCCAGATGTCTCGGGCTACACATCTGTTCCTCTGGCCTGCGGTCTCTCACTATACTGAATTCTAAAATATTTTTGGGTGCCTTTAACTGAAAAAAATTATCAAGATGAATATCAAACAGTTGGTCAGAAATGGCATGGTGATCAAAGGGTGAGAGGCTCAGCAATACCTAAGCTTTGCATTAGTATTTCAGTACACAGTTTTATGTACCTGGTCCAATACTGGACTGTATTTCGAGACTATTTATTTTGTTTTTCTCGGTGCTTAGACAAAATTTTACTGATGTTAATGGAAGTTCAGCTGAGCAGAATACAACTGGAATCAGGACTGTGGTATTTGATTGTTTTGGGTGTTTTTTTCTTAATACAGTGAGAGTCAGAGTGGATGGGTCTGTGTTCCAAAAACATCTTAGCAGAAGATATTGAATTACAGCAGCAGCTTCCTCACCTTATTTTTGAGGACCAAAGTAGGTTATATAACTTGTGTTGTTGAGAAACCACATACTGACATTGTCTGTGGCATTAGACACCTACTTTGGGTGTCAAAAGAACAATCAGTAATACAGGACTTATCAAGAGCAGAGAAGATAAGTGGAATGGTCCATCCCCTAATTCTCTTTCTAGGTTCCCATCCTGTAGGGTTTGGATCTTTTTCATCATCTGTCTTTGCATAAATGAAATCCTAACATCTCTCCTCTCAATTCAGAACAAAAACCCCAAACCAAAACCGAAAGCCAAAACCAAAAAAAAAAAAAAGAAAAAAAAAAAGAGAAAACCCACAACAAAAAACCCTACAAACAACAAAGACAGCAAATTGCTTCTGTGATTATGGTGAACAGACTCTTAAGAGCAGATTTATAAGGTCTCCTAGTCTCTAAACTGGCTTTGCTTACAGGAAAACATTCTTGCAAGCAGCAGGGCACCATCATGCTGTAAAAGAGAGGGGTGATGGTGGGGCACTTGAATAAACAAAGTCACAGAAGAAAAATCCACTAACAGTTATTAAATTTGAAGATACAATCTCTGTGTCAAGAATTCCCTAGACTATGGATTGCTGAGACCCCTGTCTTTCTCAAGGGAAGTATAATAACAGTCTTGCTATGCTACTTCCCTTCCTAACAACTGATAGCCACTGCCAAAAAAGAGATAATCAGGTAGCTGATCTTCAATCTGGTCCCACCATTCTATTCTTAAAGGGTCTCTTAATCTGAAACTAAATGAGAGCAAATAAATTGTGATTTGCAAGGAAAGAAATTAAGTAGAGAGTAATTCACACACTCTTCCCAGTACCCAGCAGACCTGGCTGCAAATGTACAAGTAACTACAAAAACAGGGAATTGAAGGCCACAAAGAGCCATAAATGGATTCATCAGATCCAAATTTTAAATAATTCAGCTTAGAAAGATTAAGTGATAGTGGTGTTGTTATTGCAACTTTTTATAGGCCTCAATTAATTCTAGAGAAAGAGAGCCAATGCACCTTTAAAACTTTCTGCTTAATCAAGTATAGCGAATGCTCATTTAATGATTGTCTTTTTGTACCAACAAGAAGTAACAACGCTTTTAGCAAAAGAAATGGAATGAGAGAGAAATTGCCTAATCAGCCCTACTCATGCAGTGCTTTGTGAGAGAGATTATTGAATTTTCAGTCTCTGCAGAATTTTAATGAAGCTCTGTCTTGCTGGAAAATCCAGCCCTTTGTCAATAAAGTTCAATAACTCGACCACCCATGTAATAAGATGTACTGCCTGCAATCTTTCACTTGCCAAAGCCAGAGCCCTGCTGGAGTCTCCCTGAAAGTTGGAAGTACTTATTTGTTGTGTATTTTCCTACAGTCTCCATGCAGTGGAATTTGTATTTACTTTAGTGAAGGTGTTTATAGTGAGGTAGAGAAAAAATTCAAATTTGTCTCAATCTGCTGGTTGCTATGCTAATAGGAATATTGCCCTGCTGAAAGGGTATACAATGAACCTGTCTTCAGGACCACATCTGTCACAGCAAAACTCTTCATTAAGTTACAAAATAAGTAACAAGGTACTGAAGAATTCAGAACTATAAGAAAGGAAGTGAAAGGTGTTTCAGTAATGTCTGCACTGAGAAATTAATGTCCAGAGAAATTAAGAAAGTCACTAAACATGAGAATACCCTTGCACCACTGCTGTTGCTTGGTATCAGACGAAAAGTGAGACCACTAATCTGCCAAACTAGACAGAGCAAATTTCAAGGGATATTCACAAAATCCTCCAATAACCAAAACCAAGCAAAACAAAACCCAAGCAAATAACAAAAACACCAAAAAAAACCCCCAAAGAAACGAATTTGTCTGGATATGTATGGAGTAACTATTATGTATACACCAAAATTTAAGTTTCAAAATAATCAGAAATTGCAGGGATGTGAGCAGGCTTTTCTCTGTGAATAACTGGCCACACTGAGGTCTTATGTGCCGCTAGTTTCAAACAGAAGTTCTACATTTCTGGATTTACAAGACTTTTTGTTTATGAAAATTTCATTGTGGCACTAGCTTATTGCAGTGAGAAATTGTTTTTATATTAACTATGTTTTTTCAGTGGAAAAACTTTTGCTGAAGCAACTTCTATACCAATTGCTCTCTAACTCTGGACTGTATTCCAAGATGAGCAAGAAAGGAATTAAAACTTCTGAATTGTAATTTGTGTAAAGGAAAATCCATAGACAGCAGTGGGGAGCTGGGACTTGATAAAAACAGGAGAAAACTCAGTCTCCTCTGATGAGAGGACACAAATTTATTGAAGATGATGTTATCAGAAACTACTGGGGTAATACAGAGAATAGCACAGAAGCAGAATAGCCACAGCAGGAGAAAACTTAGAATCAACCCTGACATCAAGGTTGTGATGGAAGTGAAGAAACCTGTAGAATATGTCATGGAGAGCAGTAGGAAATATGAAGTTTTTCTTGTCCCAGCTGCCCATAAATGTCTTTCAGACAATGGTATACATTAAAGGAAGCTAATACCACAAAGTTAGATGGACAGAATAGACAGGGGAGTAATTAGAGATACCCAAAGGATGAAGAATAGGCAGCCAAAGAATAGTAATGCAGTGGATGGTGTTTGCTTTATAGACACAGCAGAAGAACAGAAAGGTTTAATGAAGATTATTATAAGCTATGGAAATCTGTCAATTAAAACAGTATGAGTAGCTCTAAATGTTGCAGACTGCTTTGGAGAAGAATGTTTGTATGCTGCCTAATAAAAAAGCCTTGTGGAAGGATGCCAAAAATGCATTAAAAGTTTCACAGTGATTGTTCTGGAGGAAAAAGGACTAAAGACTGGTGACCCTAGTTTTGGGTAGCTTTTAAGCTAGGTAGGTGTTTGGAGCTCTTGCTACCCTGACCAAAATACTCAACAAGTCATCCAGATTAAAGGAGATGTGAGTAATAAAGGACTCCTTTTCCAAAACTGGTCACAGGTAGCATTATGATCCTCTGGGAATTTTATGACACTCACTGGTAGAAATGAGAAGAAATGAGATAGGAAACAGGTAAATATCTTAGTGAGAAATATTAAGAAACACTGCTAAAGCTGTGGGGATTTTAGTCAATGAAAGAATAAGCATGGAAATAGAAGAAAGCAGACAGAGGGAGGCAAAGAGAATGGGTAAGAGTAAGGGAAAGAGGAAATCATTCTGGAAGGAAATGGACATAATGGCACTACTAAAGAGCAATTTAATAGAATGGAGGTGTCCATCATATTGAAAACTAATATAAGTAGAAAGACAGATTTAAATACTTGCAGAATAATTGTTTTCATGTTCAGCCAGAGCTAATCCCAGAGCAGGATAAGAGTATGAACTGAATTTTTAAAAGAAAGAGACTTCTTTCCTGAGTACTTGCTGGTAAATATTTTGGAATTGGATTAGCAGATAATGTATTGGAGAAGGGAAATTTATAAATAAGGTGTTGAAGAGAGTAGGCTATTGAGCCCTTGGGAATTAACTGTTAAAAAAGTGTGAACAAAACAGCTATTTTAAAGGATGTGTGTACCAGGAAAGATCTAGCTGCCTGAAAAGAGAAAGAGAGAGAAAAGACCAGAGGAAGAAACCCAGGAAAGTTAATGTTTGAGGCATATGATGTGTCCTAATAGCAATGAAGGGAGTAAAAAGGATTGCCAGCAAGACTAGAAATCAGAGAGGGTGTGTCAAACAATGAACTTGCATGTAGCAGTGTTTGCTGGAGTCAGATAATTGCCAGAGCATTTGTGGTTTATGTCTTAGAACAAATGTCTGGGAAGAGTCCAGGCTTTGTCTTATTGAATGTACAAACCAACTGAGATTAACTGATTACTGATGAAAACAGGGCAAGAACCTTTTCTTCTGTACTCACCAAGTGAGACTCTCCAAAGGTGGGTGTAGGTTAGCCAAACCTTTTAAGAGTAATTTATTTTCCACCTCATAAGTTATTCAGACAAGGTAAAATGTGCCATTGAATGAAACATCCTAGGTCAATCATGAGACATGTTGCTCCATGCAGGGGTTACTGGGTACAATTCTGGCCTTTATGTCAAAGGGAGTCTGAAAAGTCTATCTTAATGTCCCTTTTAGTTTTACACTTCATTAACACAAAGTATTACATTTCATCATCTTCATATGGAGACAGCATTCTTTATAGAATAGTGTGTTCTCTGAATTCAGAGTGAGTAGTATTTTATTACAGGAGAGGATTCTTACTGCATCCTTTTCTACTGGTGTGAATCCATAATTAAAAGGTATTACATTGAGCAGGTGCATGAATAAACTCTAGGTGGGACAAAGCAATGGCATCTCAGCAAAATGATTTAGAGGAGGATGTTTTTTGGTTCCCAGACTTCCCTGAAGACCCACCGTGTTCATTCCTGAGTGCACATCCTGCATGCAATTCTGTACCATAGGAGTAGCAATAAAGAGACAGCAAGTGGGAGCCAGTAACATGTGAAATGCATGGGTTCCTGTGAAGCAGCAATTCCTGCCAATACTTCCAAGACTAGAGTTCAGTTGCAGTCTTGCAGATGCCATCTATGTAGGTCATTGTGGCTAATTATATATCTGAGAGCTATTTTCTTTTCTGAAAAGGTGCGAATAACTGCGAGTAGCTGGGTACTTCTCTGAGTTGAAATGGCATGGGATAACAAGATTTAATTACACTACATACAAGTAATTTTAACTTTGTTGAGAGCCTGAAAGGAAAGAAATATGGATTTTATTCCTATGTTTGCTACAGCATTTCCTTCATTATGAGCAATTTTTAAATTTACTCTTGCTGACTAGTACTGTGTTTAAGTATTTTGCATAAAGTGAGCCACCACTGTATGGGTTAAATACTTGTTCTTTCTTCTCCTGTATATGTCATTTTATGTCTGTAAAATGTGGCTTAAGTCCTTAATATAAGATACAAAACAAACACAAAGTTTGGTAATACAGTAAAAAATTATGCTAATGAATATGCAAAAGTCACTCCAGCTCTTAAAATAAGCATATGTGATAAAATATAGCTAAACAAAACTATAAAAATAGATGAAACTGAAGCCGATGCAAAACTGCATCCGTACCAGATATAATATACACTAGGACAGTGTAGCAAGTGTGTTTTCATCAAAGAAGCATCACTACTGGAAAAATTAACACTTCAAACAGGAGCCCAGGAATATCCTCGGCCCTTATGAAGAGGTATTTTTTTGCCCTGGGTATATTTTGTTTCATTTTTAAAATAAAACTTTTTCAGTTTAGTGCAGCTTAAGTTTTATAATTAGAAAATACTGATAATCATGCTACTCTTCTTAGTTGTTGCCATTTTAAATTTCATTAGGTACCATGACTCATTATGTACCATGTATTTTATTTTTTGGTGGAAATAATACTGAGAGATACTGCTCTTATGATATCTGCATGGTCTCCCTGAAAGGAAACATGCTAGCTCCTCTCTCTCTGCATGCAGGACAAAAGCCGAATGGGTCAGGAAGGCTGAAAGCAAGCTCCTTGTTCTTGAAATTGGTAGGAGTGGTTTCAAGCACCAGCTAAGTGCTTGGATTATATAACTGCTGGCATACATCATCACAGGTATTTAATGCCTTTCATTTCCTTTGATTCTGTGAGTATCAGCAATTTCAGAGTATACAAAGTGATGTATGTGAGCTCCAATATGCTGATAAAAGTCCAAATTGCCAACCTTCTTCTTTCTTTCTGAATGCCTGTCCCCACCTTCACCACATTATGTA
Organism: Vidua chalybeata; assembly: GCF_026979565.1. NCBI lineage: Eukaryota > Metazoa > Chordata > Aves > Passeriformes > Viduidae > Vidua > Vidua chalybeata. The sequence continues at coordinate 20,542,086 of NC_071535.1, forward strand.
ATGATCTTTGCTTTCAAGGCACAAAATAAAAGAGTGCTTAAACAGTTAGATACTATAACAATGACAAAAATCCTACTTGTGAATCCACTCCTTTGAACTTTACTCTCGCTTCTCTTTTGTACTAAGCATATCCATATCTCCAGTGTTGTTTCATGTCTGCCTCTCTGTTTACCCTTCTTGAAGAAAGTGGGGGAGCGTAGGTTGTCTTGTGAAAGCGGATGGCAGGGAACTCGGGGTAGAATTCTGTTATCTTTTTTTTTCTGTATTATATCCCAACTTTTCTTGATTAATCCTATGCTAAAGCTAGAGGAGGATCTTTTATTTGCCTGGCCTGACTTCCTCATCCTAAAAGGCACTTTGATTTGCATGGAAGGAATGGCACTGGAAAGATTACACAGAAAGGGGCTTATATGAAGGAAAGCTGATTGAGAAAGCTTATTTTTAAAAGTCTGGTCCTTTTAGTTTTGTATTATACATTAAATTAGTTCTTTACCCTTTATACTTCTGTGCTCTTGGTATGAAATAAAAAGTTAAAAAGAAGCATTTCTAATATACCATAAATTCTCAGACACATTTTCCCCAAGAATGTGGAGCCTTAAAGCTGAGGATAGATCCAAGGAGAGTTAGATGTCCTGTTGAGAGCTGGGGAAAGGTTAGTAAACCTGACCTCATTCCTGCTTCGCTCCTGAATGTTAGAGCAAAGGACAGCAAGGGGTGGAGTGCATAGAGCAGTTGATCTCAGCCAGATTGTTGTGGTTTTAGAAGGGAGGTCTTGATGGGTGGGTCCTGAACCATCCCCAGGGGAGCAACATATATTACTAGAAGTAGATAGACCCAATTTTTATAAGAAGCAATGATAGACACTAGTGATAAAATGAGATAAATCACCCTCAGCTGGAAACACTAAAGGTCATTTGTGATTTAGTACTCAGAGCAGCTTTGGAAAGGCAATCCTATCCTCTTCATTAATCATTAAAAGTCCTGTATTGAATAGCTTCTTTGTCTGCAAAAATTGCAAGATGCAGAAATTTTTATGTTTTCCCTTCTTGATGTTAGTTAGTTTTGTATTTTTCATGTGTAATGCCCAGAGACACAGCTTATCCTTTTACTTATTCTTTCTTCAAAGTCTCTTATTTCTGATGCTGTTGTAGAATGACACTCTTGCCCACTCCAACCTTTCATTGTATGAATGGCAAAGAGAAAAGTGGCAAAAGGAATAGGAAATATTTTGTGTCCCAGCTTTGTGCAGCACTGAAGCTCAGATCTTGTCTTGTGTCTAATGAAAACCCTTCTGCCATAGAAGACATATTTGCTGCCCCAGTGGGCCTGTGGCCTTCCTCTAAATTCATTGTTGAAGGACCCTCTTCCAGACTGCCCCTAGCTGGGCAAAATGTATTTTGCCCTATGAGTAATGTAGGTAACATATATATTTACTCATTGATATGCAGAAATGGTCCTCTGAGAAAATGTGAAATTCATAATTATCCCACTAAAGTGAATTTCTGTGTAACACTGGAAACAATAATAAAAATAAAAAAAAAATAATTTTATTCTAGTGAAATGTAACGAAAATAAATTAGCTACCAGTTGTGAAAAATGAAGAGGGGATATGAATTTCACAATTACCTGAGATTTAAGCAGAGCTTTATGTCTTCTCTGTTAAGTTCATTTGGTAGAGAAAAATAGCTAATTTATACAACTTGTGATAATAGGGGTCAATTTCTTTCCAAAACTTATCTTTTTTCTACAGCTCCACATATCCTTGGGTAACCTTTTGTCAGTGATGATAAATATACTTCCAAAGACTTCTGGAGACCTTTAACTTTGATGAGCAGTTCAATCAACATACTCAGTTATGACATTACTTCTAATGGATTAGGGCTTTTTTTTTTTCACATACAATTGGGATGTGTCTATTCCTATAAACAGGTTAGAGAGAATAAGCATTTCTGAATTGTCATGACAATTTCATCTGAGTTTGTAAGCTGTTATAGCCTACAATTTGAGAACAATTTAATTATATGAACATTGCAATGGTAATAAGGAAGACTGCTTATTGCTAGCTCACAGCAGAGATTATACATGATAGGTAATGAGACAAAGCTGCAGACAGTGGTAAACTGTCCTGTCAATTCTCCAGTCTGAATCTGCTGGTCCATGGATATAGAGTATGCTTTGTGCCTTTTTGGGGCAAGACCCAATGGACATAAGCCCGCAAACCTGTATATTTGTAGAGGATTGTTTCACCTGCCCTTTATAACTGTATATGCAGTCTCAAAGAAATTACTCACTATTAAACAGTGAATCAGAAGAAGCACAAACAGAGGGCAATGGAATTGTATGGGATTTCAGCAGAACCACAAGTGCCTTTTTGACTTATTTTTCTTGTTGCTTATGTAAGCCTTTCACTATTGTGAGAAAAAAAATGGCTCAATAATCCTACCTTCCTCCAAGTGGGCAGGATTATTTTTTTTTCCACACCCCGCCATCCCTCCACCAACAGTATGTGAATAAGAGTATTGATGAGAAGATGAAGGAATGCAGACAACATGTTGCCCTCTGATTTGATCCATTGTGCACATCTCTGCCATCCAGGATTATAAAGAGACCAACTTTATCTTATGTAAAAGGTGATTGATGCTGCACATATGTTGCAAGGCTCAATAGTGCGCCTTTCATTTGCGCTCCTCTACCCAGCTGCTGACTCTGTAACCCAGGGTGGACTGTCAAGACACAGACATTTAAATGTGTATTTCATAGCTGTATTTTCAGTGGTTATATCTCAAAGTGGCCCTTTTGACTCTGGTGTTATCAAATATCTTTTGAGCTTTGCACTCCTGGAACGTGACATTGCCAACTCTTTCATAAAGTAACAGTTGTGCTCCAATGTCTGCTAGCCTCTGTTCAATTTCTGTATTGGTAGATGTCTCTGCTTCAGTAGTGAAGAATTGGGTCTGACTGCTGTTATTTCATTCTGTCAGTGCCTGTTGCCCTTTGGAAAGTGTGCAGGGCATGAGACTATGTGGCTAGCATGCCACTGCACCACCAGTTTCCATTTTTGTTCTACTTGATGTTAGCTCTTCATCAGCTGTTTTAGAAAAAAATATGTGCGATGAAAGAAGACCTTGTATTTGCAATGTCATATTCCTTTTTGGAATCATCTGAGGGCTGTGCCTGTAACACCTTTTTTGCTAAATGAGAGAGAATACACCTTTTTCATATTTTCACAGTGTCCATTTTTTCCCTTATGTTTTGATGATTTGCAGACTGGGCATATTTTAAGTCAGCAGTGAAATTCACTGTGCCCTGGGGACCACCATTTAAGGGTAATTTTAGGCTCTGGCACCCTGACTTAGCAGACACAGGCGGATACAGCTGCTGAGCTGTGCACACAAATGTTAAGCCTCTTGAGAAACAGCACAGAAAGCCAAGCAAGAAGGCGACACAACATATTATTCCTGCAAATGCCTGAACTCAACAGAACAGTGGTTGTGAAAGTGTGCAGTGTGCTGACTGAGTCTGCCTAAATGTGTGTAATTGCACCCATTGTTCATTCAGTCACAACGATGAAGACTGGTCCATATTTTTCCTTCTTCCCTCCCTTTCTCTCTTTTGTAATATGTGACTTTTTCTGTGCCTTCCTCTTTGTGTCCTCTTTGCAAATGGCCTTTGCCAAATGGAAATGCTGTCTGGCATTAATGGTTATACTCTGAAATAACATTGCAGGCTATAATAACATTCCATAAGAAATAAGGCATTATTTTTGAAAATGTGTGTTCTGTACAAGACTAGGTAATATGTCAAAGTTCTTTGCCTCCTTGAATGTGGAACTGTGCTTCTGTGTTATCTCCATAATGCAGAAGCAACAATATGTTGCCACTGTTTATAAAATTTTCAATATATTTTGATTTTTTTTTAATTTAAAAATGCTTATTCCTCCTGTTTATGTAAAACAAGGGTGTCCAGAACTGTAAAATCACTGAAAATATGTTGCTGTTGTTGGGGAGGAGTTTGTTTTTGTCTTCTACACTGCTTTTAGGTCTTAAGTTCCTCTCAATGCTCTTGTACTGAGTTACATTACCTCTCAGTTTTAAAGATTAATCATTAAGGCTTCTTTAGATAGCTTTCTGGTCATACAGAACCTCCAACAGAAACCACCAGCTGTATTCTTGAAATATTCTTGCCTCAGAAAGCTCATCTTCATAACAACTGTATCAAAGAGTTTATTAGCCGGAACTATGCCACATTTTACAAAATATGCCAGACAATGGAAATACTATCCAAACTGAGCTTTTCTAAGTACAGTTGGTATGAGCTACATCTTTGGGAACCTTTTCTCACTAAGCCCGTTTGCCAGCCATTCTTCCTAATTTTTGTGCTGTTCACAGTGTTATTTGCTGGGATAGGAGTTAGTAAACATTTCCCAAACTTCCAGATGGGACCACAGTCCCTTTCTTCTCTATTTCATATCTATCAGGGCTGACAAAAGACCCAAATGAAGCAGGTAACCAAACTGGGAAACTAGTGTAGACCCATTGCCTCCTTTTTCGGTCAGAGCTCTGTAAAGCAACATTTATTGCTGCTGGTGCCACCAGGGAATGACTGTCATCTGTGGCATAGCAGGTATGAATGCTTGTGAGGAGTTCAGTCTCTCCAGAAAGCCCAAATTACCCTTCCCAATAATTTCATTACTTGGCAGGAGCAGAAAGTGTGCTCTTTCAACAGTGAAGCTAAGCCTCAGGGGCTCAGCCTCTTGCCTGCCAGGCTGTGATTGCCCAGGCCTGTCCCTTCACCATGAGACCACAGAGCTCAGTGTCAGTCATGCTGCCTGACACCATGACACGATCACCACAATATTCTACACTTCCATAAATTACTCACTTTTTGGACTGCAGGCAAGTCACATTCTCAGTGCCTCAGTTTCTCTGTGAAACTCACTTCCCTTTTTGTGGAGGTAGTGAAGGCTGGGTAATATTTGATTAATGCTTTCAGAAACAGGGGTAATTATAATCTCCATTCACCCCTTCTTCCCTGTGACAGTACAATGAAATGTAATCAATAACAATCAATTCCTAGAACTAAATAAAAAAGCCTCAAAAGGTAAAATGGAACTATTGTGGATGCTAGAGGCTAAAAGGTTTAAGAGATGGAAGTGAGCTAGTTTGGATAACTAGTTTTTGATGATGCTAGTAGCAAATGGTAAATATAAACTTAAAAATGTAAACTCTAAATCCAAATTTTACCTAGGGTTATTTATCCCTAGGAAAAACAAGCCAGGGAAATGGTCTGTAAATGTCTATCTTCAGCAGTCCTAAGAAGATGGCAGTATAAGGATGATGTAAGAAGGACACTCTTACTCTCAGAATCAGGGCTGCTTTTGGTGGTGCACATGTGGACACTGTTAGTCAGGGTTGGATGTCTTGTATTTTTAACTTCAAGATGAATCTTTCCTCTGAAAGAGGACTTATTTTTCATTTTGGTAAAAACCATTGAAACACATGCAATTAAGTCACAAGGTCAGATCCCACAAAAGGAATCTCAATTGTTTTGAACCTCTCTTACTGTGTATCCACATGATCATATGTGAATGCAAATACTGTCCCTTGAAAATAATTTTGTGTCAATAGCATGTGTATGAGAACTCAGCAGATATTTGCTTATACAATGAGGTGGGTGATGAGAAAATACTTATGATTTGATGGAAAGAATGTAAAAAACATTTGTCAACTACTCAGTAAGGCGAGTGCTGGATATACTCAACAATTTGCTTTGATGGTGGTGTGCATTTTCTAATTTATTGGATGCCTGCTTCCTTCATAAAGTAAATTATGTATCATTAATCTTGCTTGGAAGCTGGTACCTTCAAGATAATTTAGTGATTATTTTCTTAGATAATCTACCAGTTAGGAAAGTATGATATGATCAATATAGAGAACTAATCTAGCTATCAATGATTTATGTGTATACATGTACAATATATGCCACACCACACTTGACCTCTCCTCTCAAAGGCATTCACATTTGTTTTGGGGAGTGAAATATTTTATTTCACATCTTTTGGCACTCAATGTTGATAGCAGCTAAGATTTATAATGGCAGAGGGAGTACATTGATTGATTCCTACACTCATCTACCTAAACATTTCTAAAATGTGGGAAATTAGCACTGATCCTTCAATAACCTCCATGAAGACAAAGCCATGAATCAGTATGCCCTGCAAGATCTGGGCTATAATCAGTGTTGGGAGGACAGATTGATTTTTGATTCAAGAAAGCAATTAAGCATATGCTTAACTTTGAGCCCATTTTATGCCTATGGTAATCAGCTACCACAAAACCCATGTGCTCTTATAGCACAGCACTGGAGCCCTGAGAGGACAGTCCAAAGCCCATCCTACTCACCTGGAAATCACAGGAGGTTGCTACAAGAGTGACTGAAGTGGGTGCAAGGAAGTGAGCTGAGCAGGGACTGCTGGTGCCTGCTTGCCTGCTTGATAACTGTGTCCACGCGCACTCCTGCAGTGCACGGATGCACTGGAGCTGTGCCTGAGCCTGCTAGGGATGGTGGGATGCTCCAGTGGAACTGCCTAGTGAACTTGCTCTCAAACAAAGCCTGGAGGCCACTTTTGCAAACACTACAGGGCCAAATATTATGGTCTAAAGATGCAGCAAAGATGAAACCCAGTGTTTTCCTGGAGGTAGAGTCTATTGAATCAGATCTTGTTCAGCAGATGCTCAACCATCTTCAGGGGCAAGAAGTATTCTTTCCTTCCAGCTTGGTTGCATTTCTAACCTGATATTCCTGTTACAATAATAAAAAATGGAGACAGGATCTATTTGCTTTTGGTGAAATGTGTAGCTTAATGAGAAGGTAAAGTGGTTTGAAAAAAGTATGGCTCTGCCTGTGTCTTCTCCTCAGCTGCAAGGTTTTGAAAAAAACTGGGTAAATAAATATATCTTTGAAGTCCATCTCCACTGCCTTCTGTGAATTTGCTGGTTCAAGTTGGAGCTGGAGATATAAATACTGCTAATGTCCAGTGGCAGATATTTATGTCATAGTTCTACACCAAAGGGGTCTTTTGGCCAGAAGTCTGTTCTCAGGAGATGTACTGGCTGATGAGACAGATAAATCAATGGTGTAATGCTACTGAAATTAAAAGGCAAATAGCTGTTCTCTGTTACTTTCATTTATACCATGTAAATGACAGTGGAGCATGCTCTGCTCTCTTGTTCCATGGAAGAATATAGTCCAAGAGGTAAGAGAAATATCTGAACTTTGGATTGTCCAACTAAAGTTGATTTTTGAACTTTTAAGGTTTGCTTACCACTGAAGCTAATGTGTTCCAGAAAAAGCTGTCTCACTTTGTGACCTTCTAATGACTAACTATTCTGCTCTATTTCATTTTTTATTTCACACCTCTCACCTTTGTATTTGGATGCCAGTGAGATGAACAACTTGAAAAGTGATTGAATTCAAAGGACTCCAAGTTTTTCCCTAACTTTAGTTTTATAGTAGTTTTTACAGAAACCTATTTTTTTGCTCCAGTTAGCTGGCCTCTTGGAGATTGCTTTCTGACAGTAACCTGGGAACACTGCAGTCTATTATCCTACAGGATCAAAGGACATGTTTTTTTTGCAATGGAGCCTTTTCCAATCCTATATCAACCATAGTAGAAGAGAATCTGCACACAGAGAGTTGATCCCATTTGGGCTTTAGGATGCAAAGAGTTACTTCATTAATTTTTCATCTTAGAAAACGTAGCTTGAAAGATGGCTTGAGTCATTTCACAAGACATAATGGGATAAAAATGTATACATCACTTTGATATATATAGATAATGTAAAATTGTAGAATAATTCTAGATGGAAAAGACCTTTAAGATCATTCAGTCCAACAATTTACCCAGCACTGCCAAGTCCACCACTAAATAATGTCCCTGAACTCCGTATCTACATATCTTAAAGACCTCTAGGGATAGTGACTCAACCACTTCCCTGGGCAGCCTGTTCCAATGCTTGAAAACCCTTCTCATGAAGAAATTTTTCCTAATAACCCATCTAAACCTCCCCTGGCACAACCTAAGAAATTTTTCTTGTCCTATTGCTTGTTACTTGAGAAAAGAGACCGACACCCACCTTGCTAGGACCTCCTTTGTGGGGAGAGATAAGATCTGCCCAGAGTCTCCTTTCCTCCAAGCTAAACAACCCCAGCTCATTCAGCCACCCCTTGTAAGGCATGTGCTCCAGACTCTTCATCATCTTTGTTGCCAGCAGGCAGATTTCCAGCCTCTCTGTCCCCAGCCTGGAGCACTGCATGGGGTTGCTGTGACCAAAGTGCAGGACCCAGCACTTGGTCTTGAACTTCATGGAGTTGGTGTTGAGGATATAACAGATGTTATCTGTCATATAGGAGGCATTGTATGGCCATCTGCTGCCTATTGTAAAGAGCATGGGGCAAGGCCTTTCATTCAAAAAATGGCAGATTTGCCTGGATGCATACAGGATCAACTGGTCTTTGCTTATATCTAAAATCCACCCAGATCCTCCCAATTTCTGTTCACTTGCTTTATGCTCTTAAATTTTCCTCAATGAAGTTTTCTAGAAAAAAGTATCTCCTGTTAGTCATGCCTAGAAATGCATGGAGTGGAGGGTCAACAGTGCTGAAATCTGAAGTTTACCTGTCTGCTCCTTAATGGTTAATGGAAGACATTTTTGGAATACAGCAAGCACATGGATCTCTGCACCAAGATTAATGTTTTACCCTACATCCTTTTATTCAGTGACTTAGTCATAAGAGCTAAGTGATGGGAGATTGAGATTAATTTTATCTCTGCCTGAGGTTTGAAGTTGCATCTCCCACACTAATGGTCTGAATATCAGTCAATTAAATATCATGGGGTGAATAATCTTTTTCCCTTGAAACAGTATCAATTCATATAGAAAAAATGAGCGACTGAAAATCTGGATGGGGAAAAGAAAAGGACATTACTGCTTCAGAATTACAAAGCTACAGGGGAAATGGAAAAAATATTTGGCTTCAGTAAACCTTATGTGTATATTCACTGAAATTATACAGACACTGGAACTCAGGTCTCCCCTTTGCCAGATGGGTAGTGCAACCATCTGTGTTTCCGTGGATTTCATAGGACAAAAAGGGTCCTAAAATGTTGATGTTGTACAATGCTTGATTCTGGTTGCAAGGGCCAACTACCTTTGAGAATCTAGCACTGACTTTTTGCAATAGCTGGGGTGTTTTATAGTTAGCAATTATGGAAATTATCTATTATAATTTGCATTTTTATATACTTCATTCACTTAGCTGAATAATTATAGCTTAGGATTTAATTATCCCAAACACATATCCTTCTTGCCTCTAATTTTAGTCTGTTCTACTACACCTGTCTCTCATCTGCTGTGTTCATCTCAGTCGCAATATGATTGGAACGTGTTTCATGGAATTGTAGAATGGATTGGGTGGGAAGGGACCTTAAAGATCACCTAGTTCCAACCCCCTTCCACTAGACCAGGTTGTTCAGAGCTCCATCCAGTCTGGCCTTGAACACCTCCAGGATCCAGTTTCTCTAAGCAACCTGTGCCAGTGCCACACCACACTCACAGTAAAGACTTTTTACCAAACCTCTGATCTTAATCCACTCTCTTTTAGTTTGAAGCCATTCCACTTGTCCTGTTACTACATGCCCTTGTAAAAAGGCCCTCTCCATCCTTCTTGTAGGCTCCCTTCAGGTACTGGAAGGTATTTGTCTTCTATAATTTTCTTTTACTAAGATTTCTGATCTCCATGTCAATGACTCTCTTGTTCTCTGAGCTGTTTCAGTTAGTATACCATTCTCTAAATCTTCTTAGAAGCTATTTTTTTTCCCTTTTTGATGCTGTTTCCCCTTTATTTAACATGCTCTTAAAATAGAAATAAAACCATATTGTGGATCTACTAATTTTAAGCAATATCTCTTCCCTCTTGAGGTCATTATTTTTATAAACCTTTTTAGAATATAAAGCGAAATGTAAATATAAATATTTTTAGAATAGAAAGTGAAAAAGTCACTCTAAAGGAGAAACTACTAACAATGCAGAACAGAAAATTTGAACTTCTTCACTTGCAACTCAGCCAAATCTGTGGTTGAAAAAAGAGTGCTGAAAAATCTTCTGATGACAAGCTATGCCATTAAACTTCCTCATGACTTCATTTCTTATCAATGTGGCCATCCTACAAAGGCAGTGTTTTGAGAAGTCTTTTGAGAAGTTTTGAGAAGTGTTTTGAGAAGGATTCTCTCCTGTTTGATTTTCTTGTGTTTGACATAATAGTGCTGACTAATACACAACTTGGAAGATTTTTACTTTAAGAAGAGGCATTCCCTCCTCAAAATAGCTGAATATTTTGAGCAAAACATATTGAATTTTGCTATGTTGTCAGTTCTTGCTGAATGCCAGTAGAATAATCTGCCTCTGGCACTATTACAGTGGTGAAAGTACTGTTCTTGAGATCTGAAGGTAAACAAAAACTGGTTGCAACTGTTGAGCAACATCTGCAGCTCTTGGAGAGTAGAACAAAGAAGACAGCAACAAGAGCCATATTGTTATATTATTTATTTCCCTTTATATTCCTTTGTGAAACCAGAAAGCTTTTCTTTTTTCTTTTTTTTCCTTTTTTCTTTTTTTTGGTAGGTGGTGTTCATTGCAGCTGCCAAAGTGTAAAATTATGGAGCTAAACGTCTTTGCTGAAATGATGTCTAAGGCTAATTCATCTGTCACATGGCATCCTACATCTGGACACACAAAAACTGTTTATGGGAGAGTCCCCCATGGGTAGGATCACTGCAAGTGATTGGCTTATGAAGAAAATTCCAACATACTAAAGTTAGGAAATACAATCTCTGTGTGGAAGTTATTGCTGGGAGGCATATGTCTCATTCTAACCTGCTGGGCTATATACTGTTAAATCTGGAAAAGAACAGGAGTGTGATTATGAAAATGAAGCTAGATACCTGCAAACAAGCAAGCAGCAATTTTCCTGGGATATGACTCTGTAAGTGCAGAGCACTCAATGCCAGCCAGGTGGAAGGTTGTAGTGGCTGTTTAAAATCAACTGGGTTTAATCAGTCAAGCAGCACATTTTTGGGAAATGTGATTTTGTTTTCAAACTAGGTTGGACAGCAGGTTCCTCTCTAATGTATTCCACAGCATTGCCAGCCTCCAGCTATTAGCTGTGGATGGATTTACCCTGAGTTACCATGGTGAGCCTGAGGTTCAGATTTCAGCCTTATGTATTTATTGTGAATAGCATTGTGAATAAGATTTCAGAGTTTGGGAACATTTGGAGCTGGGTATAGTGACACTGGTAATTTGAGTCACTGTATGACCCCAAGCTATAGTGGGTCTGCATAGAGCACAAGGAGTGGAAGGAATGAAAAACTTCTTGAGATGATGCTGTATCACTGGGATCTTCCTCCACGCCTTTGCCTTTGTGTAGTTGATGAACTACAACAAAAGTACTGATATGGGCATCACACTGCTGATATAGACACAACAACTGGGAGCAGTGTGCTGCTAGTAGCACAGGGGAATTCCTTCTCTACATTAGATTCCCATAAAATACCAACACCTTCACTGACCCAGTTTTTGATTTCACGATGCTTAGTGATCTGAGCCTGATAACTGAAGAGTCACCTAAAACTTCAGGACCAGAGTGCTCAAAGACTTCTCTGTTAGAGATAAATTATTCGCAGCAAGAGTGAAACTTGCATGTGGTGGAAGTAGAATTGTTGCTGCATCAGACTGTGATCATGATGGCCTCAAAACTATCTCAAACATCACTAAAATTTATTATGGTCTGCTGTTTAACTACCTTTGGTAAATGGCAGCTGAAATACAGAAGATGTTCAATAAGTAACTGAACAATAAACCAACATGGAAACCTCATTTTCTCTAAGTAGTAAAGCAAGAAGCAGAGAATCTGCTTTGAGAAGTATCAGTGATGTGCAAGTACCAGTAAGGTGCTTCTAAAACATGTAATAAGCTACGTTAGAAGAGGGAATTGAACAATCAGAGCAATATAATGTGTCACATCTCCCGTCTGTTTCCTTTTTCATTTTTTTGAATTAAATTCAGTGGATGTTCTGATTGAAAACTTTTTGAGCAAGACCACTTACTCCCTTTCCTAAAATAAAGTATATTTTTTTCTAGGATAAGTCACTCTACTTTTATTGCATCTCCAGTAGCATCCAAACTGTTGGCTATACTGGTAGCTGGTAGCAGGTCTTTGTAGGAAGCAACAGAATAAGCAGTTCATGACTCCCAGTTCAGAAAATCCTGTTTTCTAAAATAGAAATGGTGCAGGGAAAAAAGTCCTTCCAGAAAGTGTAATTCCAGATTCTGAGATTTCAAGATATTTGTAGCCGAAGAATGCAGAAGGCATCTCTTCATTCAGCCTCAGACATGGAAACAGAGTCAATGTGGTCCTACGCATGACTATGACAAAGCAAGAGCCTTTTGCACTGCTGTGCTAAAGAATTGCATATGCATATTGCATATGCAGAAACTAAGAAATCCTGAAGAAAGTGTTGACTCTCATAATTGCATCCCAGGATATAAGAATGAACCCATGCTAGATTCTTTCTAGCTTGTAATAGAGATATATAATCAATTATTTTCAGAATTTCTCAAATCCTGTAAGATCAGGGCTCGGTTGGACAGGATTCAAGCACAAAAGAGACTGAATTAAAAGGCAATTGAAAAAAGACCTAAAGAATACAAAGCTGAAGCCAAAGCCCCAGCAGAAACTGCTTTTGTTCTCATAGCTGGGGGCAGAGTCAGTGATCTTTCCTGAAAATAAAAAGTAAACAAAATAAAATGTGACAAGATATTCCTCTTGACAGATGGTTTAAATTTTAATACATCCTGCTGATGTTTAAGGGCTAGGAGGTCTTTTACTGTTTCAGCCACCGTGAACTCTTAAGCTTATATCTTTTCAATTTTCAGTTTTCCCAACTGTAAGATGGAGACAATTGAATTATATCTTTTTACACTATTTTTTAGCAGTTGAAGATAGGTGAAGGTTTCTGTGGATCTTGTGAAATGGAGCAAATTGAATGTAAATGCTTTTCATGTTCTTAGATACTTACATTGCTGGTCAATGGAGACACACAACTATTGTGTCACTTTGCTCTGATACAAGAACTGAGAAAGAACACTTCTCAGTCAAGCTTCAAACTGTCTCCAAGTGCTTGTGACATGGGAGAGAATTGGACTCATGTTCTGGATCTATCTATTTTTAATGTAATAAACAATTTTCATCTAAACACAAGCCTGTCTAAGAGCCATGAACATTGAGCTGAGTTTCAAGATAAGCAAGCAAGGGAGAAGGTACAAAACCAAGCCTCAATATATCCTATGTGTAGTTACTCACAGAGCTGTGGAAAAGAAACCCACGTCTCTGCATTCTCCTCAGTCTGCCCCTCGGGCTGCATAAGATTCCTCTAATTTTTCTGTCTCCCTCAGTAGAGCTAGAATTGTTCATCTTAGACTGAGCTCACAGACAAGCTTCCAAGCTTTCAAAATAATACTTGCAGCAACTGCAAAAATGTTTCTGTAGTTATGTTAAATTTCTGGTGTCTTTTATTAACTTAACAATAACAACACTGTCAGTCATTCTAGGATATTGTTTTTGTAAATCATGTCCTGCGATAAACTAATATGTCCTGATAATTACACCACTTCCCTGAAAAATCTTAGAGCTTTATCTCCATGAAAAAGGAGACATTACATTCCAGTCATTAGACACATTGCTTTGCTTTTCTGATTTCTAACATAGCTGATGTGTGACTCAGAAAACAGATACATGATTTGGCTTTGCTGTCATCAATTTCTCTAGCACATGAACAATAGGATTTCAGCCCACTCCTACGCTGCTAAGAAAATTTCTGCCAGTTAGGGCAAGTAATATGATATCAATCTACTTTCCCCTATATTTTTGAAAGCTGCAGGTACTTGTTTTACTTTGCCATTAGCAAGTTTCACTTCAGAAACTGTAGCTATTGATTCCATTTCTATTAGCAATATATGAGCCTGGCTGGCACAAGAGGTGCTTAGATCCATTGTGTAGTAAGAGTTGAGATTCTTGGGCTGATGTGACCTCAAAGAAGCAAAATACATCTGAACGTTTTGTACCACAACAGTTCATTCCTCACACCACAAGCTGCATAGTCAGCATGATGCCACAGGGAATATTACTTTTCCATCAGAATCCCAGTATTTATCTTGTGGTGTATCCTCTCAGACACAGCTGCTGCATTTCACTTTACTTGTCTCCCTGGCACTTTGTTCTTCCAAAAGAAAATTCAGATTCCTTCTGATCTTACTGATAGATGGGGTGTTCCATTTTCTTGCATTATCAACTATATAATCTCAGTGGCAAAATTTCTCATTGATTTAAATGCACTTCAGTATGACTAATTCTTCTGTTGGAATGTGTTCCTGATTTCAGAATTCCAGGTGTCCAGTTACAGATAGGAAATTTTCCTGAAAAGGTTTTTTTAACTGCTCATGAAAATGATAAGCCTAAAGTTTGAGATTCTGGACTAAAGCCTATCAAAGTGGAAAAAAATCCTCAAGTACCATCAACATTCGGAAGGCTCTAGATCTGACCTATTAAAACAGACAAGCCACATATGTATTTTCATTTCAGTGATGAAATGAAGTTAACTATTTATATTTGAGCTCAGAAATCTCAGCTGGGGTAAACAAAGGTCTTCCATCAGATCTTCATAGTTCATATTTTTATTTTTGGATTTAAAACAGAACAACTAACATTCTCATGCATGAAGACTGACTGAAAATGTATATGTACAAAAATACCAGAAGAAACAATGCAATCAGAAGAATTACATGAATTGTTAACCAAGGGAACAGCTGATTTTAACTAAAATCTGAAAGGTGTGTATTTGCATCGGGACAAGAAAGCTGTTGCTCTGATAAGGTCACAGTAGAAATGACTTCTCAGCAGAAAGCTTGTGCTCTAATAGCAGGAGAAAGGCAACAAGCTACATCTCTGTGAGCCATTTCTTCCCCTACTTTTTATCCCAAGAGGAATTTGGTCTAAGACTTGTGGAGAATGAAGCAAAAACATATCTTGAGGTAAAAGGTTGTGATACCTAGTGTTGCTCCAGCTGTGTCTGAAATAACCCTGGGTGATGATGCTTCTAGACTTATCTCTTGGGGAAAACAACCAGTATTTAATAAGCCTGTCTTTATGAGGAATTTTTCCTTCTTACTAGCTTGTAGTCCCCTGAAATCAAATACGGTGTCCACACCATCATATTTAAAAATCAGTAAGACTCATTGAGGGAAAAAGCTCCATAGAAACCCTTTGCATTCAGAATAGTAAAATCATGCCCAGATCAAAATTAATTCTCATAGGTAAACATCTCCTGATTTTTTATGGCTCTGAAATTTAGACAAGAATTTTATCAACTAATTATTTTACTGAAGGTTCTTTAAACTTATTTTTTCTCTTTATCTCTGTGAACATGATTGCCTGTGTAGTCACCATAGGTCAGTGGGTGGCTTGTGGGGAAGATGTTTAATAGGCATTTTGCACAGAAAAAGTGTTCAATTTTCTCTTCCAAAAGTGAGGTGATGACTTTGTCTGCAAGACTGGATGCTCATTTTCAACAACAATTTCTTTAAGGGATAAGTAGCCTTTCAGTTGAGTGTCTTTTAATGTTGTTAATCCAGTTAAGTGCTTGTGCAAAGGAGCCTGACAATAATGGCTAACCCATCTGAAAGCCACCCGTAATTGTCAGGATCTGGCAAAAGGCTGCCTCAAACACACTGGCTCATACCCTGCAGCTGACATGTCTTCTTCCCTTAGAGCTCCCTTTCTGCACATCTTTCTGACTTGATGTATTTTGTCTTGTCAAGTAATGCCATAGCTGTGACAATCTTGTTTCCAAACCCTTTAGCACTCATTCCTGACCAGTTTATCTCAGAAAAACTCTTTTCTTCCCTTTCAATAATTTAAAAACTATGGCTGATGTCTTCATAAGATGGTTTTTCACAGTGTTTAAGTTTTGAATTATATTATTATGGCCATAAGCTACAAGACAAAGGATCATGTACTGGGAATGATTTTCTGACATTAAAATCAGTTTCTGCATATTTCAAATGTTCTGAAGAAAAAGACCAATAAAAATTTTTCTTCTGGCTTTGCTCATCACCAAACATATTTATTACTGTGATGTAAGAGTAAATGAAGTATTTCTTTTAATGTGTAAATGTATATTATATTGTGAAATATTTTAACTTTATTCAGTAGGCCTAAATTGAATCATTTCAATAGAACTTTGAACTGCACTTTTTATTGCCTTTTGACTGTTGTGTCTTTCATTGGACCCATTACTGCTGGAAATTATACATGCTGTATAAATGTATACATGGCCCCTTTAAATAAACTTGTTTATTTAACACACCTGGCTGCAGCTGAGTAATTGGCAATAAACTCTGCAATTCACACCCTGCTCCTCTGGTTTGGTGAGGCCAATGTAACTGTCAAGAGATGGTGCTGGTCAAGGTAGGACTGTGTAACAAGCCTCTGGAGAAAGGCTTTCTGAATCATGTTTTTGGCTATAAGTATATGACATCTACCCAAGCTCCATGCTGCAGTACTGGTGACTTGGCAACTGCTTCTACCTTGCAACTTTGCTTATAGCCTAGCTACTTAAAATGTTGTATTATGTAAATGCTGTTGCTTGCTATCCATAGTTTTTGGATAGGTATGCAAAATGTAGACAGCTGCATATTAAAAAGGCTCTGTTATAAGCTAGTTGGAACAGATTGCTGTTTTACAGAAGCGCATGTTTGCTGTGCAAAACTGAAAGAGAAATTGGAAACTGAAAGAGAAACTGAAAAAATGAGACTTGCTAGACTTCTCAGCTCCTATGATTACTGGACAATGTACCCAAACCAAAATATCCCATGTCAGGATTGTATTCATAAATTCAACTATCTACAGTGTGGGCTTCCACACCTGAGCTAGTAATATAAACATTTATAAAAGTGTGATCTGACCTGAATGTGGCACTTATAATTTAGTATTAAACTGAAGGCGGTTGGCAAACTTTGATCGATCAGTCACAGTGTAAACTCTAATGAGTGTAAATGGACAAGATTTCCAGTGATCATGAAGTGATTCTAGACAACAAACAGAGATATTAATGTGTGTTCAACATGTGTTTTAACACACACCTAAGTTCCTTTGCTTCTTGCAAATATATGTGGCCTATGCCAGACCATAAAATTCAATGCTGAATAGATCCTTCAAATTTTTCTGGAATGTTACTGCTTATATTCATCAGAGGATTTCAAACATATTTGCAGGCACATACTATGGCTAAAAGTATTACCAATGCCATATGACTGAGAGTAGTGGTGGCAAATCCTCAAGAGGTTAACAGTATTTACACTGATGCAGTTATTGGAAATGCACACATAAGCATAAAGCAAAAGACTTGAACCAGCCCCGATAACTTTGTGTGAGTCAGAGTCTGTGGCTGTCACATAGCCTTTCCTTGGCAGCTCTAATGAGACATTGTAGAGAGACCACAAGGCTGAAAATTGCTAGGGTCAAATTCAATACAGCCTCCTTCAGGCAATCCTTCCCACAGACCCTTTTTGGTCCTGTGGTTTTTAGCACTGATGTGCAGTTTGTTGGAGCCTCGTAGATGCTTGAGGCAGTAGGTGCATCTTGCAGTTGGTCTTTCTTGCACATGAGTTTATTTGGCATTTGCATGCTGCACTGTATCAACTTTTCTTTTCTTGGCATGTCCTATGCAAAAAATCCTCAGCTCTAACAGATCAGAGAAGGTAAACAATTTCCTCAAAGGCACAAAATAAAGTGGTGAGAGAGCTGAAAAAAGGACTGAATATCCAGGTCCTCTGATCCCTTTGCAATAAATTTTTGACAGCATTCTTTTCAGAAACTGTTCCAGTGCCACAGTTTTTAAGAGAGGACTGAAAGAATTCCAATTAAAAAATAAAGACAATCAGCTCTTTATGATTTCTTGCAGGAAAGCTTAATGACATATCTCAAATTTTCACATTTGTGAAGCTGAAACTGGCTAGTTTTTCTCCATATAAAACAAGATATCAAGAGCTTGACAGTAATGAAACATTCATTTTCTTTATCTTTTTACAAGGCAGGCAATTAGTAATTTTATGGTTGAAAAAGCTCATTTTTAAACCTTGCATGTGGATGTTATTGCTAGACCTATTCTGATGTCAACTTTGTTGAAAAATGATGAGTGCGACTTATTCTGAATCTGGTCCCTTCTGAAGGGGGAAAATCTTTCAAAACAAACAAACTGAGAAAATATTTTCAAAAGATTTGCAAGTCTTGTACACTTTCTCTTTTGATTTGTCAAGACAACTACAATGTATATTTTCACACTAAATTTATGCTTCACATAACTGGCCTTTCTCTGGCCATCTTGAATGCCTTTTCTTCATTGAGTGGAAACCTTCTTTCTTAAACTTTCTCTCTTGTGCTGGCTCTTCCAGTGTCCTGCTGCACTGGAAGTTCATCAGTTGTGGTTTGAGCAGACTTGTTTCCAGTTGATATCCAAGTATTACACAAAAATATAGAAATGACTGTTCAGCTGAAGACCTTTTGTCCCTTAAATGCTGTTCATGAGTTTTGAGGCCTTGTTTGACATCAAGAAAAGTGCTAGATTCAGTCTCTGAGAGTTTCTACTTCAAAGGCTTAAGCAATATTTACCTGGGACTCTCTCTCCTGAAGTTCTCTTCCGAGAAACTACATCTTCCAGGATTTCATAATAAGCCCTAATTTTTTTTTCCCCTATCTGTTTCTATGCCAAGGAAATAAGCCCAAAGGGATACAACATAAAATTTTTATCAGAGGAAAAGAAAAGGAGTAAGAGTAAATAATCATGATAGGAAAATATGAATGATAGGTTTAAATTCCTGCCAGGGCATCCTAAACTACAGAGTCAGTGAGGTGTCTGGCTGTTACTTTTCTGGCCTTGTAAGTAATATTTCAGGGTTGATTGCTTCAGTTTGGAGAACATCAACTTCTGAGCAAATCTTAACCTGTAAATGATATCCAGAACCCAGTGCCTTTTGATATTTGAAAAATGATCTGCTCAGGGGGAGTTCAGGCTGCTTCAAAGCTGCTTGTTTTGTCTCCCAGCATATGGTTGTGTTCTCCTTCCTAAGCTAAACAAGCTCTCTAGGCTCTTTGAAAAGACAAATATTTATTGAAATCATATTTGCAAACTGAATGTAATTTAGTAGCTTTGCAGACTTTGTTGACCTGTGTTCTGCAGTCCCTCTTGCCACGGAAAGAAAGGTTTCCTAGTGTGTGCAGTCTCTGAATGGCTGTCAGTGCTCACCGTGTTTGAAGTGGGGGCTCAGTCACATCAAGAGTTTTCCTATATAAGTTAAGGCAAATCTTGCTTCTGAAATTAAAACAGAAAACTCTTTAATTTCAAAGTAGTAGTTGAATGCTTAAGCTGAAGGAGATTGTCCCTTAACTCCTTGCAGACAGTAATTTCAAGGCTAATTTTTTATCTTAGTTATACCTGTATATCTACAGTCCTTTAGCAGAATTACCATATGAAAAAAAATCTTCTCCTTGCTCTTCATTTTGACATGATGTCTGGCCCTGAGCTCACTGACATCTGAAGATGTTTGAGGACTGTGCTTTTATGTTTGTGTTCTCTGTGGTCTGCATGCTCACAGGCCCAGCCTGACAGATGTTGCAGCAGGCTGGAAAGCACAAGCAGCACTAAGATGGGGAGATGCCTTACTGCCATTAAGGTTCTGAACTCCTCACTGTTGATAATTTAGCTTTGTGGGTATGTACTTGAAACTTTGTGGGTTTCATGGGATGTAATATCAACATTGTGAACCCCAAAATGAGAGCAAAGGAGTTAAAGCCTTTTTTTAGCCAACAACCCCTCATGCAGCTGTGCAGCCCCATCATAAGCCACAGCACACTGTGCTTAGACAGTTTCAAGTTCACAAAGATCATTTCTATGATGACCTCCATTAAACTGATTTGTGGAATGTTTCATTTTTTTCCAGCTTGGACATATCTTATAAATTTCAGGAGTCAGGACTGTTATATCATTATAATGGCTTTCCTGTAGAGGGACATTTGAAACAAATCTCTTCAGTGTAGTGGGGATCCTTTTATGATCACAAGCATCAGCATGTAGTAGGGTCCTTAAAACAACATTATGACTTTCATGATTTCTCCTTTGTTGTTGCCTTTTAGTATTTCCCTGGACCTGCTTGCCCAGTTCCAAACTGCTGTTTTACAAGGGTCTCATGCTGCCCCTCCAAGAGGTGAAGTATAGTGCTCCTGCTGTATATGCTGCTAGCCTGTGTTGAGCTCTGGTTTTGAATTTAGAAGAATGCCTGCTGTCTCTGTTAACAATTTAAAATAAAAATCTGTCTCCCTCTTGCATCACACCCCAAAGGAAAAAAAAAAAAAGCTTCAGTTTTCTATGCAATACCCCCTATAATTACTTAAGTTGGTCCAAAATGGTTAAGAACCATTTTACTATTTTGGACTTTTTTTTTTTTTTTTTTTTTTTTTTTTTTTTTATTTAGAAGCTGTATCATGAGGAAAAAATATAACCATGGTAAGAACTACCAAGATCTGACAGCACTGGCATCTGCAAGCCATTGTTTCTATACTGTCTGAATGAAGATTTTAGTTATAAGTTTCATATAATGTATAAGCCCTAATAGACTGTATAGAACTTTGTAATAGTCTGAAATAAGATATCTACTTTAAACAAAGTTTTCAGGACAAAAAATGTCATAAAAAATTTAAGAACTAGCAGCATAACTGCTCATATGGGAAAAATGGAAACTAAAATTAACTAAAAATTTGGGATGTTGACTGAGCAATATTCATTGTAACAGTTAGGACTTAAAAATGTAAAGGGATAAGAAAATCTCCTTATTACCTTTCATGTTCACCGTCATCCATCATGGCTTTCAGGCACTATATCAACAGCGGGACAGATACGAAAGATTGTCATTTCAGCTAAAAATAGTATTTTTAGATGTCTGAAGCCATTTTTAGTTTGTCACTGATATACATCTGGAATAGCCATACTGATTTTTCTGGATTTACTTCAAATTCACACTGGCATTTCCCTATGAACGGGTGTGAATGCCTCATTTGAAGAGAGCAGCTGTGAAGTCCAGTCTTTGGCTACCCCTTGTGCACAGCGGCTCGGGTGAGAAAGCGCGTAGACGGGAGCGCGGGGCGTTTGTTGCAGGGCCTGGTGCGTGCAGAGGCTCCCTGCTCACAGAATAACAGCCTGTCACACCCCCCTTAATGGCCACCACTGCCAAGGATTGTGGCGGGTCTGTGGAGTGCAAACTAATTATCACCAACAATAGTGTCTGCTTATTTCTCGCATGAATGGATAACATCTTCAGCAGAGCTGGGCACATATCATCACTCAGGTTTAAGGGCTGTTGATTGGACAGAGGATGGTTTGTGGCTATTCATAAAGAGGAAGAGTGAAAATATGGCCAGTTTCACCTTTTATAACTGCATTTGCAGTTCCAGGGTAATTACCTACTAAATACACTCCAAAATCTCTTCTTCTAGATGCAGCAGGTGAAAAGTGCAAATTGTGGAGGATGCAGAATAAAAAAATGCCTTGATGCTTAGAGATGTTTTAGATATATTTTCCCATAATTAAAGCAGCTCTCTGTCAGCTACTGTAAAGGGCTACTCACACAAAGTGCTGAGTAACTCCTATAGTCAATTTTTCACCTCCATTTCCAGACTGTTCACAGAGTCCAGTTCTGCAAGGTGCTGTACTTTCTTGGGACAAGCTGATTCCACATAGACTCAAAGGCATATTCTAGAATTGGGCAGTGAGCATGGTGCACATCGCCAGGTGTAGATAGGCACACAATGAGTGTGGGAGCAAGGGTAGGAGCTGAAACGGTGCTTTTCTCCTTTTCAAAGGGGAAGATTTGATTTAGGACTAGGTAGGAATGAGTTACTTGTGGCAGCTACCTGCCACGACCTCAGGCAGTCGAGAAGCGCTGGCTGGCACTGTCCATGTGAGGCCGGGTGGCCGCCAAGTGGGTGTGGGCACTCCAGGGAAATGGCGTCTGCCACCCTGGTAGTGCTGCAGCGTGGGTTATGCAGCTTTGGTAGCTCCACATGCTGAGAGGAGACGAAGAGATGAGAGAAGGACACTTTGTTTGTGAGCCCTAAGAATTTTTATTCCCCCAAGTGTGGTCGGAAAAAAATGCTCTCGGAGCGATGCAGTGCAAAATGCCCGAGAACAAATAACGACAACAGGTTAAGTAGGGGGTGGGCAGACAGGGGTGGAAACCTGGCTCACCCAGTGGGGACAAACGATGGAGAAATGACATGGATTATAACAACCAATGGTAACATAACAGAGGTGGGTACAGAGTCCTGGCACGAATAGAAAGGCTAAGGTGGGGTGATTGATACAGAACTTTCTTGAAGAAGCTGGGGGTGGTTACAAGATTGACACTCAAACAAGGAGTGACAACCCCTGACTGACAGAACCAAACAAGGAGAAAACAGGGAGAGGTGAGGAGATTGACAGGTAACTGTGGATCTGGTGGCAAGAACTTTCAGGGTAAACAACTTGGAACAAACCAGTGTGAGGGGAAAAATAGGGAAGTACAAGGAACAAACTTAACTAACATTAATAAAATATCTGACTAAATAAAACCAACCCACAACAGTTACTCTGTGACTAAAAACAAAAGCAGCTGGTATGTGTGGCATACAGGGGGGTCCTAAAGACAAGAAAGGGATATTTAAGTGGTTTTCCATGTAGCAAGAAAGGATAACTCTGAAGTCCAGGAATCCTGGGAGCTAAGGGAGCTTGCAAATATATATACACATATTTGTCTGCTTACTGAGGCCTTGCCTTTGAAGTGGTGGCTAAAGCTGAGATACAGAGTGACTGCAGTGAAGAAAGTACTGGTCTTAATGAGCAATCATAGATAAAAAGCCAAAACGAAACAGAAAGATGGCAGGTTTTCCTACCTGATATTAACTCCTGCTGAGAAAATATGGACAAATTATTTGACTTTTGATTTTCTTTTTAAATTTATACACCTAAGAGCTATTTCATAGCTTCCCCAGGATGTGTTACCAAAGTCACTGTCCTTGAGATCAAGGTTGTGCCCAGAAGTCTAGTGATAGTCGTAATTAATGTACCAGGTTACTTTGGAAAAAGGGGGAAAGGAAAAGAATAGCTTCTACCACTGCTGACTACATTTCATAAGAGTAAAAACACTTCAGTAAGTGTTTCGACGCTGTAAGAAAACTCCCTGTTTCAAATATTTCTCTCATCTCTCCCTCCCATTTGTGTTTTTGCACGATAACGCCCAAGAGTATTGTCACTGGACTAAATCATGTGAAGGACATTTCTCAAGGTGTCCTGCTTTCATTGTAAAGTCATTTCTTCCCTGGAGCTGCTGCTCTTCTGAAAGAAAAAGTCAAGTTTTTTGAGCTAAGAACTCATGATTGTGCTGGAGCCCAGGCTCCCCTGTGAAGATGCTCCTGAACTAAAGAAACATTTGGATGCTGGATTTGGCTGGTCCTGGCTGCCAGCTGATTCACAGACTGCTGTTCTTTTTATGCAGTTTGCTCTCTCCCTCTTTGCTTGCATGTCTGGAATAGGATCTAGATGCTTTCTGAGAAGCTGCTTTTCTCCTCTCTTAGGTTGTGGATTCTGAGAGTGGCATTGATGGACAGTGCTGCCTGCTCTCCTAGCTGGAGGACTCTCAGTGATGACATACCATGAAGGAAGGGGGCACGGAAACCCCTGTAGATTTTGAGATCAGTGAAAAAAACCCCAAAATCCATAGAGAAAAACCATCAGGAATTTTCTTTCTCCTGCAGAACAAGCTGTTTATCAGAGTACCACTATTTTGCTGGACCTTTCCTGCCACCTCTGAAAATTCTCTCTGGTTCAGGTTCATAGCCAGTGATTCATCTGTATCTGAACCTGCTCTTTAGGTCAGACTTTGGGACATAGAAGAAAGACAATGCAGAGGGGCATTGCCCTAAAGGAACTCTTGAGAATTTCTGGTTCTCTGATGCATTTTGGTGTGTGGCCTTGGGGAGGGACTGGCCTGCTTTCCTCCTGTCTCTTCCACTCATGTCTTTAATGCTGCTTCTTCTTGGAGCTGGTGGCTGATGGAATTGCAATAAATGGGTTCTGTGCAGTGCATGATCCCATCCACATATGGAGAAGGGGTTTGGCTCCAAAAAGGTTGTTATTCAAATATTACAGTAACCTCGCCTCACGGAACAGGCACTCGAAGCCAAGGCAGCTCAAAAAGCAGGCTACTAGAAGGATTTAATCTGAAAATAATATGACTTTTAAATTCTCTCTGTGTGAGAACCCGTGTAGAGCAAAGCTGTAGAATGCCTAAAATAATGCCAAATTATGAGTTGAACTGAAAGAAATATAAAGAGGATGCTAAATGTTTAGTACAATTTATACATACACAATAGTTCAAATATATTATAAATATGCAATAAATACACAATATAAATGTATAAGGGGAGCCAAGCTGCCTCTTTCAGAACATTACAAGTGACAGTAATGACAGCCAGTGTTGTTAGTGCTGAGAAGCTGAAGGAATTCTCTATGCTAACATTTCACACCCCTGTCAAAGGCTGTATTGTTTTAATGACCAAATGCTCCTTATGAAGAAGTGCAATTTTCAGGCTTAGTGATGCCAAAAAGGTATAGTCATTTTAGGAGTTTAGGATTTCTAATTTTATATCAAGAAAGGAATTAATTGTTGGACAGTGTCAAAGAAATAATCTGGGTTGAGGCTGGCAGCTCAGATTCTTGGCATTTTGCTATGTGATTGCCAGGAAAATATACATTTTACTAGAGAATATAATCTAAGGAATGTGAAAATTTCTAAATTGGGATTTTATTTCTCTCTGTCTCTCTCCCAGTGTCCTCCTAGGTGACTTGGGAGAAATCAGTTGCTGTGCTTGAATTACTCCATTTATATGGCAAGCAAAATAGTACAGAACATGAATTTCGATGCAAGAAATGAACTTGACTCTGATGTCTCATTTAGACTTCTAGTTTCTTACTGCAATCAAACTGCAGTATCTCAGTAAGTCTCATATTCAGAACAAGCTGTCCTCCTGTCTTATAACTTCTCAGAGTTTCTTTTAAAGTTATATCAAGCTGGTTATTTAATTCCACTAATTCTAAAACTTGTGATCTCTATTTTCATTGCACAAAATGACAAACTGAAGCAGTGGCTCGCTGGCTTATCTAAGGTCACACACAAAGTAAGCATCAGTCAGAAGTCTGACTTTGAGTCCCTTTTTGAAAACACAAGATAAAAATACTTATCTTGGGCACGATTTAAGAACATCTTGGAAAAAGAGCTTTCCTAGAGAAAAAAACCAGAAAAGTCTAGGTATGGCCCATGCACTTTAGATCCCAGGTCCTCTAAATACCTTTCTGAAGGAGCAGACAGGGGTGAAATGTGAAGGATATTTATGTAGCTTGCTGAGGGTACAGCAAAGGGGAAAAAGAAGAGGGTCAAAAAGATTGATCAGGTAAGTCAGTGAGTTTGATGTAAGGGTTAGGACTTGTGACATGGATTAAAGATTATCTTGGAGACTTATAGGACACTGGGGGTGTCAGTAAAAGATAAGAGAAAAAGTCAGCAAGATGAGGACCACTCTTATCTTTACCTTGGGTATAAGTGAGCCAAAGAAACATGCCATTTCAAGCTGCTGAAGTTTGCAGATGTTGCCAAGAATGAAGACAAACTTGGGAAACACAAGAGAGAATGCAGGCCCAGATTTCCAATTCTTCTGACTATTTAGATTTACTGTCATGCAGAAACAAATTTAGAGCCACTTGAGATATGTGACTGTGTTCAAAGATGTTTTGAAGTAAAAACACTGATATAATAATCAAGTGTTGGTAATAGTTCTGTAATGTTGAAATCAGTTCTGGATTTTTATAACAGCTCTCATATAAATAGGTAAAAAATGATTCCTAAGTTTTTACTAATCTATATTACTTCCCTCCAGGGTGAGATATAGTAACTGTCTGCAACAGGGAGCAGGAAGCATTTAGAATGATTGTCTGTGTCTGAGCAGAAATGAGAATCTAGGTTTATAACTGCACCCACTGGAAGTGTGACACTAGAAATTACATATTTTATGGAAAACTGCTCAAGGCAACTGGTGATTAAGCCATCAAGCAATTTGAAATCAAGGGATGCTCCTTCTCAGTAACACAGTTAAAATCAGGTAATTGTTCAGGGCTGTATCCAGACCACACTGTCTAGGAAGGGGTGCTTGTGATCTCTAGAATTAAACAAAGAAACTGGGCTAGGCTGAGATGAAAGGGCAGAACACTGCTATCAAATTTTCTGTGGTTTTCTTCAACAGTGTACCCAGCCCAACGGGGCTGCACTTCTGCCCTTTGCTGAAAGCACAGAATGACAATGCAGCTCTGTCCAAGTTTATGATGTAATTTTGTAAGTGCTCTCTTCTGTGTGTTTCTTCTCAGTAGTGTAGCTCTTTCATCCAGTGCCACCACTGTCTTGGTATTCTGAGCACATTCAGAAGCCAGTCCAATTTAAATGTACCCCTGTTGTGATACCTTTATTTCTCAAACCCATCTAGAGTGTGTGGGAAGGAATCATTGTGGCTTTCTGTTTTCAATGGAATCTGATCTCTGTCAAGATCTCTGCTCCGGGCTTTCCATTAACAGCTTTTTGTTTACTAATCACTTCTTTTGAGCTACAGGCATTAACCATTTATGCAATCAACCATAATACTTGGAGAGGATCTTTTACATGTTAGATTGCTGTTGTTTGTTAAGAGTGAAAAAATTGCTTATTAAGTCGATGTCTGATGAGAGGATAAATTGCTGGCAAAGGAAATAAAAACAGCCATGCTGTAACATATCCACAGCTCATTTAAACTTTGACAGCAGCTGGATCTGAATGCTTCATCAAAAGGTGTAACATTTCCCCAGCATAAACAATTGTATCTCTGTGTTCCAGAAAATTTCTTCCTTATTCAAAGTGGTGCTTATTTTATGCCAGAAAGCTTGAATGCTAATAACCTTAATGTTCCTTGAAGTAATATTAATTAGGCTAACGTTTTCCATCTATAGAATAAAACTAATACAGTACAGAACTTTACAATTTTAATAAGAAAATCAAACAGCCAATGGGACACCAAGTGTCATCCCAGTGCAAAACCCGACTGGCAGGATTTTTATGATTCGCATATATCCAGCTCCCAAAGAATTGTTTTGATTTATTTAGGTGGTGGAGAAACAACTCCTGCAGAAATGTTGGAGATGCTCCTTTGCCCAGCCTGCCTGTGGCTACCACGGGTGTTTGGACTTTGCTGTACACATCATTTTCTTGTTGTGTGTCTCTGTATTAACTGTTGCCCTCTGAATCTTGGCTGTAGACACACCAAAATGGCTGTTCATGGAAACAGCTTGCTTCCAGCAATAGTCTCTTCCTGTGCTAGTTTTGCTGGGTCCAGTTGCCTCAGTGTGATGGTTCTGAGACATTTCTGTGGACTTCTCCTCCTTCATAGAGAGTCTAGGAATACTTAGTCATCTCTGGAATGACTAAGAAATCTGGCAGATGTTATACCTGAGATTAGACACTCACCTTCAATTCAGACACCACTGTGTTTAGGGCCAATGCTGATGCAGTAGTAACACGTCTGCCTGCACTCATGCTTTGTTGAAGTGAAAGCTTTTATTTCTGTATTGTGGCCTGGCATAAATCCTCTAGAACTGGAATTTTCCTATTTCCCAGAAAATGGAGAGCCACAGAACCACAAATAATACTTCACAAGTAGGGAAAAGAACAGAAGTAGTTACCTGCAGGTCTTTAGGTCTTCTCTTTAGATGTGCTGCCTACCTCTAGAGGTCCTGGAGTATTTCAGTCTCCTGCATTGTCTTCTAAGAGAGACAGTGACCTGTTCAGTACTCCTCAGCCATTGGTTTCCTAACATCTTGCATTGTGGCTCCATTTTGAGCACAATTTACTCTGAGTACTTTAAAAAATGTCAGAATACCAATCTTACATCAGTAATCAGGTTTACAAGAGACTGGTGAAAGTTTTCAGCAAGGACAAATAGACTCTTTTTTTCCTGTGCAAGCTTCACTGGAGCCTGGAGAGTGAGAAACATCTAAACACAGATTTGATGCTTTCAGATATTTTCTGAGATCTGAAACATCATACAGAAGAAGAGTATTTGTTGTTAATTTTTAATTTTGCACAGACCACTAGGATGACAAAATTACAATACGCCACAACTTATGGAAGATTCTGATGTCTAGAATGACCCAGGGTAAAATGTCCCAAGATTAGAATTTTAACATGTAGCAAACTTTTAACATGTAATTAATTAAAATTAAGGAATGCAATGCAGCACATGTTACACATAGAGGGTGATTTGCTGGCTTAGGGCCTAATACTTAAGAGATTCTAGATATCTATCTGCTGAGTACAAGATCAGTAAAAGCATGGTATCTCTAAGTATGTAACTAAAATGAGCTTAACTTCATCTAACACCCCCCCTCCTTTGAAATTAGTAATAAAACTTCTGTTATCATCAAGAACTGATAATCAAGAGATAATCCTGTTTTATTACTTGGTAACTGAGACAGAGATTAAAAGTAAGATTTTCCAAGAGATGAGAATTCTCCCAACTCTTGTTCCTTATGAGATGTCTGAGAATTTTACTGCTGCATATGCCAGTGCCAAAATATATTTGGAACCTCCCTTCATCGCCTTAAACTCAGTAGGTGCAGAGCACCACAAAGTATTGTGTGTGTGTCCTCTGTTTGACCTGTGCATGATTTCTGTCTCTCAGAGCACACACTTCCTTGGGTCCTACAATGTTGAGTGCATTCCAAAGGATCCAGATAAAACAGTCTCTTCCACATGGATTAAACCCTTTTGCTTCCTGCTTTCGCCTCCTTCAAAATTTCAAACTGGGAGAGAGCAATCAGAAAGGAACCAGACATACTTTGAGATTATTTTTTTTTAGTGGGTACAAAATAGGATAAAATAGGTACTGATGTAATTTTGAATAAAAGTAATTGAAAAATAGTGGCAGCAAACTGAGAAATTCGATTAATTAAACAAAAAATATGAGAGGAGAGGGTTGTTTATCTGTGCTTTATCTAGTAGAAATTAATGGATCATGTGGAAAAATAGCTACCATTGCAGATGAGTATATACTTCAACAATTAAAAAAAATATTATTGTTTACCTACAGCAGTAGTAAAGAATAAAGGCTATGGAACCCGGTCTGTGTGGGGATGTCTGTGAGTGCATCAAAAGCAAACTCATGAACACATATTCTCTGCAAAACAAAGGACATTGTTTCCCTGTAAAATACAGTTGTTGCTGGCACTGCTTCAGATCTTCCGCATTTCTTCACATGTTCCCAGCCAAACAAGGCAAGACTTCACAAATACTTAGATGAACTGCGATGCACCAGAAAAGAGGGAGCAAACAGAGTGCATTTTGTCTCTACCCATCTGAAGGCTGGGGGAGCAGAGGAGAACCAGGGAGCAGAGGTATAGCAAGGCAGATCTCAAATCTTTAGTAGTCTTGGGTTCCTGCCTAGTTTTTGACTAAGATATAAAGGATTTGTACAGAAGAGCACCCAAGCAGAAATAGTGAGCCCATCCCCTCCCTGCGACCACCTGAATCTCAAACTATGTAAGAAGTACTGTAGAGAGCACCTAGTAGCCCAGCCAAGTCAGAAATAGTCCTTTTCTTGGCTACTTGGCCAAGTATATTGAAATTCTTGCTTTTAACAGCATGACCAAACCAGGACAACATGGAATTCAGGCAGGAAGAAGACTGGGAGTCACTGCAGAGCTGGAAGGTGAAAGATTATTCCTGCTGGACAACTAGGGAAGTGACTGAAGGGCTTCATTTCATGGCACTTTATGAAAGCAAAACAAATTAATGCCTTCTGACTATTAAATCTGTGCAATATCAGTGAAACATTGAACATTGTCCTAGCAATAATTAAAGGGGAAACAAAGGAACATGATTCTATGTTTTTGTGGTCCTTGCCCCAGATTATTGAATTTGCAGCTATAATATCTTACCCTAAGAAAGCTTTAAATGAGACAAGCGTTTTTCATTTAATTTGTCACATTCTTTTTGTAGATTTTATTCAATTATTTTTCCCATCAATTAAGAAGATTTATGAATATGTTTTCCATTATGTGATGTTTGTCAAGTAAATTATTCATTAGTTTTCCCTCAGCTAGCAAATTATTTGTGAACCATCATTTCCCCTTTTGTTTTTCAACCTGCTTAGATTTCTAAAATGGTGACAGAGTTTGTGTTTGATGAATGTGCTTTGTTTTCTTCATATTTTTTACATAACCTTTTTAAAAAATATTTTTTAATGTTATTTTTACATAACAAAAAAATACACTTTTTTATAGGCATTCGGACTCACAGTTAACTAGTTGAACAGTTGCACTTAGTAATGAACACATCTAAGACCCCAGCTTTAGTCTAAGTTATTAGCCCATACTATGTTCTGCAAAAGTGAAGTATGTTAGGCATCATGTTATTGCTCAGTTGTCTAACATTAAAGATTTGAAATATCACTGAAGAAACAGAGGACCTTAACTCTCTCAACTTGCATAATGATCACAGTAACACCAGGCTACAGACCCAATTTTCATTTCATGACTCCTAGTGCTTTGAATAACAAAGGCTGAAAGGCACATTCACCTGCAATACTGTGGGAGTTAAGGTGATCTTGAATTTTCAATGTCCTTATTTGTTGCTGCCTCAGACAGGTGGTGGAGGATCTTGTACAAGTTACAGCTACAAGACTGATATCGTTGGATTGTCAGTAGCAATGAACTAAAATGTCCATCCCTAGGATGCCTTTAATACAATTGCTTATCTACTTTGTAGAGCTCAGCAATGCAAGTTAAGAGGGGCAATAACTTTGTCAATAATACAGCCAGGGTTTGAGTTTGGCATACAGGAAATGAGATTAATGGGTGTTGATATTTATCTGCATCATCCATGTGACATTAGGAATTGGCCTTCTATCATGTCCTAGGGGGCAAGCACTTGACTAGAACAAGATATGGTCATCATCAACACTGAATTGCTGGCAGACTAAATGCAGGAGCTGTACAGGGTGATGGGGGTAAGTCTAATTTGCCCTTTGCATTGATGTAAACCATTCTGAGTCTCCAGGCAGTGGTAAGGTGCTACCCTGCTGACAACAGGGGGGAAAAAGTGGCCTGGTACAAGTGAGTCAGAAGTGAAGAAAAATAAAATGGCTGGAATAATTTGTGCTTATTTGATTGATTCTCAAAGCATGTCCCATCCCAAACACTTTTTCAATAATTTAGCTGTTTCTATTGTGCTTGCTACAGCTATTGTTTTTCTGTTCCTTCTTGCTGCAGTGGAGCAAGTATGTTTTAAACTTCTACTGCTATGGAGTTTATCTCCAGGGCTCATGTGAGAACGTTAAAAGAGCATGACATGGGTGTGCATGTGGAAATGATCAGTAATCTTTAGCTTGCAAGCGGAACTCTCTTATCTCGCGATGAGGGAGGAGGGAATGAAATTGGATTTCCTGCTCCTCATGACAGTTTCTATAGCTGTTCTGTGGTAGCCCCATTGGGTACAATACTGCACAGCTAACCTAAGCTGCTTTTCTCATTGGGAGCAGCTGCCAGTTTCTCTTCAGAACTGTGGGATGCGAAAACTATGTATAGAATTGGCACTTTCCTTCTTGGTTTATAATTTTCTGACTCACCTTATATAAAGTTTTCTCAACATTTGTGCCTCACAAGAGCACACCCAAAGTAATTAAGAGAAAAGCCCCAGTTCTTTACAAGAACAATAAAAAAAGCATTATTGCAATTGTGACTTTAGCTTTTGTCTGGAGAGATAAACCAAGAGCAGATGTTATATTTGAAAATAACTGACAGTGAATTAGCCATCTACAGTGTGTCTTGAAAGTGCTGTAATGCAAAACAGACACTGTGTTCACCCCAACTCTCAGCCACACACTCAGTGCGTCGGCATAATAGGAGCAACCAGATATTCATAGTGGTGGAACATGAGACAGAGAAGCTGAAGCTTCTTGTTGGAGGCAACTCTCAGTCAGGTGCAATCCATGGGATTATTCTCCTTTCTGTTTCTTGAGTCAGTGTTTTTTGGGGCTTGTCATTGTGAGGAATTAAGAAAGTTCAGCTCAGTCTAGATTATGTCCTAAACTAATCTATCTGCTCACTTTTTGCCTTCTACTCAAAACATCCTCACCTTCGCTTGTGTGAGGTGAGAGTGAATCCTGTGGCTTATCCCTTCTGTGTCATGTTATTTATTGAGTGTGAGAGCCTTCCACTGCTTTTTGCGTTGCTATGGCAATGGTAGGTGAGGCCCATGCTTCTAGTCTGGTTAAATGCAATTTTAATTGCTTCAATAAATGTACTTTATGCAGTGAAGGCTAATGTTAATGTTGTAGTTATGTTACATCACATGTAGTAGAGATAAAAATAAACATTAATGTAAACTTATCTTTAACTGGTTTTGAAGCTGGTGATTTAGCTTTCAGCACTCTGCCTTTCGTGCTGTGGCAGGGCTGATTGCTTTGGGTAAACACTTGTCTCCAGCTGAAGCCATGGGTAAATAGGATTGGAAAGATGTGTCTGAGCCACAGAATTCAGTTCCTTAGGATTGCAGGTGACTGTAAAATAGGCATTTAGCCTAGACTGATGCACAGAGCGTCTGGATCACGCGATATTCTAGAAGAACCCTTGGAGCATACTTCAAAATCCTGTAACAGAGTTAAAAACTTTGTCTGCAAAGTGCTGTTAGGAAGAGGGCAAGAGACAGAGCTATTGCTGATCTATATTTCCATGATTACCCTGCCCTACAGAGCATAGGGAAATCATATGTCATGGCAATGGAATGCATTTCTAAAGGCCTTTGGGAGAAGGTTTTAGTGGCAATTGCTTTTGTTCTTCTCACATGTGAAGAGTGAAATATGAGTTGAAATAGGCATGTTAGGGTCATCTTCTGACAAGATACTGAAGACTGGCAGTGGACCTGTAGACTTTGTCTCTATATCCAATATTTCTTCCTAACAATGAATTGTGGAAAGGGATAGAAAGGAACTGCAAAATTGGTTTGAAAGTAGGAGACAACATCCTGGAGTGGAAAAGCTACAAAATTGGCATCTTTGAATTATTAAAAAGCTTTAGAGGAAGCTTGGACAGAGTGAAGAGATATCTTTCCTAAAGAGAAAATACCATATACCAAAAGGGCCTTTTATTTAGCAGAGAGAGGACTTAAGACCAGGCACATCCAAGCTGTATATAAACCAGATTAAGCCTGAAGACAGACTCATCAGACACAAAGAGAGTCTCCAGCAAGTCTTCACATGAGGACTGGCACATTCCTGAGAAATCGTTCCAGTTTTACACAAGCTGGTGGACAGAAAGGGGCAGCAGAGGGGGAAATTCTGTAACATTTTATATACAGATATAGCTACATTGTTTATATGCTCACATAAGCACACAAACGTATAAGGCAGAAGTGATGACTTGTTAGCCTTTTCTGGCTCTAGACTCCAAGGCAGTGATCTGTGTGGCAGTACTGAACTTGCTGTTTATAAACTTCTTACAGAAGACTTCTTAAAATAAGAAAGGTAGAAAGCAATTATAAGTTTTGTTGAAACCAATTATAATTTTTGTTGTTAAAGCTCTGTTAGATTCTGAAGCAATTATGAGAGAATTTGAATTATAATGTAAGTGTACAGTGGTTAGCTTTGATATGTGAAGGAAACATGGTTTCTAGTAATGGAACAATGTTGGCAATTAAACCTTGCAGTGCACAAAATGTTTGTAAACGAGATAAAGGATGTGTGTTGGTTGCAAGGGTCTTTATATGCCATTAGTGAAGTCTCCTTGAGTTTTGAAAAGTTTGACATAACCACTTTTTCATGGAGAATATATAAAATACAGTGTTTAAGTTCTAGATTAAAGCATATTATGTAGATGAAATAACTAACCAGTGGACACAGTGTACAAGTGTGTACATAAGTCTCATATTCTAGAGAAAAAATTGTTTAGAAAAATGGTTTGTAATCAGAAGAAATTTTACTAGTACTTTTGCTAATATTAATATTTAGAAGTATAAGGATGATGCAAAGTTTGTCTTTGTGAGAAGTTTAATTTGACTTATTGCTTCCAATAAATAAATAAGATATTGATATATAATCTATAAATAATATATTGATATAAATAATATATAGATAAAGATAAAAAAAATTATGAACTTAATTTCTGCAAAGTGTTATTTCTTTGTCTTGGTCATGCCCAGATTTATTAACTGAAAATGTTAAACTTATGCTATTCTGCAGATCTGCACCATTTCCTACAATAATTTGATCATTTGTGTGCTTTCCAAGGCTCTAGAAGTGTTAATCTTGAATAGTTCTTAGGGTCTGGTGATAGCATAATGTAAAAACAAAGTTAACCAATTCAAAAAGTTCTAATGTAAAAGCATACATTATCTGTTATAACGGAATATTTTTTTAAATTAACAGTTAGAAGAAGATACTTAAATAATGAGCTGTTTTGGGTGGCTTGCCAACTTGCAGGCTGATTGTGCTTTCCCCTGGTGCTGGCTGCAACCTTACCTGCAGTACAGGAGGTGGTGCGTGGCATCCTCTGCTCCTGTGGGAAGTATAAATACCCTGGTAGTGCAGGGCTCCCAGGTAAGGGCTGGGACTGCCAGAAAGAGCCATTTGGGATCTCCTCCCTCATTCCCCCTTCCTGAATCCCCAGCATAAAAGAGATGTGTGGAGATGCAGAGTGTACCTGTCTGTTAAAATGAGCAAACATGATGGTTTCAGGTAGTTAATGTTGCATTGAACAGCACTAATTTGATGAGTATGACATGAGCTATTTAATTTGCATTGAATCATTGCCTTGCAGCTGCATCCTAAGCCCTAAAAACTATGGGTGTCTAATAAATCACAGGAGCCAAAGTGGCAGGTTTAGAATTTGCAGTACCTCCTAATCCTAGTAAAACAGTTATGAAGTAGGGTGAATAACTAATGGTGAATGATTTTGAGATCTATTTTATCTGTTTTTTAGTTAATAAATAGCCTACCAAAACCTTGTGAGCCTTTTTAACTTGCCTTTTATTACCTATTATTTCCTGATTCCTTTCTGCCAGTAATTTTTGATCTGTTTTATAGATGAGATTGCAGATCCTTTGACGATCAATTCAGAAGTAATAAAAGTATATATGTATTAAAGTAAAGTATACCTTTAATTATGAGCAGCTCTTCCTGATTAAATCTCTGCTTTTCTCTGAATTATGTTAATTGACTTATTAATTTTGGAATAACTGCATCTGCTTATTACAAGTAAAGAAAAAATGAATATGACATATTTATCTAGGAATAAAGCACATGGAATAAAATCTGTGAATCACAGATTTGGGTCTAGACTGGCTTCTTATGTTATCTAACTGCAAGAATGCACAAACCCCCATTTTTTTAATGTCACTGCTTCCTCATATGTGAGATGAAACCCTCATGATTCTGCTATCTTTTCTCAAACACTTTGAGATTTTAAAGTGGATTACATCCACTGTGATTTGTCCCTGTAGATGATGACCCACATCATAACTTTTGGGACTCAACTTTATGAATTTGATCTTTTTTTTTTTTTTTTTTTTTGATGTCAGACCTTCATTGCTACTCTTATAATTTCTTGTTATAATTTCTTGGTGCAGTCCATATTTGTAAACTGAAATTTGAAGCCTGATACCAAGCTTGTCTGTTCAAAAAGATTTCTATTTTGTGAGGTTTGAGATGTCTACCTCAAATGCAGAAAACAAAATTTGAGCATCTGTGCCCAGTTTCTGCTAAAGACACTAGAAAGGACTGCTCTTTCTCTGGGGTTGGTAAGTGTAATCAGATCAGACAATTTGATGTGCAGTTGCTTGGACACTTGCAGAATACTTTTACAGAGCGGTTATATTACCAAAAAACATTTATTCATCAAAATATTCTGTTAGAGACAATTTTGACAAAGTCAGAGCTAAACCAAGAGCACTGAGAAAGTCTTCATAAGCTTTTAACTACTTGGGAGGTGTTACTTAGTGAACCTCGGTGGATAGTTGCAGTGGATAGTGCCCAGTGTCACAAACATAATACCTGTGAGATGGCCCCATACGGAGCCATCCCAGTTCATTCTCTGTGATGTTCAAGAGAAAAAAGTGATTTAAATTAGGTGAATACTAATAACCTGGCTGTTATTATTCTAAAGCTGAGAAACCCTGAAACAGCACTTGATCACAAAAAATGTGTCCCAGGTGACTTGATGCCCTCATCCTTTCACCAGTCTAGAGAAATCTGGTGTTAGACAGTGTCATTCCAGCTGCAATATAAGTGAAAGAAAACAAAAGAAATGAACCCATCCCCCTCCCCCCAAAGTCTCTATTACATCGTTAAAGTTC
Organism: Vidua chalybeata; assembly: GCF_026979565.1. Classification (NCBI taxonomy): domain Eukaryota; kingdom Metazoa; phylum Chordata; class Aves; order Passeriformes; family Viduidae; genus Vidua; species Vidua chalybeata. Next base: position 20,578,709 of record NC_071535.1, read on the forward strand.
ACTGTCTTTGGCTGAGCTGTGAGACTTGACACCCAGACGATAACATCTATTAACATTCCAAAGGCACATTTGTTAACTGCAGAACTATTTCACTCAGTGCCTTGGCTAAATTATCTTTTTGCAAATTACATTTTTTCCCTAATCACCTCGGGTACTTCACTTGGAAGGCTTCCTACTTTTCTGCATCCAGCTGTCAGGTATTAGAAAAGCTTCACACCAAACTTGTTTTGGATGATATTTGGAGTAAAAGGCCGCTAATTCAACCTGCTGCAGTGAGCCCACCTCTGAGCCTTTAGCTGTCAGGAACCTTGCTTGTTTCTTAGCTCATATTTGATGTGATGGAAAACTTGTGAGACTAGCTTGTGCTTCTAGCACCTGAAGCACATTCAGACTGGATTTAGTCATTATTCTGAACCCTTGCCTGTATCTTATATGGAGATGCAAATAAACAGCTCATGCCAGCATTCACGGGGCTGTTAAGTTCAACAGGTGCTGAGGTCCTGGGTAGGGTGTATCAAGGCAGATCAGTTTATATAGCTTACAGTATGCAGTTTATATGGCTTACAGTATGCATCATTACCCTCTTACTTGGACGCCATGGCTTCAGGCAGGCACAAGGTTTTTCTTGGCTTCAGGCAGGAATGAGGTGTTATCTTTCTGCCTGTGTTTATTGACTTATGCAAACTTAAGATTCTTGAATTATTAAGTTAATTTTAACATGATGATTTCTGGATAAAATACTCAAGCACCAAGGCAAACCCTGCACAGATTAACTTATGATTTAGCAGAATGCTAAAGTCTCTCTTGCTTGAGGGTTACATGGAAACCCAGACTCCCAGAAACCCAGACTTCAATTACTGTACTGCCAACTATGCAAGTGGAGATGTTTTCTATTCTTCATTTTGTAAAAAAACTACTGTGGAGCAAAGACTGAAAAAAAAAAAAAATCTGAGGCAACTAAAATATCTGTGAGAGGATCTGATCTCCAATTTCTGGCCTATAGAAGTCTCTTCCATCATATAGTTTCTGGATGAAATGCAGAACAATCTAGGGAATAAAGACCAGATAACAGAGCAACAGGTCATCAATAAAACCATGTCAACATCTTTCTAAACATGGGAACCATTAGGTACCTGTGCAAGAGTCAGGCACCATGAGTGGCATTCTCACATTTAAGGTATCTAAAACATTAGCTTTGAAGCTATGGGCATGGTAGGCAGACAGTGAGGTGGATTGAATACTGGCTTAACAGTTGTACCTAGAGGGTGGTGGTGGTCAGTGCTATGAAGTCTAGTTAGAGGCCAGTGGCCAGCAGTAGGGGAATCCTAGGGTCAGTGTTGGGTCTAGTCCTGTTTTCATCAATGTACATAAATGCCAAAAGGGATGGTGTAAAGAAGATGGAGCTGGGCTCTTTTCAGTGACAGGACAGGAATTCAGACTATACTTATCAGACTGGGCTCTGAAAGATATGTAGTTGTAGGGGATGCCTGGCTCTGCACATCAAGCTTAGGAAGAATATAGAGATGGCTGAAGCCAGGTGACATTGTCGCAGAACCTCAGCTCTGCTTTAAAGGGAAATTTAATTGTTGACAGCAAGAGGTTGGCTTGTATTTTTCCCCCCATGCTTTTGTTAAAAGACACCTATTTTATACGCCAGACAAATTAAATGGCCTCAAAGTCTCATACCTTAAAAGCACAGTTGACATTCCTGCAGAAAAGTATGTTCCAGACTCCAGATTTCCTTCCCTCCCAAGCCTCAGTTACTTTAACCATGAGATGATTCAGCCTCTAACCCATTCATTGCCTAAAAAACCTGAGAGCAAAAGTTTTGTGTTAATCTCTGTCAGTTTTGTGTTAATTCCAAGTGCTCAGATCTGAGTGCTGACAATGTTTTTTAAGGCTTAGCCTACCTACATAGGCCTATCAAGATGTCTTTGGAGATTTATCTTGGATATGGAAAATAGGATAGTCTAGGAATCTGGGCTGACCCATTTAGGGAATGAAAATAATTTGTGATTGAGAGATGCACATTCAGGGATATAAGTCTAGATTGGTATTTTAATGTGAATGAGTAAACAGTCAGCACTATAATAATCTGTAAAGCATTTGATCCCAATAAACCATCTTAATCCTTAAGGCTATTCTGGCAGTAAGAGATAACGGCACAGAAACAGAAACAGAAACGTTCTTAGCATAAAGCTTACATATCTATGTTTACTGTGTGTGTTAGACAGTTTCAGACCCTTTTCTCCTCTTTCCCAAAACTGATGAGCACTTCATCTGTACAGTCTGCTAGTTCCCTATTTCACTAGCTCTTCAATTTGGATTTTTATTATTTCCAGAAAGTGCCAAGACAAAAGGAAAATCAAGTCATAAAGAAATGCTTGGGACTAATGCTACCCCACTGACATGCCCTCTGCTTCAATGAAGTTTCACTGCAGATTTTGGTTTTAATAGCCATACATGTGGTCCTGTGCTTTGTGGGAGGATGCATTTCCACATCTCTGGTCTTAACAAGCCTCTTAGCTCAGTGTTTTTGTGGCTGTCTCCTGGCAGCTGCATTATCTTCATTGTTGTCTGCATTGCAAAGGGCTACAGCTCAGAAATGCAGAGACAGTGAATGCCCAGGCAGTGAAGTGCTAAAATTTATTTAAATTGTTGTCACTACTAAAGACTGAATGATACCTATGAAAGGGTAGGAGCAAGAGCACATTGTACCTCCAAAACCAGGTAGTGCCACCGCAAGGTTATGTTACCATAATTTTTTTATAATCTTCAAGACAGCACTTGCTCCTCTAATTTTGGTGTCCTGGGATCTAAAGACACTTGAAGTCTGTCTAGTACTTAGTGAACATACAGACCTTGTCAGCAGTGCAGATGTGTAGTGCCTGGTGCTACTGGCACTAGTGCTCTGCTGTCCTAAACTGTGTGGCAGACATGAAAAGGGGACTATTACTTACAGCTCAGAAATCCCCAGGATAAAGGTGGGAATTGTTCTATAAGTTTTTTTCATTGATCAACTAGTTTGCAAAATCTTTCTAGGTTAGATGGGTGAATGGCCATTAGGGCTTTGACTCAGCTCAATGTTGTTTGCTAGGGAAGATGAAACCAATTTTTCCTTCCCCCACAAATAACAAGCTCAGGTTAAGACTCTTCAGCACAAATGTCGCCTTGTAATGGCATTAAAATAATACTTGTGGTGTGGAGTCTTCAAGGTCTGGAAATGGACTTTGAGTTCCCTCAGTTATGCAAATACCAGCAAAAACCTAGCTGGGAACTGCTCGAATTGGGACCAAACAATCATTTTGCATCCATATTTCACATTTAGCAATAGCTTTAAATTGCTTTTATAAACAAGAATTTGTAGTTCTTATTTTTGGGCAAGGATGTGTAAGAATTTTAGCTTCAACAAATCTGCACAGGTGCCACTGCAAGAAATGATCCTTAGTATATGGGACACATTATAGGTTGTATTATTATTGAGAATTTGAGGAAGGAAGTATATATCCTTTTGTTTATATAGGAGAATCAGGAACTGGCTTCAGATTTGAACATACTTTCCCTTTATATGTTTTTTTGATCAATGACGAAGGATTTCTTAACTTCAGTAGTAAGAAGTTGCTACTGCTATTGCTCAAGCTGCACTATGTCTTAGTGTTAAATAGTATTGTCTGATGTGGTCACCCTGCAGGTGTACCTTAAGTGCAAGAGCCCATGCTTATGTTAAATGCAACAGTCTTGTTGATGGATTTGGCTTACATTTACCCTGATGCACTGTATATACAGCTTATTTTCTTCCATTTTGCTAAGCAAATTAGTCAATGAGAAAGCAATACTATGCACTAATTTGCACTACAATTGCACTAATGAAGTGCAATTAGCTATGAAAAAAAAGAATTGTAAAGCAATTTGTAGGTAAAATAAGAATTGTAAATTTATTTGTAGGTCCTGTTCTGTAGAAGAAATGTTGATATTATGGCCACTTAAAATGAATTTTTGAGGGCTCAGAAACATCAGAGAGCAGAGAAACCTTTCAGATGCTTTCTATACTCTCAATCCTTGTGTTAAAAAGGCTTTGAGGGAGCAGAAAACACTCCTTCAGAAACTTTCCCTGTTACAAAGTAAGCCTTTATGGTGCATACCATAATAGTAATTCTTTACGATCATAATGTGGCTAATATTAAAAAAAAAAAAATCAGTGAACACCATGAGGTAAGGAAAAAAAGGAACCATCCAAACAGTTTTTACGGCAAAACTTGTAGTGATTCAGAGATTTATGGAAAGGGAACACTTTCTGTTTATTGTCAGGAAGCTTTGCCATTAGTTTCAAAGGAAGTTTCAGTAGGTTCTGAATGTTTGTAAGAGTTATGACTCAATTTATGCAGATAACAATATCTTTGTTATCTAAAATCTTGGAAACACTATGTATTTCAGTGCAGACTTGTGAGCGATAACAATCAACTTCAACTCTCACTGACCCAGGAGGGCTGTGGTATGGCATTTAGTCTTACTTCCTATAATTACATGTAATAAAATTGTCTTGTCATTGATGTTATTGTAATTGGTATAAAAAGTAGTTTATAGGAAAATATTACAGATGCAGGCAGTGATTTTCTGCAGGAGTTCACAGATGGCGAAGCTAGACTCTGGCAGATTAGTACTGAGTATAGTGCTTGCACAGTACAAGTAAGCTCTAGTTCACAATGCACATGGGAGAAAAGGGCTTGATTAACATATTAGAAGCTGCTTTGGATGTTAAAATGCATTCATATGCCTGTATATTTATCAGTATGTATAAATCCAGGACATTTAAAATAAACAGTTAGAAACCTGTTTCCATTTTTAAATGGTTTGTTCTTAGTTAAAAGTGTTTTATTCTCTTTTTAGAAGCTCCTGCATTTACAGCATTTGTTCTAAGTTTTCTTAGCCAAATCAAATCAAGCCAGCTCTTGATTTGGAGAAGCTAGTTAATGGGAGGAATGCGTGTGTTATACCTCTGGCAGCACCACAGTGTACTTTGGAGGCGTGAGTAAAGTGGGAGAGTCTGGAAGCTTTGAGAGCTAATCTTTTTCAACCATGGATTTTCTATATAACCACAGGCAAGTCTCTTTGTCTTAATTTTCATCCTTGCACAGGGGAGATACTAGTATCATCTCACGAGGGAACCATGGATGTAAATTAATGTTTGTGACTCAGAGAACAGCCAGAAATGAATAATCATATGATGCAGAAGAAGTGGTAGAGATCAAATACTTACAGAATTCAAATAGACCTACTGGAAGTGTCCTGCATAGTAGAAGTAAACTCCAGTGCATGATGCATGTGGACAAAAGGACTTGATTTAAGTTACACAAAGAATTTTAGCCCTGGCACAGCTCAGCTCAGTATTCTTGGTTTTGGAAATCAATATCATGTTCTTCACCTGCTGCTTTACTAGGTGCATGGCTGCGCACTGCATGCAGGCTCTGTTTCTTTGTCTTCATCTGTTCTTAAAAATAGCTCTTGGAAACTGTGCCTCAGAAGGGGAACCTCATCACCTTGTGAGTGATCCTTCCATTTATCTCTTTCCCTACGTAACTAAAGACTTGCTGTTACCATCACTTGATAGTAGTAGCAACTTTAAATTACTGGGCCAGGCTATAAGACTGAAAACTGTGAGAACTGTGTGCACCAAAGAGGTCATGCAGATACCATTACAAATGGTTTACAGAGCATTTACTTTTCCCATTTCCACTTCTGTTTCTGTGGTGTGAGTCAGTCCTGTTTTGTTGTTCTGTGTTTTAGCACTTTATGTAAGTATTCTTGAAATCCAAAGGCTGAATGAATTTTTTAGAAGTGTTACAAAGGCTTTGGCAGCGTTATTAAATGTATATATATAATTCTTTCCCAGTGAGTTTAATTTTCCATGTTTTTCAGCCAAAGCTGTTAGGCATAGTGCCCATAGCTTACGAGCCATTAAAGAAAAGCACGCCTTGAGTTTTTCCAGCTGCTTGTTCAGGATTTTTCTGACCCGTGTGGACATTGTCCTTTTGTTGTATTCTGTGAACAGGCAGACAAATGAGATGCATGGAGTGGTAGATGAAAACTCTTGCTGAGTGGCTTTAGGTTGTGCTTGGTGGCAAAAGTACAGGTTTGGACTTCAGTTGGGTTTTTACAAGGCATGTAAATAATTTCTTTTTTTTTTTGGTCTGCCTCAATTGAATTTTGGGAAACAGCATGCTCACGCAGCTTCATCTTAGCATGCTGAAATGGATTTGTCTCCAGGGAATTTACAATATATCTAAGCCATCTCTCATTTTTACTCCCACTCTGAAGGCAGGTGAGTTATGTAAGCCTCATGAGAAAAAGCAGAACCTTGTCCACCACTTGCCTACACTATTAGGTACTGCAAAAGCCCAACCAATTAACACTAGCTAATTAACTTTATCTGACTACTGCACTGAAATAGCCTCAATTTTAAAAGGTGTTTATATAGTTGATTTCCCATTTTCAATAAGAATCAGCCAGCTTAATACCTTTAAAAATTAAGCCTTTCTTTAGCTATATGCAGTCCAACATAATCTCTTGAGTGTGCTCTTTTCCCACTCTCATGCAATCCATGTGCCCAAATTATAAACATCAAATCCCTGCAGAACAACATTTACTGAAAAGTTTCCTTGAATGGCACCGCATTTGCTGATGTGTGAAGGACAACATGAACAGGTACGCCAGAAAAATGGGGTTATTTGGAACTGTTTGGGGACAGAGAGGAGGTATAGCAGTGTGCAACGTGTATTGTCTGAAGAGAAAACAGAGTGTGATAGCTTACTATACAGTGTTTTACCAAATTGAGTAAGAGATACTGATTCTTTTTTTCTTAAATAACCCAACAGATGTTGCTACTGTGGGAAAACTTTCACCAATAAAGAGTAAGTATCAGCCAAGACCTTGCAGCACCCCAACGTCCTTAATTTATCACGACACCCCTGGCTGCAATACTTCTGTTGCCTTTTTTTCCATGCAGCTCCCATCCCCCAGGTGCCGGCCAGCGGCCGCCGTGGGTGGCCGGTGGCGAGCAACACACGCCGCTGCCCCTGGGTCTCTGCCGCGATTCCCAGGTAGCAGTTGGTTCGCTGTGACACGGGCAGCACTGCTCTGAGAGTGCTACTAGGACCCGAGATAAAGAGACCAAGAGAGGACACCTGTGCGCAGTTCGAAGAAAGTTGTATTGCTCGAACGCTGCAGGGACAAGTGACGGGGAGGCGGGGGTCTGGTTACAGTTTTTATAGGGAGTATAGGTGATAAGGTAAAACCATTAGAGACAGTGTCCAGCCTGAATACATTACAGGTCAAATCCAGTGGGAATAACTCAGGGGAGGGGTAAATGCTCAGGGGAATACAGAAAAGAAAACTTTCTAACTTCAGATTCACAAAGCCTTTTGCCCTTTGCGCAGCTGCGCATCACCACATACTTCTATATCACCCAGGCAAATGTGCTCTCAGAGTTCAGCCTGGGTCCCATCCAGAGAGCCAAACAGCAGGCAATAGTCTTTCTTTTCATGCTAGTACCTCTACCAACCCAAGAAGAGCCAGTGAGGTTGACAACTGGAAGGCAAGTCTTGTTGCTGTTCCATTTCTTTGTTATCGCTTGCATATGGGAAGGGAAAGGCAGTGACTTGTTCCACTATATAAGAAACACCCTCTAGGGAGCCAGTGCCAACCTTGTCAGTATGATAAAATGGCAACAGATGCATGTGACTTTATGTTCTCACAGGGCCCTTGACAGAACTATGTGATCTTGCTAATGCCTTACGGACTGATAGCATTAAAAACTGCATCTCTGTAGAAGTAACATGCTTAACTTAGGCCCTAAGTGTTAAGTCACATTCATTATTTATAATTCATGTGTCTTTGCTTTCCTTGGGAGTCGTCATCATCATCTTATGGTTGAGATACTTTCACTATGGAATTGACAGGAAGGATATTTGTCTTTTAATCATTATTACCAAACTGTCTGATCAGTATGTTCTCATTTCTTGTGGAAGAAAAACACCCTGGCATGGCAACTGCAGAGGAGACCAGCATGTCTGCCCTCCCTCACAGACAAGAAACACAGACAGAAAGGTCTGGAAAAGGAACCAGCATTGACATTGCTCCTCACTGTCCTTTTCTGCAACACCAGGGCTGGGAAAGCTCAAGCCCATTCGTGCTCAGATCTTCATGACTTGTTTCAGTGAAGAACTTCTGCAACTGTGCAATAAACAGAGATATGCTGAACAGTTTTGGAAATACTGAACTAGGCAACTAAGAGAGGGATCTTCAAAAAGTGCCACGGTAAGTGGGATGTTTACCAGTAGAAAATGCAGGAAAAGGAGCAGCTGTGCAGTCCTGGTCCTTGAAAAGAGCTATGTACCTAGCTCACTGATGGTGATAAGGCAATTGTGTCTGCTCCAGATACTGGAGTGAGTACGATAAAGTGACATGAAGATAAATAAGTGATTGGAGCATATGTTGTACAAGGAGAGGCTGAGGGGACTGGGACAGCTCAGCCTGAAGAAGCAAAGGCTTATGGGGAATCTTACTAATATGTATGAACACCTGAAGGGAAGCTGTAAAGCAGAGAGAGCCAGGATCTTTTCACTGGTATCCAGAAAAAGGGTAAAGGGAAATGGGAACAAATGAATTAAATTTCATCAAACCACAACAAAAAATGCTTACAATGAGTGTGCTCATTCAGAGCAGGTTGCCTAGAGAGATTGTGGCATTTACATGTAGAGATATTAACAAAAATAGACATAGTCCTGGGTGAGTTGCTGCCGTTGACTCTGCTTGGGGGTGGTAGTGCTTCGACTACATGATCTCCAGGGGTCCCTTTCTATCTCAACAATTCTATGGTTCTGTGATGAGCCAAAGACATACAATTATTCCAAGCCTTTTGGGCAGCAATGAAATCTCTTTTCTGACATTTTCATTTAGCCTAAGTAATAAAATGGTCATTAGATGACAGAAAAAATGAGAAAAAGCATGACTATAGCCAGAGGGTTAGGGTAAGTCAGGCTGAAATTTCTTGCTTCACATAATATTTCATAATGATATGAAGTAAAACAGGTTTTGAGAGAAGTACCAAGGAAAAAAAAATTTTCAGAACACCAACTGCTTGGTGATAAGGAACTTTTCTGCAATATTAGAAGAGATATTTAGGTTCAGATCTATATCTCCCACATGCCAGCTGATTGCTCCAGTACTGAAAATATTAGGTACCAGTCATCACTCAGGAATTTAATGATTTTGGGAGGGAAATGAGTGAAGATCAGACCAGTACCTGTGGGTTTGATACATGTGGGAATCTGTAAGTTGTCAGAACATGATTCACAAAAGAAAACAGTAAAAGAACCTCACATGTATGTACACATACATATTCTCACCTATGCAAATGTGAGCAAAAACAATGTAGAAAATCACAGGCAATACCTGAACTTTAGCCTTCATTTTATCTTAAGTTGAATTTGGTTGTAAATGAAACCTGTGGAAAACACTTCTCAAAAGACCTATGGATTCCACCTAGGGGAAAAAAGGTGTAGTCATCCCCAGGTGAAAATGAAAGGGCTGTGAAATACTCATTTGGCTGACCTGCAGATGCCTGTAAAAAGTAAAAAACTTGTCAGATAGCTTGGGAAGCTTGAATCTGTCAAAACCCCACACTACTACTGTGAACAGAAGTTCTGCATGAAGTTCTGCTAAATGACAGGGTATTGGTAATTTTGCATGATGGCCAGAATCAGACTATAATGCCCAGTAGGACAAGGAACATTCACTACCGTAGTTGGGGTTAACTGGAAAGAAGTGAACACTCAGACCATCTACCATCGACTCCTGGCCGAATATGAATCCAGAATCCCATAAACATCATTGAAAGAGCTACACACTTCAAAGGGAGCACATAAGAAAGGGCATACTAATCAATGTCCTAGGTATGCTTTTATCTGAGATAACTGAAACCCATATTACAGAGAACTGTGCAACTGATGTGGTGGAAGTGGTATGAGATAGACTCCAGACTCAAGTTTAATTTCTATCCCTGCAAAGGAAAGAAAAAAGGTTCATTGGACTAACAGAAAAATGCAAACATGAGCGTGATTCTGTAATTTGGTGGCTAGACACTCCTGTGGGATGGGGGATACTTACATCACAGAATATTTTCACCTTTAAAGGTCTGTAATTTCCCTGAAGTCTTTTGGAAATAAAAACGCAGCAAGATCCAGGGCTTTGGGAAGAACATTTTATTGCTAAGCATATCTTTAAACAAAATGCAACTAAGAAAAGAAAAAGAATCAAAAAGAAGAAGAAAAAGAAAGGAAATAAAAGCAATAACATCACAATAACTCAAATAAAAATTCTTCAGGTTGTCCATAAAGCAACAGGGATATGGTAGTAGCCCACATACAGAAATGCACATGTTCCCAAAAACTGTCCAATAGAAACTTACACAAAAAAGGAAAGTGTAAATATTTTTTCCTTTAACTTAAAAAAGGAAAGCAAAAAGGAAAGGAAGAAAGAAAGCAGAAAATCATTTCACAAGACTCCAAGACTCCAAGAACAGCAATCTTTTACAGACATCAAGATATAATCAATTTTTATATAGTTTCGGCCAGTTAAGTCATCTAAAATCGTGCTTTTGTACCTTTTTAAAGCCTGTCTTTTTTTCTTTATAGTATAAAAAATAAAAAAGAAAAAAGCTCAACCTCACACACGCACACACGCACCACACACACGCACACATACACGCACTGAAAATATTTGTTAACATGAAAGTGCCTTCTCTAAGTGTTTGAGAAGACTGTTTTTCTGAATTTAAGTTCCCATGTGCGTGTGTGTATCTGATGAAACTTCTTCAAAGTCAAATATTCATGCGACTTTAAACACCAGCAAGAGTAGATTTCTAAACCTAAACAGCTGATTATTTTTCATCCGCATACAGCAAAAGTTTTCATTTCTGATATCCCAGGGTTCTCAACCTGTCTTGGTTTCTGTTGTTTCCCACTCTGTCTGTCTCTCCCTCATCTACTTTTTTGCACATGATAAGCATGGCCGTCAAACCACCTCACTATTGTTCTGTACAGTAAGATAATCCTTTTCACAATAACTGGGAAAATGTAGAAACCAAACAACCAAATTAAATAAGTCAAATAAAACATAAGACATTCCCAATTTAACCATAAAACAGTATATACACCATTAGGGTATCCATATAGAAATTATACTAGCAAAAAAATAGTAGTAAAATATGTAAACAAAATTTCAGGTTTTTTTTTTGACACAGGTAACTGTGACAAAGCTAAAACACACGCTCCCTTCACATTTTAAGGTTTGCTTTTGTTGTCTGTTTCTTTTTACTCTGTTCTTCAAGAACATTCTCATTCCACATTAAGACCATAACAGAACTCCTTTTCCAGCCGTCCCATCAGACATACCATGATAAATATATCTGTGTGTATATATATATATTAAATTATTAAATTAATTTTTCTTTATTATTTTTTGTGTGTCACAGCAGCTTTATTTATTTTCTTTTATATAAAAGAGAAGGAAAAGGGAGAATAGGGCAAATGGAAAGACAGAGATGATCTGAAATGTCAAGCTACAAAATTAAAATATTACATATGAAAAACAGTTATATGTCAAAAAAACGATGTAATTTGCATTCTTTTACAAGTGTTTAGCTTTTCGGATGTTCATTGGTCTTGTCACAAGTTGAACTCCAGTGGTGTCTTTCTGATCACTTTATTAAACTGATTTATTATTATTTTTTGCATGCATTGCAATGTCACAGAACCAGATCCCAGAGGAAGGCTCCTTTATTTTTGCACAGTATATTCAGTTCAGGACAGTAAATAACTTTTAAGCATTGTTTTTTGAATCTCCGAATCCTGTTAACTATACTTTGGTTGTCAAATGCATACTGAGTGCTATACTCAAATAAAGCCAATGACTGATCAGAACAGACCCAAACCCATCTGCTCTTCAGTTCAACTGCAAATACTGGAGCCAGATCCAAGAGAACCAGCTTTCCATGATAATTTTCCTCAGCACCACTCATCAGACACTTTAACTGCGTTGTTAGCAAACAACTTACTACAAGATGACGGATTGTAGAGACAATACAACCAGATATGCAGAGTAAACACCACGGGTAGCTTTTGAGTTCATATACGGTAATAGTCTCTCTTTATTTATTATGGATATTTTTTCCGAGATTTCTTCTCATGTCCTGGGTCACCCCCCACATCACTCCACTCCACTCTTCCCTCCCTCACCCAAAGTAACCAAAGAAACCAAACAAAAAGCAACCCAAGAAACAAAACAAAATCAAACCGAAAAACCAACAATCTCCAAACTCATTTATTCCCCTCCTCCAATCTCGAAAAATTATGTGTATGCTGGACACGGCCAGATCAGTTTGTTCAATATTTCTTTGTTGTTTAATAATGTTTATATTTTTTCTTTTTCCTTCTTTTTTTTTTTTTTTTAATAAGTAAACTGAAAAATTATTCATACAGTCAGGGACCACGAACATTGTTAAAGACTCACTTGGAGATATGAAACAAGTAAGCCATGAAGTCTTCTACCTTTGCAGAAAGTTCAGCGGAGGAGGAGATTTGGAGATGTCCGAGTTCACTAACAGAGCAGAGCTGTGCGCGCCATCTCCAGAACGCTAAGTGTGCTTTATAATACATTAGGGCAAAGTTTGCTGACTCCAAGTGATGACTTAGACATTAACAGTCACTGCTGAATTTTTTCCCAATACTTTTTCCCACAAACGATATCTCCCAATCATCTCATTCGCTGCAATGGTTCTGATATCTCAGTTAAATCTCATTAAGTATTTCTATATTTATATATAAATAATTATTCTTTTTTACACATAATACTCTTTGTCCTTGTTTTTCTGCTTCTTGTGGCCACTCTTTGAGCTCTGCTGCTTCTCCTTCACGAGCGTGCCGTTGCTCTGGGCTGAGTTGCTGATGTAGTTCCGCGTCTCGTCCACCTGATAGGACCCCTCGTCCCTGTTCCTGTACTTGTACATGGCGTACAGGAGGATGAGGATGCAGAGGGCGGCAGCAGCCACAATGCCGACGACCATCCCCGTTGTGCTGCTCGACTCACGGACCACCTCTGAGGCCCCCGGAACCCGTCTGATTCCCGGCTCCGTGGGGTTTGCTGTGGGCACATTACGGAACATGGGGGAAGTGATTAGCGGGCTCTTCAGCTTTGTGCTGTCTAGCTCATAGGCAGTGGGCAACGGAAGCAAGACTATGTCAGGCTGGGGTTTGAGCTCACGGTTATTCATTTTGCCGGCTGGCAATTTGGGAATCATCACAGTCGAGGACGAAGCTGTGGAGCGGATCAGCTCAGGGGACAAAGACGTGGTAGTAGTCCTACCAGTTTCGGAGACTTTGTTAGGTCTAAAGTCCTTGGATTCCCACTTAGGTGCGTGTGCTTTGTAGCCACCTTCGAAGATTGAAGTGGAAAGACTCTTATCTGTTACCAAGGAGAAGGTGGTGTAAAAATCTTCATCATCAGTAGGGGGTAGGTTAGAGTCAAAGGTTTCCCCTGAGCCATACCCAGATATCACCAAGCCATCATCATCACAACCATCGCTGCCTTGGTCCGACAAGCAAGGTAACCCCGCCTCAGAGGTCATGGACAGGGAATCTTTGGTGGTCTCAATAATGGTGAGGAGGGGGCGAAAGGTAGGGGGAAGTGTAATGAAAGGTGCACGAGTAGCAATAGGAGGGATATCTAAAGGGTCTTCTACAAGTAGAGGGATAACTAATTCACCTCCTGGGATGGAAAAGAGAAAAAAAAATAAGATTAGTACATTTTAATGACACAATGCACCATTTTCAGTTCATTTAAGGGTGAGAGAGGATCTGGGCCTTATGAAAAGGTGTCAGGGGTCAGCTATCTCTCTCTAGCTACACTACCAACATACTTTCCCGGGGCTGCTTTTCAGTGTTCCCTCCCACCCTGCTTGGACATTGGTAAGGTGCATGTTCCATTTCCTACCTATGCTAGGTATGTACAGTGAAATACCCTGAATTTTTACAGACCCAAATTTTTTGATTTTTGAAGATACTCTCAAGTGACTCTGTGGTCATCAATTTTTGGTAGTGATCTTTTTCAAGCATTTGGTTAGACTACTGTTTAAATTAATTACTTTAGACTGCCATAGACCAATGTTCTCCTAGATATATTTTCCACCACTCATCTTGCCAGTTTTTCCTCTTCTGATTATTTTCATTTAAAATAACAGTGGTATTTCTTCTCTGCCATTCTAATATGCTCACCCTCTGCAGCAGTATATAAGTCCTTTCCCTATGGGATTTTCCATTCATCCATTTCTTCCTGATCATTGTCTGGCTTTTAAATTGTGGGAAGGTTCATGAAAGTGAGGGATGGAATAAGAACCAATTACTTACTGGGTCCATGAAGGTACACTCAATGTTCATCACTTTTTAATCTTTAGCATTCTGTTTGACACTAAGAATGTCCCTTTCCTTGCATCTTTTGGGGCTACTAGTGCCATGCTATCTTCATCTTCCATTCTTCTTGATATTCATTTACTATAATTTGATTAAAAATTAAGATAGATTTTATTGTGATTGACAAAATAACTGAATAAGGACTTTGATGAACCAAGTTAACACTTGAGCACAGAACTGTACTGCAGAAGTTGTCTTCACACCTACTGTAACTTCTTGACAGGCAGAGAGTTGCAATCAGTTCTGCTGGTTTCTAACATGATGGTTACCTGCCTACAGAGGGCTGAAAATAAGGTGGACTTATGGTCTCCTCTTCAAGCAGAATAATAAAGCTATAGATGTAACATTTGTACCTTACAACAATATAAGATGCAAATGAAACAAGAAAATCAGTGCATCATTTCTATGATTTGGATTCTGAGCAGCAATATTGCTACTTTTAGAGTAATAGTCTTGTGTTGTCTCTATATTATAATGTGACTGCACCTCTACTTTTGAGTCTATGGTAGTTAGCACTCCACTTATATTGTGGAATAAAAAAAAAAAAAGGCATGGAATCTTATTAATTTATATAATTCCTCTACCTCTGGTTATACAGTCTTCTGTTGACATACAGGTCATCAACAATTTTTTTTTAGAGTGAACTATATTGGTTTTGAAAGTTTGTGTATAAATTTTCCTTTGGGTAATTTTTCTTTGCCTAGCCATTTAAGTAAGCAGCTTAAAATACAAATTGTATTGTTCAGCTGACATAATGAAAATCACCTAGATCTGTTCAAAGGAGTGCAACTCAGTAGGAAGCATTCCTAATGCATAGGAAATTTTGATTTATACTCACCATTGCTTAAGGAGGATGTACAAAAGGAATTGTAGTTTCTAAATAAATAATTCTGGGTTTTAGTTATGTATTAGTAACTGCTAATGAACAGTTTGGCATAGCTACAATGCTGAATTCATCAGAGTCAAAAGTTCTACTCTCTCAAATCTACCCTATATATTACATGCACTTGTTTCCCATTGAATTCTGCCAGTAATGTCCATGGAATGTCTATAAGGAATATTGTCTAAAATCAAAATACCTTCTAAATGTATTTGGAGAGCAATATATTTGAACAAATTACACATGGGAGACAGAAATATACTGAAAAAGATACTTAACAGTTTGATTAAATCTGGATAGCTGAAATAGCAATATGGCTTATTCTTTTCCTTAATGGGAAACTAAGTGGTGACACAGTCTAATCAATTGAAACAGTCGGAATTCTCTCAGAGGTACCAGGGTAGAAATTATGCCAAAATAAGAAATGTGGTACTTTGCATACTTTCACGCAAAGCTAGTTTTAAGTTAACATACAAAGGAACAATTTGAACACGTTGTTTAGTTTTCTGAGCTTCCACAGTATGTTCATATATCTCTTTTGTTACTGCAGAGAGACTGAGGAAATAAGTATCAATGTCTCCAAACTACATGCTTTCAAAAAAATTATGTAAAAAAGCCTACAGTGTAGTCTGCCAAATGGCTACACTGCATTTTGTGCTCATGCATCTGGGCTGTTTTCTGAGCAATGTAGAAACTAGAGCATATAATATGATTTATAATGTCCAGAAGGCCTATCCATGGCTTGAGTAGAGCATCTATAATCTATGCAAACAGGTGGTCTCAGGATGAACTTGGAATATGCCTTGGGGGGAAAGATCATCTGTGAGCCTGGTAAAAAAATGAATAAAAATAACAGAATTTAAGTGAGGATTGCAACAAATTGCATGAGTCTGGAATTTAAGTTTCAGAAAATCAGGGATAGATAGTGTTCCTTTAAACAGTTTTTTAAGATCACTGTTTTACTGTTCAATTGCAATACTCATCTGTGATTTTCATTCATCATCTATGGCACTCAATAGGAAAAAAAAAAAGTTTGTCAGCTTTTAATAGCTCATCTGGAGCCTTGAAGTGCCTTTGTTCTTAAAAGCTATTATACTGGCCTACAGCATCAGTATGTAGTTGATCTGCCACCCATTGGAGCAATATTTTGGGTAGCTTTTGTCCAAAAATAAGTTATCTTGGTTCTCCTAATGATTAATTTTCTGGAAGGAATCAGACATTTCTTACATTTAATATCTATTTACCTTTTGCCCCAGTAACCCTTGCATTTAAAACCAGGTCATAGTTATATAGTTTTTGTTGCTATTGAGGACTTGAGATAATGATCAAGACTACTGGAACTATAAAAATTATCACAGCCCTCTTGAAATATTAAGTAAAGTTGATAGACTTGCTATGATAAGTGGGGTTTTACATAAGTGGTGGAGAAAATAATGGAGCTTTTCAACACCAGCAAGTCTGTTGGATGGAAGGCAATAAGACAGAGTCAGGACTAAGTTTTACAAAGCTTTAATCTCTCAATGTATGTGAGGAGAGAAATTACTTTTATACCAGGAGCACTGGATTAATTTTGATGCAATTATTTAATCTTATCACTAGTTTTTATTCCAAATTGTCCAATGATCCACACTATGGTTACTTGCATACTCAAGAAATAGAGACTGTTTAAGGTCCTTCCTTAGGAATCACTTCTCCCTCAAGGAGTTAATTTGTTGCATTTACCTTTGTGGGGTACCAGGTAGATGCAAAGATGGTAATAATGTTTTGATTTTTAATTTTTTAATTCTCTGTAATAGAAGAAACTGAGGCCAAAAAAGGCTGTGTGACAGTAAATCAGAAAAAGCACTCTAGGTATCAAATCTGGCTTCTCTTTTATTGCATGTTTAGGCATCTATGCAAAACTCACAGCAAACTTGAAGCTGTAGGTCTAACAGGATGCAATCACAACAAATACTTCTTGGGGTATGTGATTTATAGGGGAATAAAAACATCCTTAAAAATGGCATGATAAAAATGCCACTCAGCCTAAGAGAAATGTGTTATTTAATGATAACAGGGAATGTAAATCCTGAAAAGTTCCCAGGAAAGTGTGAGAAATATGATCACCAATATCTATAGAGCAAGTGCAAACTTTCATATCATACCTGCAAGCAACTCTATAAGTGGTTCTACATTTCTACAGGTAAGAGACATGAGAGGGAGTCTGGTGACCAGTAGATTGTGAGTGTGTGTGTAGGGGGAATCATCTTTCACAGAAAAATGGCTGAGGGTGCACGAAGCTGCCTGGAGCCAGTGGTCCTCTGATCGTGGAATAGAGGCGCCTCTTGCCCAGGCCCCGCGTCAGTTTAAAGGTGAACACTGAAAGATTTTAAAAACTAAACAGTCACTTGGTTGTCAAGAATATCTTATGCAGGATTTGGATCCTGAATGGTTTCCTGTAGAAGGCAAATGTTTTATAGATGTAGGCCTCTAGAAAGAGCTAGAGGAGCCCGTGAAAAACCTTACATGACAATTTCGAAGG
The DNA here is from genome assembly GCF_026979565.1 of Vidua chalybeata. Taxonomy (NCBI): domain Eukaryota; kingdom Metazoa; phylum Chordata; class Aves; order Passeriformes; family Viduidae; genus Vidua; species Vidua chalybeata. The sequence goes on from NC_071535.1 coordinate 20,596,632, forward strand.
GAAATACGTTTGAGAGAGCTTTTATGTTTGTCATATTTTCTTTTCTCCTCACCATGTCTACCCATTTTTCAATTGCAAAATTAATGCTTTGCAGCCTTGAATAAAACTTACAGGTTCAATTTCCAAATTGCTCTGTGCTATTAAAAAAAAAAAAAAAAAAAAAAGCAAGGCTGCAACCCTTGTTGCAGTTTGGGCCATGGCTTTCAAACAAATATTCTTGTAAGACTTAAATTCTTCTTGTGAATGATACAGGCTGTTTCCTGGTAGTTACAGGTTTCTTTGCCCCCTTTTCTTCTGTTGGCTGTTAAGCACCTGTTAAAAGTGTTCACTGGTATGCTTTGAGTTCAGGGTTACTTGAGCAATCCAAAGATTTCACAAGGATTTTCCAGATTTATTTTTCACCTACTCTGTCCTTTCTCCCCTAAGGAGGAAATAGATGTTTCTTGAACAGAAATATGTGTTTTAAAAAGCTCCTCTTGACAACACAATGCCAAAGAACTAAACAAAAGAGAAACAGATAAAATTGTTTCCTCTGCAGTGACATAGATGCAAAACTCATCCACAGTGTAGATGAAAAAAAATCCCAATCCCAAAACACTTAGCACCAAACTGGAAGGAGCTCTGAGAGAACTGAAGTCTGTGAGCTGGGAAATCTTATACCAAACAGCTGAGTGGTTTGCTTGGCCTTCTCATTCCAGAAAGTGTATATATATTAATTAAAAATTAGCCTTTTAATCTAACACATATACTACTTTCATAGAGTCGTGCTTTTCTTTAAACTACCAAGAGCACTGGGGATATAAAAGGTCTACTTAAGCCTTGGAGTGGCCCTGATTTTTGCTTTATGAGAATATTTATAGATATATAATTCATACCTCTGGAGCTGAGCTCTAGTCAGAGTCCTCTGCCACTGGAAAAGACAGAGTGTTTAAAATTTAATAGAAGCCTTATGAACTGTGAGGATAGTGTGGGCAAGCCAGGAACGCAGAGGGCACCAAAAATTCGATAAATAAAACAACATGAAAAACTGTAGCAGCTGCTGGTTTTCATCTTTAGAACCACAACTACTTCAGTGGAGTTTCAGGCATCAAACTGATACAGGACAAAAGGCACACAAAAAGGAAGCCTGAAAGATTCATCTTTGGCTGATGATGATAAGGAACACACCTTATAGTCTCTCTTTTCCAGCTGCAACTGCAGAGCTTTAAAATGTCATCCATAAAGGCTGCACAATTCATCCATTCCTGCAGGTACTTGAAATTCTGCATACAAGTTTGCAATTTTCATTCTATTCTTTGATGTTCCTCTGAAGTCTGACTCCATTTTTAATATGAAATACTTGCCAGAGAAATAATTCCGTACCTTTCCCCCCGCTTTATCAACACAATAATTTCTTATTAAAAGACTGAGTTCATAAATTTCAGTCTAATGGTATTTAGTTAATTCTGCTTTGAGTCCTCTGAGGATAAAAAGAGGAAATTATTCAGGATATAGTCTCTGATGCAAAGGAATGATGATGCTAACACAAAACCTAGTATATGAACATTCTCAATATTTTCTACTCTTGTAGTCTGAATTAATTGCAATTGACAGAGAGTAGTAGAGAGAAAAAGAAGATTTCCACAACGGAATACTGCAACTCTTTATCTCAGATATCTCCTTTTCATTTCAGAGACTATACAGTCCTCAAAGTCATTTGATAAACCTGGATTTCTGGTGGAGTTGCTTGAAAAGAATTTCCTAAGCCCCTCCAACTATATTAAAAGACATCAGTAAATGCAGTGTTTCCCACCAGATGGCTCATGAGCAACAGGAAGGTACAGAGTTTGGGAGCCCAACAAGTTAATGTTGGGCTGTCTGTTACTGATGTCAATTATTGGTCACCTTTGTGGAGTTTTAGTGAAACAGAACCTTCCAGAGAGGTCCTGACATCATGTCTAGAAGCAAAATTCTAAAGCAAAACCAAGTATTTTGGTGCCCAGACACTGAGCTTCTCTGAACCAATTGAGGTGTGCCCTCTTCTATCTCCCACCATTATTTTAAACTTTTATGATTACCTGGTGACAGCTTCCTATTCAGTACAATTATTTGTTGTGTTTTCAGTGTCAGTTGTCCCAGGGTTGAACCTAATATAACTGCTGAGCACAGCATTACTATGCAGAAATGGTGAAAACATATGTACTTATAAAGAAGTACAGCTTTCTCTTACTTTTAGTCACTGCTTTTTGAAGAAACTAATGCAAACCTCTTTTGTAGTAAGGAAATGTTAGAGGTTCAGGATCTGTCTGCATAATTTCTGGATGATATTATCAAGTCTGATACTAATAGTAATATGGTGGGTGCACTAACCTGGTAAGAGTACACTTGAGAGTATCATTTGGACTGGACATCAGGCACATAATCAGCAATGAAAAAATTCAATAGAATAAAATAGTTTCATGGGAATAAAGTAGTAATGGTGTAGAGCTGCAGTAGGAAAACCCGGAGAGCTACCAAAATGCTACAGAAGTCCCATAAATTTTGACTTGACATGAAGGCTACATCACCAGGTTAAATACAATTTAAGTAGCATGAAAAGAAGTAACATTACTGGTGATTTGTGTGGGGAAAGGGAAAGAAAGCTTATAGGGGGGACTGAGAAAGAACAGAACCAAACTGCCTCAGACTCCTTCACCCCGTCCTATGCATAATACAATATGGCAATCGACAATATACAAAGAGCACATAACATAAAGGCAAATACAAACTGGTTAAAAAAGAAATAAACTTATATATATTTTCCTAAAGCAAAACAATACACTAGAAAATAAAAATGCCACAGCAACAAGGTCAGAGAAAGGAAAAACAGAACAAGTAATTCACTTTATCAGCAAAAGAAAGATCAAAACCTATGAGAACTGAAAAAAAAAATGAAAATCAAAAACATTATTTCCTTTAAAAAAAGGTAACCAAAAATACATAAAAATATTTAGAAAGCATACCACATTGATTTCATAACAGTCAACTTACATCAACAAATTGCCCGCATGTTTTTTGGCATGAAAGGAAAAATTTACAAAAGAAAGTTGTGTAAGAATGCTCTTGGACAAGTAGCATTGCCACATTCTTGTAACTTGCTTTTTTTTGCTGTTGTTTCTTAAAAACTTTTTTAGCAAAATGTTTATTATTTCTTTTTAAATATATTTGTTTTACAACAAAGGGCGATACAGGGAGGCAACAACACATACATCCACACCACATAACATGAAAAGAAAAAAATCTTGCACCTTAACAAATTTGAACTTGTTTTTTTTTCTGCTGTTTTTGGTTGTATTTTTTTTATCTTATGTAAAGTTGTTAGCATATTGCAGTTGAAAAATCCTGTACAATTTATTGAATTTACTTTTACTTGTTTGCATATCTGCACGTATAATTTTTTTTTTTTTTTGAAAAGCAAAGTTGGTTGCTTTTTTGCCTTTTTGGTCAATTTGATATATATTTTTTTAAACATTTTCTTTTTTTCTATAATTTTTGTGTGTGTGTGTTTTAAGGAATGGATGACTGCACATAAAATTTTAACAATGCTAAAGAAAGGGGTGGTGAAGGGGAACTTATAGGAAGAAAAAATGCTTAGGGTGGATGGAGTGGGAGTGTAAAAATCTATGAGTGTACTACACAGGAGATGAAGATGATGGGAGTGAATGTGTAAGTCAGTTGCCATGTCCATGTAAGGGCGGTACGGAGTGATCTAGCAGCATTAGAGCTTCTGGCTGTAAGGAAGGGATGGGCAATATACAAAAACAAATGAGCATATTCATGCCCATCAACAAAAAGAAAGAACAGAACTCTAACATTGACAATCTCACAAACCCTAAGCTGCAACTTCTTCAACATGCAAGTTACAAAAAAATTAATAATTATAGTATTAATATTTACATTTTCATTAAAGGTTCTCAAATTATAAAAACAGTTAAGACTTTTCCCTACTAAAATAGCAGTAAAAATACACAAACTAATAATAATAGTAATAATAGTAATAATAATAATAACCAGAGAGTAAAACAAAAAAAACAAGGAAACTAGTTTTATGCATTGGAATTAGAACAACTTCATCTGTAGCTACCCACAGCCTTCTCGTTCTAAGAATCATCTTTTCTGAAGTCCATCAAATTGACATCGTATTCTCAGTAATTGGAGGCAATCATTTCTTGAGTACATCAAATGTACTGTTTCAAATGTAAAGACTGTGTTTGCACACCCCATCCCCAGTGTCAAATTAGACTGCTTTTATATACAGATTCCCTGGAGAATCTCAAAAATACAGCTGTAGGATTCTGCCAGTGAAGTAGTTCCTTATTTAAAGACAGAAATAGAGGGAAAAAATTGCAGAAAACAATTCATAACTCTTTTGTTTTGTTTGTTTTTTCATTATTAGATTGGAACAAATCAAATCTAAGATAGAAATTCAACCATTGAAAAGAAATACATCAAAATAGAACTATGTAGAGATATACTAAAAAAAAAAGCAAAAAATGAGAGTTCTCTTTGTTCCCAGGAGGAAGGGAGATAAGAACAATTGCTGGATTTTGAAATTTTATTTTTAAAGAAAAAATTATTCCACACACTTTCAAAGATGGACAAACCAGATGCACACATTGAAAGGAACAGACAAAGCAGTCTAGGGACACTTTCATAATTTGAACTTTTAAAAAAATAATTGGATTCTCTTTCCTTCCATCCCCCTCCCATTCAAATATGTTTTCAATTGTTGGCCAAAACCCCCACCACCCTTGAGTGTTGCTTTTTTTTTTAATACATCTTTTTTTTTATCACTTATTTTTAAAATAAACATGGAGAGGAAAAAAAAAAAGACGTGCAGTCTGGATGTACGTCATAAATAGACATAGAAAAAGATAGAAGAAATTGGCTGAGATCGACAAATGGGTTATATAATAGCTTAATTTTACTGTAGGATGTTAATAATAATGCATGCTTAAAGTAAGTTGCATTTAGGGAAAGTAGAAAAACAGAAGAGCAAGCAAGGATTTCGGGGGTGGGCAGGCAGAAGGGAAGGGGCAGACAAGGGGTGTATGATCCATGCCTCTCCAGAAAGGGCAAAGCACATTCCAGCAAGATCTCTGCATTTCTGGGGGAGGTCAGAAGGGGAAAAGGGTAAGGAGAAATTATAAGCTATGCTAGGATATACTTTTCACCCTGTGACCTACTTGAATCCACTCAAAACACCAAAATCGATCCCTTCTTCTGACTCTTAACTCTCCAAGGCACACCTGAAATCAGTGGCATATATTTCTTCCTAGTGGCAGAAAATGCTGCCACTGCTAGCATTAAGACAGGGACTACTTTCTCCTATGCTACAAAAGTATTAAAAGTTCAAGGAGCTATTACTAATTGGTTCTTTCCTAAAACAGTACTCCAGATACTATATGTCCTAGAGGGGTCCTCAGCTTCTTCTGAATTCCTTAATGACACATATGATGTCTGCATTTTTCTTGTATAAAGACCATCCCCCTAGATATCAGAGTCTTTCCAAAAAGGAACTCAGGACCCCAGGCAAACAAGCTGTTTTGTTTGGTGTTTTAAAAGACAACAAAATTACATATAAAGCTCTGGACCCTGCCTAAGAGAAATCTCTCCAGCAGGTGGGAAAATCTGGCTGTAAGCACTGCGTACACCTTAGCTTTCCATCAGGAATGTCAGCAAAATCATTCCCTAAGCCATCATAAGGTCATGCTACCACCAATCAGTTGAAGTGGGAGCTGTCTTGAGATTGAATTTCTGGGAATAATGGGGATAGCCTCCCTGTGGATGTGGCCAGGGGTACTTCTGTGTAGGTACGATTACAAACAGGTAGGATATTCTGGTACTTATTAACATGAGGAGCAATAGCACCTCTAAAGCCACTGACAGCTCAGTGCTAGTTCTGGGGAATATTAAATAAGTATAAAGCCCACAAAAATTAAATAGCCTAGGTTGGTTTTAGATGTATTACTGAAAAGTGTCCAGTTCTGAGAGGAGTTATATAAGAGCTCTACTTCAGAAGTGATGAGGTTGCACTGACTAACAGCACAGTGCAGCTGTAGCTGGAATGTACCATGCCTGTTCTGGGAGGCTACACTGGACCTATCTCCTGCATCCCTTAGGTAAACATGTTAGGAAGGGAAGAGGTCAAACCACAGAAGAGGAAACCTGGTCAGGGTAATCCCAGGGACAAAACATGCAGGTTACAGGAAGCAAAATGTTGGTCTACACAGGAAAATTTGGAGATTCATTTGTGGATCAGAAAAAATTGATTAAGAATATGAAAAAAAAAATACAGAAGTGAAGCCCTTTCAGACCTCAGTGGAGATTTTTTTTTGGCAAGGTTACAAGGCTAGTGTCCCTGGACATCACTCCCCACCAGGGTTCCGAGCCTCTGGTTTAATTGTATTTAGGGAGTTTCACAAAGAGGCATTTAAGCTTTGAATTTTAATCAGTATTTGTCATGACTTGCAGCTGGATTTTCAGAGCAGTGAAATATCCCCCTTCAGCACATTAGAATTGAGTGCCTTCTCTTTGATGCAAAACAGACTGTAAGGCATGAGTCTGGTTGCCAACTGTGCAGTCTATGTCAGGCCTCTCCAGAAAATACTTATGCCCTATTTGACGATAAACTTCTAACTCATTGCGTGAGGGTCTGGAAAAGCCTCAAAGATCAAAAGAGAGAACCATAACTGGAGCCAGAGACACTTAGAGAGATGACAAGATTTTGTAAAGGAAATCTTGATGTTAGCCTTACAAGAGGATTTGAAGGGTGCTAAGCCATTTTTTATTTGGTCAATACAGAGGTGCTTGAATAGAAGTAGAGTTCTTCAGAAAATCTGGGACTAGCAATTTCTGTTGAGGCTGGGAAAACCTTCTTCAGTATTTAAAAAAAAATCTGGCTGTTAATAGTCAAAATTAGATGTCCTAATTTGAAAATTGGATCCTAAATGCTTCCACATGAAGCTACAAGATGCCATTTTATTGCTGAACACTTAGCAAATTATTCCTCAGAAAAACAAAGACTAAAAAGCACGAGTAGTACAGCTTTTTTTTTTTTTTAATTTTCAAAAACTTAAAGTAGATCAAAGGACTGGTAGTATAAACATCTGTATTATCAAAGCTTACAAGTTTCTTGCTTGAAGGATTGAGCTGATAGCCAGTGTTTTCAAATGAAAAAATCCATATATCAACAGAGAAGCAATTATACAAAAAGCTCCTTGTTCAGTGACTTCAATGATAAAGTTTTATTATACAATTTTTTTTTCAAGTTGCATTTTGAAGGGAAATGAAAAAAGTGAAGGTAATGCACATTTGTCTCTCTCTCTCTCTCTCTCTCTCTCTGTGTGTGTGTGTGTGTGTGTGTGTGTGTGTGTGTGTGTGTTAAAAACCAATTTGAAAGATGGATGGTAAATTAGGATCTAGGGCTGCACTGCTGTACCCAGGTTCATGCTAACCTCTGGAATTTCCATGTCTTTTACCACTCTAGTCACAGAATCACAGATTTACAGAATCATAGAATGTGCTGATTTGAAAGGGGCCCACTAAGACTATCAAAGTCCAACTCATGGCCCTGCACAGCACCATCCCCAAGATGAGTCCCACCATGCACCTGAGAGTATTGCATCAACACTTGAACTCTGCCAGGCTTGGTGCTGTGACCACTTCCCTGGGGAGCCTTTTCTAGTGCCCAACCACCCTCTGGGTGAAGAATCTCCTTCTAATATCCAACTTAAACCTCCCCTTACACAACTTCATGTCCTTGTTCTCCATTAAAGCTGACAGTTTCTCTCTTCCCTAACACACTGTATCCCACATTATTTGAGTTCTGTCCAGTGCAATGCAACTCTGGTTCTTCCTGCTTGTACTAGCAGCCAAAACAACCTGCTCATTCTTGCATGCTTTTAACCTTTCATAGTGTTTTTCAGACATCCAGCCAAACAAATGCTTAGCATACCACAAGTAACAAATAGCTTATAGATTAATAGGATTAAATACTAAATTTCAAAGCAAAACCTGTTCCCTAACCCAACTCAGAATAAAAATCTGTTCCTGTTATTCCCATCAGCTATCTGCACTAATTTAAACTGCAAGACAAGTGTATTGAATTAGCTGGTCCACTACAAAACAGAGATAGGAAGAGCCTAAGAATATAAATTAGTTATATCACTTCCCTTGCACCAGCTGTTTGTACTGGTAAAAAGCTTTCTCATTCTAAGCCCATGGGCACATCTGAAGCTTAGAAATAGAAAAGCAATCCAAAGTAAGAATATCTATATGAGAATGACTGGCAAAGTCCCACACGCTGTTCTGTTTGGGTTTGCGTGTAAGAGTTAATTAGTGGGGCTTCTTTATAGCAATGAGCTAAAAAACTATCCAAAATGAAAGCACATTTATAGCTCTGAGAGCTAAGGAAATCATAGGGCTAAACTGCCACAGCAGTAAAGAATTTTTCAGGTGTTTGCCATAAGCTTATTATCTTTTCACAGTCCTTCAAATCAAAGAGTATTTGATGCTTCGAGTGCTAAGCGGCCCAGCCAATATCACTGGCCTGAAAGCATTCTGCCCATGCATCTCTAAACTGTCTCTTTCTCCAGGGAGAAAGATCTGCTGTGGTGTTTTTTGAAAGACTGAAGATTGATATTTGTAGTCAGCCAGCTAAGGCCTTTTTTTTTTTTTAATGTAAAGCCAAACTTATTTAATCCTAGAAGTCAGCTAAATGGAAAGAAGTGTTTCTGAAGGGATTTTGCAACCAAAACCCAGATTCTCATACTGACAAACTCAGCAGCAGAGTGTCATCCAATAATTTGAGTGGGAGCAGGAATAGATGTATTGGTTTAAATAGTTGTATTTGGTCTAAACACATGTAGCAAAAGTTTTCTGCATATTTATGGAATACTAAAATGTACATAATTTTCTGCTAATCCACAAATATAGAGCAGCAAGGCTATATTAGTGTCTCCTCCTTTCTTCAGGATACAGCTATGAAGCAGACAGGTAAAAATACATGTCATCAGGTTGTGCAAATGCTAGTAAATACTTCACGACTTCTGCATATCTTCTCAGTAGTAGCATCCTAAGAAGTCATACACTGTTGGACAGGTTGGATCAATGAGCTGAGATAAACTGTACAAGGCTCAACCAGGCCAAGTGCTGCTGAACATGAGCCAGTGTGTGCCCAAGAAGGTGGGCAAGAAGGCAAATGGCATCCTGGGCTGTGTCAGAAATAGTGTGGTCAGCAGAACCAGGGCAGAGGTTGTCTCCCTGTGCTAGTGAGGCCATACCTTAAGTTCTGTGCTCAGTTTTGGGCCCTTTACTGCAAGAAAGACACTGAGGTGCTGGGAAATGTCCCGAGAACAGCAACAAAGCTGCTGAAGGGTCTGGAAAGTCCTACAAGGAGTGGCTGAGGCAGCTGAGATTGTTAAGCCTGGAGAAAAGGAGGCTAAGGTGAGAGCTTATTGCTCTCTACAACTACCTGAAAGGAGGTTGTGTACTTCAGAAGCAGGCAGAACCCTTTTTCAGTGCAATATTTCTAATCACTTGCATACTAGGCTACATTTGCCATTTCTGTTGAAAGTTCCTACAAAGTAATCAAATTAATCCCTAAAACAGCATAAGCACATTACATTTTTAAAGTCTGCAGCTAATCCAACTGCAAGTAACTCAGCAGATGGAACTTCCTCCCTTGCTTTGTGAGAGGAGAACCCAAAGCATAGTAGAATCACTGGTAAAAGGTTTCTCTTGCAATGAACTTAAACTTATTTTCTGAAGGAAAAGTAGTGATACTAGTTCTGCCCTCAATAACCCCCCTTCTTTTAGTATTTCCTGTTCCTGTTACAGACACAAATCAGTGCTGGGAAGAACCTGAGTTTGCAGCTTTTGTCCAGAGATAGATATTGTACATTTTATCTTGGAGTTGTAAACAAAATAAAGCAAAGAAAAACCACACAAAGAAAAGTGTTGTCCACTTCTTCAATGGCTAAATAATCCAGGAACATCCCAGGCACTACTTGTGTCTCTCGAAGACATTCAAGACCTAAAGCATTCCACTTTAGAAGTCTCCACTGATGCAGCTACACCATAAGGTGTACATCTCAAGGATACATGGGAATCAGTACAACCATAGACCTTTAACAGTGTACACACAGTACCAAGGAAAGTGTTGAACAAGCTCTACAAAAGAGCAGGGGTGATAACATGTAAGCTGGACTATACAAATATGGTGATGAATTCCAACTAATAACAATACGCAATTTCCTTGGTAATTATCTCAAGCTAAATAGTGCAATTATTGAGAAGAAATAACTAACCATGTCTTTTCAGCATTGTGAACATCAGTTCTTTATAAAATGTAGAGTGAATAGAATTTACAGTGTGATGGTTGGGAAGAGGCTTTTTCCAGTAGGCTTTGAACAAGATTAATTTACCTGTGCCTTCATAACTAAACTTTTTTATTTTAGTAATCACAGTGTATGATAGGGATTCTTATAAGGCATGCTTTATTCTACTAAGTTTGAGCAATTTTAAGGTTCCTCCCAGAGTAATTGGGGTGTAAGAGTTAAGAATTGAAATGACCTATTCAAGTACATGTTAAAAGACTGCACAAAATCAGGGATTAATAAGCTCCTTTTCCAAATGATGGAAGTAGTACAGCCCTGCTGATAATGTTATTTTCCTCATGTTACAAGAAGCCTTTGGAAGTCCAGAACTGTGTCCTAGGACTATGGGATTTCAATCTCCTCTTCAGAAAAAACCAAGGCAAAATAGTCCTCAGAATTAATACAAGAACTGCCCCACAGCCATCCTAAAAGGCAAGAGCAAGTTCTCCTTCAGTAAAATGAGCTGATGTTGCATACACTAAGGCTTTAATCCCCAGTAACCTGTAAAGGAAAAATGCTTCATAAGAGTCTGTTACTGATGAGAAGTTTACTACCAAGTAGACTGCTGACAGATTCTACAAAATTACCACTGGGAAGTGGTAGAAAACCCTAGGTAGAAACCCTGATAATCTGTAAACATAAATAAATAGAACCCCAATTCTTCCTCCAGAAAGGAAAAATGAGAGTGCCAAGCTTTTGAGCAGTATGTTAGGTGTTGTTCTCTCACACCACTTCAGACAAAGTGAGATGCTCTTTCCTTTTGATTTTAATGATGTTTAAAAGCACTAGAATCCCCTTGAGATCTCAAGCAGAGGTGTTTAGAGACAGAATGGCAAATGCCTGTTAATCCATAGTTTGACGTCAATTCTCCTACTAGGCAGCACTTGTAACTGCATCAGACACACAATAGAGCTAACTAACATATGAGCTATCTAGCTCTGAAGCACTGCAGGGGGAATCCTTTCTATAGGAGCTTTCAACATGTGAGCTAGTTCTGTCTATCATTTAGAAAAGACAAGAGGGGATGGTGCTGTGACTCAGGCATTTGGGAATGGATTTTTGGCAGGACTTCTTGTTTGTTTGTTTTTGCAGGGAAGTTTAATACTAGACATGAAGTGCAAAAGCACAAAGAGAGGGTGCTGTTTTTGCAAATTTTCTTTTGAAAGTTCAGGATTACAGCAATGGAAGGCTGCTGCAGGCAAGTTTGAATCCTATTTTTCAACATCATGAATGACTGGAATAAATTCTACTGCGATTCAGAAGCCAACGCTTTAAGCTGTTTATCAGAGGTTGCATTACAGCAAGAAAGTGGCTGCATAGGGTATTTGCTCTGTTTTCATAGAATATTGGATTAGAAGAGAAACAGATCTCATTCCAAAAGTTAACTTACTTTAGTATTAATGATATTAGTATCTGGGGCCCCCAACATAAGAAGGACGTGTTGAAGCAAGTCCAGAGGTCATGGCCATGGAGCTGAGGGCTGGAGCTTGTTTCCTATGGAGACAGGCTGAAAGAGCTGGGGCTGTTCAGCCTGGAGAAGAGAAGGGTCCAGGGACACCTTACAGCACCTTTCTCCAGTACCTAAAGGGGGCCTACAAGAAAGCTGGAGAGGGACTTTTTAGAAAGGTATGTAGTGATAGGACAGCAGCTTCAAAATGAAACAACGCATATTTAAATTAGATATTAGGAAGAAGTTCATTATTGTGATGGTGGCGAGGCACTGGAACAGGTTGCTCAAAGAAGCCCCAACCCTGGAAATGTTCAAGTTGGATGGAGCCCCGAGCAACCTGGTTTAGTGGAAAGCGTGGCTGCCCATGGTGAAGAGGTTGGAACTAGGTATTTGCACTCACTCTAACCCAAACGATTCTGTGATTCTATACTATGATAATTGTACCTATTTCAGAATCACAAGTAAAGCCAATATGTCCACGAATAAAGTTGAGGATCTCCTCAGCAGAATTCTTCAGGTCCGTACAGACTTTTAAAACAAAAATTCAGGATGACTGCTTTTTGCTATTGATTAATTCTGCTTATTTCATTTGTAAGCTGGGAGTAAAGCTTAAAGCTTAAAGTATTTAAACTTTCTCCCTAATCCTTAATCTTTCTCAAACTACGAAAAGATAATGTATATCTCACTATCCCAAAAGTTTGTTTTCTTTGTTAGAGAAGCTGAAGCACTACCTTTCAAAATGGAGAAGGGGGATGGGGGTTATCTGGGTGTGTGGTGTGTATTTATTTTTTTTAAATGAACAGTTAATATTCATAGACCAGGGCAGGTCAGATTGCTGTGGAATCATTATTTAAAATGATATATAGTCATATATTTAAATATGTTTTTTATATTATTCATTACTGTATTACAGTAAGGAATTGAAGTATTTACATTTAAATTTCAGGGTCATTGTTAGAAAATCAACTGAAAAATGACTGCATAGCTATTAACCGTCATGTCTGAGCTTCATGGTTTAGTAATTCTCAGGAGCATAAAAATCATGAATACCTGTGAAATGAAAGTTAACTGCAGATCAAGTCTAATAGGATGGAAAGTTAATTAAAAGAAGCTAAAAAAATCTTATCATATTAGGCTTTCCTCTGCTATGAAGTAAGACATTGTATGGTTAGATTTTAATAGGAAAGTCTATTACTTTCTCATAGACTCTAATTTCCTTTATCTGTATGAGCCACAAAATTTTCTCATGCAGAATTATTTTTCTGATGAATTCATTATTTCTATTCATATTCTTAGTCTAATTGATGGTCTTAAGCACAACCAAAAAAGAGATAGAGCTGGAAACATTATGTTAATAGAACAAACACTTTATTTGAGCAATTCTGCTATTGGCACACTTGCAGCTTTGAACTTTGTGAATGAAACAAAAAGGTGTTCAAATTTTAACCTTATTGCCTTGTGATTTACTGCCTTATTAGGGTATTTATGAACAGCACTGTTTTGAAGTTAGAAGAAATGTTTCACATTCAAAAGGCTCATTACAGACACTTGAGCCTGTTGCTTGCCTTCTGCAAAGGACATTAAATGAGAACAGGCACATGGACCAACATTTTACTGAAGAACTGGCAGATTTGCCTGTTTTTTCCAGTGCCTAAACAATTCTTGCTAGTCTTTCATGGTAAATTTAAGTGTTTAATGCAAAGTGGCTTATTTTCCCAACCTTCCGAGGCATTGAATTATTCATCAAAGTGGAAGCATGCCAGAAGCCAAATTATAAGTTGCTACTGCTGCCTTATAGCTCCATCACAATTCCTTATTATTTCTTATTTCATTGTCTGGTAATTTAGTAGTGGTAACCTCAGCTGAAAAATACTGAGAAAGGGAAGCGAGTGGCAATTCAAACATACAACTACAAAGAGCAGAATTCAGCACAGGAGCATGAAGCTTTGAGAGAAGATGACAGCTGTATGTGCTCTGTCTTCATAGGTGTGGACGCATAACATGGAGTTAACTGGAAAAACACTTCACTTCTGCTCTTTCCTCAGCTTCACCTTTCTCTTAAAAAAATACATTCCACTTCAAAACTCTACCATGGTGTTTCCTGCTTATTATGTCTCATTGGATGATTTTCCAACCTGATAAATATCTACTTCCAACCCTAAAGATATTCTTCATTCCAACTTGCTACCAACCCAAGTTAGGGATCTGAGAGATGAGTTCAGGTCTCCTATCATTACCACTCAACAGGAAAGACTGTAGGTTAAGGTATGTACTTGGCAACCTTGTAGCTACCCTATTGCCTTCAGTGATCTTAAAGAAATATGACTGACTGAACTTTAAAATTGAACATGATTCTACAGGGAAAGTGAGGGACAGATTGGAACCCATTCCCTAACTCCAGCACTGCATGGAATTTACAGGGACCATCAGGATACAAAACCTTAAAAGTCAGCAGACTGGTCTCTGAAGAGGAGGAAACACTTTCTGTTTGCTCATCTGTGGCATTCAGGTATAGCTATGGGTGAAATTATTCCTTTTGCTTAAACAAATATGGCTTTTCATAATGAAAAAAACAATTTTATTTAGAAACATTTCCTCTTCTTTATTAATGCACTTCTTTTAAACTCAGCAGTAGTTTATCCTCCTTCCACCTCTGCAACTGTTGCATGCCCTACAAATAATTTTCTCCCTGCATTGCTCCATGTTTCTTTCAACTAAAGCTTGTTAGTGAGACACCTAAAGAAGTATCCTTTGATTATATATATCATATATATTATATATATATATATATATATATATCTGATTATATTTATGAAAAGCAGACAATAGCATTCATCACTCTTACTAAAGGTCTGAAAAGCTTCTTTTTAATACCTGCAGAACACATTTCAAATCTGAGATAAACAATGCCACTGAAGCAGTAACAGTGCATTTCTGGTCAAACACCTTACCTGGCATATAGGGCTGTGTGCTCTGTTAGATAAGATCAAGAAGATCTGTAACACTATCAAGTGCAGAAATAAAAATGGAAATAGCAATGGCTTACTTTAAAGACAGAAAAAAGCAAAAGGAAGGTTTATCCCTGCTCCCTTCATGAATATTAATGTGTACAGTATAGATGCACCAGCTGGGCTCAAAAAAGTAATTGAAAATCAGAAGTTGCCTGATCTCAGAAAACCAACAGGCATTCCTTATGTACTCAAACAGTGTAGAATAAAGTCGAGCATTGTAATGAAATACAGTAAAAAATGTAGATGATACGCACCTTATGAAAACAAGCTGTTGTATTTGACAGCTGAGCTTTGAAATGCCCCAGCTGAAGTCTCTCCTCTCTGTTACATTATTTGGACATTTTTTTACAGTCTGTGGTTTAAGGTCTAGCTAACTCTATATAGTGATTTTTTCCACATATAACTGTACAAAAGCCCTAATACTATAAACTGCTAAATACTTTCTACTTTTATTAATCCCAAGTCACTCAACATCTCATCAGGCTGCCAGTTTTTCCAGCCATGTGGCTAATGTAATTAACAAATATGCATGTACATGCATATATACAGGAATGTACACAATTTTTTTTGCATTTTTAAACGATGAAAGTATTTATTTTGAATCCAAATTCTAAACTGCTATAGCGATCCAAGTGCTGACTCCTTCCTTTCCTAAAAGAAAAATCAATATCCCGTTCACAAATGCTGTGGACAAAAGCTTTGGAAGAGAGTTATAAAACAAGTGAGGAATGCAGCAGAAAAGTTCTGGTTTTGGTAATTTAAGCCTGTTACCAAATGTGGTCTCCCAGGAATTCCTTGTACATACAATTGGGTTTTTTTTTCTATACATGCTATATATTACCTAATCCACTCTTTCAGATCTAATGTTCAGCTCTGACAAACAATCCTACTTTTGAAGCTTAAGAGCATGATTTGCTACTCACTTGCAGCAGTTTTACACTGATAATGTTTATATGCATTATTGCTAACTTACATAAGCAGCAAATGAGAGGTACAGCACGTGCATAATTTCTTACAGTGGAATCAGAGAACCCTAAAATATGACATGCAGTCTATCTGCTGGGGACAGGATATTACCAGCACTCTGTTTTCACATCTAAGATATTTGCTAGAACTCTCTGAAATCTGTAATAATATTACGTAACAGAACAATACTGACAGGTTTTCATATATATTTACTATATGTAACCCATATATATATTTTTTTCCTTTTCTTTGTTTTCTATTTCCAGCACCTTTCCCAGTGCTCCAGTCAGAGACATAAAGCTCAAATTTATTGGATTTTATACAAGGAAACTGCATTTGCCATCCCTTAATCCTTTCTTGAAAAGAATCTCCTTCCTCTGCACCAGTTCCCTATGCCTATTAAGCTTCCCAGCTACATTCAGAACTCAGGCGCTGTATAAGCAGAGGCGTCACTGTAATGGAGCAGAGAGATAACAGTGCCTCTCTACTCGGCTTTGTCAGCACTACCCCTGAAATTATGTGTACAGTTCTATGCATTTCATTACCAGAATAGAGCAGCACAAGACAATACAAAAGAGAAAACCGATAAAGAACTGCTGTTCAACAAGGAACAACAATCATTGCTCTAAGTTGATGTCTAAAATCTTTGCCTTCTCTGTAGATAGCTTCATCATCTTGGTTTGTACTTGCTGAAGTCTCCCTTGAATTAGAAAATTGATGTAATATGACACACACAGTAAAAGCTGTCATTGCTCTAACATGGCTAGATCCCCAGAAAAATTACCTCCTGGTGTGTGTATCTGTTTGAAGATTTGAGAAATCTGAAGGATCCAAACACAACTTTTATTTAAAAGCAGAGGAGAGATAAACTAAGGCTGGAAACTGAAAGAAGAATTAAGACTCCAAGGTCTTATTTCGAGTTCTGCCATTCAGATAAACCTTAAGGGCTCAGTCTACAAAAGGATTAACTATCTCTTGTCATTGTAAAAATCTAAAATTTAGATCCTAGAAGCAAATGCTCAACTGCTCTAATATCCACAAAGCTCCTCTTAACTGCTAGAAAAATTATGGCAATACAGCTATAAAATGTTGGGGCTATTGGACACTCACATATGCAGCCACACCCACGATATAACTACTAAAATTTGTTTAAAAATAAGCATCTTGAATGGGTAGCTGGCATCAGAGATTAAATGCCAATAAAATGCAATAAACAATATTGTTTGTATAGGGATTTTAAAGCAAAAGCCATAGGTGTCAATAGCAATTGATATTCTGAAGATCACCGAAAATCTGAGCCTTCACAAAATGTCTGCTATTACAGTAGTCCAAATGGCTTTGATCTGACTTGCTGCTTAGACTCCTAATTAATTAGCTTTAATGAAATGTAAGCAGATTTGGTTGGGAAAAAGAAACAAAACTGTTCTAGTTCCTCAGGATACTTTAAGCATTTCATGTGAATATAGTGTTCTTACATGAGGCATGCCAAGCCTGGCAGGTCTTTGAGAGTTTCTTAAACTATCTGAATGGGCAGCTTGTGTTTGGACACTTGCCACCTATGAGACAGGCCAACAGAAAACTTGCAGCTTGTCATCAGGAAGGAAAGGTCATCTCAGAGGCAAAGGAAAAAAAAGTCACCAGGACAATAAAAAATCTGCTGGTTCAATAGTAAACGACGTAGAGATGATTGGGAGTCATTTTTTCTGTACTATCATGTCTTTGTGTTTGCTGTAGACAGCACTACCAGAACACCCATTCTTCAGCAGAGAACTGTGTAAATCCTTTTCAGAGGAGGCAAAATAGGAGAAAAACTGCTGTACCAGGATTCCTTGCTCTTCTTGCATGGAAGAAGAACTACTAACAGAGTGAGTTAGACACACAAATGGCTGCTTTCATCTTTCAACAATCCCGTTATTAGAATAGAGGTGCTGCAGGCACAACATCTGCAGTTTGTTTTGCCATCTGTTTCTAAAAATATTATATCAGCGAAGGAGACTTTTTTCCTGTCTCTCAAAATCGTTTTTGTTTGCTTTTTCTTTCCAAGGGAAAAGTGATGGATTTGGAAAACAGCATATGTGGGAAAGATCACTCAGCTTCAGGGGTGGACTTTACCATTGCTATTCAAAATACAGTGAAAAGCTGTGAACAAAACAACTGAAAATTCTGAAATGTACTGGCTCAACTCCTTTGATAAATGTAATCAAAGGGCTTAGTCTTCTAACGTAATTCCTACAGAGCTAGTGACAGATGTTTCCTATGCAGGAAAGTATGGTTTAATGTTCTGGGGAACCTAATGGGGGAGAAAAGAAATTGGAAAACAGAACTACAAGAAGCTCTGAAGTTATTTACAGGTGAAGTTTAATAGTCATATTTTCAGAAATCATAAAAGGAGAAAAATTAAGTGGGGGGACAAAAGAAGTCCCCATAAAATACTTAAAAACTTAAGTTTACTTTGTTTCATAATCAAAGATTTTGTTAGAATGCAATTTTCACTTGTTTTAAAGCACCAAATTCAAAATGCAAAAAAAAGTAATCAAACCCAGAATTTTAGGGGTCAAAGAACCTTTTCTTGTTTTGGATATGACACAGACAGCTCAGAAGAGACTAGATGGAATCCCTACAGTATTTTGACAGCCCTGAATCTTCATTTTTTTACTAAAGAAGAGCTAAGGCGTGAATATATTCAACTACTTTTCAGTCTATGAATTCCTTTGGGGCTTATTTGGCATGTTTAAGCATGTGAAGTAAAGGGTAGGAGAGACTGAAATGTGAAAAATTAAAGACCCAAACAACTGGCCATTTACAAAAGCAGCAGGTGCTTTGCTGAGGCTTTGCTGAGGTTTGTACCCCCACACCAAAGGGGCAGAGGACATTTTTGGGTGTGTGGTGGCAAAATCTCTGATCTGTGTAAGAACAGCCCCAGTGCCAAGGAGGGGCCTTCCACCAGTGGACTGCATATGACCCACAATGTTCCAGGGAATGCCACCCATCAACCATGGGAATGAGGGCAGATCGGGTAGGATGACCAGTTTACTGAACAAAAGAGCACTTTCTTTTATTTCAGATACATACATACTCCCACTTCACTGACTTTCTCTCCAGCTGTCAAACCTTTTTAATCCTCTCCACAGGTCTCTGAGAGTCCCCAGAATCCTGTCAGAGGTAAATGATTCAGAACCTCACCGAAGACACCTCCCTGCTGTGAGTTCAGATGCGTGACAGGGATCCTCTGTTTCAGACTGTTCCCAGATCTCAAACCTGAGTCACACTTGCCCTCATTCACAAAACACCTCCCCCAAAATGATGGGATGTACTAGCAGCTTTCTGAGTTATACAACTCCAAAGACCTGAACTAGCACAACATAACAGGCGCATGAGAAAGAGGATAAGGCAAAATTCAATGTATTTGTTCCACATTTGCTTATAAAGCTCCTCAACAAGTTTATTCTACTATTTCAGTTCCCTAAAATGCTTCTTTTAGCCAGAACATAAACATGGCATTAACAGATGTATAAATATACACACATGTACAGAGAGAGAGTGAGCGCGTGTGCACGTTTTGCAGTATATTTATCATCCCTGTCTTAGCGCTGAAAAAATTTGCATACAGGAGAACCATGGATTCTAGGGGAAATACAGGTCTCCAGGCACTCCACAGTAGACTTGTTACTGAATGGAGAGAGGTCAGAAGAGAATAAAATTTTATTTTGATGCATTACAGAAAATAACCGGAACTATTTACAGGACTATTTTTGCTCTTTTCATTGGTCAAATACAAAATATATGAACTCCTCCAGATTTCAGGAGTGAAATCAGTAGTTGCTAAAACTGGTATCTAGAATCAGTCATACTGGTTCCGTATTAGGGAAAAATCCTGAATTATGGACATATATTAAAAAAAAAGAGCTCAAAATTGCTAAAATTGCTTTTCATTTCTGCTCTCACTCCAAGACGGAGCAACCTTTCCCCCTTTTTTTATTCTTCTGACATTTATTGTTCTGAGACTGAGGTGGAGTGAAACCAGTGGAGATAAAATTTGGGCCATTTTCTTGTTGCTGTAAAAGAAGCTAATTTTGAGATTTTGTTTTGAGATTTTTAAAAAATTTGTTTTTAAAATAGTTGTAGTTGCTCTTGAATGTAAAAAGAGGAGGTGATGATCCTTATAACACCACCCCATGGGACAAAGAACTTCAGTTTTTATGAGACTCAGCAGAAGTAGAAAAAGAAGGTCCTTGGTGGTGGGTCTTTTGCAAGGTTTTAATAATGTATTTGTTAATGCAAAGATCAAATGGGTTCTCAAATTAGTAGGCATCTGAGATTTCAAATCAAGCCAGTCTAATTTATTTTTGGTTTGTTTTTTGCTCCTATACCTCATTTCCAAACTGTATGGGCTTTGTCTTCTGCTCCTCACTGAAGCTAAGTAGTATTAAAGAAATACTACACTTGATGTCTCCTAGGAACTGGGATCCCCCTCTTCTTACACTTGGGAAAAAGCACTGATTTCTACAACTTGTAAATAAAAAATTGGAACTGAAACAGAGAGGCAGAATGAAGACAAAGTAATAACCCCTTTGTTGTTATTACAAATGTTGGTTTCTCATTATCTACTTGGGTGGAAAATAGAATAGGTTTTCCTGCTCTCCTGAGGTATTATTCTAGGTGTTTAATTCATGTGAACAGCAGTACCTTTGAACTTATAGTACATAAGGCACTCTTAGGTCTAGGCATGATGACCAAAAGAAATTTATAATAAAAACCTCTAGAAGCAAAATCCTATCTCTGTCCCTAGTATCTGTAAATGCTCAGCATGATTTCTCTCTAACAGATATTACTTATCTTTCAGAAATCAGATACTTTCTTCTTGCTTAAAGGTAACTAACAGTTGCTATAGACATTTGAGGTTCTAATAAACAAACATTTGCTTTTGATGCAAAATCTGTTTCTGAGTCATGTGCTAGCTCTTCTACTGAATGTGTCACTGGCTATTTTTATTTTCTTTAACATATATTTTATGAAGCTGAAAATCAAAGCTAACAGGGACAAAAAGCAAGTCGCAGCAGGTTGAAAATATCATATCTTAGTATTTTAGACATGTGTCAGCTTGATAACATAGGCACAGCACTAGAGGGATTGCCAGAATGTGACAGTGCACATGGCTTTGAGTTTAGAGAACACGCTTTAAAAAAAGACTGGAAGGCAGCAAGGGCAAGGTAGCCAGACTGTGGGGCTGATTCTGATCTTTCCTGATCTTAAATGCAAAACCAGGGAAACTTACACCACCTAAGTCAGGCTGGAGAAACTGTTACGTTTTCAAAGGAAAACTCTACAAGCATACAAGTCCAAGCAATGGAAGTGCTGATATTTAAGATCTGTATATTGCTGTCCACTCGTGACATTAATTTATGTAGTCTGAGCATGGTTCATTCCAATGCATGTGTTCATTCTAGAGGGAAAAGTGATATTTAATGAAAATATTGTCACACCAATGACCCCTAAGATTAAAATACTTGACTTTTGTATCCCTCTCTTTATTCTCTCTGCGTTAGCGGATTAGGAATTGTACCTACTTTATAAAAATATGTGATAATATTACTTTTCACAGTAAGTGAAGATGGCATGTAGTACTAAAACCTTAACAATAACACAGTTTATTTGCACATTTGTGGTGGCTAGCAGTACAGAACCATTTTGGGGTGTTGAACAGCAATTTGCACCTGAATATCAAAGTCCATTAAAACAGTAATTAAATCTCCTTTCCATTCATCTTTACCTCATTTAGCTAGAAGTACTTCATTTACCCTGCCTTACAGGTTGGCAAACGAACAATATACACACACAGTCACAGAAGGAATTGACAGTAGAACTGGGAGTGCCACACCAAGTTCAGGCTTTTTCTTCTTGGCTTAAACAACTGAATTCTCAGCTTTTCCCCTTGCTCAGTGACAAATGTCACAAAAGCTGAAACCAGCAGCCTGCCCTGAGACAGAAAACAAAAATAAGAACTATTTCTAGTGCCAGATATCCATATATAATGTTACTGGGATAAAACAGAGCAAAATGGGACCTCTCACAGCATCTCCTGCGCTTGAGGCCCCTGCCCCTGCAGCAGGCTGGTCACAGGCAGAGGCTACATAAGGCAAACAAAAGTCACCATTCAGTAGGAAACAGAAGCTTTATCACAGCCTGGAGGTTACTGTCCTGATGCCTGGACACTTGATCGTCACATTACTCCAGCCTGAAGGTTACCTTGAACTTCATGACACAGGGGGCTAAAACTCCAATTGTTCTGCTCCAGTAACCTGCCACTTGTTCTAAAAAATTGGTTTCTTTTGCTGTATGCATCGTAACAGGAATGTCCTGGTCTCTCTGCCAGAGGGCAGTATTACACAAAACTACAAGCTTGTTCATTACAATATAATTTTATAAGCAGTTGCTTTACTTAAGCAATTGCCAAGAAAAAGCTTTAGAATTCAGTAGGAATTGCTGGTTATGAAAAACACAGGAGATCTAAAATCTAAACCAAGCCAGCTTTAAATATTGATTCATTTTCTGTTGTAATAATTACACTCAGTAATTTTTCTCAAATTACATAAGAATTAAGAAAACTAAACTGAACACAAATCATTGGTTTCCACTGGTGAAATAAAAGTGATCTTTTTATCTCTCTGCAATTACAGGAAACATATCTTGGGAAAGTTAAATGAAATACCTAAATAATTCCATGTTGGAAACCCGAGCATATCGCATCACTTCCCTCTTCTAGTAGTTCTTAGCCTAAAAAGGTATTGTATTATGGTCCTGTGAGAAAAGTTCACAGGTTTCAGTGTCTTCTCTTCAGAACAAACTAATTCCTACAAAAAAGCTGGAATTTTAGCTAGGCTAAAGGTGTGTGTAAGTATGCTTTTTGTGATGATGTGAACATTATCTGCACAAAAACTGTCTGCCTTTTCCTCCACTATCTTGAGCTGATCCACGGATGCCAGCTGATGTACCCTAATGCGCTGAAGCTTCCTGTGCCATCAATGTGGCTAGTACATTCACAAAGAACTGAATTAAGGTACCAGGAAATGAACCACTGGACAAGCCAAACGATATTTTTTTCTAAACAGTATTTCTAGTTTAAGCAGATGCTTGAAAACTCAGTTTTTTTTCCTTTGCCTTACACATTATTGCACATTTATGATGCATATGGCAGATGACACCCCAGATGCAATTCCAGAATTGTATTCAAATTATACAAGTAAACATCAGCAAGCCAATTTTCACCAGCATCAGTAAGAAGCAGAGATCACACAGTAACAGACAGAAGACTGACCCCACAGAATGAAGACACACTACTCTTAGAAATCCTAGGTACATCCTAGACTTTCATCTGCTAACTACAAACAAACTATGAACTGTGGATTTTAAAAATACATTCAGAAAGATATCCTTTCATCTGCACATGCAGATTCCTTTTCCAAGACTGGCTTTTATAAAACTTCCTAGGTACATCCCATTGTCTGGTGCCTAAAGCACAGATAGCAGGAATTCTTACTCTAACACATCAGCATGTAGGCACAAATCCCTTAAGAAGCTGTAAAAGAAGTCACTTTAGTATTATGCCAGCAAACCACTTCTAGGAGTGAAATGATAACAGAGTTTGAAAACTATTGAAAACAGAACAGCTGCAAACTTGAGTCTTATGAAGCTCTGCGGACATCTTGAAACACCCATCCTGAAGCCTCGAGGAGACACTCAGAACATCATTCAAAGCTTGGTGCCTCTTTGTGGACCTCCCTCGGGTAGGTGAGGAAGGGAGGAGGGGAAGGGAAGGGGATGAGGGATGACAGAGCGCCGAGGAGCTAAACACCAGCTTACGAACAGAGAACAGAATCACATAACAACACTGGACCAATGGACTCCAAGACACAGTGACAAGACAGATGGACACAAACAAGACGCAAAATCACTACTGAGAAATAAAAAAAAAGCAAATAAACCCCATTAAAAAAGTAGATCTATAACTCCGAGGCTGCAAGAAGTAGCCAAGGGTACTGGTATAACTCTTCCAAAAAGAATAAGTTATAATATAAATAAAAATTAAAATCAAAACAATATCCCCCCCCAAATCATACACTACAGACTTGCTCGGTTAGCCTGAATGCGTAGCTCTGATGGAACATACGATGGTGTCATCACAGCCCATGCACGGTTAATGAAGGCCATGGTTAGTTACATCAGCTAAACTACAGCATGCCAGAAAAATGATCTTGCACTGACCCAGAAATAAAAGATACAACAGACACTCTGCATTGCAATAAAATTCTTTTTATGCCATCTGCAGTTTCTAGGGTTCTTTACATTGGAAGAGTTTTTCCTGGGAATATGCAGGGTAAAGGGAAAGGTTTTTTTCCTTCTGGGTGTTTTTTTCTCTGAACTCAATTGAAAAAAAAAAGGAAAAGGGAAAAAACAGGATAGAGACTTTGCAGAAGTTTAAAAAAGTAGGAAAATAAAAATAAAGGAAGGGTAATACTCTTCATTCTTTTGCACACAACTTTCTTGGGACATCCAAAAATGTGAATTTCTTGAGGATGGCAAGAAAAGATTTTGTTGCCTTTATTGGTTTGCAGATCTATATCTCATTCTTGAGATGAATAAACCATTATTTTGTTGGAAGAAATCCAAAAATATAAATTGAGAAGTACAGCAATGATTAAAAAAATTAAAAAAAATAGCAGTATGGCACGGTTACGAGCCAAAAAAAAAAAAAGGAAAGAAATATAAAAGAAATGAAAATATCAATCACCAAAAATTCATGCGGCACAAGATGAGGTGAAACGACAGAAAATGTTCTTCAAATATATACAATGTATATATCTATCTATATATACACAGAGTATGCGTGTATATATCGATCGATATACCTGTATAATTTTTTTGTTCTCCCTGCCCCACCCTACCCCAAGGCTAATTGGTAGATGAAATTATCAATTAAAATTAAAAAAATAAATAAAAGGAAGAAGGAAAAGAATCTAACAGAAAAGAAATTAACGTGCTTTGTTCAAATAACAATATCATGCATCTGTCCACACCAGCGGATGCCAGGGTTAGATGAAGGCATGAATTTCTGTGTAAACATGTGATTGGATGATAGGGGCTACTGCTGATATTGGTCATTTATTACTTTAGCATATAGATATATATGCACACTGTATATATAGTGCATATATAGATAAAATAGCCTCATGGGTGGGGCCTTTGGACCTTACATAGATAGAAAGACCAATATGCTGAAAACCAATCTCAGTATCCCTAATGTAAAAAAAAAAAAAAAAAGTCAAACACAAAACTAAAAAGAAAACAAAACTTGTTGTAAGTCATCTGCATGATTGTAAAACTTGCTCATTTGATTTTGTTTTGGCTGTAAGATTGTAGCTAGGAAATTCCCACAAACAAGTGCTGCTATTATACCCTGGGAAGTGTTGTGGATGAACTCCGGTCCTTTGGGTCCATATGGTGTTCAGCTTATGAGATAGGAAGTCTATTTCTCTGAGTACTTGGAGGCATGCACATAACTTTAAAGGTCATTTCTTACTCACAACATGAGAAATGGGGAAGCATTCCTGCTTGTCAGAGGGAAAGACTGGGGATAACTGAGCACTGGATTGTGGAGGGCGTTCCTATTAGGAGAACAATGAAAATTCCCTAGCTGCTTCGGGAACACTGATGCAGTTATGGACGACAACAGCCAAATCAACACCTTTAATTTCTTCAGGGAAGTCTTCACTTCCAACACATTGGTTTTTGTACTGTGCCAGCTGTTTTGGAAGACAGATTATGCTTGTTTTTTGCAAAGAAATCTCTGACCCAGGCAAGCTGCAGGTGGATGACTACAGGCCAGTAAATTATAGATACAGAGGGCATATCTGTTGGATATGTGTCTCCTGTGTGTAAGTGTACAAAATTTCCAATGCAAAGAACTGTAGATTTTGGCATATCTACTTGTGCGTCCAGTCCCCCATCAGAAAGGCTTACCAGTCTGATTAGACAATGACAGCCTTAACGTATATGAAGCCTTTTGGGAAACACAGAGCAAATATCTCTGGAAAAAAAAAAAAAAAAAAAAACCACATTGGAAACTAAAGGGCTGATAGGAAGGGAAAACTGGCAACTGCACCAGGGAAGAAACACGGGACGTGTCAAGCCAGGGAACAATGATTAAGCCCTACAGACCATTTCAAGAGGCTGTATTCTGGGCTTCAGGCTAATTGGTGAGTGTTTGGGTCTCACTGTTTTGAGTAGTCCAAGGAGCAGCTTGGGCTATGATCCCAACCAGCTGCCTGGTCACCAGCATCCAGGCTGCCTGGTGCCCAAGCTCCACTAATGGACATCCTTAACAGGAATGAGGGCAATGGTATGAGGAGACAGCAACAGCTGTCAGGAAACTGTAATTATCATTGTCAAGGCTTTGAAGTCTCAGTAAGATCAGATTGTAAGGGTGCTCCTAATTTCACTGAAAAGAGATAAATGCTTTCTTTCTTCACAGTGCTTCCTAGTCATTCCTTGTTAGAAAATATGTTTTCCTTACAAATCTTACATTCTCTGAGAGCAGATGAGTGACCAAAAAAACACCACAGAGCTGTGTTTAAAAGCACAGACTCAGGACCTTGGCTTGAGTTTTGAGGAACTTGAATATTTGAGCCTCTGATCTCCTTGGAGCAGGCCAGAAGACAGTCCTGTACTCATACCAGAGAAAAGCATCTGTTTTGGCACAGAAAAAAATAAGTTTCTTGGCCATGTACTAGGACAAGCAATATTTTCATAGAGATAAAAGAGGATCTTCTCTTGACTGTTAAGTAAATGCTTCTTCAGGGCAGATGAACAGGTTTTTTGCCCCCTGTATCATTTAGATTAAGCCTTCTGGGAGATCTAGAGATCTAAGGCTATCTAGGCTTGTCTGCAATAAGATGAATAGGGGGTAATCATTACATAAAATACAGGGGGGTTTGGTTCCACAGCTGTCATTGCCGTCACTTAGAATAAATCCTTATGTATACATACTTGTCTACAGGTGATGTCTGTAAGCTACCTCAGTCAAAACAAGTCCAGTGACAGCTCCTGTTTTTAAAATGAAGTTTTTCTACCAAAATTCCAAAAGAAATCACTTTTGGAAGGGGGGCACAAAGTCTTAGCCAGCCTGCTACAGTAAGCATTTCAAGCCAGCCTGGAGAATCCTGGAGAGCAGAGGTAGGAAATCAGCTTCACACTGCCTTTTTTGAAAGAGATGCAAGTGTTCAGATGCAGATCGTATGCACATGAGATTCAGGTCTTGGATTCAACTGTCAATCAGAGTTAAGTGGCAATAAGACCTTGCCAAATGGTCCTGACATGATATTTAGTCTCAAAGAGGACATGGTTTTCAGCCTCTGAGTACATCAAAAACAAAGGCTTCAAAAAGACTCTGTGTAGTGTACTGCCTCTGATGCCAAGGACCGAGACCTAAGTAATATCTCTAGATATTGGGATTTGATTCTGACCCATATGAAATCTGAAAACTTCTGATCTGCAGGGAAATATTCTCTGCTGCCCTTGTCTTGGCTATTGCACAGCAGGTTCATAGTGATGTGTATCATATCTCACAGCTGCAGTAGTGAGTTCAATAACCTTTACATTACTAGACCATGGCACTGAGGGTGATGGAAGGCCAAATTTGGCGGAAACTCAAGAGCTTTAAAAGCTACACATTATCAGAGCAACAAAAAGAAGACTGTGCTGGGTTAGGTCATTTAATTTTCAGTCTGCTGTAAAAGGGATCAGGCAAGGCAGAAGGCAGTGACTTGTCAACAGAACAGGATGAAGTAATTTCAAATGAGCCCAATTAAAAAAAAACAAAACAAAAAACCAAAAAAAACCCCAACCACAATAAGTTTTAAAAAAATCTAAAGCCACACACTAGAAAACACAAGCAAGATAATCTGGATCTTTTAGCTCCACAATGTACATATTTAAATACCAGTTCTTGGCATGTGGCCAGAGTTCTGACTTGGCTGGTGAAGTGTAAAGGCAAACATATCTGCTCAGCCAAGCCAGCACTACTGGATTTTGATAAGCCAGCTTATTGCTTTAGTGCTCCAGAGCAGAATGGGCTGAGTGAGTGCTTTGATACTGCCTGGATGGCAGACACTGGATGCACTGAGAATGCAGACAATAAGATAGACAAAGAAAATGAGAAGCCCCATAAACCTGCTACTTTTCCTTCTTATTATGATGGAATGAGCTAAGTTTATGCAAAAAGGACCTGCATATTCCTCCTCCTTCTGGCAATTCTGTACACCAGCACCTCTGAGAGCAGGAGAACTCAATCTGGAAGTGCAGATTTCATCAGCAAAGACTGATGAATCTGGGAGACCTATTTTTACATATAATCAAACTAACTTTTATTCTCAATGTCATAGTAATTCCCTAGAAAAGAATCAGATTTCAGTAGCTTATGTGGTCCGCCTTCCTATGCAAGAGGAGTAGGGTGCAATGAAAGATACTGGTGAAATTTACAAGAATGTCTAGTAGTTTAGGAGAGAACCTTCAGCAGATTTTCAGTGAATCATATTATTTTACACAGCAGATATTCAAATGTCTGTAGGCACTTATATCTGCCAACTGTAATGCTTAGCAGGATTTTCAAAAGCAAGTCATTTTTATAAATCCAGTTTGTACCTGTTTGTAGCATTAGATTTTTAACTGTGTCAGGAAGGAGGTATTTTTAGTCTGGAAAAGTTGCTGTACAGCACTATGAAATTTCATACTAAACATGCTGTTTTACCAAATTTCTACTCAAACTTTGATTTTTCCACTGGCAGCACAAGTTGAAAATATTGCTGTTACAATTTCTAGCTGCTGAAATTATTGTGATTTTTGAATCAAAAATTTGCAAGAGGAGGAATCTGATACAGACATCCTTTTGTCATTTAGTTGAAATACATGGCAGTCAAAATATAAATTAAAAAAAAAAGTCTTCACATGTTAGTGAAGCTTTAATGAAGTGACTTCATTTATTTGCATATCAGTTGCAATACCTTTGTCCTTGTTTCCACGGTCCTATTAATCTCACGCCTCACTTTCATTACAATCACTGTGCTGGCATTTCATTACTACCTTTCTTTAAACTCTTACTACCTTTATTTAAGTACCCCCATTGTTTATACTTCACAATCTAGTAATATTTTGACTGCTTTTCCTCCAGATGGGGAGTAGAAAAATTCATAGAAATCTGTGAAAAAAGAGATGGGAAGTAGGCTGAGCTACCTGTTACCAACAGTCTGTGTCACTGCCTTCACTGCCATCAAAGGGAAGTCAAGAGTATGGGTGGAAGTTCCCAGCTACAATGCAATGCCAATCTCAGGTTACAGCAAGACCAAGTTCTACTAAAAATGCAGGTACACCATGATGAATTGAAAAGAAATGTGAAAGCACTAGCCTTGGGTGAATTTTTATGTTATTATTATATTACTCAAATAGCTTCAGGAAATTAGAAACAGAACATTTATGATACTTTCTTGGTATTTTTTGTAAAGAAAAAACCCCATCATCCCAAATAAAACAAAGCAAAAACAAACAAAACAAAACCAAATGAAAGAACCCCCGCAAACTATTTATATGTTTCACTTTTAAAGACAAAAATTCTAACCAAAATTCCTCTTTTTCTTTTAAATGTACACAGAAATTCGATGATGTCTGTTCTCTATTATAGAAATGCTTAACTCATGGCAAGCCTCAAAAAAGAAGACTTGAAAAAGCCTGTAAGAAATAAAGTAGACTGCAGTTGCCTGCT
Organism: Vidua chalybeata; assembly: GCF_026979565.1. NCBI lineage: Eukaryota > Metazoa > Chordata > Aves > Passeriformes > Viduidae > Vidua > Vidua chalybeata. Next base: position 20,626,266 of record NC_071535.1, read on the forward strand.
GGATACCACATAATATATCTCACCAGAAAGAAAAGCCATCAATTTATCAAAATGTATCTGAAAGGGAGAAGTTGAGTCAGCTCCACATGGCCAGTCCTTCTGACTCTTTAACGGATACATTTTGAAGCATCACTGCAGATAACAAGGCAAGAATTACTACTAATTTTGTTATGTTAAAACTATGTTTTGGTGCTCCCCAATTTCTTTGGGGTCACAGGAAACAAAATTAGTATAAACACATTACCATGTTAACTGTACTCAAAATCCCATGGACAAATGTATCCCTTAACATCCATCTTCAGAGTAATTAATAAAGATTAAACATCGCTAATAACTGATTTTTATTTCACTTTTCTCTTCTGTTTTCAAATGTTCACCCTTTCCACTTCATAAATCTTCATTATTTGTCTCACTCCATATTGATTTTTTTTCCGACTGTGCTAGTAAAGTAACATCTAGAAATATGTGAAATATTAGTCAGCTGGAATCACTTTCAGAAAGTTTGCCTTTCCATGCGAACAACTTTATATAAAGCAAATAGTGACTACATATCAGTGTTCTGCTGTTGCCAAGTCCATGGGATCTGATGCTTGGCTGTATAGTTTCTTATTTTATATACAGTGTATATATACATCAATGCATATATATACACATATACACACACATATATACATATATAATTATATATGTATACATTCACACACATATAAAATATATGTATGCATTGTTTTTTGCAAATGAAATCAGAAAGCAAGCAAAACACGACTGACCTGACTTACCTGTACTGGGCTCACAGTCAATGAAATCTTCATCATCACTGGAACATTCAGCTGATGAAACGATGTCATCTGTTGTCTGGCATATGAAGCAAAGGAACAAAAGAAAACAAAAGTAAGATATTTGCAAGTCAAGACTATTACAGAGGCAGCTAAATATCCAAGGGGAAAAAAAAAAAGGTTTCACAAATGCAACTTTTACAATATTTAAGTTGTACCAAGCACTCCGTATATGCCTGTGTCCTCCATTGATCTGGAGTCTCCTGTCTAGTGACAGTGCCTATCCTGTACTGTTGAATATTTCAGGTGTTCACAGGTGCTGTGCACCTGCTGGGCTGTTTAAGGCAGCAAGTGGATCACACTGGTGCTGTTGAATGAAGTACAGTGGGCTACAAAGCCTGCTTGGCTGTCAAACTGCCTTGAACAGCCTCTGTAGATGTGTCTGCTGGGAGGAGGCTGGGCTCCTCCATAAATACCAGTATCATGTAGGGCCAGCCAGAAGGCACTTCCTGAGAGACTTACCATGTGAGGCATGCTCAGACTGAATATGCTTTCTGCAAAGAAAAATATATAAGATAGACCCAGATAATACACAGCACTCAGCTAGCAGTACTCTTTGCTGTGCCTGATTCACCACTCTGAGGCAGACATATTTCCTCCTGTTAATGCACCTCTTGGGCTGGGAATCTGGTGTTGACCCAGATGGTAACTATCTGTGCCACTCACTTGTTGCATGATGAAGAACTGCTGCATGTGTCAGGTATGCTTAACATGCAACCTCACCTCCTTGCTTAGCAAGTGAACAGGGCTGTGGATACAACTAGGTTGACCAGATGTAAAGTCTGATTCTGAAAGGGTTAAACCAAACTGAAACCATTCACAACCATTACAGGTTTCATCATATTCCTTTGCATTTCCAGCTGGTGATATTCTTCTTCTTTTTAAAATTTTCATTTTTTAATATTTTTTCTTTCTCTGTGTGTACTGCTCTAATTAATGAGCAGCATGTACTGCAGCATGTTAGAGAGACGTGTACTGGTGTCTCTTCCCAGCAGCATCTCCTGCCTGTAATTGCTGCAATTAGTTGAATTAGTAATGCAGACCATTAGGGAGAGCCTGTGGCAGCCTCTGGACACAGGTTGTAATGTTCCTGTGCACAATACAAAATTACCCCAGCTCAGCAGCATTGGCTCAACCATGGCTTCTGATGAAACTGTCTCCCTTAACAGCTCTTCCTTGCAGAGAGCTGCCTATTCTGCCGAGCAGTATGATCAGTGGGATGACTTCTGAAACAAAACAACTGAAATGCCCCTCACCAGGCAGGAAGCATTCTTGAACTCAAGAGCAGGACAGCTGCACTTCAGTACTCTAGGTGAATATTTCTGGGAATCTCACATCTCAGCAAGACTTTCAAATCCTTATTCCTGATAAAGACTCTCCAGCTTTAAATAATGTCTCCTTTACATTCTTATATCTGCTATGTCTGTCTCCTACATGTCCCTTCTTTCCTTTACAACAGAGTTCTGAGGACTCTGCCCTTTTTTTAGCCTCCTGTGCTCCCAGCACTATGAAATACCTCTGACCCCTGTTAGAAGTTGCTTACCCTCCCCATCTCTGTATTTGAGCTAAGGGGAGAAAAAGAGAACAAGGAAGTCAGTTAGAAAGATCAGACTGAACCTAATGATCCTTCAGTCTTGATTTCAGTAGCTCAGATTGAGCCAAGAAAGAAAAACAGGATAGGTCAGTTGCAAGTAAAAATTATTACTCTATTAAAAACAGAGTATCTGTAAAAAAAACAGTCATCAAGTATTTATGTGTTACTCAGTCATACTCAGCATGGTTATTTGGCAATGTTTTGTGGAATGCTATCTTGCAGTAGTTTCAAGCTTAAATACTTTCATTAAATACTTTTACAATCTTGCTTCCATGGGGAGTCAAGATTAAAAGGAACTGAAGGCAATATGTTCCGGCCTTACATTTCAAGGTCATTTTTTTAACATCTTTTTTTCAGTCATTGAAAGTGGAAGAATTCTGTTGAAATCCTGCTGACTTCTCTTAAGACAAGCTGGCTTTAAAATTTTGTCTGCTCAGTAAGGGGACAAGAAAGGAGGAATGCACAAAATAGAAATTTACTTTTTTCAATTCTCCTGGTCCTGTCACAGACATTTTAGAAAGTATTATTTATCACCAGAAAATTTATAACTTATACAGTGATCACATTCTCCAACAGTGAAATGCAGCTGTCCCTGGGTAAAAAGATATTAGTTTTTAATTGCACCAATGTAAAGTAATTTAGCACAATTTAGTAAACAAGGCTATACTGCTAGAAATTTTTAAGCAGGGCAAATGTAGTTAGTGAAACTGGAGATTTATACTGTAGTTGTCTAAGGGTAAGGATGGCATCGAATAAAGAATAAATTATGGATAGTACTGTGAATAAGGAATAAACTATCCATCACTACTAGAGGACTTTGCTCAGACAGTGCTAAAACCCTGGCAATTGGTTTTGATTTCCAGATTAAATTGAGATCATGCGGATTTTGGTCTTAGTTGAACATCTGACAATTCACACTACTCATAGAAAAACAGTGATGATTTGCTCCAGTAGGAAATAAACATAAAAATTATAACAATGGTTTGTTGTCACTTATCAGCTGCTATACCTATTTGATTACCCACTTACTTGCTCAGATCTAAAGGCTTCATGCAACATTAACGTGGAATCAAATCCAATTGAACTGACAATGTGATTTAGTATTTGTAAAGAATAAGGAGTTCTTTTCTATTTTTTCCTCTTGCATATTAGGGGCATCATATGAAACTAGGAAGGTAACAAGGTCTTTTTTTTTTTTTTTTAAACTGGACATCTCCTTGCAACAGAATACTAGTAAATAACAAAAGTTTAGAGCATTTTGGAAGTGATCAGCAAACTGAGGGTCAAAACATCTTTCCAAACCTATTAATTATCCTATATCTAGTTTGGGAAGTCCCTGTACCACAACCTGAAAAATCATGAAGCCTGGCCCTTGTTCCTCTTCTTGTTCAATTTCCCACCTCATAAGCAGCTTAAGGCAGTACATGCAACACATTTATGCTGCACTTTGATACATGTACTAGATTTCCTGCTATAAAATCCTCTTGCAGCTTGTGTTGGTTCTGAACAGAGAAGGGCACAGTAAGCCAGACTCAGACAAAATGCAAACATGTGAAGTGCAATACTCACCTTCAACCTCTATTTGCACTTTTTCATGACTGGTTCCACACATGATTTTATCAATTAATCTCCATTTTTCCTCCCCATCTCTAATACAAGCTATTTCATCTGATACTCTATTTTTTTTTCCTTGGTCATTGCTCTTTATCCCACCCTGCTGATTTTGTGTGTATAAAAATGAGGGTTAGAAAAAGAAAAAAACCTCCAGAAGTGGTGTTAGATTTAAGTCAAGGTCACTAATGAGATCTCTAGAAACCACAGAAAAGTACACTAATCTGTGTTGCCATTTCCTATCTTGTATTTTTAATCTGAGTACTTTCCATCACAATTCATCACTAACTGATTTTCTAGTCCCACCACATATTGGTTTTCCATACACCTTCCACTCAGATACCAACATCTGAATTATTGCAAAGGAATAAAACTATTACAGTGAGAAAGAACAGCAAATTCCTGACCAAAGGAACAGGGTCAATGAAACATCCAGAAGGCCATTACTTCTTGTAACAGTAATTTGTACCTTTCAAGACCTTCCTGGAGCTGGGAATTTTCACTGGATGTTTATTAAACTTGCTGCTTCCACAAGATAGGAGAGGCTAGTGAGCAGAGACCCTGGAAATCTATCCACTAACATAATTTCTTCACATCAGAAACAGCTCACTGTGAGGGAGTAAGGAAAACCACTACCCCATTTCTGGTCACTTTTCCCCATTTTTGAAATGGTTCTCATTATACTCACCCACTGGCCCAGGGGATGTAGCTGGATTAATGCTTTAGTGTCTACCCAGTGATCTAGGGGTAGTAAATGCTAAACATTCTTATGTACAGGGAAAAGGATAGTAATGAAACTTCTCCATATGCTGTGATGGAAATGATGTTTGTGTTTTCATTGGAAAGAACATGAGAGAGAAAATATTTTTCCCTTCCCGATATTAGCTAAATTCTATATTAAAAATAATAAGTCACACTATACTATTTTAAAATATGTATTTCATTTCTAAAGAATCCCAGCTTTGAAATTACTTGGCCTGTATTAAAGGCCATAAAACTAAAGATAGGTATTATAATAACTTTCAATAAAATCTCTCTCTGGCAGGAACCCTTTTTATTCCTTCCTCTGAAAGATTTTTTATGGCATTTATATTATTATTTTTTCTCTCCCTCTCTCTAGTGTTTAATGAAATTGCTTTGGAATAAAACCAGGGTAGGAGAAAGTGCTAAACTCTGAGTCCACCCCAGAGGATTTATGGGCATACTTACCTTCAAATTCTTTCTATTTCACTGAATTGGCTCCCCATTCCTTTCCATGAATTATTAGTTCTGTAATCACCTCCTCCTAATTATTCACTCTAAGGGCCTCTTCAATCTTGACATGGTGATAGTTCTACAATCTTTGTTCATTACACTGTATGTACTGGTGTGGGATATGTTGTGCAAGGAAATTTGGCATGGTGTGGCAAGACCTGCTCAGGATGTCTCGATTCCTGTCCAATCTTTAAATTGCCCAAAGCCCTAATTTATGTATCAGATCCATAACCCTTGCTCCTTTGTTCTACACAAAATGGCAGGTGCTGAATCTTCCTTTTCCAATTACAAAGTTTTTCTTGACACCTTGCTGTTTGGGTACACCACTATTTAAGAAAGATTAAGGATGCTGGCTAAAATAAACTCTGTCACAGAACAGCTTTATGAAATTATAAAAAACATACCCAGGAATGATGGAGTTCTCCCTTCTAGAGGGAGAGAAAAGACAAGGACACATAAATTCAACCCTCAGACAAATTCCTGCAGAATTACGCATTTGGCAGGTGCTTTACTTGGTAAAGTGGGATTCAATTTTCCTACTTGCCTTTTTCTTGAAATTCTTCTGCACACTATACATGTTACTTCCAATTCAACACCATTATTTGAAAAGCAACACTTAATGCTTCATTGTGAGAGAAGTGTAAATCTATTTGCCACCGAGGAACCAGAATTTGCAGTACTTCTTGAAATATGACCATCACAAAATGCTAGGCACAAATATCTTCCCAAGAGTGGAGAAACACAGTTGTATTAACCTGGGCACTGCATTTGTCTTTCACACTTAAAATGTACAGAGAGTAAAGTCAACAAACTTTTTCCTAAATACTACCACTTGACTCCCTCCATTCCTTCCATAGTGCTGTATTTTCTATAGATCTCAAATTTATTATGGACTATGGACTACATATTTTCTTCTATGCCTAACAGCATAGAGTATAAATGATCCCCTTAGAATAGCAAAAAGTTAGTGATGTTGCCCAGTCTTCTAGAAACCAAGATGTTTCTTGGCAAAGAATAGGCTCAAGGCATTTGCTATCGTGCCAAAAGAAGATAGCAGACAAAGTGTCTGTCTCATTAGGAGCCATTTCTAGTTTTAATACTTCCACCTTTTGTACTCTGGTAACTGGGCTTTTTAAAGAACTTTTCGTATTCTGTTCACACTATTCAATTAAATGAGAATCCTTCATCTGTCCTTTCTACACGTTACATTTGTTTCTCACTTTTTAATTAATCTTTATTTGCAAAATACCCTGGAGGTCACTACAGTATAGCAGACCTGAGAGACTCAGTCTGGACAAACTCAAACTACTACATACAGATAGAAATAATCTGCATACAAATGGGAAAATATTAGAAGTGCTGCAAAAATCACAATGAAGTATTACAAAAGAAGCTGCAATCTGGGACTGTATAAACTTTTAAGGGGAGTCTTGGGTCTCCTGTCTTTTAGTAAAGTGTATTAATCTTCTCATTACTGGATAGAACAACATGTATTTTCTTATCATGGGACAGACACAGCCACAAATATGTGCAAGCCTTTTGCACCCCCACATACTAATGCTGAGGTTATGTCTGCCTCTGCAGGGTCAATGCATCAAAGAACATGAAACTAATAATTTTTCTTCATATAGCTAATTGGAGGTAAATAAAAAAACAAGAGGACCAAATCCTCTGTTTGTTTAAATTGGCATTGATTTCAACCAGACTGCAACAATTTGCAGCAAGAGAGAATGGCTCACTACATTTAGTTTTGGACAATTCAAAGCCGAAAGATTAGGAGTAATTTTAGTTAATTCAAAGAAGAGCCACTGAAAACTTGAGAGATGTATGAATGAGACAGGTTTAGTAAAACTAGATATCAGAACTTGATTTAACAAGGACTTAAGGTATGATAAATTTTTACAGGTGTCACAAAGGACATCAGAAAGAATGTAGAACTATTTAAGAGTGCTTCAAAAAAGGATAAAATTAAGGGGAAAAAAAAAAGGTGCTATTTTCACTAAGAAAAATCTCAGTAGTGATCTTTACCAACTATGGAGAAATTTCAAAGAAATACCAGAAACCATTAGCACTGAGGTCAAGCAGTTGCCTAAGCCATGAATACCATTAGTATATGCCCTAATGGGGAAGAGCTTACTCCATCGATCTTCACTCCAATCTAATTCACTCTAAATCAAGTCCATATTTGCATCCTCTCAGTCACTACGTAATATAAACACATTACACATTTCTCTCTGTCATTGCTAAGCAGGCATCAAAGCTATCCAGCACAGCCTTTCAGTTTGCTGTGCTTAGAGCCAGAATCACAGAATATTCTGAGTTGGAAGGGACCCACAAGGATCATCAAAGCCCAACTCCTAGTCCTGCACAGGTCAGCCTCAAGGATAACACCATGTGCCCAAGGATAACACCCTGTGCCCATGTGCCCATTGTCCAAATACTTCTTGAACTCTGTCAGGCTTCATGCTGTGACAACTTTCCCTGGGGTGCCTTTTCCAGTGCCTAGTCACCCTCTGGGTGAAGAACTTCCTCCTGATAGCCAACCTAAACCTCCCCTGACACAACTTGAGGCCATTCCCTTGGGTCCTGTCACTGGGGTGGTGTGTTACCTACCAAGAGGCTGATTGGTATCCAGCAGGCATGTACCCTTCAACAGCAGCCCAGCAGAAGTGCATCTCCTGGCTGCATGCTCCTGGCTGGATATAAAAGCTGATTTCCTGTCAAATTATAGCATTAGGTAGGGATCATGAGAGAGCTACCCCTCAACAAAATCAGCCATTTGTCCACAGCCACGGCAGACAATAGATTAAGGAACTAGGCAGTTAAGTAAGAGAAAGCAAAAAATAATCTTCCCAACTGTATGTCAATCTAGATTCATGGGCAGTCATGATTAAAAAGAGCTTTGAAAGCTTGAATTATTCCTTTGAAAGCCAAAAGCTTGTCTCACTAAAATCAATAGTTCATTAAGACTGTAAAGTCTGACTCTTCTGGACCAAGTTTGATGCCAAATTTCAGAGACTTTGTTCTGTGCCTGAGCTGTGGAAAGTCAACAGGGAAAAATCATGTTTCCGCCTTTTGTCTCTGTCTGCTGGCAGTGGGAAGGGTGATGATGTTGTGAGGCAGTGTGAGCAGAGAGAGAAAGAGAAGGGAGGGCAAAGAGGGGAGAAAGGAAAATGGGGAGGATTAATTCATCTGTTGTTCAAGGCACCCTGACAGGGGAAAGAGAAGTATTGAACCACAGCAGCTTAACCCAACTTCAATGTACCTTCCCAAAAGCATAAGGAATGTAATTCTTCATGGTGTTCTGCTGATAAGCAAATCCTCCTAAATCCTTTCAATTTATTTCTTGGCCTGAAGAAATTACATACTATTTAGGAGCTAAATAAATAAATAAAATTTTATTTCCATGAATCTAGATTGGCTGTTTATTGATTACATATGCCCACAGAGCCACTTGCTTTTCTATTTCTTTCCTTTCCTAACAGAAGAGGCTCTTTCTGACTTGAACTAGAAAAGCATCAACTGGTAAGTCTTTTCCATACTATTCAGTGTAACCTTCAAGATCTGCAAGAGCTTTAAACTGGGCTGTAAAATACCATTTATTGGTATTAATACAAAAGATACAGCTTTGGTGTGAGAGAAGACACTTTCTCCCCTCTAATCAACCAATTCCTCATTTCCATGTGAATTTTCCTTCTTCCAAACAAGTACCTTCAAGATGAAAGTCGTGTGTCTATACACTGAAGACAGAACCTCTTGGAAGGAAGAATATTCACACTGAGTATTACTTTTCATCATTTGATGAAGGACCTTGTGCTCCCTCCCTATTATATTTTTATTTCTTATTGAAAGAAATTATTACTTGAAACAGAAACCATCAGTCCTCTGTTATATAACCACAGTTATGCAGATGGTGCTGATGCAGGTGAAAACTCCCTAAGAAAGGTACAAAAGGTATGCCCAACATGAACTAAAGTAACTAAAAAGCTTAATGCTAAAAATCAAGCCACTACAGCTGACCCCACGACAACTCCCACACAAAAGTCCATGAGAGCTGCTGGAAGAACAATTTGTTGTAATTCAAACACTGCTCAGAAAAGTGACTTTCTGAATATTACATTAATCTACACAATGATGCTTCCCAATCCTTGTTCAAAAGTCTTCAAATGGGAGACATTTCTTTTAGGAAATGGTCTGAAAATAGACTCAGAGTGCTCTCCTTTGTGCCTTTATCCCACTAAGAAGAACCAACAACCAGCTGAACACACAGGGCAGCATAAACTTCAACTTCCTGTTCTTTTCAGCATCTGCTTAAAGCAGGACATGGGAAGCAAAGGCTGACTAAAGATTCTTATAAATATGTAGGGAAAAGCCAGATTACTGACAGAATTTAGCATCCTGCTGGTGTGAGCTCTAGTCCCTTAGGTACACATTCTAATATATTATCTTAAATGGCCACAGAAATAATTTTATTAATATGCTGGGCTACAAACTACACTTGCTGAAAAATAAAATGTTACATACTTCACCAGCAGAAGGGCAGGGCAGATCACTGGGATGCAGTTACTTTTTAAATTGCCCCAGGCCAAATTGCCAAGGACATTGAATCAGAGTCTACATGTTACTTGATTTTATTTTCCTGTTATTGTCATAAATTTGCTATCTGACATAAGCAAAATTGCCACCTTTCCTCGTGCTTCTGTTTATATTGCCATAAAATGGAGAGAAAACAGTTTCTCTGCCTGCTTGGCATACAATCATAATTCTAGTAAACACTTTACATTCTCAAAGCAAAGCCTAAGTACAGAAAACTCCTTTACATTTAGTAAAGGGAGGCCTACGTTTCAGAAAGTTAGAGACTCAAATGATGTGAGATGAATCAGCTGCCCTTTGAAGACTCAGCCTCTAGTAAGAGTAAATGGGTTTTTCTTTGCGTGCTAGCTGGCACTTAATAACTGTGTCAGAAGAATATTTTTCATTTACACTTTGCTCCTTTGCTGGAAATCAATATGTCGTTTGCTGGCATTTTCTCCTGGACATCTTTATTTAGCTTGTCTTTTTTCCTCAGAGGGGAGGGAGTTGTATTTGATTTTGTTCTGTTATTGATTGGATCACTCTGAGCAAGAAATAAATAACTAAGCACAGCACAGTAGCTTTAATGACAATCTCTTAAGCATCAAAATCTGCACACCATGTTGCACTCCCCCCAACACATGATTAAAAAGAAACAAATCCGTAAAGTACAGCTACTGTATAGAAAAGAGGTAGTCACACGTGCAATTTAACTGGCATTTCTACTTATGTGATCACTTAATAAAACCATACAAGTCCTGTTTCTATTAAAGCAGTAGTCTTTTTCCTGTAGCACCTACTGCTGGGATCTCATAATCACTTGCAAATGAGGTTTAATGAGAAATTGAGATACGGGAGATCTTCTCCCAGCAGACATTGTTCTCTGGAGAAAACAGGAGCATGTTCACATACTACACACTGATGGCAGTCCAGCCTGATCCCTGAGGTACAGCAGGCCAGCGAGTGCTGGCAGAGGGGCAGTCGCTGTGCCCGGCTGCACCGAGCAGCACCAGCCACAGCAATCCTGCCAGCATCCAATGGGAAGGGGTGGGCAAGCCAGCCCCAGGGGCTGCACAGTAATTGCCCATCTTTTTTTTTTTTTTAACTGGGAAGTTCTTTACCTCCTCCCCTGTGTCTCTCTTAATTTCTTTCACCCATTATTACATTGACCACAAACAGTTTGCACACACAGCTGTAAAATTAATAAAGGAGAAAATACCCTAGTATGGTCCAAACTGTGGTACTTAAAAATCTAATGTGACAGGGTATGTTATTCATAAAGTAACAATGAACATAAAGACTCTGAATAAATGTGCCTTAAAACAACTTCTGCAATTATTATAAGTACCTCTGAGTGCAAGAAGATAAACAACTATCTTTGAATATTCACATTAATGTGCTAGACTATTCTTGCCAGACAAATATTCCTCTTGCTCTCCAAACATTAACCCACACTTAGAAAATGGCATTTAAATACTGTTACTCACAGGATTCACACATTAGCTCACAAGGGGAAGGCAGTTTCCACACATTTAAATGCAGAATAAACATAATGTAGAAGAAATGAATGCAGAATAAATCCCGGCCCACTAGGCACCAATCAGCACCTAGAAATGCTCCCTGAATAACATTAGAGAGTATAACATTTAAGAAAGGAAAATAGCCACTAAATACCTATATGTGAGTACCTATACAATGTATGTGCTAAAAAAGGGCTACGAATGGTTTTAATTTATAAACAATAAGAAGTTTATAAACACAAATGTCACAAAAGCGGCTGTGGTAGAACTCATATTTCCCAGGAACATTGACAGCCTTTTAATCACAAGCCCATCCTTCCTCTCTTAATATAGGATGTAAATGATTACCAGCACTAGTACAGAAACATCTGTTTGCTCAACAAAAGGCATATATTACCATTAACCTATTAACATATTGACATTATCATGGTCAAATCTAATAAAAATTAAGTTAAACAGTTCTAGACAATATTTCACCCAAAAATACAATTGCCAGATAGCTAACACTTAAAAATCATACTTTTCTATCATTACCATTTTTTTTCCATTTGAAATATGAGTAAACGAACACCCACCTTTACTGGAGGGTCGGGGAACTGACTTCACACCACATATTAGCAAAAAATACATAACAAAAGAGTAAACACGGAAATAAAATCATTACCACCACCACCACCAGGGATCATGGGGGGAAACTTAAGAAAGTTAGAGCCAGAAATTTGTCTAATCATAACTTTATCAAAGAAAGAGATCTGTTCCCATCAAACATACACCCATCAGCTTAAAAAACATACTTGGTCCATCAAATAGTGATGAAACCAGATGAACTTCAACCTCACAAGTTGTGGAACATGACAAATGGCTCCTGAGCATTAAATCAGAAGTGAATTTCACTTAAATGGCACACGAAGTGGTCCAAGCTGCAAATGGTTGTTATGCAAGAAAATTTTGCCGTTGGGTAAGGCAGACTCCCATGCATAACAAGCCTGATAAACACTTATCACCGCTGGGTTTCTCAGCAGCCCCTGCCTAATCAGAACATTTGCCCTGTGAAGGATAAGAAGGCCATTTTCCTTGCTTATTTATTTAGTTTTCTAGTGAGTTTGATTAACTGTAGTAAAGACAAATCAATCTTTTGTGTTTGTGTAAAATGGAAAAAGGAATGAAGTTAGCTTTAATGGCCCCAGAGATGCTCAGCTGGAAGGCACTTACTGAGCAGAGAGCTAGACAAAGGAATTCAGGCTTTAAACACCATCAAGAACTGGCTGACATCATCTATACTTCTACCTGCTTAAAGGGAAAATAACAAACCCACTCCACACACAGTGAAGAGGCTTTCTTTTTCTTTACAATTCTGTCTATAAAGGCATCAAGTACTACAAGGTTCTTCCTTGTGTCCTTCAGATTTCCACAGTGTAATTTGGGAGATTCTAGGATACAAGAATCCAAAGGAACATCATCAGAAGGAGAGAGGATTTGAAGCTCTAAATCCATAAGAATACTTTCACTGTCAGTAAACTTGCTTCTCAACTCAGTTTTGTGGCAATGTTACATTTTTGACATCAATAACCTCTTGGTAAGTGCTGAAAGATAGCATGAAATTCATGCCCACTATGAAATGAAGAAGCTTCTGCATAAAGAATTTGAACGAGACAGTAACCAGCTGAAAGTAGAACTCCAAGAAATTTTTCCTCTCATGTATTCTAATTATAGTGTTGACAACAGCAGAAATCACAAAAGAAATTATACCATTTTAATGCAATGCCCATTAAAAGCCTTTAGTAATACAAAGAAACACCTATGTCTTCCAGACTATGGACAGCCAAGTTTTAGCCCATGGAGGATTTAACCATAGTCTTACGAAAAGGACAGCTTGACCAGGATGGATGTTGCATCCTGCAACATTGGGTTTTAGGGGTTCTTATTTGTATTAGCTAGCCGAGTCCTGTGTACCCCTGCGCTTCCCCCATGTATTCCCCACCCCGCAGTTTCTGGCCCCATGCTGCCTGCTGTTGGGTTTTCCCCTCTGCCGCTCCTGTGGACACTCCCCCGTCCGGCCCCAGGAACCCCCGTGTCTGCCGCCCCATCCCCACAATCCCACTCAGCCCGAGGCTCGGTGTCCGCCCCTGTGGTGTTCCCTGGTTGGTCACTGTCCTACGTCATCATCGCGTCACCCGCATGGATTGGGGGGCTGCGCCTGCCCTCCCTATCACATCCCCTATATCATCCCGCTCCTTCCTGGGTCCTGGCGCCATTTCCCCCACGTGGAGTGGGTCGCTACCCCCCCACTGCAGCTCTCAGCGACAATAAAGCCTTCCTGCCTTCCTCATGGGTGATCTAGACATTCCTTCCCTCTTTACCTCGGATCCCGTAGCGCGGGTGACAGAACCCGGCAGACCCTGACCCACGTGCCGGTGCCAGCGGCACGCGGGAGAGAAGCAGCGAACCTGGAAGTCCGGGGGGAGGCGGCGCCGGAGGGCGTCAGAGCTGCCCCGAACTGGGGAGAAAGAGAGAACGCCGCAGACGGAGCCAAAATATAGCAAGAGTCCCCACATTCAAGATAGTCCAGACCCTGAATAGACAGACAAAAGTGCATGCTTAGGTTTCTTGCTGCATCAGTTTCTGCTTTTTCATAAAAATTAAAAAAGCAGAAAGAATCAGAACTTTTGTTCTAAGAAAAAGCTCCACCTTCCATTGCTATAATGCTTAAAGTAACAGCTTTGGGATGATGGTATGTTTCTGGTCTCTCCTGGTCGGAAACAAGCTCAGTTTCCCTTAAAATTCCCTTTTCAATGGTGTCATTATTGTAGCTTCACTTGTACCAGAAACAAGACATAATAGCCACTGAATTTAAAAGGTGGTACCTCTGTATTTTCAGATGTAGGCGCTACTCACACTAAAGGGATTACTGGCATTACAGACATGAGGGCATATCCAAGCTGGTAGAGCTCCTCCTTTTAGGTCAGCAATGCTGACTGAAGAAGGCTTTCTGCCAGCAGAGTTACACCACCTAGGAGTGTTTCAAACTCAGCTGACAATAATTGGCATAGTGATGTACATATCAGGATTTTCATTGGCAACAGCAGGTAAAATCAAACCACGTGCATTTCTGCAATGTGGGACATGTAGTGAAATTGTCAGAACTCCAAAGTATGACACTGCATTCCTCTGAAATGCTTCAGGATGGAAAACATGTTTCTAAGAAATCCTGTAACTGACTCCAATTACTAGCAGCTCTTATTAACTGTCTCACAGTTATTAGCAGGCATTTAACTTCTGTCAGGAATTTGCAAGTAAAAGACTGCAGTCAGTGAGATTTCTTTTTATTCAGAAATCTCAGGTGAGAGGGGTCCATTCTTTTCACCAAGTCTGTCTGCCCATTTTACACAACTGTGGAATTACACAGAAGGGCTGGGTGCCAGGATGCCTCTGCCACTGATTTGCAATGACCCTTTACAGGGCTGTTAATATGTCAGCACACGATGGCTTAATTTTTAAGATAGTGAAGATACACATGTATCTCTTGGAAACAAATGTCTATAAGTTGCTCTGACAGTACTTTGAGGACAGTGCTGTGTAAAGCATCTGAAGAAAGATTATAGAATTCTGAAATTGTTTGGGTTGGAAAAGATCTTTAAGATCACTAAGTCCAACCATTAACCTAACACTGCCAATTCCATCACTAAACCATGTCCCTAAGTGCCACATCTACGCATCTTTTAAATACCTCCGGGGATGATGAGTCAACCACTTCCCTGGGCAGCCTACCCTGATTTTATCCAGTTCTTTATATTTTGTGAGCAGAAAGACTCACTCTGTCCAAATGGAACTCCCATACGGACTGTAACAAACTGTTAAGGGCTGAAGTAGGAGGGACATAAGAAACATTATGCTCCCTTTAATGTTTCTGAAATGAAATAAAATATTGGAGGTGACTTCACAGTTCCTAAAATCTGAAGTTCCTGCACACAGGAATTTCTTGCAACTTCCTCATCAGCAGGGAAAGCCTGCAGTGCATATCTATAGAAGTAAATGGCAGCAGAGCTTAACACCAAAGGCAAATGACCCTCAGAAAAAGAGCCCTGCCATGATGAACTACCAGTACTCATCAGAACACAAAACTTGCTTTCACAAGCGCTAACACAGCTTTTCCAACAGGTGCAGAGTAAAGCTCTGTAACCTCTCTACCAGGCAGCTTTGAATCTCAGCACCTCATAGGTAGTGGAACAAATTGCCTGGCTGGTCCCAGGATATCCCTTTTACCTAAGTCTCCCACTTACCCAGAATGTGCAATTGATCGAAACAAGTGCTACAGCCTGACACCATGGAGCGCTTGACAGCTGTCAACTCATTAAGTTCTATTCACCGGCTTCCCACCTCCTTGCCAATGTATTACATAAATTGCATTTTAGCTGGCAGCCTTTTCCTTTGCCTGAAACCATTTTGTACTGAGCATATTTAAGTTCATTGTTTTTTTTTTTTAAATGAATTTATTCCCTTCCCTTTGGTAATTTGCCTTGCCTTGCAACAGTTTGAATGGGCTGCAGGATACTGTTTCATTATCAAGCTGCAACTGGAAATGAATATTTTATAGCAGCTGAACAGAGGTAAATGACTATATCCTAATTACACAAAACAAAAGGAAGACAGAAAGAAAAATGAATTTAATTAATGAAATATTGATGCAATTTACAGACAAAGCTTTCCCATTTAGAAGGGAATTCCTGCATTGTGAATTTTATAAAGAGCTGGAGGTTCACTGCCTCCTTCTTGATTTATCTAGTTACGTGTCTCATATTTAATTTTTGCTTCTTTCAGGCTCTTTAAAATGCCTGAAGATATGTCTGGTATCTGTCCACACTAAGTCCCAGATGTAAGTGCTTCAAATGCAAATATATACTTATAATAAATGTGTTGTAAGAACATGTAGAACCAGAGCAGAAGTGCAGCCATGCTAGCTCAAACTCCACTGAAGCCTTGACTCCTGCCACTGGCAACAGACATTTATGTTTGCTGACAGATAAAGGATAAACACAAGAGAAACCTGCAGAAGTACTTTTCTCTCACATATGCCAGTTGGAGTGGCAAGCATCAGTTAGGAAGTGGTTATACCTTCAACTCTGTGCTGCATAGATTTTGTATTTCATGGTTCTTAATGGGCTTTTCGACCACATGTTGACATATTAGCTTTTAAAATCTATTTATATTTTTTTCTATAATATCATATGGCAGTCAGTTCCACATTTTGTATAAAAGCATTTCCTCCTGTTTGATTTCAGCCTGCTTCTGCGTTATTTCACTCCTCAACCTTTGTTTCATGAGAAACTGTGAGCAGTCATTGCCTAGTCACAATTTCTCTGATCCATTTTGATTTTAAAGACCTCTGTTATCACCACTTGGTTACCAATTTTTCATCATGAAGAATGTCAGCCTATTTAATCTCTCCTCATGTGGAAACCATTACATATCCTGCAGCTTTTTTATTCATCATAGATCAGTTTTTGAGAGCTGATGGCCAAAAGTGAGTACAATGCAGAAGGCAAGGCACAACACAGATTTACATGGTGGCACAATAATAGTTTAGATTTTTTTTTTTCCTCTAACAATTTCTAAATTTTGGTTTGCCATCTTGAATGCAAATTCATGTCCAAAAGTAACCAAATCTGGTCATTTCTTAGCATACAAACTAATTTTCAATGTTCCATGTGGTTAAGAAGATATATAAATCAGTGCCAAATAATGCATTTTTTCTGTTCTGGCCTCAGTTTCTGACATTTTTGAATTAAACGCCCTATATCAGAAGTGATTTATTGATTCCTGAGATGCTTCAGAATGCCACCTGTTGAATTGTATATGGAGTGTGATCTACAAAGAAGCAATAAACCTTTTAAGAGGATGCTGCATTTCTCAGTCATTCTAAGTCCAACAGGCTGACACCTTTCTGAGGTCACAAAAGGCACCTGAGTAAGCTCGAGGGACACCTGTCAGGTTCACAGAGTCAGGAGGGAGAAGGAGAGCACTGTAATGTATAATCATTTAAAATGGACTGGAGCAATCCACACAAGATCAGTAACAGACAGAAGACTCAGTATCGTAAATAGAAATGTGGAATGTATTACATATTCCAGAAGTGAGGACACACTGTAGAATCTGCTCCAACTTGTTTCCTTATCTCTTTTTGATGGCAAATGGTCTTTATTATCATGCATGTTGTAAAGTGAATTAGGCTTAAATATAATGTCAAAATGCTGCCTGAATAAAATTAGAATATGAGAATAGACCTGAGCTTTAAAAAAAATCACATGCAGTTGTAGTTTTTAGCCCAATTTGCAGTTAAAATTGGAAAAACGATGGCATATGTTTGCCCAAAATAACCTTTCTCTTCAAAACATCTGTATCATTTTGGATGAGCATGACATTTCACATTTCACTGGTGTGGACTCTATTGTCCACTGGGGGATCAGTAAATAAATACTTTTAAGGAAACTGCTCTGGTTTGAAGTTAGTAAGGTCAAAGAGAATGCAGACTAATATATCCTGTAACTACAGAACCAAGCAACCACAGAATCTGGTTCTATGTGAAATGCAGCCTTCAGAAACATGGGGGAGAAGCTATTGACTCTTGCCAGGCCAATCAACCAGATACCAGTAGGCAAATCTTGGTAAAACAAAGAGAAATCATTGACCTGAAAGTGTATAATCTAGAATTTTCTACAGGCATAGTTTCTTTAAATCCTGTATAGGATGTGAATATAAAAGACATAAATGAAAACACAACTCCTATACAGTTCCATACCTTGCCATTGATTTAAAGTAAATATAATTTCTCATCCACTTCAGCAAAAAGAGAAAAATATATCAGGAGTGAATGAATGAAATAAATGGATATTTGACAAGTTTGGAAGGGAAATAGACACCTTTCACAGACTTCATTGCATCTCTCCCTGTGCTATGATTTGTTTTCTAGACTTTAGTCTCCATTTCCCACACACTGTTTCCACCTTCAGCCCAAAGCTGTCAAAGTCTTTCTGTTCCTACTGTGCCTCTCCCTCCCCTGCAGTATTACTGAAGCTCAGGAGCTTTGGTCTTCTACTTTCAACATTACTCCTCTTTTTCTCTGCCACCCCTTCTTCTTTCATACTCTGAGGAAAACTGAGTGGCTCTTTAATACCAACAGAGATACTGATTGTAACTCAAACACAGGCTTTTAAATTTGCAGGGGAAACATTTCTTTAAATTACGCATTATCAGAAGGCATAAAACTTATATGTGAAGATACAACAGCTATTACCTGAATTTTAACAGTAATGATATTACCCACAGCCTCAAATCAGATCAAGATTCTGTTATTTAGATACTACAGTATAAACAGGATAAAATAGACTTTGTTGCAAGTACTGCTGTTTAGGCAAAGAGCAATATATTTAGTACAGCTGACAAGGAAATAACACCTAAGTTTTACGGTGAGTTATGATTTGCAAAGATCAGCATCTGCTCTATGCTTGAACAACCCCAAATGCCCTTTAAAAACAACCTCAAAACCAGAGTGATATCAAAGTATTAGTTTTTGGATAATAATATTTTTTTACTTGCACCTAAATTTCAGACATACTATTCAGTGTGTGCATGACAGCAAAGCACCCACTGGACACCTTGGAGGGTGCAGCCCCCACAGAAAGATCCAGGCTTGACATCTGTGCTTCTGAATAGCTAAAAGCAAGGAAATTTCTCACTTTGTCAGGAGCGTAGGAACAAGAAGCTGCAACATCTCCTTCCCACAGCAGTGCCCTGATTGCAGCCTGCTGTGGTGAGAGAGCCTCTCCCCTCCTCGGATGACAGAACAGAGACAGAAGACACCCTTAGGAAATACCACTTATAGCCAAGATTAATGAAAGAGCAGAGGAAGTATGGGCAGAAAAAGACTGGCTAAACATGGATTACTTAATCTGGTTAGCCTGGGAGATTTCCAAAGAGGCTAAAAAAGACTTTATTTAGGAATGTTAGTGCATGTGTAACATTAGCTGAGATTATACCTTAATAGTCTACAAAATAACATTAGAAAAAAAAATATGCTTCTAGGGCCTTCTGACTAGAACAACTTCAGGAAAAAAAAAAGAAAGAAAAGAGAGAACAAAAATGTAATTGCCTGCCTATCAGCTCCACTATCATAATTACTTTCAAACTCTTGACATGGGTTGAATCAGATGAACACCAAATCAATTTTTGCAGCCAGCAATCATTGCATTCTTAGCTCATAAATTAAAATGTCACTGGTAGACTGAGTACAAAATAATGCCTGCTTCAGTATTTTAGCCTGCAGAGAGAGCAGTGTCTTTCTCCTTGTTTGTGAGTGTAGCTTGTGTATCCTTAATCACTGTACAGTACATTACACTCATCTAATTCAAACCAAAGTTTGCACTGCTGGATCCCACACAGGAAAACAAGAAATTACACACTACCTACAGAGTGGGATAGTTTATCCCCCTGGGTGTCCAGAGCCCCAGCCTAGATCTGGGGAGATGACAACACGAGTTTTTGTCTTGCCTGTGCACAGCAGCAGCATTGCAGCACTGGGGATTTGCTGGCTGCACACTGGTTCAAGGGAGGAAGTGCCTTAAGCCTGCACTGCACTGTCCTCCCCTTCATCCTTTCTGACCTGCAGTGAACCTCATCAGGCTGAAGTGAGTAGAGGGCTCCCCAGTACAAAGAAAATTCTCAAAAAAGCCCCATATTTTAAGGCCAGAAACTATTCATTGTTGTGATTTATTTAAGGAATAAAGTGATCAGATTGAATTTATGAGTCAGCAGCATATGTTGAAACCTGACCCATAATAACAAACTGCTTAATTTCATACTACCTTTTGTGTCTCATTTCTGAGTCTGAGTAGACTGAGTAATTTAATGGGCTGCTCTGTGCCCAGTACCTTGCCAATCACCTCTCCCCCTCTATTTTTAACCACAAACTCTGCAGCTGAGGGTCACAGAACCAGGCCACTGAGTTTACTTTTCATGTAACTAGAGTTACCAAGATATCTCATTGTTTTCTCCTTTTTAGGGGCTTTAGCACTTTACATAACACTTAACTGCATTTTTAACTGAAAGCACATTGCTTAATCTTTACCTAATGATTGAGATAATTTTTTGTCATGTAATGGAACTAGCCAAGCCCCAAAAATCCTGTTTTTACTCTGAACTATCTTTAACATCATACCTTTCCAAAAGATAAAACTTCAAGCATCTTACTCTCTCACCCACCCCAGCAGAAAAGGAGCTATGAAGATCAATACAGGTTTAATTCCCAATTGCTCCAAAATTCTCCTCCAAGGCTTCACCTCCAAATACCAATGAACAAGACATCCAGCTGTACTAGCAAATCCAACTGATAATTTTAAATGCATTTCTGTAACAGCCAATGTCAGTATTCAGAATTTTGCCTCAAGGGATATATTTGAAGAGTTGAGGATTTTCTTCTGCTCTTTCTAGCCTTCTGAAGCTGAGCTATGAACTCATCGAAACCTCTACTGTAAAGTAGTTCCTTATTTAGTAAAAATAGGATTGCCTATCAGTTCAACCCAACCAGCAGCCAGTATATAGTGGAGTGCTGCATTTAGAGAAAGTCTCCTCTCTTTCTTACAGTTGATTATTTCTCTAGTTCAGAAAGAGAAATTTCATTTTTAAGTGGAATGGTTGACTTTTTATCTGATCAGTGGGGTAATCTGACCTCACAGGATGTAATTAGCCAAAGGATCACAAGGTCTTGTATGTTTTTCAGTAAGTTGCCTGCTACTGTCTGCCATGGGGAGCTCTGCACCTTTGTGCAAAAGCTTTCTGCTCAGCTGTGCCACCTAAGAGCTGACAACTGATCACACTGGAGCTCAGCAGAGGTATGGTCTCATACCTCTATGATATTGTCATTAGTACAGTACCAAAACAGCAGTAGGTGAAGACTCATCAGGTACACAGAAAAACAAGAAGAAACCTTTAAACGTGCAGGAGCCAGTATGTAGCTACTTCAGTTCTACATCAAATAAAGCCATGAATAAACGTACTCTTCTGGACCTCTTCCTCCGGATTACTCCCATTCTGGATAGAAACCCATTTCTAACTTCCAGCTATATCTTATTCACAGTTGGGTAGCAGCCATTTTGGGCCATGCAACCCTTTTCTTTAAAGAAATAGTTTCCAGTGTCCACTTTGTAAACACAACACCCTTTCAGAGAGCAAGCATCTCTTTTTTTTTTCTTCTAGTATGCAAACTAAAGAAGCTAAATTGTGAAATATCTATTCTAATAAGACTGACTCCCAATTCACAATTTGTCCCTCAAAACCTTCTCTGTACCAGTGCCAAATCCTTCCAGTCATTCTGGAACATGAGCAGATATGCTCTGAAACAGCACTGAGCAAAGTTGATTTTCTTTTTATAAAATACTTTAAAGAACAATTCTGCTGTACTAAAATAGTGGCATGTTTGTGTGAAGATGTTTACAAGTTCTTTACTTTCACAAGCAGAGGAATACAGACAATTATGTTCTGTCAAATAGAAAACCAGGTTTGCTACTAGACTACCAAAAAATCTGACACCAGTTCTTAAGGAAGGGATTTCTGGTGGATTAAATCCAATGATGTTTAAGTATCAGCCCAACATACTATTGAACAAAATTCAATTCAGACCATCTACAAAATGTCTGGAAACAAAAACGTGTGCCTTGCTTGAGCACAGGAGAAAGTAAAGAGATCAAGCTGAGAAAAAAGGGCAGTTACTTTTCAAATTGTCATCTTTTATCTCTGAGGAAACACAAAAACTGAAACTGATAACTCTTGATGTGTTATCAGTTATAATAACTACATTATGGAGATGTAATACAGAGTAGTCCTTGGAAACTCCAAACTTAGAAATCAAATATAATGAATAAGTGAGAAAGCCCCACATTCCATTTCAGTTCTGCTGTCCTTATCTGCCATGCTAATATTTAGAAAGTAATTATTGCTCTTGATGATTAAACTTTTTTTTTCTCCTCTTGAAATGACTGATTTTCCTTTTGAAGTCTGCATCACCCTGAAGGGAAAATACGTTTCTCAGCAGATTTTTTTCCTTTTTGCCTAACAAGGAAAGGGGATTAGAAAAATTAGAATAAAATGACAATAAAAATTAAAAAGAGGGAAGGGAAAGAATGAGCAAGGAAAGATAGGAATTTTTTGTTCTTTTTTAATGAGAATTGTCTTTGGGAATTCACAAAGAGAAAGCAGTGAAAAATTATGAGCTCATCACATAGGGTATGACACCTCATGCTGCAATCTGGAGTTCCTATAAAGAGGTGAATGGGCACTGCTGAAAGCTCATTGCTGGGGAGAGGTTAAAATGAGTTCTGCATCACCAGGCCAGGCATTTTCATTGTACCACATAATTTTTTTTGCAGCAGTACTGCAGCTGGGTTAGTTCTCTAAAGCAAGCACAAATGTATCTTATCCTAGAGTCTGAGTGTCATGACCAAGTTAATCTGGGCTGGAGGGAAAGGAATATATGCTTTAATGATGAAGGGAGGCATGTGAACCTAGATGGCTGGATATTTTATCAATATAAAGAGGTTAAACTATAGAAGTTTAACGACAGACACATGTACCCCCTATAATAAAAGGCAAAGCAAATAAAACATTAATATACTATAAGACATACCAAAAGCAAAATACAGACATATGTGGTTTCTCATTCTGTAATCCCATTAAAGTGATCTAATGAGACATTGGGGTTTTTGGATGTATGGTATACTGAAACCATGAGTGAAACTCCCTAAGAATCAAAGCCCACACATAGGAATGCAACTCATCCACTCCTGAGTTTCAACCCCTGAAATCAGTGTATGCCATGCAAATTAACTTCGTCAACCTGATATAGAATATTACCACATAATTTGTGAGCATGGTTCCACTCTGCTGCAATGTGAACACGCTGGTGCAAAGTTGGACTCAATGATCTTAGAGGTCTTTTTCAACCTTAACAGTTCTCTGATTCTCTGATTACTGCACTCTGCTCTTGCAGAATGGCAAGCATAAGATGTGCACTATCATAGATGAAAGACACTTTCTCCATAGCCCCTACATGAGGCTGAAAGTGTTGAAACTAATACTTCAAAGCACTCTTTGGTAAGAATACTCAAAATACCACATGATAAAGAAATGTCTTTTTTTTTTTTTTTTTTTTTTAACAAACCCTCAAACCCCAAACTCAGATGTGGTTGTTTCCAAGGAAAAAAAAAAAAAAAGAAAATAAAAAGATGAGCTATGAGGTCTTAGAAGATGACATACTGACCGTGATACCCAGCTAAAGTCTTGGATCTCTGCTGAAGCAGCTACTCAAGCCAAACTATAATTCACAGAAACAAGCTGGAGAAGATTCAGCTCTGGATGAAGTGACTGGCTTATTTTGGAATATGAAGTGTTTCCTCTTAACTGCAAGACATGCTGACTGTCCTTGGGGAGATGCTAAGAAGAAACCTTGATCAGATGTGATACAAAGTATCAGAATTGGGTTGTGTAATGGATGGCCATTCATTGCCTTTGTATCTGCAAAGTAGCTAGGTAATATCTACAATAAAATAGATGTCTTCAGTTACTAAAGAGGCTAAACATGCATTTCCTGGCATTGTTAGTGCTTAAATCATCAGCAAGTTTTGTCATTGTCATCTTCTTTATTTTAAATACACTGCTTTTGAAGTTAATAAAATGACTTGTTTCTCCCTTGTGCTGGACCATTTGCATAATTATAAAGAGGGTTCATGAAAGAGAGTCAATGAGATAATTCCCACATGCAAATTAAAGATCTTTCAATTAACATGGCAGGACGTGTGTGAAAACCATGCTAATGTAGTAGAAGAGATCCCTAGTGGCACTTCAGTAATCTGCCTGTATGCTGAGGCATCTCTGTCTCACTTTGCTTTGTCACTGGTGGCCTTTGGGCAAGAGGGTGGTGGAACAGAGAAAAAAAACAATGCTTTTTGGGAAGGATCTTTACATCAATGTTACTGGTGGTGTGGGAGAGCAGTACCTTACCCTTAATATTTTTTCAGGCAAAAGTCAAGTTGATTGATTGAATAACCATGTCTCTTCATATCACAGAAAAATATTAAGAAGAGTCTGATTTCCAGAAAGCTTTTTCATTCACAGATCAATTTGCTTCTAGTTCCCCTCATGAAAGGTGACTTCTCTCTCTTGTCTTCAGTAGTAATATATGCACTACTTTCATATGGCTTCCCTTGTTTCTCTGCTTACAATTAATGGCCCCTCAGAACAACTACTGAAAAGCAGATATGAGTAGAAAAGGACACTGGATACTTGGTAACACCTTAGCTTATACCTGATTAAAAGCAATGAAATCACACCTTGAGAGTTCATATATATAAGTTGGTGATCAATTCAAAATCACAATTTAATATTTCCATGAGTATAAAGATGCTAGATGATGCTTTACAGAAGTATTACATCTTTCCCTCAAGCTTGGGAAACATTAAAGACCACATACCAGAAGACAGATGCTTGCTTGCTACTGTGGCACCCTGCTAGCTTCCTAATCACTGAATAAATTTTCAAAAGCAGCTCTTGCCCAGGAGAAGTGATATCTCTGTGTCTTCCAGCAAAACAAACAGAACTGTATTATTTTAGGTGCTAGTTGCTCCTTACTTCTGAATTGGGACCTGATTTAGAAGTCTGCAAGTCTGGAAATCAAGAGTCCCTATGTGAGCATGTCAGAACTCTCCCATGAAGGTATCTGCTTTATTGCCATCATGCTGATATCCTCCCCAGGAATCTGCAATAGCCTAAAAACTGCTTCTCAGGGAAAAACTTACTGATTGCCTTAAAAAAAACAATCCACCAAGCAAAATCCCAAAACCTGCCATTTGCTCTAGGTGGGAATAATTCATCAGAAAATGTATTTATGTGGATGATGAAGGCAAGTAACAGCATTGACTGTCACAAACTCAGAACTATGTTAAAGAAAGCAAGAAAATTATCTTTGCTGAATGCACTCAAATTGTGGTTTTTTTTTTTTTTTTTTAACCACAGACATGCTCTAATTAAAGGAATATGACATTCACAAACAAGAATAATCTCCTACCACTTAATCATGAGAATGAACTGGTAGTGGCCTTGGTATTAGTATCTCTCTCTCAGTTTTATTAATTTCATCACCAGCCCACAGGTCATCCTTGTAAGTTTTCTGCTTCCTGGTACTGATGTATCAAGGAGCACAACCTAATTTCATGGAATAAATACAAAACTGGGAATCATAACCCTTATTGTAAGGGCAACTGCTTTTTTCCTGGCTTCTGCACCAGACTGGTGGAGCAGACCTAATCCCTCTCATCTCCACTTTAGGGACAAATCACTTTCCCACTGAGGTCTTAGTGTTCAAAACTCACAAGGGGAATAGTGTTGCAAATGAATCCAGCTGAGACACAAGCCTTGGAGAGCAGCAAAGTTTGCAAGGAAGCAACTGTATCTCCCACATTGTGCATGTAACCTCCAAATCATTGGAGTTCTCATCCACCTACCAACATTTAAGAATAAAAAATGATAATTACAAAAAGCTGCTGTATTTGCATTCCTGCGTTTCTGGATCTGACCAGTTTATAGAGTAGTTCAAACAGATCAACAGTTTTAAAAGCTATTTTTGTGGTAGCAAATAAAAATCAGGAGTTCAATCTCAGCAGGCTATTAGTTTTATAATAATTATGAATACTAGTTGTTTTATTATGCATCACTAACAAAGTAAACTCAAGCTTTTCCAGCACATTTTAGCTTTAACAAAGCAATTACTTGAGTCAAAATCATGTATCAAATTGAGCAACTTCTAGCAAGAATTATATTTTTGTCTTCAAGTCTTTGTTTTTCAAATAGTAAGGCATAATAACTTCTTGAAGACTTAGTAATCAATGTGTCACTCCTCTAAGTAATTATTTTACTTGAAACAAGTAATAAGACTGTGTTCCCATTTGAGGGCACATGTAATTGCAGTGTATTGTTAATTCTGCAGTCTTTTGTACAGAATGAATACTCAACTTTAATAATCATAGGAAACTATCAAACTATCTCTAGTGTACATTCTCTAGAAAAAAAGGAATGAAAAAAGTTAGGACTCTGAGTACATTTTTAAGTTTCAAACTTCAGAGAAAAACACAATTTACTGAAATGTACTCTGTGTGTGGTATTTGTATGCACACTCAGCATGTCCTAAGGTTTTGTTTGTTTGCTTGCTTTTGTGAAAGAAAACTATAGGCCTGTAGAACTTAGAATCAAACGGGCTTGTTTCTTTATGCTTGTCTCTTCAATTGCATTTTCTGTCATACAAGGAGCAGAGCACAAGGCTCTTCTCTGCCTCAGCTTCACTGCCTTTAAAGTGCAGAAAAATAAAACCATCTGCAGTGAACATTATTGCCATGAGTGATTGTTTTCTAAGTGCTTTAAGGGCAGTAGTACACATTCTTAGCATTACTTATTTTTAAAAGATAAATTAAAATTAAATATGATAGAATTTTTCAGCTTAATATATGTCTCAGGACACATTAGAACTTGAAGTTGTATTTTTGGAATGAATTTTCATGTGAACTGAAACAGATATTTTACAGTCTACATAAACACTATAATTGAGTATGAGAAATGACTTCCATCCACAGAAAGTGTTCAAGAGCTGATGGATATGGCCCTAAGTAAACAGATATGACCAGACCTACTTTGAAAAGTCTGTTGGTGGAGCTCCTTGTTTGTAAGAGCCTTCCTGTACTGTCCTAACTGTTCTGCACTCACAAGTGTGAACCTCATATGAGTGCACAAATGGACAGGACAACAGTGAAACCCTCAGTCTCAACAGCACTTGGCAGCACACAGGATGCAGCCAAGGCTGTGCTTTGAGCCAGTTCTGATCCCAAAGGTGATTACACATATTACCTCACAACTGTGCTTCTGCAAAGTCTTTCCTCACAGCTGGACTTCATCTGTGAGCATTGTCCTGTGTTAAAGCACCCAGATGGCTTTCCTAATGCAGTGAGCTCAGGGAACATGCACAACTGTCCACCCCTGGCTGTGCAGTGCTGCCTGTAATATCTCCTGCCACTACACAAAAGCACCATTTATCCCAGACTCCAAAAGCACAGGTGCCACTGCTGGGTCTCTGTCATCGCCTCTCACAGCCCTGTGCTTTCAGCACCGTGCTGGGGCTTGAATTAATTGCTGCCAAAGAGAGAACCGCAGCTTGTCAGCCATCAGGAAAGCCCGTGATCACTCATACACTGCTGACACAGGACCAAGATGCAGCCGAGTGTCCAAGCTGGATGTTTATGCTATTGCTCTTATTTTGCCCATTTGTTTGTGGTTTAATGCCTATGCAGTTAATTTGAGCACGATAAATAGCTTTTTTGAGAAAACTAATTTGTACACAGCTGCAATTAATCAGAGTGCAGAGAAGAGTGCACCAGAGCTGAACGCCCTGCTGAAACACATGGTTGTGCTGCCGCCACACGCTCCTGCATTCCTGTGAAGGTTAAGCCAAATTGCAGAGCCCTGGGAATTTGAGCTTGCACACATGCTGGCTCTCCTCCCACATTGGGTCTGTTAGGGAAAAGCTTGAATGATTTTCACCTGGAAGCCTCCTGGGGGTTGCAGCCATTAGTTGAGAGGTTTAATAACTGCTGGCAGGGGGGAAATAAAAACCACCAGAAACAAGCAATTCACTGAACTTTTCCAACTGCACAGCTGAAATTTAGTATCTAGTCCTGTTCCTGACTGTTTTCTTTATATTGCCTGATCCTCAAAACTTTCATGGTATGAGAGCAAAAAGAGAGCAGCTATATGGCAGCTCCTTCTTACAACAGATCAACCTGTTAAGAATCCAGTAGTTTTAGTTGTTTCTACTGGATTCCATCTGATTGCAATAAGTTAATATTCCCAAGGATGGAGAAACTGAGGTGCACAGAGCAAGGTGTAATGTTTTAAAACTTCTGCAGTGCAGAGTGGGTTCCTGCAAACCTTGAGGACTGATCTGCAGTTGTACTGAATGATATGCTGACTCAAGTGAAAACTGTGAGTGCTGGTGCCAAACAGAACTTCTCTGAAATGAGACAAAAATTCTACTTAGTGGCACCTATCATGCCTTGGGGCATGCAATGGCTTGTAAGATGGTTATTAAGGTTATTAATTAGGTTAATCACCATTTGCCTAAGGTGTATCCAAGAGTTATCAGGAAGAGGTTCAGCATTCACTATAAAAATCTTGTCATTTAAGAAAAAAAAAAAAAAACCCAGATAAAAACCAGAAAGATTATGTTTGAAACCTGAACCTCTTTCTAATACATAGATGCTCTACATAATCACTAGAAAATTACTAATATCCTTTAAGTATTACTACTCAATGAGTCTTAAATGCAGAAGAACAGTGATTGTGGAAATATCACAGCTATTACGAGTGATTCTTCAAAGGTCACAGTAAAAGGTCCTCCCACATGTGCCATTATATTACGGAAGATAGTCCCAAAGGGACTAGTATGAGATATCCCAAAAACACAAGACCATGTAATCTCTAATGCTATTGATTTCAAAAGTGCTAGAATAAATTTTCGTGACTTGATTGAGAAACAAAAGGCAACATGGAAGTTAAGTTCTGACTATATGGGCTTGCCGCAGCTAAGGGAAGAGAATTTCATATTCCTACCCATTTTACTTTCCTGTGCAGACACACACAGCCTAGCAGCAATACCTTGAATAAGGGAAGAACTTCAGCTAGGGAGTAAAAGCAGGTGGCCAAAGACTTAAAACCTACAAATGCCCCTCCAATAAATTCAATCGGATAATTAGTGTCAGGTTTCTAGTTCTTTCTTCTTTGCAAACTCTTCAATGGCTTCAATAATTTGCCATTACCTTGAAAAGGAGGGATGAGAAAAAGGGCACTCAAAATGGTTGCTTAAAGACATAAGCACTGTGGTATGCACTTGGGGAATTCTAGTTGCAGGGCAGAAAAACATCTGCATAGATTTTTAAGGAGACTGAACTTGTGAACCCTGGAGTTTAAAAGCTTTTTTATAATTCTGCACAATTTTTGTGTGCTTTTTCTTCTAGCCAGAACCTTCCTTTCCTAAGAAGCAAAAGTAATTATAGTGTTGATTCCAATAAACTCATAGATAGTGTTATTATTTCTCTCGTTTACACCAAGAACATGCAAACATATTCAACAGTCTTTGTCACAGGCAAGAAAAAGGAGTCACCATTTCAAGATTGATCATAACAGTGGGGAATAAAAAAAAAGCCAGGCCCAGAGTTTGATGATTGACAGTTCTGAAGGTAGTGAGATATAGTTTTGGGCTGAGAAGCTGAGGTGATTTCTATGGGGCAATAACAACTGCACATGCAACATCAGCTGAGAAACCAGAAACCCCAGCAGGACTTCCCATCACAGTTTAGCAAGGATAAAAAGCTGTGTTATTGCAGACCTTACATAGTGTCTTCTGTTATTAAAGTCTGCAAAATACAAAGCTATAGATCAAGTAAAATTTGTTATTTTAGTCAGACACAGCAGTCCAGACTTCTAGTTTCTGCTGCTGGTTCTCATATTAGACTTTATATGGCCATCACTATTATAGCACCTGACCAAATTTTATGTTTTATCCTCATAACTGATATAAAAACTATTAACCTCACTTTCAGAAAGCACTAAAGGCACCAAAATGCTATCTTCCCTAAGATCATATGGGAAATTCATAAAAGGAATGAACTGACCCAATTCTCCCAGGACTCATGCTTTGCATTTTCTCCTTTGCTCACATCCATTCAAATGTCCATAACCTTAGTTAGATCTGGTTATAATTTTATTTTCATCAAGATGGGTAAAAAGACTGAATTTTAAAGCCTTCTGAGTTGCTAGGATGAAAGGCATTTCAAGAAATTCAGTGTACTATAATAATCATTGGCCTCATGCCTTGCAGTAGTAAAACAAAATAACATCACTACAGCTTATTATTCTTTAGATAAAATGCTTTCCTTGTTTCCACTACACTTGTAGTTCTGCAGTGTTCAACTCCATAACACTCAAGCTCTCCTGTTTACTCCTTGAGCTCCAAGCCATAGTTAAGATTTGCTCTGTAGTGCCTCACAGTGAAATCTTTGGGTGGGTATGTGTGGGCAGCCAGAAAACAGGGGCAATAAAACTGATCTCAAAATTTATTGCTACAATATACTGATTGTCTTCACTCCTACTGTGCTGAATGGGGTGAAGATAAAAAGTCAGAGATATCCTATTGAGAGTTATGTATCAGCATTACAAAGGAACCAGATCAATGCCTACACAAGAACATCAGCCAAAACCAGCACAAAGGCATAGCACCAGGTAAAAACCAACAGACTTACAGAGACCACACCATGTTCTTACTGCCTGTAATGGGACAGCTGATGCCAAGTTCAACACTAAGCCTGGAATACTCACTCTGCTTTTATGTGATAGTGGTTCACTGAAGTGACCTAGAGGAAAAAAAGTCCCTCAGGCTAAGCTAGCAGGAGCAGCACTAACAGCTATTTGAGATGTACTTCTACAGTAATAGAAGAGGACTGCTGCTACCAGCTTTTGAAACAGGTATGGGGAGCTAGCACATGGCAGCTCAGCAGAACAAATACTCTCATTAAGAGCTATATCCATTAAAACTATCATGACCCTCTGCCTGCAATTTACACTAGCCCTTCCTACTTACATTAGAGCTGAAAGGAAATGGTGTGAATGGGAAATGCACTAATTTGAAATAAAAGTTGCACAAAAATCCTAAATCATATTCAAGTGCTTTCTGCTAGATCAGTTAGCAAATTCCTATTGCCTCTTGTAGAAAGGCTCCCTCACAAGGTTTATAACTTCCCTGCATTCTCCTATAACAGACAAAGAAGTTGAGATTTTCTGGAGGTGATCCCTCTGCCTTCCTGTGCAAACCAGAGAAAGCTTTTTAAGGGCTATGCTAATGTGACCTGACTGTGCTGGTGTGAGTGCAGGGGAAGCTGTATCTGCTGCACATGCCAAGTGTGAGCGTGGGCTCATGCATGCATTTCTTGGTGCCTGTTGAACAAGACTGCTACTTGTGGGAAGGAGTTTGCTGTACCTGAGAGCACTGACGTGTGTAGGTGAGGAACATGATGTGGGAGGGTGTAATACACAGACACATGAGTAGGTGTGTGGGTTTGAGAAATAATTACAGCCAACAGAATGACATGATTGGGACTTGCTATAATTTTTTGAAGTACATGAGTGTATACTCTCTGGGCAAATGGTATCTATATGGTCATTTAAGGTGTACTGTAAGGTATCATATGTAACTATGTACACTTTGATGAATTTATTGAAGATCTCTAGGCATGGTTTAAACTTTGCCCTCTCACATTACATGTTGGCCAGTATGGGAGGGACCAATGCATTCTAGGACAAGGATTTTTTATGCAACTAAATAGAAACACCCCTTCTCTTCCCTTCTAGGTCTTGTCAACTCATTCAACAGCAGATTGTTGAATTACCACCTTTACTTGTCCTGTCCATGAAGCTGTTTTGGGTTTAATTCCCATCATGTACCTAGAACATGCATGAAGCACTTAGTTCTTTGGGATATGAATCATGGGAAACCTTCCCAACACTAACAAAGCTGTTCTCTCTGCAAGAAGTAGGCAGAAAGCTGAACTGAGCTAGAGAAGATGTCTCTACCTATTTCAAATCAGATCAAATTAAAGTCTCCAAAGGCAGAGGCATGTACCAATTTATGTTTTAAGTGTTTTTTCCTTCCTGGTGTTGAAAGAAAAGATGACTATCACTCCTATTATGCTTTCTCTTCCCTCTAGTTCAAAACTTCTGCTTGATCCTTGAAAAGAGCAGCCTGTGTAATCTCTTTTTGGTGACTCGCAGTCTGTGGGGCAGGAAAGCAATCCTTGCAAATGAAATTCATCCCAGCATTTACAAACCAGACAAGAGAAAAGGAGGCTGAAGTGAAAAGGAACCTTTTGTTTTCAGCAGGGAGCAGAGAACAACAAGGAAATAAAAAGATGAATAAACCTGTCATAGACTTTTTCTTTATGGAACAGAAGCACAGTTATTAGGTACTCGGAAAGAAGGCATTCTGGATATATGACTCCTAATACATCGTCCATAATGCAGCACTGTGCAGAAGGCATACAACTTTTCAAACAGTTGTCAGAGACAGAAATAAATACAGTGTCTTAGCGGAAAAAAATGGCCGGAAGGATTAGAAGTGAGCATTTGGGGTGGTGCAGGCAGAAGTCAGAGAGCTCTCTCTGACAACATGTTTTCATACTCAATACTTGTCAGAAAAAAAAAATATTAACCTATTATTATTATTTTTCTTTTACTAATCAGGGTGAGGTTTTTACTGCTCATAAAATGTGACAAATTGATAGTGCTCAACAGAAAGGAAAGGCTGCAAATACAGAGCTCTGCCAAGCATATCTCCTGCCACAATTGTGGCACTCTTTATTAAACATGGGTCACACCACCCATTTGAAACCCGTGATCTGATTAATTTGAAGGCCCAAAACCCCACTACTAATCCTCCTCACTGCTAATTGATAACTTCCTACCATATCAGCTCTGACAGAGAACAGTGATCTTTGTATCATATTTCTCTTCAGTTTCCTATGTCTGGCATCAACTGCATGTGCCACCATGCTGTGTAGCATTCCTTCTTATCCCAATGCTGACCTCCTAAAAATGAGCAGAATGTTCTAATACTTGAGTTGTGTGAGTACTGTCATATCTCCTAATGCAATAAAGCTAAATTTTTTGTCATACACTGACTGCATTGCATAGTCTTACCCATTGGCCTGTCTGGCTGCTTCACAAGCATCACAGATCTGGGGGGCAAAGAAGTATCAGAGTGTATAGGTCTGGATGCAGATGGGCATATTAGGAAAGATCAGGTGAGAAATCAAAGGTGGTCTGTCTGCTGTTGCAAATGCTGAGTGAAGGATGTTTTGTTCTGTGAATTTGTGCATTAATACTTTGAACTAAGTATCAGCCATTTTTTTTTACTTATGTGTACTGCTAAAATGCATTTGCTGTTGTTTTTTGGGTTTTTTTTTTTAACATTAAAATATTATCAGTAAAAGCTTCAGGTAACAGCAATAAAAACATTTACCAATTATCATTTATGCCTCACGATGACATTAGATCATGCCGTCTCCATGCTAACCAATAAGAATCAATTCTGAAATGAGAAACTTGGAAGATCTTTTCTATTCTTTGTTCAGCAGTTTGCCATTATATATATTAAAATTAACACAAGAACCACTACAAGACTATTGCCTAGCCCAAATTTCTTTATAAACAACCTCATTTAGGACTTGGGCCTGAAAAAGAAAAGAAAATTATTTTCAGTGATGGATGATCTCAACAGTGAAATTTTGTCTGACCTGTTGCTAGAAGCAGGGACCACAGTACTGACATGAGATAAGTTGGTCAGGCTTAAATATCAGAAACTGCAAAGCTTTCAAATGAAACTGAAGTTTCACCTGAATAGAACTTTCTGGCTTTCTGGTTTCTGGCTTTGAGCTTCTTTCCTCAGTACCCTATTGTGCACAGAAATGTAGAAACATGCAACTTAGCTTTATGGACAAGGCCAGGGCAATGAAACGGTGATTTGCCCTCTCAATAAGGGTGAAAGACAACTTCATATAATTAAGTCCTTCATTCAGTCTGCAACTAAGCTTTATTCACATAATTTTTCAATGTAACATAAACAAGTTTTATGGGTCATTACTCAGACAGGTGTGCTGCATACTGCATCTTTCAGATCGCAGGCCAGGAAAACGAAAAGAGGAATGGCAAAATGACTTGGCTGCAAGCAGTCAGGGAATATGGTGAAATGTTTAGTGACAAACATTAAGTTTCACTTTCTATCATCCAACAACGCTTTTGAGGTTTGATGTTACATTTCTTCACTCCTCCCCTCTTTCCTACCTTTTATACTTTACTGAAAATGGCATCTTTCTGATACCAAATTAAATAAAAATCAATTAATTGCTCTCCTAACTCTGTAAACTAAGTCCTGCAAAAGTGAAACATTCACTTCCCAAATAAATCAAAAATCTAATTTTGTTAATTTGCACCCTTTATAATAGGATAAATCTGCTGTTTGTTCCTGCTGTGTAGGACTTAGGGAAGATGCTCTTCTCAGCACAGTGATGGCCAGACCACTTCCTTGCTAATGCGTAATTCCATTCAGAAATAATATTTGTTGGGTTAATTCTACCTTCTGACAGTGGAAATGAATGTGCTTCTGCAATTGCATATAAATGGTCTATGGCATTATTTTCCTTTAGCTTCTACATACTGCCAATAGGCTTCTCCTGATGCAGTACCCACAATTTCCAGAGAGTTTTTATTCAAAATAAAAGCAGTTTCACCTAATTACCTTCACTGATG
The DNA here is from genome assembly GCF_026979565.1 of Vidua chalybeata. Taxonomy (NCBI): domain Eukaryota; kingdom Metazoa; phylum Chordata; class Aves; order Passeriformes; family Viduidae; genus Vidua; species Vidua chalybeata. The sequence continues at coordinate 20,661,095 of NC_071535.1, forward strand.
GCTTTGATGAGTGCATTTTGTACTGATGTAATCAATTCCTATATCTTAACCAGGGCTGCTAATTTCTTTCATCATGCAAACTAACTTGAACAATCATAATTACATCTTCAGCATCCTATATGACCTGTCCTGATTCTGCAGTCAAAGTGAACAAAGCTCTGACAACCTATGTAGAGAATTGCCTATTCAAAAAGTTCCTACATGAAGGTAAAATCAAGTAAATAAAATTCATCCCCTAAGGTAACTGAAGAAGTATCACACCACAGGAGGTATTAAATGATTGCAGTAAATATTTCAATTTCTTGGACAACAAAGAGTCTTTTAAAATCTCCAGAGAAGAAGGCCTAACTTCTTTATTGGATCAGTACCTGCAGAAATCTGAACTGGATATGCCACTCCTTCTTTTGTTGCTTTCCAATCTCCCCCCCTCCCCCTACCCATGGTCTTCATGAAAATCGGGATTAAAAAATGCAGCTTTAGGAATTAAGTGGATTTGCACTTAAATCTGAGTCACCAGCCTCTCCTGTTCTAAACTACTTCTGCACATTGCTACACAGATTTTGCACTCTACAAAAGACAGATGCAAATAAGAAATGAGGGAAATGAAGCATGAAGAGACTAGAAAGACAAATATGTAGCCTGTTAGGGATCTAAGACATGTAGTGCTCTGCTTATGCTGAATGATTGTAAAAAGTTACAAAAAAGCAACCTATAAATGCAAAAATATTTTGGAGAACATTAGCTTCAAACTGTATCACAATGGATGGGTAGATTAACATTCACATACCTACTTTGTTTTTGATAAATATTTCTCCATGACTTTTGCAGATTAAGAGATATAGTTACAAGCACATATTATAGAGTTTTTTTCCCTAGCTCACAGAATCTTGGAGCAGATGAGATGCCGTGTTTCGACTTACCTGAAGAACCTTTTAATCACAGAACTGTAAAGAGACAACTTTGACTCAAAATAATTTCTGCAGAGGCCTGTCACTGATTTAAAGCCATAAAAGGTGAGAGAATCCCATCCACTTCTGAAAACTCTTCCCACTCTGAAATTTGAATGTATTACTTCCCACCAAAAAGAAAAAACAAACTGTTCTGACAAGAAAAGCTTTCACATTGTACTTCACTACCCAGGAAGAAATGTTCTAATATTCCAGCCTAAAGTCATACTATTCTGAGTGCAACTATTTAAATATTACAGCTTGAACAGAGAGGGAAATACAAGATCATTTCACAGACACATTGGTTAATTAAGTATATGGAGTTAATCATAGTTACATCAAAGTATGCCAAGCATGACAAGAAGTATTCACAAGGCAAACACATCTTTGTTCAATTGACAACAGAAGCAAAATTGCTTGTAAAATTCAGAAAAATTTGTATTAATGCTATCCAGTAGCAAAAAGATTCTAGATAATTTGAATGCCCATATTTTACTATATCAAAACAAACATAATTCCATATCAGTTTTACAAATTTGTGTATATGAGAATTTGATTACTGTGAAAGTTGAAATAATAAGTGTACATGCAAAATAAACTGTGCATTAGAACAATATGTGTATTTAAATGACGAAAGTACCTATTCATACAGACTAACATCTTATATTTGGTAAAACAAATATAGAGAGAAATATTTCTTTAAATAAAGCCAAATGGAAGGTTTTAAACCAGTGTGGATTTGAAAGACAAAGCTGTTTTTTCATTTCCCTACCTAATGAGAAACAGATCATAGATTTACTCATTATAAGTAGGAGCTATTGTACCATTCGGGTGTGCAGTATTCTATGTACAATGCTAACTACTATGTACTGAAATTGCACAATGCAATCCTGTGGAAAAAAATATTTGCAATCTAAATTAGTAAATTCTGATACTAGAAGGAATAAAGCCATGTGGTGCTGCATACCACATTGGCTGATTTTCCCTGTTTCTCAACCAGGTAAAATTATCTGCATGGAGTTCTGGGCTGCTACGGTTAAATTGCTCCCAATACCTGCGCACATTTGTTCAAAGCTACCTTGCCTATCTCTGTACAGGACTACAGCATTCTGTGCAGGTATTTAAAAATACTTTACTGAGGGAAGAAGTCAGAGCCCAAAAAGGTAGAGTTAACTGATGTACTGTTTATTAGATTTGGTTTTAATAGCAGTCAATAACAGCTCAGAGCTAGTGTTTTGTAATGTAACAGGCTGGGTTGGGAGGAGGATGTGAAGGAAGACCGTCTGCTTTGTGCTCTGTTGACGTGAGCATGTAGCACCTGGTAATGCTGCAGTTCTGAATCACATGAGCCATTAACAGAAAACAAAGTCACCGAAGCAAAAGACAGGAAAGCCACAATACATCTTGGAGTCAGTCCCAGCTAGGACAGGCTCCTTGACAAAAGTTCAGGATGAAAGCGGTATAGTGCAGATACCAGCAAAAATGCCAAGAAGAAATTGTTTGCAGAGAAGGAGAAAGAAAGATAATCTCTGCATCACATCTGCAACATGAAGCTTTAATTAACATTTCACAAGCCCTGGCACACTTGAAATGTCAGTTTCTGTTTGGTATGGAAAATCTGTGGGGGGTTTAGAACCACAGCTATGGACACAAAAGCAGGACTATGATTAGGACACAGCTGAAATAAAATCAAGCTGCCTTTCCTTGTGGCCACGTGAATCTTGACAAAAATAGAAGCAGCTGTTACTGTTGGTTTGGTTGCACTGGGGACAGCTATTGCCACTGGCACAAGTAACTGGCTACTGCTAGCATTGCTGTAGTGGTTCCACTGGCACAGATCACCACTTTTCTGTCTGCATCAGCTTTATGAAAATATCACTGTTCAAAAATTTCCATTTGGTTCAATTTCTTAGCTGATTGCTTTCTTTAGAAATTAATACTCTATGTGTTTTTGGGACTAAGCCCCCTCAAGACACTGTTATATATAAACTAGATCACAGGCAACAGAACTGAAAAGTTATGTATTTCAACATGATTTACATTTGCTAAGCAAGGATATTTTCAGTTCTTTCTTGGGGAGACTATTCCAGAGTTTATCAAATCTTGTTTTTATGAAATTGCTTCTGCTTTCAGTCTAAATTTATTTAATCTTAGCTTCAGCCCAATACACCTAGTTGCCTCAATACACCTATATGTCCTCAATGCATCATGCTAAAGCATTTATACCCTTTAAATATGCATTGTCTATCACAGTTCTCTTGCTTCAGTATCATTTAGCAAACAATGCACATTCATATTTTGTGTAATTTCTTATCAGCTCAGCTTGTGTTCTAATTTTTACCTCTTTTTTTTTTTTTTTTGCTAGTTAGGCATCTGAAGTGGCATGCAATGATATCACAGGAGAGGCAATTCTGTTCAAAGTTATTTTGAAACACTTTCTTTGGGCTTGACAAGCTCTGTAGACAGGCAACTTACAGGGTCATTTGCTATTTACATAGCAGTATGGTATCTTGGCACAAATGGGCAAAGAAGAGCCTTGTGTTCTTGTCATCATCTACAGCATCATCTGCTGCCTTGATGAAGCATCTTCATTTCCCGTGTACATAGCACTAGCTAGAAGCTCTAATTCAAGTATTGCTGCACTAAGTTCAGAAGGAGGAGACATAACTATTACTATGGCTACCTAATTGTTTCATTACTTTTGTTGATGTGACTCATATGGCTCATACTGCACTATCTCTGGAACATCCCTAGTTCCCTTTAGCTTGTGGCTTAGCAAACTTACTTTATGCATCAAGATTCAAGCAGTCTGTGTGGTCTCTCTAACAGACACTTCAGAAAGTTAAAAGCCCCATTCCTCTGACAGTGTTATAGAGGCACTGTTTCAATTTCTTCATATAAAATTGTTTCAGAGTTTTCAATACATAAGATGTCCCAAATGACCTTTATCTATTTTTCCCAGAACTGCCAAGACTATTGCCCTTAGAGGTACATCTGAACAACACTTCAAATCAGGATAACATAACTTCTGACCTTGACAGTTACTCTATGTTTATCCTCTGTCCCAGGAGAAGAAAACTTTTTGTTTCAAAAGGTATAACAGGAGGCAACACGGATACAAATTTCATTTCATAACATCAGAAGCAGCTGCCTCTTTGCACCAGCGTGTGTACACACTATAAATTAAAATATAAGCCCAGGAATGTACAGAGGGATTATTAGAAGGTGGAAATGGATTTTTAAGCATTTTAGGTTGTAGATGTTTGATATGATGAAGCCTTGCAATTGTAACTGACTGCAAGTCAATGAAGAGAGGCCCTGCAGAAAGACCTTGACCAATTAAGAGGGCTGGATAATCACCAACCATATGAAATTTAACAAGTGAAAATTATGGATTCTGCATTTGCCCTGGGACAGGCAAACCCTGGATGTATGGACAGACTGGGGCATTAGAGGCTGGAGAGCAGCACTGCAGAAAGAGACCAGAGGATCCTGGGCTGGCAAGTTGAACCTGAGCCAGCAGTGCCTTGGCAGCCAGAAAGGCCAACCCTGTCCTGGGGTGCATCAGGCACAGCATCACCAGCCAGGCAAGGGAGGGGATTGTCCTGCTCTGCTCTCCACTGGGGTGTCCTCACAAGATTAAAAAGACATCAAACTATTACAGATCATACAAAGGAGGGCTACAAAGGTGGTGAAGGGTTTGGAGGGGAAGATGTATGAGAAGCAGCTGAGGTCAAGCCTGGAGAAGACTGAGGGGAAACCTCATTGCAGTTGCAACTTCCTCACGAGGGGCAGGCACTGATCTCTTCTCTTTAGTGACCAGTGACAGGACTCAAGGAAATGGCCTGAAGCTGAGTCAGGGGAGGTTTAGATTAGATATGAGGAAAAGGCTTTTCACCCAGAGGGTGGTTGGACACTGAACAGGCTCCTAGGGAAGTGGTCACAGAACCCAGAGAGTGGTTGGGTGGAACAGGCTTCCCAGGGAAGCGGTCACAGAACCAAGCCTGACAGTTTCCCAAGGTGTCCCCTGACAGAGCTCAAGAAGCACTTGGACAACACTCTCAGGCACATGGTGTGACTCTTGGGGAAATTCTGTGCAGGGACAGGAGTTGGACTCTATGACCCTTATGGGACCTTCCAACTCAGGATATTCCATGATTCTATGAAATGCTTCAGAGAAGAACCTAAAAAAGCTTTACCCTTGCTTATGACTTTTTAAATAGCTGCATCTACTTTACCTTTCTCTCATGCTTATATTTATTAATTCTTTTTGTGAGGAGATTAGAAAATTGTATTTATATATTATGTATCTAATATAATTTTGTATATCTGCATGAATGCATGTGACTAAGGAAGGAGGCAGCACACTGAGGTGCTGGAGTGGGTCCAGGGAACAGCAGGAAAGCTGAAGAGTCTGGAGTACAAGTCTTATGAGGAATGGCTGAAGGAGCTTGGGTTCTTTAGCTTGAAGAAAAGGAGGCTCAGGAGGACACCTCAGGGCAGCGGTCAGGAGAGACCTTATTGCTCTCTACAACTACCTGAAAGGAGGTTGTAGCCAGGTGGGAATTGGCCTTTTCTCCCAGGCAGCCAGTGATAGGACAAGAGGACATAGTCTCAAGCTGTGCCAGGAGAGGCTAAGGCTGGACATCAGGAAGAAATTCTTCACAGAAAAGGTGATTAGATATTGGAATGGGCTATCCAGGGAGATGGTAGAGTCACCATCCCTGGAGATGTTTAAGGAAAAACTGCACCTGGTAGTTAGTGCCATGTTCTAAGTGACAAGATGGTGTTCAGTCTCAGGTTGGACTTGATGACTTTTGCCACCTAATTGACTATGTGATTCTGAGAAAAACTTTGTATTTTGAATGTGTGTAAGGATAAGCTCTTCTGGTGCCAGTGAATGAAGAATTTAGACATTTATGTGTGCAAGGGTGAATGTGAGCAGGAATGTGCAATGTGTGTGTGTAAGGAGCAAAGTCAAATTAAAGACAGTCATGTGAGTTCAAGTATAAATATAAATAGTCAGCTCCCTGTTTGAATGAAAATCTTAGGTAGGCAGAAGCTTAGAAAGGCAGTGCAATTCTGTTTTCTTTTGTGAAAATTCTTTTGTAAGCCCGTCTTTTAGGTTTTGAAGGTTTTTGGAGTACTTTTTATATTCTTGCTCTTCCACATGCAGCAAAATATGTTCTGAATGATAGTTATCTGTGAACTCAGCAGCTCTGCCAACTAGAAAAACAGCTTTCAGCCCCACAACCCGTTTGGAGCGATAAAGAATTGCTGTGGTCTTGCACTGAAATGGACTGACTTCATTATCACACTCAATGATGGTTTTAACTTCATATTTCCTCAGCTCTGCCTGAAGGAAAAATGATAGCTTTGATAACCAAAGAATATTATTAAAGATAGTTTCCCAGGGAGTTTAATGATAACTGCATTATTTCTCCTTAAGAAAATGAAATTGTGAAGCTAGTTATGTTCGGTGTGCTTAACACTGGGAGACTTTGTACTACTGGGTTTTAAAGGGCAAGCTGGCTCGATTTTTTTTATACCTATGTGTGTTGAATTATTCAATGGAACTGTTTTGGGGTCACACTTTGAAGGTAAAAATGAAGTCTTCCTAGTAAGTGATCTTTTAATCAGATTGTGGTCTTTTCTTTGGTGCTTGTAAACAATGAAAATGAAGTCTGGATTTAGTTATTCATCCACTGTGTATTTCACTGTTTGATCACATTAGGGATTTCATGACAGAGAGAACTTTAACTTTACCAGCCCCTCCTTATCTTTGGCATACATTGTACAGTTGATCTTGCTGCTATGTATAAGATTAGTGGACTTTTTTAAAACTATGTGCACATGCTGATGAATGTTTCCAGGCTCAAAACCTTCTTAAAATGGTTTCTTCAAACACAAGGTGATGAATTATACACAGGAATTTGTTATTATATTATACAAGAAATTCTTATATTTGAAGGGATGAAGGGATGGATTCTGTCCTTGGCTGTATTTCACTAAAATGGTAATTATAATCTGGTATGCTACCATTACTGATATAACATGGGCTACATTAACATCCTTCCAGTGATAAGAAATGTGCCCTGACTTTATGAGTTCACATTTTAAGCAGCAGATACTTCCATCTGAAAAGGCAAGCCAAAAGGAACTCTTCAATCTGAAATTGCAATATGCTTTATAAATTTTCTTTCACCAAATGTAATGTCATCCTTAGGGAGATAGTAATTACCAAGCAGATCAGATAAGTGATCTATCTAGACCAGTATCACACATTCCCCAGAGCAGATGCCAGCAGCTGTCTCCAGAAGACTATACCCACAATTTCATGAGGCACCATGAACCACAGTTACTGTTCCAGTACAGTTTCACAGTGTGTTTCTGGTAGTGCCTCAAAACAAGTTGAAATCTCCTTTTGGAGTCCTACAAAATATTACTGAGGAGTTTCTCATTAGTATACATTTGTTTAATCCTCTTTTGAGCGCTGATAAATTCTTTGGTTTAGGCCCTTTTTTGTAATTAGTTTTATAGGTTAATTATCTTTTGAATAAAGCACATTTTCTTCTATCATCTTCAAATATATCACCTTTCAAATCCTCTGAAATATTCCTGTTCTTGCCATTTTGGAAAGGACAAATAAGAACATTCAGTATTTCCTCCCCAAATCATTCAAGAATTTTCCCTGTGCCTGCCTGCCTTTTTTTGTGACAGCCACAGCCTCCTAAGTATTTCCTGCTGTAATTTACTCTTGTGTCCCTTGTCAACATTAGCAGCTGTTTTTTGAACTTCCTTTAGTTATACTACTTCATGATTCTATGAGCAGAAATAAATGCTACATCCTTGATAAGGATGTACCACTGTTTTATATAATGCTGTGATCAGTGGAATTTTCTACCCCATTATTCCTGTATCACAGTGTAATACTTGCTTTTTGACTTCTGCTGTGCAACGAGCAGATGTTTTTACAGAGCTTCTGGCAATGTCCCTTAGGTTTTTGTTTTTTCTCCCTGAATGGTTACAGTTAATTTAGAACCTAGTAACGTGTATGAACAATTCAAATTATTCCTTGCAGTGGGCATTACTTTGTAGTTGTCAACACAGGATTGCGTATGATGTTCTGCTGCCAGTACAACCTTCTTTATCAGGTGCCTCTGAAATTCCTCACCGTCTTCTTAAACATAGACTTCCATAAATAATTTCTTATTATCTGCAGATGTTGCAACTTCATGGCCAATTCCCTTTTCCACATCACTGATTAAATGCAGTGGTCCTCAAACAGAAGTTTGAGGCACTCTTCCATTAACCTTTTGCCATTTTTCTATTAACCTGAAAATCAAGCATCTATTTCTCTTTTTGGTCTCTTGTCCTTTGCCAGTTGCAAATCATGACAGACATTTACCTTTTTCTATCTGACAGCTTCGCTTTCTTATCAGCTCTTACAAGGAATTTCTGAAAGACTAAATATGTCCCAATTATTTGTTTCACTATCCCCACTGTATGGATGGCATAGAATTAATACGGGCAGATTGGAAAAGCACATTCAATCCCAGAGTCTCACTTTCATATTATATAAATTTAGGTGCTGGTTCATACAGTAAATTAATTTAACTACCAATCCAACCAACTTTCCTTAAGTCACAATAACTGAGCTATATAAATATGTACTGAAATAATGTATACTCTGCTTCTGTTCTACAGCAGTTATGTTCTTGAATCTTTCTTGAGCTGTTAAAGATTTGCTCCTCTATTCTAACTGAAAGCCCTTTTTTTTTTTTTAATCTAACAACCCACCCCTTTATAATATTGTAATCTATCTTCCTGAAAAGAGCAGGTTTAAGGCATGTTCCATCTATCATAGAACAGCTTCCAAGAAAATATTCAGCAACTCTTTAATGCTTTCTAGGAAGTGTTATTTCTCTCTTTACTCCTTCATTGTCAAACCAACACAGGGATACTTTATTGAACATCCCGATTCTGATATTCCACCTGTAAAAATCATTAGCTTATTACTGCAGACAGTTAGCTAAGGATTTCCAAAACAACTTATGTCTTAAAGCCAGTGACTTGAGAGGAACTAGAGAGAGAAGTCCAGGATCATGAACGATCCTGTAACTTTTCTATGACATTATCAGCTTCAGCATTTAAGTGGTAGAAAAGAGGGGAAGAATATTCAAACTGAAAGTGCCCGGAGAACAACAGGGAGGTGAATAACAGAAGAACTGGATTTTTCAAAACCAAACTATGCCAAAGCAGCCAGTTTTCTCCATGGGTTGTTGATGAGGGTAGAACCAGAACTTTATACCTTGAAAACCCTTCAGAGTTTCACATGCCATAGGGAAACATACTTCTACATAGTGGCACAAAAACAACTGAGAAAACATATACTGAGAATAATTAGCAGTGGTTCTGAATGAAAATGGGAGGTTATATTAAGTCTGTTTGTCCTGCTTTTGGTATTAATATTTAATCTATTTATGACCTGGAGGATAGAATGAAAAACAGGCTGATAAAATCTTCATCTTAATCAAATTTGGAATTTGCCACAAAACTGAATTTACTTCAAATTGATTTTGAAATTTAAAATATAGGAGGTGCAATGCAATAAAACTAAACACAGTTTCTACAGTAGTTTAGAATAAACCTGCCTGACTGCAGAATGAGGAGTGATCAGCCAGGCAGCAGTTGTGAAGAGGAGGACCTAGCAGGATATACAGCAGTGAAAAAACTCATACTGATATTAAAATAGGGAACAATAAACCAAGGTGTATAAATACAGTTATAGCTTATTGCAGAAATACAAGCCAGGGGTCTACTTTAGCCTCCTGTACAATGTATTCAGTGTTGGTAAATCTTTCCCTTAAACACTGTATTTGGGTGCTACAAAGCCTGTGAAGTTACAGGGCAAACAACTGGAGAATATACAGGACACAGCAACAAGAACAATCAGAACTCTAGAAAACAGAGACCAGAAGAAAGGTGAAAAAACTTGTTCTTTTGCCTAGAAGATTGGGCTTGAGCATGGCAGCAGTACTAAAATATGTTAAAGTGTGCTGCAAAGAAGGTGACTTGAAAGATAGAAATGACAAGAATCACGAGCTTAATTTGAAGAAATGGAGGTTTCAGATTAAACATCTGTCTAGATTGGTCAGGTGGTTTTGTGAGTTTCTTTTCACCCTCATTATCTACAAGACTTATTTAAAAGAAAAAAAAAAAAAAAAGAAAACAGCAGCAAGAAAAATACTGAAGGTATCAGAAATGGCCTTGGGCAATTGGGAATAGGCCATGGCACTGAGGAATCAAGTTAGTACTATGCTAGTTAAAATACCTCTTGGCTCCCTATTTTAAGCCACAAGCAGCAACTGAAATGACTGCATCCATCAGAGAGAGCACCATCTAGTCACAGTAAGTGAATTGAGTCATATACTCTGGATTTATCCTGTGGCATGGCACTGATTCACTGCGCAGCCTTAGGCAAAACACTTGAGCTTTCTGCACTTGCTTTCCTTCTCGGAGGGAAGAGTACATAACCTATCTCAAAAGCACATCACAAGTGAATCATGGTAGAAGCCCTGGTTAAAATGGCTCATCATCAAGGAAACTGAGAAAAAGCTTGCTTCCTAGAACACAGCTTCAGATAACTTAAGGGCACAGGATCATTGCTCTCTGCTACTGTGGCCAATGCCTGTGTAACACAGGTTGTTTTGATCCTTTCAGGCAGGCTGTCAGAACAGCTGAAATAGTTCCCAACAAATACACAGAAAAATCTCAGCAGATGGTCACCATGTATCCTTTCAGCCTATTTCTCTGCTTTTTGCCTGCCTTCTTGAGCAGAAAAATCACTGCTCCTAGTGCACTCTTACTGAAGGCATTTTACAATGTACTACAGTGAAACAAACCATTTCAGTGTAAGGTTGTTCCTCGGCAATCCCAGGTCCTATGTCTCCTACTTGACATCACACTACCCTGCTTTCCTCTGGACACTTAATTTTCATTCAATCTCTAGGTATTTTATGACCATTAACTTAATGGACCATTATCCTAGGACAGATCCATCTTCACTCTTTACAACCAGAAAGTTAGAGTCCAAGTAGTGAATTCAACATCACAAAGCAGGGAAAAAACTGAACTGAAAACAGGTTCAGGTCGATCTGATTTCCAGTTCTGTGCTATGATAACCTACATATATGTATATATGAGTATGCATGGATATATATGGATCCATATTAGATGTATTTTATATTTCCATATGTGCATGTGTAAGACAGTTTGCTTAGCAATGAAGACAAATAGAAGCATATGATTCCAGTTTCCCTTTACTCTGTAAAAGTGTATGCCAAACAGGTTCAAATTCAAAATATGCATGAGATAACTAAGTGTTTTAAACGATATCTTTCATGGAATAATGAACACTTATTAAGGAGTCTTTAGGGGAAAAAGAGTAGAAATTGTATATGTTGGCTAAAAATCTTTTGATTACTGTGTGCCTTATTTAGAAAGCCAACTCTGACCTTCTATTTTCTGGAGAGCTTGCATTCCTAATTTTGGCCGCTTCTTTCTTTGTTGACTACAGAACTGATACACTTTGATTTTCATACATGACTTATCTAGTTTCCATGTGCTTCAAAGCTGTCCAGCCTAAAGGCATCTATTCTGGCCTCAGTCCAAGGCAGACTTCAATACTTAGTGGCAACTGGGGACATGCACGATAGGGGAACACAAGTCCTCAACTCTTAGATTTCTCTATTTAAAGGAAAAGGCTAAGCTGTCAAATACAAAAAATGGAAGCTGTGACAGGGCACAATGTAGAAGTCACTGTATAGAAAAGAATAAGAAATTTGTTTCCCTTTTTGAAAGACTCCAATTGATAACTGACACTCCTGTCACCTTCTTAAGTCACCTGATTCAATTTTCTACGAAGCAGTTCAGAAAAATCTATAGGTAGCACAGCCTTTGCCAAAGCAGATCAGAACATCAGTCAGTCCTCCTGGTTACAATACCCTGCCACTTCACGTGCCTGGAGAGAGTAGTAGTTTCATCTCCTATTCAGTCCTGCACTGTAGCAGATCAGATAACCTCACTCAGAATGAGCACCCTGTATTCATATCTAACAGCAACCACATGAACCTACATTGTCACTCTGTTGATAGTCACTGTCTTATACACAGGAAGGGAGCAGTGAATTTGTTCTATGTGAGAAAGCTCTTGTACCATGCTATTGCAATATCCGAGCATCTTACAGCACGATTTTAAAGGCAGTGATTGTACAACTGGAGCAATTGCTTCCTCTCACTTCATCAGCCTAACCTATTCACCTGGAAAACATATTTTCCTTTGGCAGAGAGGAAGATCTTAAGCTTTTCCCTGCATTCTTCTCTCATAGAAACAGTGATCTTGGGTAAGAGGTAGGCTAGAGAGAAGCAGAAAGGGAAGAGAAATTTCAAGGCAATAAAGTGACCACTAGCTATTAGAAGTGAGAGACAGGAAATACTTTTTCCTCTTGCAGCTCTGCATCATTCACAAGAATGAGGGAGCAAAGAGGTCAGGAAGCTGGGCTGAGCACAGGCCCTATGTAGAGTCATGATTCTCTGCAGATACAGAAGCACACTGCAACTTGCCTTTACAGAAGTCTGGTATAAATGGTGCTGATTTCATAGCTGGTTGTTTCTCATGGAAGAGCAAAGCACAAAACAGCAGTGCTTCAGGAATACATTATGGCTAAAATATGTGAATGCATATGCAAATTAAGCAGGGCTTTCCACTCCTGCAACATTACTGAGTATCCCCCTGTGTAAGAGATTTTGGGAGTGCCTGTTGTGTGGGCATCAACCTACACATCAAAGCTCTGCTATCTCTACAAGGAACAGGGGGGTAAGCGGCTCTTCCTTTCTAGCCACTGATTAATCATTCTGCACTGCAGCAGAAGCCATACTCCATAGGCTTCTGACTGGCAGTGTTACAAAAAGCAGAAGGATGGCCATTTGATGGAAAATCATTATCTTCCCTCTCCTGTGTATGACCACAGTGATAGTGGCACAGGAGAAGTACATGAACAACCTGTAGAAGTTGCAGTGTTGACAACACACTTTCTTCAACTCCTCTTTCAAAAGCATCATCCTAGAACTGCAAATGTTCTTTAAAAAAAACCCAATCCTTTTGAGGTTTTAGAGAATCTTTCTTTAAAAAAAGTCTGGCAGCAGTGAATTTCAACAGTGCTGAAGGCCAAAGATTTCCCATTGCAAATATCTTTCTATCAGAAGGTCATAATCCCATTCTGTAGAAATAACACCCATCATTAAGAGTACTTGTTTCCCCCAAAGTCATATGTCTCTGGCCTCAGCAAAAAGGTGCCATTTAAGGGGAACAGACTGATGCTCACTCTGATCACATTCTCAATGTGCATACATACAAGAAAGAGGAGTGAGGGTATTTCAGTGATCAAGCTCTTGATTTTATCCCTGAGCACAAGATTTCAGCTAGTGATTTCAGATTTAAAAGCTTTAACTTTTCCCCTCATGCTAGGAAGCTTCTCAGGTTATAGCTCTATGCTTTAGATATTGGGATCTATCAGAAAATGACAGAAATTATGCCATCAGTAACAGAATATATTAATGTCCAGAAATGGGATTGATAGAGGAATATACTTGGCAGCCACAGAAAGCATTTTTATAAAAAACTCAGTGTATTACAAATAATAAATTAATAGACTTGTGCCATTCTGATAGAACTTTTAAGGCCTGATCATTCAAGATATTCTTCAATAAAATAAACCAAATAAACTAGATCACCCTACTCCTGCCTATGATGGTCATACTATTTGCCTAAAAACACGGGATCAGTGTCCAAAGTGTAGTGCATTTCAGTAATACTCAATTCATTAGTCATTAAATTGAAGACCATAAAAAAGTCTCTCTTTAATAATATATACATCTTTTTAAAAGAGAAAATTACAATTTTTATGGAAAGCTTTTTTATCCTCGGTTATAAATGAATAGAATTTGCATTGATGTGCATAAACTAAAGGGAGAGAGAAAGAGGAAGATGAAAGAAAGTGTGTGGAAAAAAAAGGAGTGTAACTAATTGCAACACAATTTATTAGCTTCAAAGGTCAAGGCAGTCAGTGTTTTTATTGGATCTGTTTACCTAGGGGCATTTGCAGCGCCTTGACCTGAAACAAATGAGTTGCTGTGGCAGTGCTTCCATATATTTATGTCATTCCTTGGCTAATGCAAGTATTTCTTGAAGTCCTAGTGCAGCACAGCCAGCTCTGTCCAGTCATTATCCATTGGCTGAAAATGCCAGGCAACAAGCAGTGGCACAGAACCATCAAATAAGTTTTTCCAACCTTCACTTCATTGCTACTGGATCCTCTTTGCCCTTGGGTTGGTCTGGTGGCAAACATCCTTCACAGGAAGGAGATGGCAGCAAGGGGTTGTGCAGAGCCCCTTCACTGAGGAACGTGCCTATCCATGCAGAAGGAGTGTTCTCTGGAGAGTTACTCCTTGCCAGGGTATTTCAGATGTGCTCTGGGATACTCACAGAACCAACAGTATAAAAAAAGACCCATAACTAGTAACCAGCAGCTTCCTAGATGATCTACTTTCAGCTGCATTTCCACTTGAATTTCCAGCCTTGTAACTTCTCTCGAAAAGAATGGCTCATCTAGTTAATAACGAAAGTTCAGGATAGTGGAGTTTTCCAATTCACTCCAGTTAAGACTATTAAATCTTCTGTAGCACTGGCTCAGATGTCAAGCCTAGTGGAAAATGGCATCCTGGCTGACATAGCAGATGTTATGAAAGACCAGCTGTTATGTTCACCCCATCTTTTATTAGCTGCTTTGGCATGCGGGCTGAATTTTTCTGTCTTGAGACTATAACCCTGAAATTCCTAGTAATCCTTTTGCCAGCCAGCCTTCAGCCTCTGCAGCTGGGTTGCTGAGTTTCTCCGAGGGAAGCACCCAAGGAAGACCAGATGATACCTGAAGATGCTTCAAGTATCCTGACTTCAGAAATGCTTGCTACAGAAAGTGTTGCAAGTTCAGCCTATGAAAAAATTACTCTAAAACAGAGATGTGAACTAAAGCCTCTTACATGAAAAGAAGCAGGAAATGGCAGATACCAATCTTCTCTTCAGCTGGGGGTTCTACAGTGCCACACTGGACAAATGAGGGATCAATTCTACAAAACTATAGGTCAGTACTATTACTTGTTCCTGAAAACTTGCTGCACTATTGCTAAAACCTGAACTAGTGGTAGGTTTACCAAAGGCTTCAGCAGCTGAAGTACAAAACCAAGTGCACTAAAGCAGCTATATTTTTTGGCATAATATAATACCTGTGCACTCATTTCACATAAGCCACATAAATCTTACAAATTATATTGACTCTGAACCACTAGTGATTTACATTGGATATATTCTGGAAATCTAGAGGTATTAAATATTATTCACATGACTTATTAAAAAATGTTTTGCAAAAACAGTTGAAGCCTTCAAGAGGTTAAATTGAAAAGCCTATATAGTATCTATAGCCTATATAGCCTATATAGTAGCAAAGTTAACCATCTTTTTCTTTTAAAATATTCCTTCCATCTCAGTGAGCACAGTATCACTAGTTCTTAGACATGCCAGCAATGCAGAAATTTGTCATCTAATAATAGAAGTATTAGAAGCTGCTGTGATGCTCAAAGACTGAATCACCTTTAAATTCCTTCTACCTGGCAATAGTCTGCTTGTGAGACATACATCTCAACAGAGAGAGGAAAGACAACATTCCAGCCTCAGGGTTTCTTATACATACAGCAAAAATTAGAAAACCAGGATGTAAAACTGTCTTGAGAGCAGTGCTTTCATGGGATGACAAAACTAATTGGAAGTTTTAGGCCTGCAATGTTAAAGGAAAATTTTATTTCAGGCTCTAACTAAAATGAAGGCCCCATAGAGGGAAGTTTTTACAGAAGCTAAGATACAAACAATTATCCATGCATTAAAAAGTACTGCAAGAATTAATTTAAGAAGAGCAATAATCCTTTTCCTGTATGGTGCAGATACCAGACATAAGAGCAGGCAAAGGCTGATAAGAGGTAACTAGAACTCACTATAAAGTGTCAGAAAGTCATTGTCATACAAGAATGAAATGCTGAAAAAATGACATTGACTGAAAATTCTCATCATTCCCATTAAAAGTTTGAAAGAGATATTTTAATTCAAGCTGATATTATTTAGTTATACACCTCACTTCAATTTTCAACACTCACTCAAACTCCAGTCCAATGTTTATATTCAGTTTTGACAGTTCAAAGAGTTACTGCATTTGGGAGCTGTTGGTAACCATCAGATACCACATAATGTCATGCTGGCACAGTACTGGTATCTGCAATTATAGTTTTACACAGCTCAAAGAAACAACTTAATTGTACAAGTGTGTACCAGGAACAAAAATACAAAAGATCAGCTGGACACAGGCTTACTGTAGTGCCACTGTTATAATTATGTGATATATTTGTTTGCAATACAGCTCTAGCAATATATTAAAAAGTTTAAGGTTTGCAACATAGCTGGCCTGTGTGTAAAATTGGGCCTAAGGAGACTGATACCACATTTTGTTTGACAGCATTAAGAGATCAGAATCTTGACCCATCATTCTTATCCCTGACCTAAAGCTCTGGCCAGCCTTTCTTCTTTTTAAAATACTCATTTTAATTAAAGGTAAACAAATGTGATGATCCAAATAAGTGACTGTGACACTGCAGGATGGAGAAACACAAATGGTTTTCCAGTGAGAACAAAAAAATCTCAAGTCTGAGAGTGGCCACTGACATTTCTCATCAATGCTCTTTAGGCATCTCCAGCCCCATGGAGAGAAGAGCCATATGACTTCCCTGCACCAGAATAATTGTGTAAAGCAATACCCATCTGCTGGAGATGCACACAATTGCTCTCAAAGACTGTTCCCTGCTTCTCTGTAGTCAGAAGTGGAGGTTTGTCCCAGAAATGCTAACAGGTTTGTGCTAACTTGGGTAAGGCTCTGGAAGAACAGTGCTGGGCAGGACAAGACGACAGCACTCAGAAAAGAAAATGCAAGCTATTTTTGCACAACTCAGAATAGGAACACGGCACATAAAGCTCATCATCTGCTGTGGTTACCTTCAATCCCAGCAGTGACAAGTGCTGGGCTGTATGTGCATTCTCATTTATCTGTGCAGCTCCAGGCTGAGGGCAGACAGCACCCATTTTACCACAGACCATGCTTCTGAGACAGGACAAGTGTATTTTCAATTTGCAAGTAAGCAGAGTCCTGTCAAGGGCAATATTAATTTCTACAGTGTCTGAAAAGCAGCTCATTATTCCTGACTCTGCCTGTGGGTTATTGGTGCATTAAATAATAAAAAAAAAAAAATCATCCCAAATAAAGGCATTTGTTGTTATTGCCAGCAGTCTGCATTGGTCTCCAGGAAGACGTGTCAGCTTACTGCAGGTTTCTTCTGATATATAACGACAGTACTAATAAAAGCAATTAATTAGTATTTTTCAGCTATACATCCAAAAATGCTTTACAAAAGAAGAAAAAGAAAAAAGAAATATTAATGCCACATCACATAAAGAAATATTCTGGGTACTTAGGGGCTTAAAGGCTGGGCCCAATATTATGTTGGAGTGTCAGGCAAAGTCTGGAAACAAAATGTTATTGAAAAGAACAGAGAAAATGGTGTCTGCAACAGCTGGGGGACTTGACCCAATGACCCACGTAAGGTTTTCCTGCAATGGAATCCTGTAACTCTATAGTTTGTGCCTAAACAGTTGATTCTGCTGTCCTGTCTACTAGACTGTGCTAGAGAAGGAGACTGCACAAGTTATCTATTTACTGGTAACAATTAAATCAGCAAAATATCAAACAAAATTTCTACACTGAAAAAATTGCTCAGTGAACTACAGAAAATACCATGTGATTCAGGACCACTAAGAAGACTGGTGATAACAAAAGGAAGTTTTGAGAGTTCAAGGCAATTTCTGCATCTCTGTGTCAGCTCAAAAACAACTGTCTTCTGGAAGAGTCTCTGTCCTCTTGAAAAGAAAAACCAAACCATACAAAAAGCCAAACTCAAAAAACCCAAACACACCCACTGAGTGTCATCAATTCAGAACAAATCTGGGGTTTCCACCCAAGCTGCAAATGTCAGACCACAGCCTGCTTGCATAAAGAGCCATTCTCCTCAACAGAAAGGAAGTCCTCACTAGCAAGTGTCAGGCAGTGCAGGGAATAAGAATTCTCATGATCCCAGATTGTCATAGTTAAATATTTCTGCAGTAATCAAAGAAATTATGGTCTGACTTTATTTCAAGAATGAAATGAAGTCCTGCTTTACCAACAGAAAAGAAACAGCTTTGGCCTGCACTGAGTAACCCATACCATGTAATTAGATCATTGTGAGGTGGCAGAGGACATTTACATGCTGGATCTTGAGTTTGTCATTGTTTGTCAAAGGAGAAAGCATAAAAAGAAAAGGCAGCAGGCTAGTATAAAGTAACAACTACTTTAGAAGCTTGCTTCAACATTAATTCTTATTATTTCTCCTGTGTAGTTATTGAACAATTTCTATTTTGTTTAATTCTGATTTGAAAGAAGAGAGTCAGGTTATTTCAATTTATAGCTAGCTATACCTAGCTAGACGTTTTCACCACTCTATAGTCACTGCTGTGACTACACTGATATGAAGTTACCTGTGACGCAGCCTTGAAGTTACCTGTTACCAGGTGAGAAAATTCTAGACAGAAGCACAGAGCTTAATGAAGGCTGTCTTAAACTGCTTCTCCCATATACACTGAATTTTAGGCTGCCAGTTCTCATGGACTGGATTACAGAAAACAGCAAACAACAAGTATGATTGACCAGAGGGTTCCATTTGTGTAGTTTTGTAACACAAAATCAAGGCTAGGCAAATAAGAAAGTAACTGATTCTGAACAAATAAATGCCAGTATTTTATATTTTGTGAAATGTACTGCTGTATTACCATGCCTAATTGAGTAATAAACATCCTGGGAGGATTAAGTATTTTCATAAACAGTGCTTGCAGGAGTCTTAGCCACGACAGTAGTTTAAGGCAGTAGTTTAAGCACTCCTCATGCTCTGGGAATCAACATCTAGGGACAGAATCCAAAAGAAATATAGCATACACATACAAAATTCATGAGCAGGTGCACTGGGAAGGTAACAATGTCCTCAGAAACCTCCTAGCTGTTTCATGGGTTCAGCTACTGTCTGCTAAGCCCATTGATCAAATTAAGACTAAGCCCTGCAAGGCAGGTGCCTACCATTGTCCCAGGAAAGAGCTTCATTCTCTTTGTATTTTGCAAATTTGCTGGAAATGGAAGGGTGCACCCTGTTCAAAGAGATGTTACAGAGCCTCTAGCATTTGTGAGACTCATAAAAGCAACTCCATCCGAGGGAGTTTATATCAATGTATTAGGTTTGTATTCAGCTGGCATTAAAATAAACAAAAGGTTTAAAATAAAGCACTGAAGAAGAAGCAAGGAACTATGAAAAGATAACTGCATGAGGAAGGAGAAAGACATGTGATGATGGTGTGATGCAAGACAGTGAAGAGAAAAAACAAATACCAAAACCAGAACATGCAAGCTGAGACAGAAAAGGTTAAGTCTGAGCCCTGGCAGTCTAATGAATTTACTGTGAATTCTTTGTGGGGGAGACAGCTGCCACTGAGTGCACATAAACACTCCACAGCAGAGCAGCTTCAGAAAGCACAGCAGAGGTCATTCAGAAAAATCTCAACATCTCAGAAAGCCTTTTTTATTTAGAATAAAAAATCCAGAGTTTGATATGAATGGTTTGATTTGTTTTCCAGGTCTGCGGAAACAGATGACACAGTAAAGCCTGGAAAGTGCATGTGAGCTCATCATTTTTACAGAAGCCTTACAAGCATCTCAGCCTTGGTGAGAGGATCATGCAGATGTGCCTGCCAGTCTAGCTGTATTTTAATAAAAAACTTGCTTTCCTGGACAAGTAGCTAGTTTCACTTGGCTCTTCTACCTTAAAGAGAAATAAATTCCTCAGAAACCATAAGATGTTAGCTTGGTACAGAAGGAGTAATGAATAAACCGTTCTCATGGGATGCCAACATAGGGTGTGAGATATCAGTATAAGAGGTCAAAGCCAAAGGTAAGTTTAAAGAAAACCCTTGACAACTAATGAAAATCTTTCACTGGTTCGAGAAGGACTTCAAAGTGGTAAAACTGTCACAAAAGGAAGAGCAGTCCACGAAATAAGCTATTAGGTGAATATACCTAGGGGAAAAAGGATATTTGTCTGAAGCAAGTACTGTAGTCCTTTAAAAGGTTAGGATCTGTGTCTTCATTAGGCACTACAGAATGTAATACCATGCAGAGAAACTTCAATAACACTTTGCAAGGGCATTGAAAACTTTTCCATATTAAGAAACAGCCTTGTTTAGAACAAAAGCTTCTGACTGACATCCTGTTTTACTGTTGCGGCAGTGGTTGAAGACATTAACGTCCCCACCAGAGGTTACTGTCCCTGCAGCAAGGGCAATGAAGAAGACTTGTGTGTCCATTCCTCCACAGCTGCAGTTCAGGAACCAGCATGCAGCCTAACCTGCTCATCTAAAGGGGCTGGCACTGCAGCACAGGCTGTGACCTGCAGCAGCCCAAGAACAAGCGCATGTCTTGATCTGCCAGCTCTGCCAGGAGGCAGCTTAAAGGAATGATCAGAGACATGTGAATGATGACCTACTAAATGGCAAAATTCAGTAAGGGAAGTCTTTAAGTCTCAAACATTGAATCTTTTCTATCTCTTTGATTCTGCCACTGAAGCTGGCCACTTGCATTGTCTGTTCATTTGTTACCTCTGAAGACAGTTGCAGTATAACATTCTATCAATCAAGTCAGGTCATCTGTGAACCAATTAATCTGAGACAATAGATAATATTTCCTGCTTTTCAATAAGCAATGTGACAAGTTAATATGGTGAACATTTAACACTGCCTAAACTGAGTTAATTTAGACTTAGTTTGGATAGTGCTTCTCTGTTGTCCAGACATACCTGTTGTTCCTTGACAGAAAAATAATAAGAAAAAAAATCAAAACCACCTACTGCCTCTTTGGATGAGAAGAGCTTGCACATGTTAACATGATATACAAAGTACACCATGAAATGCAGATGGGGAAGATTCTCATTAATCAGTGAATGTAATTTTCCATGTTAGAAGGGGCCATTGTTGAGGTAATGGTCATCTTGAGATCATTTGACTATTCAGAAACCTTTTCTTAAATATCAGTTTTAGGGCTGTCCTGATTTACTGACAGCTTGGTTATTTATATCCTGCTTTGGTTTGTTTTTGCTTCTTGCTTCATGGCCATGTTGAAAGAATCCTTCATTGCCATTCCAGACTACTGCTGACTTAGCTATGCATTATTAAACAATAATTAGCTGCTAACCTACAATTAACTGTGTGTCTGTGATGAAAACAAACAATCCTTAGATACAATTTGTAAGGTGCTTCATAAAGAAATCTTGTTAACAGCTGTTTTCATTACTGTTAGCATGCATACACAATAGTCCAGCAGGTGCCACAGGGTCTATCCCAGAGTCTGAAGCCTTTGGGCAAGCAGGTTTGAAATCCACCTGCTTCCCTTGTTACAAAAAAGAGAATCACAGCCCTACACAGTAAGATTTGGCTGGAGGGATTGCTTAAGTCTACTCCCTCTACCTGGTACTATGTCAAAGGCATCAACTGAATTATCAGTTTTCCCAACTTACACACAAGTAGGAATGCAAATTCTTTATCAAGACACAGGAATGGTTGAACTTCTGCATACAGTCTGATGCCAAACAAGGTCAAATTAAGTTAAAATTGGCTTTCTGATGCTGCCATGCAGGCTACAGCCCAAATTTCACTGCTCTGTGCAAAGGAAAATCATGCCAGACACATTTAAACAGAGCAAAAATGGCACCTGGAACAACATGATCTAGGTAAATGAACAATGACTGCAAGCAGTGATCAGAAAAAATGCAGTCCCACTAAAAACACCATACCAGACTAACAGGACAGTCCACACTTCTCCATATCTCCTTCAGGATATATGTACAATTTCCAGTAACAAGTGCTTATGATCACATTCTTCAGTGTTGTGAATTTTCTGTTAAAATATCACTTTGCATTTTCAGAAGGCAAATCAATGTTCACAAACACATCCTCCCTTCTATTATTCTATATGTTTTAGAACTGGCCATCAGATTTTCTTACATGAAGATTTCTAATAAAGAAAATTTGTTTCTAGTAATAGAGAGTATGGCTACTCCTGCCACTGACATCTTTGACAACTTTGAGGCCATAATTCATATTATGGTTTTTATTATAGTTTTTATCTGCACAACTCAAGTCAGAAAATGTTATTTTCCAGACCCACACTTCCGTGCAAGTAAAAGTGAAAAATTAAATGATGACTGCTAAGGAAAAAACCCAAACCCAAACAAGTTATTAATTCAGTTTTACTTCTGCAAAATAAAAACCAGGCTTCCTCTCTTTCAGAAAATACTTTTTTTTCCTTCTTTTAAAGGGCCTGTCTGGATATCAAAAGGGAAGAGAAATGGCAGGGGTCTGGAGTGATTTTTTTTCTAGAGTCTTTGCCTTCTGTGAATGAATTTGCACAAGACTGCAGAATAATGCTCTGGTTTGAAACATGATGAAGTTATGATTTAGTCTAGTCTAAACTCCATATAGTTCTACAGTAAAACGTATCAGTGATATTAATAAAATATACTAATAAAAGATGAGAATTTCTGTCTCAAAGAGATCAAATAAACAAGTGGATTTCTGAATTCTAGGTAAAGTACATATGTGTTTTGAATTAATAGTCATTATTTCTCCCCACATCCTTAGTCTGAATTAATGGACCATTGCAGGTGGATGACAGTAGAGCTGCAAAACTCTCAAATGCCAAGGCAATATACATGACAGGTACTGCAAATGTAACTTACAAGATGGACCTTAGCTCTACCCATGGATAATAGTAATCACTCCTCTTGTTTTCCCTGTAATGTCCTATTGGGAGAAGTGTGGTACAACAGTGCCTAACCACTGTCACCTTTCATTGCCACCAAGTTGCCTGTCAGCTTTAGAAGGACAAAAAAGCAAGGGAAGAACAGCTAACAACAGGAAAAAAGACTCAAAAAAATGAAATACCCAAATCCTTCTGACCTTCAGCTACAGCTGCCATTAAATCAGGTTTGAATAGAGGAGAAATAGTAAGTTCCAAGTGACCAAACCTGGCAGAAGTAGAGGGACAGCCAGCCTGTGCTATTCCCTCTCTTTGCTTCTAGAACAATCCTCGGTGTTCTAAACTGTTATTTACACCCTCTGCCTTGCTCAGTCTGCAACTGTCTTGGGGAAAGGTGATGACACTGCCATCTTTTCACCCTATTTTTCCCCTCACAGTAGAAGCCCTGATGCCATTTAACTGTGGCTGCCTTTGATGCCTCGCGTCCACCACTACAAGAGAAAGCAGGAGAGCACAAGTGCCTGCCGAGAGTTGCAGCAGCAGATCTTGCCAAGCCACGCCAAAGGAAACCTGGCCCTGTGGAGAGAGCAACTCAGAATCTGAAACAGACACCTGTCTCGAATGGTACAACAAACCATCATAAAAGAACAAGTCACAGACTGCAGGGCTAACAACTCACTCCTTTTGATACAGCATTTCCTAAGGCCAAAGTGAACATAGCAGATCCTGGTCCTTAACAATCCATTGCCAGGCTCTCACCTTCCTGTCCAGTTCATGCCAATTTCCCTCCTTTTTTTCCTCCAGGAATCACATGGAGCAGATGTGAACACCATTCCCATGGCTTCAGGTAAGAAAGGACAAAATAAATAACTTGCAAGCATTGGACATTAGCTGAGAGGCATCCAGAGAGACACTAAGCCTTTTCACAGCAGATTGTAAGTGGTCCTTGCTTCTTGCCAGGGCAACAAATGTTACAGCCAAGCAAGCAGAAATTTCTCTGCTGTGCTTGAGTCCATAAACAGGACAACGTGTAATCAGCCATCTGAGCACCAAAGAATTATTCATCTTCAGGCAAGCAACAATACCTCAGAATGAGTCAGATGTGGGGGTGGAAGAAGTCCTCTATGTGAGAGGCACCCACCACAGTGGTTCTTTCTGAGGCATATACACAACATACAACCCTCCTTCTTCCATCCATCTTTCCTTTTCACCTTGGCATTCTTATTTATGTCCAGCAGCTGGAAATCCTGCCAATTCCCAGCAACCACACACAGCTCTGTTATAGAGCGGTTCCAGCTGCCCTCCTGGCTCTGGAGGAAGCCCATAAGCTCTGCTGCACAGATCCTCCCCTAGAGCTCTTAAAGCTGCGTGCCTTCAGGGACTCCAGAGAAACAGGCTGTATATTCTGACCTGCTTACCATATCTACATTTCTAAATTTCATTCTCACTAATTGCTAAATCTCAAGACAAGCGGGTCACAGCAGTAGTCACCTGAAAAGCCATTGCTCACAACCTTAAGAACAACAATCAAGTCTGGCAGGTGACAGAGTAAATGGCAATGCATTAGGCAGTTGAGACAACTATATACAACTTAAGCAGTATATGTATGCATATATGGGACAAACGTGAGGAGAAGAGTGGCATGTATGAGAAGTGCAGAATCAGTTTTAGCTTGCTTTTCTACAAATATCTCCAAGGAGGCTATGTTTATAACAATGAAACAAATCTACAAATCTGGGCACTAGAGACCCGAGTGCTCCTATAAGTTTTAATATAAATGGCATTGCTCTAGCAGAGAACAAGAGGATTAACTGCTGCCTAAATGTAATCAATTGGGAGCTAAGAAAATTATGCATAAGATTTGGGCCCTAAACATATTTGCAAGTCTGGAGCCTACTCTGACGGCATTATGCTAATACATCCACAGCAAAGAGTAATCAAATAGTCTCCAGGAATACTGACCCTACCAAAAAAATGCTTCCAAAGCATAGATATCACAGATCACAGAATGACTGGGCTAGGAAGGGACCTCTAAAGGCCATCTCATCCACCCCCCCTTCTAAAGCAGGTTAACCTTGAGGAGGTGCATAGGATCACATTAATGCATTTTTTTAGTATCTTTAGAAAAAGAGATCTCACAACCTCTCTGGGAAGCCTATTCCAGTCTCTGCCACCTGCACAGTAAAGAAGTTCCTCCAATTCAGAAGAACTTCCTGTGTTTCAGTTAGAGCCTATTGCCCCTTTCCTGGCACCATGGAAAAGAGTCTGGCCCCATCCTCTTGACATCCACCCATCCATCCTACAAGATGTTTTGTATACATTGATAAGATCCCAAACAAGTCTGTTCCTTTAATTCAGGTATTCCTTTCTATATTCTTCTGCTCAAAGCGAAAACAAAATAAGGTCTGACCTTTTAATTACCATATCTTTAAGTCTTTTTTCTTAAGATCCTGAGGAAACAAGACAATTGGAATCCAATCCTACCCACTCATAAGACAGGCCTCCTACTTAAATCTAAGTCATATGCATTCAAAACATCCATTTCTGTTTTTATCACAGCACAGAGCACACAGCACAAATTTTCTGCTCTCTGCTTTGGACTCTAGAATCAAAGTGGTACTTCAGGGTCTTAATACCACTATGAAAGACCTAGGCCAAGAACCAGGGAGAAGGGAAAAGGAATACACCACCTGATGGAATTCACAAAGTATTACCCATAGTATCAGAACAATGCCTGTGAACTTGGTTGTGACAAGGACCAAGGATGCTTATTTGACTACAGGGAAAGAAAAGAACCATTTACAGAGTAGGTTTCTTGACAGATGTTGAATGAATAGAGTAAGGATTAGAAAACAGTAGGTCCTGGCTCAGGACCTGTATCCAGCCTGCTACAGCCTTTTAGCTTTCTAGCTGAAGTACTGCAACCCCAAAGCAGCTTGGCAGCTCACCTCCCTCTGCAAGATGCTTGTGTTCCACTTGCTGTGGTCTGTCCCATTAATCTTCTCACCATCAAATGTGCTCTAACCTCTTGCTTCCTGCATTAAGTTTTTCTAACAGAAGGATAATATATTAAAGGAATAATAATAACACTGATAACAATAGTCTAAGAAATACATACTTCTTTATCCATATTTCCCCTCGTTTGATTAGTCTCCCAGCAAGAGCTGCATTAATCACTGGGACAAGAGATAAAAGATAAAGTCCAATTTGAATTTTGCTGTGTGCTACTGAGAATGTATGTGTGTGTTCAGGCAGGAGGGAGGGAGGCCGCAGGATAATCTGTCATTTTATATATTTATGCTTTTGGAGGCAGTCGGGACTGGTTCTCCATTGTTACCACAGATTAAAATCATTCATGTCCTTATACTTTCATTGGAGGTCATTGTTCAGGAAAAGAGAGATATTATGACCAAGTTAAATTCAAGCTATTTCTGCAAATCTGTGTGTATGGCTTGGACACTGAGGGTATTGCTTGGATGTTAGAAGAACACAGCATGTAGTATTTTTTTGTCCTTACCTGACCTGACTCTTTTTTCACTGAGTTTTCTTGCTTTGAAACAATTATGGGAAAAGAACTGTTGCAAGTGAGAGGAAAAGGTGCATTTTAAATGATCTTAGTACAAGTGAGTGTTCCCAGCTCTTTTCTGACTTCGAATTGCCATGGAAGAATCCACGGATCCTCAGATCTCACTCCCAGCATTTCTACTGAACTGAGTCGCAGCCAGCTTGGCAAAAATAAAAGACTTTATCCTTAGGGAACATGGACTGTGGAACCAAGAAAAGACTAAAAGCAGAAGAGTGGTTACTCGGCCATATAGTATGAGTTTGTCTTTCCCCAAAAGGTTTCCCTAAAACCTTTGCTTCTCCAAAATAGAGTTCCTAGAACCACCAGCCTACCAGTTCTGGCCAGGTCACTCCCCCACTTTAAATCATGCTGGTTCTTTCCCATATCTTTGCGAGAGGGATGTATCTCATCCTTTGGATCTTCGTTACCATCTGTCCCTCAGCATTTTCAACATTTCCTACTCTCTTATCATGTCCCCTGTAAAACTACTGGTATTCCCTGGGAATTGTCCTTACCCAGAAATCAATTTCCTTAGAACACCTAATCTGCGACCCAGTAAAATGGGCAGTACAGCACCAGTTGAAAACTCTGAAAGTAATTATTAGGGAAGAGGATCCCTTTATTAGTCATTTTAAGGGTGAAAAGCCAATGTATTTTGTATGTAAATACAAACACCAAATACAAATACCAAACAACAAATAACTTTTCCTCCAAAAATCCACTGTAATAAAAAAGGGAAGCATTTATATCCTATGCAATATGAGAAGTGAAATCTATTTTCTCACCCCTTTGGCTTTATTTTTCCTTGGAAATTTTGTGGAAGCACATTCTTATCTTTCAGAATTTAATAGAAGTAATTTTTCAATCAAAAGGAACAACATCCCACCTACTCATATGCCATCTAAGGGAGGAGGTAAAGAATTGGTGGTTGCATAGTCTGTCTTGTTAATCACTACTTTTACGAGAGGTACCATGACAGACGTATCTTGCAAATCAGTGACAACTCATCCCACAGATGAAAAAGAAACTAGCAGAAATCCTTCTGTTTCTGTTAGCTAACAACACCATCATTCTGCAGAAAATCCAAGGCATTAATTAGATGGTTTCAGAAAACAGGTCTGTCACAACAACACAGATGTGTTTCCATTTTCTGTGCATTCACTGAAATGAATGATCTAGGAAAGGTAAGAGGTACATTCCCACCTCTCTGGCAGTCCTTAAAAAAAAAAACAAAACAAAAACAAAGAAAAAAAACCAACAAAGATCCAAACCAAACAAATAAAATGGAACTATATGTTCAGGAAGTATTCTGGCAATGTCTGCAGCTTCTAGGCATTTCCCCGAAGTATATAAATAGCAAGAAGAACAGATATGCTATAACAAAACATGAGCCAATCCTCCAACTATATTTAAGCCATAACCATTGATTCTACTCCATTTGTTTCCAAGTAGTTGCCTTTGCAATATTGGATCTCTTCATCATCTCTTGTCGCTGCACAACCATCCTAGAACAACACACTTGTCCTATTATTTCACTTGGCTTGGGATCAAATGTATGGTCAACTAGAATAGCTTCAGTTCCTGAGTACTGTATTAATCAGATTTTGAAAATAATCTTTCACGTGACTTTCAAGAATCCTTTTTGACAAGGTAAATGACATGTCTAAATGCACAAAGGGATACTGTGCTCTGAAAAAAAGTACATACTGATGTTATTAATTTTACTTTCTGAGAAATGTATGTCTGCCTTCCTGAAGAAGACAGGTATCAGCTTACTACAGCTGTTATTTCAGCTTCCTATTATTTTATTCAAGAAAAGGGTGTGCTGCTTGTTCAACTAAAGGCAAATAAAAATTTCAATAGTTCTTGGTCAAGACAAAACAAAGTATCAGAGAAAAATCTAAAAAGATTCTAAAATTCTAGAAAAGTGCTAGACCTGCCCCCTTTTATCCTCCCCTTGCTCTTTGATGCTGGGCCAAATCTTCACTTCCAAAATTGACAGGAGAACAGAACTGGGTACATGTGTCAAAAACACCAGCTGAGATTTTGCTGCAAGACCCAAGTGATTGCTCAGACCTGTAAGTTAAGGGAAGGTAATCTCAACCCTTTTAGAAATGAATCAGCCAACTCAGACCTTCTATAAACTATTAGACTGAAGAAATAAAAAGGCAATGTGTATCCTAACAAAACACACAGAGGAGTGGCTGAAGTGACTACTTACTAATGCTGCTATATAAAAAAAAGGCTATCCAAAGAATTAGTGTAAGCTATATTTTGAGAATTCATGCTATATGCCAACATGTGAGTCTCAAGTTTACCACACACATTCAGTCAAACCCCTGCCCTGGAGTCATGAGACAGACATCTGCATTTGGAGCCAGCAATGGCTACTAATTTAATGTTTAATGTTCCAGTATCACTGTTGGTAATGTCAACAAATGACAGCATAGACTCACATATGCATGAACTGTTTTACAAGCACAATGTTCTCTATTACTGTAATTGTGCTTAACAGAAATGCAAGGCTGAGTTTACTTTCATCATCTGTACTTGTCAGCACTGGGGAGCATAGGCTGGAAAAATAATATTACAACAAAATCACATTCTTCTTTTGAATGGGCACTGCACCTGTGGCTCACTTATGGCACTTCTAGAAGATCGGATCCCTATGGCACTTTCAGAAGTGCAGCACAACTGTCTTCTGCAGAGAGTGGATGAAACCATGAAAATGTAAGATTCTGTTTTAGATTATATGACCCTTACAGGTAATCTGAGTATCCTGAAAACAGCATCAATAAATATAATTTAAACACACCATACCACTTGCACATCTAATACTCACTTGGAGAATTTTTTTGTGCCTTTCCCATACAGAACATTATCACCATATAATATACATGTTTCTGGTTAGGTAGCTACTACATTACACACCAAAGATTCTGTATTTCAGTGTGCACTAAATCTATTTCTATATTACATATTTGTAAAGTATTTAGAGGTCATTTGGTATTATTGAATTAGTAACTGTAACCTACATGAACAATAGTCTGCATGAAAATTTTCAACATTTGGATTCTCGCTTCCAAACTCTGCTTTCTTTCTCTGCTCAAAGCACGTTACCATTTACAGAAGAGATGTGACTGTGAATAAGTAAATGCCATTTTGTGACTGCCACTGCAGCAATGCAGGAGTGTAGTATAGGAGAAGGGATTCCACTCTGCAGCATGGTAAAGTTTGGAGCTTTGATCTCTTTATGAAAAAATAATGGAGGAAGAAGCGGATACGAAGGGATAAGAGCCAAACTATGTAATTCTCAGCTGTACCAATGAGCCAATGAAGTCAGTCTTTAAAGCAGAGACTCATCAAAAGCTCTTTTTTCATTAGAGCTTTGCAGTCTTAGGATGAAAATGTCACTAGTGACTTATAAGAAGCAAAAACCAAATTAAAGGCCAATTTCTTTCCCTACCAAATTATTATCTATGAGTGTAAAAGAAAGTACCTAGGCAAGACCAAGGGTGAGACAATTTTATTTGTCTTACTGACAGTGAAAGTCTAATTAGACTGACAAATCTTCTGTGCTATTTTCCTTTGTGATATACACTGTAAGGAAGGATTTAGCCTGGAGCTGCACGTTATATGGAAAGACATTAATCAAGATTATTGGACACTCAACAGAAAACATAGTTAGAAGGCTGAAAAGCCTAATGGTTAAAAATAAAGGTTGAGAACCTTATTCTAAGCCATGACAATGGGCTGGACTCTCCATATAGATAATGGCAAGATCCCCTCTTCTACTCTCTACAGAGAACAGTCTGCATGTAGTAAGTCATGAACTGTCATTCTATAGGTCTAAAATCATAGCTGAAAACATCCACAAGTAATATATTCTTGTCACCTACAAGTTATAGTTTGAACAGTTAGACAAGTGTAATTTTCTGCATCTCAAGAAGTTGAGGCATGCCCTGGATATGTAACAGAGCACACAGTTTCTGGTTCCTCATGGAGAGCATAAGTTAATCTGTCTTCCCAGAAGGGTTCTGATCTCTTTTTCACATAAAACTGTTTTGTTCTTGGGTCCTCAACCATCCATGCCATAGGCCAGACATATTAGGGACCTGCCCTAGGGCCTCCAGGAGATTACCTGGTTCTCTACTTGGATTTGATGAACTGAGTGTGTTTTGAATGGAAGATGTGTATCACGATGCATGATCTCTAGACTAGCTTTAGTATTTAACTTTGCACAAATTCTTTGAAAACTGAATGACCCAGATGTAAACAAAGACAGAATGAGCCACATAAAAGCATATGGAGAGTCTCCTAAGAAGTTTTGAACAGCAACTCATAAAAGAGAATTCTGACCACTCAAGCAGCTGCCATGGAAGCAGAAGACAAGAGATTGAGCGTCACTTTAACCTGTTTTCACAGAGGTCTCCCAAACCAAAAAAAATCCCTGAAGTACTTCATTAATAAATGAAGTTGTTTTTTAAATCAGCAAATAGGGACAAATAGGGATTCCAGGACCTCTAACTAATGAAGTAACCCTGTGAGAAGTGTGACAACCTTGCAAGAATGCAGTGTGGTTCAGCACAGTGACTCTCATGCAGAAGCAGTCTGCATGGCATCTTACTGTACCACACAGAAAAGCTAGCAGCTTGTCTTTCAGGCCTTTGTGGCTATTGTGGCAAAGCAGAAGTCTCAGAGAGGATGTTATTGTCACAGGAGAGTCTGATGTGTCAGGGCCCTGAGAGGCAGCAAGAAATTAGCACAGCACATGCCACTTCTGGACAGACTGTACTTAAATCCAGGACAAAACCATGCGTGAGAAAAGTCAAATCAGTGCTTCTTCTTGTGGCAGCAGAGCACAAGCATCATTTGCAACTCACTGAAACAAACACCAGTTGAAATTTCTTTTTCTCTCTTATTTTCAGTTAGCAAAAAAAGTCAGCTCTTGCTACTTCCTTCTCTGAATCACAGGAACAATCCCAGCAGCATAGCACACAGCCATATATCTCACCTGTTTCTCACTCAAATCCTAGCTGTCCTCCTTTGCCTTGAGTTTTACTGCCTTGCAGAAATTTAGTATAAATTTATAGACATTTTAAATGCTAATTTCAGTGCCACTGAGTATTTCCAGCAATATTTTTCTCTCAATTCCCTTTATCTTGGTTGTTTGTCCAAAACTATATATCATATCTGAGATCTTCAAAAGTTGATGCATATCATAGGTCTGAACACGTACTGTGTATTTCTAGACCTCTTCATTTTCCCAGCTGTTTTTCTCTAACTATGTTCTAAAATACTTCTGTCAGTACTCAGACTACCTAACTGCAGGAGGTGTCTTGGTGTGTGTTACAAACAAAAATATCTTTGCACTTATCATGCTCTTCTGTAGTTTCTTAACAAGTGATGTGTAAATCTAAGTTTTCTGAAATTCCCCTGGATTTCGTAACACTTTGTGATTACTGACTTGATATTCTGTACAAGGTTTATATGCATTTCAAAAAGGAATAGTTTCAGTTACTTACATATGAAAATGAGTAATACAAGTAGCACAGATACTCCTAACAGAGTAAGAACAGTACTTCTTACCATGATTCGTGCTATTTCGCATTAGATGCTTCACTTTTATTTGTATCATGCCTGGTATTTCTACAATTGACCAGAAACATTCTGTGCCAAGTAATGTGCATGTGCAGAATAAAAAGTACATTTTGAACCCAAGGAGCCTGCAATCTTAGCATAAAACAAGATATGGATATAGAAACATGGATAATAAAACAAAAAAAAAAGTGACAATATTGATTGACTTGATAAACAGTTGTCTTAGACCATCATCAGCCTAACTTTTTGACTACTTTTGGCATGCATCATGATGACAAAAATGTTTCAATGGGATTGGAAAAATAACCTGCTATTGCCTTTTGTGTGATATCAGGAAGCAGAAAGATTCCCATGATCTAATCTAAGAAGTGAGCAAAAAATGCTTGAATTGTGCTGATCAGAATCAGAAGAGGCTAATCTTTAAACAGCCATGAAAGCAAAGAATAACTGTTTATATCTGAGCAGAAAAGAGAAGAGGAAGCTGGAACAAGGTAATAACTAACTGTATTTGTACCTCTCATAGCCTTAGGTATCTATATTTTATGTTTCCCAAAGAGTAAACTTGCTAACCACCACTTAGATCTAAAATTGCAAGCAGGCTTGATGATGGCGATGTCGAACACAAGCAAGATAAAATAACCATTAGGCACCTGAAAAACTGTGGCTGAAGATACTGCCCAAACAGGAAAAGACAATTTCTTCTCACTTTCACCACACAGATACTGCAACTTAAGTAGACAGAATCAAATTCCACCAAAAATAAGGAAGAAAGCCAAGCTATCTCTGCTGCAACAGCAATAAAATGGCCCAATATTGAAATGCAGAAAGTTGTAATGGAGGTATGTATTGACCTTTATTTTTCTTTCAGCGGGTAGCATGAAGTGTCAAAGAGTTATTGCTTTAATATCAGCTGAGATGAGGCCATTTGTTGTGGTGCGTGTGTATCCAGGAAATCGCTGCTCTAACCATGTTTTTAGAAGCACTTTGACACTTTATTAAATCTTCTTGATGCTCTTTCAGCACACAGTGGTCTCTGTAGGCTGAGTGAACTGCCACGTAGGCTAGGCAGGAAGCTTTCAGAAAGAGTTCCTTTTCAAGCAAGCCAGCACCATTTCCAGCTTGACCCAGCCCATAAAGGTCCAGTGCCACTTTCTGTCCACTGGCATAGCTAAACACAATTCTGATGCCTTTAAAAATTATAGAGGGCAGGATAAGAACCACCGACTTTATTGTTCTGGAGATGTAACTGTACAAATATTTTCTCTAAAATTAGAACTGCAGAGAAGGAACTGTAGTTCTCGCAAAGTTTACAACGAACAGTGACCAAACATGGGGTAATTTCCCCTCATTTAGTTGAGGCTTTATAAAATCACCTACTGGGTGTTTGATGCTAATAACTCAATTAATCCTAGTCCTGTTGCCATCTGGATTTACAGAGTACCAAAGCAGGCACTGTTAAACCTCAGCTTGGAATTAATTACTCTATAATAGTTGTAAATTCCACTGCAGCCAGACGTACCTCACAGAATCACAGAATAGCTGTGGTTGGAAGGGACCTCTGGAGGTCATCTAGTCCAAACCTCTGGTCAGCTAGGATCGTGCAGAGTCAGCTGTCCAGGACAATATGCAGGTGGCTTTTGAATTTTAACAGCATGGACTCCACAACCTTTTGGGGCAACCTGTGCCCATGCTCAGTCACTCTCATGTTACAAATGTTTCCTGATGATTAGAGGGAAAGTCCTGTGTATCAGTTTGTGCCCACTGTCTTTGGTCCTGTCACTGGGCACCACTGTCATCTTTACACTTTTCCTTCAGCTATTCGTACACACAGTTAAGATCCTCCCATGAGCCTTCTCTTTTCAAGGATGAACAGTTCCAGCTCTCAGCCTTTCCTCATACAAGAAATGCTCCAGTCCCTTACTCATTTTAGAGACCCTTAGCTAGAGTCTCTCTAGTAACTCCATCTCTCTAATGATTTCAAACCACATTTCATTCTAGTTGATAACACAATAGCATGATAGCATACTGCTGAAATTAATAACCCACAGCTCAGATTGGTTAGTCACATGATTCTTTTCTTTGCATTGACAAGGAGAGCCAAGTGAAGGTGTTTATTTCTAATCAGTACCATATTCTGGCTGCCACAAAAGTGGTTCCAAAACCACTGCATTTTAAGGGTTGAAATAACTACTTTGGCACAATTAAGTCACATAATCTGAAATTAATTTTTTTATTTAGGAATGATGATTTTTTACCAAATAGATGGGAACGGCTTTATGTTGGAACATCTACATTTTACAAGAAACTGATCTTGATAGCATTCCTTCAAAATTCTCTGCAGGAAGGCTATAAAAGGGAAATAAAAAATGACTCCAAATGGAAGTAATGCTCCATTGCTTTTCTCCTCATTATGAACTTCACTATTGCAGAAGTTCATCCTGTCATAATAATAAATAACCATACACCCACCTCCCATTAAGCCCGTAACTCTCTTCGGAATACATTTCCCCACATATGGAACTTTTGAAACATAGTTGTAACCTTGTTCTTGTTCACATTGTGACAATCTCACACAAATCGGCTCGCACTAGATCAGGAGCAAAATCTACTGCTATTCTTACATGCATGTGCCACAACAATTCAGCCAGCTGTTTGTCCTGTGTCCAACTCAGGAGGACAACATTTTTAAAATAAAGAGTTACATGGAGCATTATTCAGAGAACATAGCTCCTATGAACTTATAAATAAGCAGCAAGACAAATTAAGAACTGAAGGGAATGAAGAAGACTAATTGACTCACCTGGATGCTGGGCGGTGAACGATTTTTTCGGGTGGTAGTGGTCGCCATCGTGGTTGTTGTTTCCATAACTGTAGTCGACATTTCCGGTGGCACCGATGTTGTAGGTGTTGTTCCCAAGATGGAAGGGACTTCCCCAACGAGTCGGACGCTTCCATTGATTTTAATGTTGGGGTTGTTCTCTGCCGCCATGTTCAGCACTTTCAGGCCATTGTAATAGAGCCCGGAGAGCTGGCCTTGGAAGAGACGCCCTCTGTCCTTCCCTCCTATGGCTATTTGCGCCTGGGTGTTGAAGATCGTTAACTGTCGTCCTAGTGAAGGGGGGTGAATAACATTATTGACAGACATTTCCTTCAACTTGCATACTACATTGAGCCCCGGCCCGAAGGATGGAAGTAGATTCATTCTTGGGAGTGCATATGATGACTGTAGAGAAACAGTATGGAAATGTGGTGCCTAAAAGTCATCAATAAGGATGATTAGCCTGGAAGTATGAATACCTGAAACTGAACCTTGTACCCCAGCATCCACTCACACATCAAAACTCTGGAGGATCTTCAGAAATTTGAACTCGTTCTTTTAGGATTGGATGAATTTTAAACTACAAACAGGACTTCAACATGTGGCTATTTTTCTACTATCAATTCAGACTGCAGTACCTGTCAAGCTTTAGCCCATAAATAAACCTCTTTTTGGACTGGCTAAAGCATTGGATTAACTCATAAAGCCACTTTTAATAATGCCAAGGTTTCAAGGGTTGGCTCAAAACAGTGAAACATCAGGTAAAAATAAAGTGATATAAGAATTAAGTAGGAGTGTTATGACAGGATCACTCATGATCTTTCACCTGTAAACTTTGTGTTGTGAAGGCTTGCAAATCTAAACCCAAGAAGGAACAAACACAAACATTCCTATGTCTCTGAAAGAGCAAAGCTTTTGAAATAGTGAGGATAACAGTGTTTAAGATGCTTTCGCTCTTACAGACAGTGAAATTCAAATGTAGGCAGGATTATGTGGTTTAGTTAAGGTCACATCTTGAGTATTAGAAAAGGTTCAATATCACATGTAATAAAAATACAATTATTAAAAATAAATCTAGTAACAATTGCCAATTCACCTAGTTCTTCAGGACACATCACATTCAGCCTGGACTGCTCTATAAATACTGTTTGTGTCCCAGGCTGCACTAGGTTGACCATGTCAAGAAATAAATTGCTTCATGAAGTGCAAAGGCAGTGCCTATGATTTCATTGTTCCTCAAAAGATTAGGGGCATGCCACCTGAAATCTGCTGAATTAGCAGACAAACTAGACTGGACATTGCTCAGAAGAGTTATTAATGCAGCTTCGAATCAATCATCATTTAAATATCTTGTGCTTTCCCATTTTTACAAAGTTTGAAATATGTTTTCCAATCCCATTCCCGCTGCCCAGTTCTCACTTGCCACTTTCTGTCTAGTCCAGCCTGATGAGAGGTGCAGAATGCCCCCATGTAAGGAAAGCACAACCTATGATCCACTGCTCATTCCTTCACAGCCAGTGGTTAGAGTAGATCAAAATGCATGGGGGAGCTCACCAATTTTAGGCGTCGTGGCAGGTCTCGAGGTCAAGTGGTGATGCGGTGTAGCATCATCTTATGGTGACAGGATGGACCATGGGGAAGAGAATGGGGACAAGAGAAGAAATGTATCTGAAAGTAGTTCCTGTCCCCAAATAGGGCCCTAGCTAACTAAGCAACAGTATATGGAGAGGTGGAACACACAGACATATGGAGGTAGGCTGCACATCCCTTGTGCTCCTCACTCTCAGATTCATAAATGGAAAATAAGGACTTGGTCAGGGTGGAGTAATTGATGAAGAAATGAGAAATAAAAATGGGGGATATCCTTCCCTTGGAAAGTGTTGAAACACCTGATGTGAAGTTCTGCATCTCAGGAGGTTTTAACTTGCCAGAGGCAACATATGTCTATTAAAACATCAATAAACATGCACAGAAGCCACACATCCTCAGAATGTAAATAGAGCCTTTACTCTTGTCTGTGACAAAAATAGGGCCCAGTAACAATGTCTGTTAAGACATTCATCCCTCTCAGCCCAGCTCCTGTCTGAATTAGAGGAAATGGCACTGTGTAGAAGGTCAAATTCCTGTCCCATACCATGTCCTCAGAGCTTGCTTTTCTTTTCTATCATGTTGTGCTTTGGATTTTATAAGGGATATGCTGTAAGAACTTTACTGTGCCATTTTCCCTTCTCTGAATATGTTCCCTCCCTCTAGCACTGTAGTTCTGTACATATTGTCCCTGCCCCTACAAACTCAGACATGTCACTTGCTACTGTTCCCTTCTTCCCATCTCACTCATGATAAGAGTGCCAAAGAGTAGAGGTAAGATGAGTAAAGAAGGGACTTATCAGTAAAGGGACTTAATTTTGACATGTTAACCCTGAAAACAGATGGAAGATAACTGTAAGTTCAGTTTTCCATTTGCATTTCCATTCCTTTCTTCCCTTGGATTAATTTAGTATCTTTTTTCATCTTTTGCCAAAGGGAAGAAAGTGGATGGTGATAAGAAAGGAAAATTTTTTGCTGTTCCAGGTAGGAGAGCTCCCCAAACAAGGATAGTAGAGGGGTTCTGTCACTTTTTCTGGAGGATTATGACTTAGCTCTGGATGTCAACTATTCTAACCAAAGATCATAGCATAGCTTTACATGTCTGTCATATCCCTTGCATTATTTGCGAGAATGAACAGTAAGTATATTAAGCCTGAAAAAAAGAGACCATGTCTCCAATTCTGGGCCTTCATCTGCATCTTCTAATGTTGAAAGAAAGTGTACACCAAGAAGATGACCCTTTTCCAGAAAAAAAAAAATAAATAAAAGGAAATTTGATTGTGTATTTTGGAGTCTTCACTATCAAATGGTTTTCCAGATCAGGGGATCAGGATTCATGCACTGCACCATATGGTTAATGCTGGAAACCACACTAAAAATGTGTTTGCTAAAAGAACAATCACTGGTTGCAGTCACCTACTACCTGCAATTCCTCATTCTTTGCTCTAAGATGGTGTACACGTGCATGGTAAAGACACCAGGGAAATGAATATGGGATGAGAAAAATCTTTGGAGAGAATATACACTTCCTTCTGCCACCATATATCACTTCTGATCATTCTTTGAATGGAATTTAGCTGAAGCCTTTACTTCCCCCAAGTAAAATTTATCTGGCCACTGGATTTTATTGAGGAACTATTTACATTAATAAATTCAACTAGGTGCGTAGTTTAATTCTGCAGTCCTTTTTTTTCACAGAGAACTCTTCCTGCTGATATATTAGTGTCGTACTAAAGAAAAATTATGAGGTGTTTTGTCAGTATTCTGAATAGTTCAGGCTCTTGTTTCTTTGCTCTCTTCATTGTCTTCTTCATTTGGAAAACTGAATTCTAATTAAAAATAGCACAGAGAAATCTGAAGTGTAACTTTTCTGTAGCACTAGGAGAGATTTTGGGCCTGATTTTGCAAATCCCAATTCATACTAATAGTACTTGCTTCAAAAGTACAGTCATTTACATCAAGGAGACTTTACAGGTAAGAGAGATTTGAATAATTAAGTAGTTCTGGGATCAATCCTTTTGATGAGATGCTTCTGGGTCTTTATTAGCTCATCCAATTGCAGAACAAGTAACATCTGTGCTTTAGCAGACACCAAGTATTCTGCTAAGGAAATCTGCTGGATTTATGACTACTGAAGTTGAACAATTTGAGGCTAACACTTCCTTTTATATGCACATACATAATCTCAATGAAGTTAATAGCATTTAATATTTTGCTTATTACTCATGCAATTCCAGACTGTAAACCTGGGCTCTTAAAATGACTTTAAACTAATTTGTAGAATTTAAAAGCCCTTCAAAGCCAATAGTGATTCCACTTCAGAAAGATAATATGTTATATTTGTTTTCCAAGAATGAACTGTTTCATTATTATGAATAAGATAGCAGTACCAAAGGAAGACCAAATCTATAGCATTCAAAAATGTCAATCAAAAAGTGTTTCATCTTACCTCACCCAAGCCAAGAATTCACATGGGCAAGACAGCTATTTTATATACTGACTCTTTGATGAATCTATTCCTACAACCATCAGTTTGTCTTGTTCCATTTTGATACAAAGCTACACTTTCAGTCACCATCTTTATAAAGTCTTCTGACAGAAGGTTTCCATGTTACATTAATTGTTAGATGGATGACCAGATGGATGAGCAGGCTGATGAACAGCTACATAAATTAGTAATTCTTATATTTTTTTTAATTTGAGTGGTACCTGAGTTGCTGAAAATGTCTGTCTACTTTGGAATGAAGGAACCAAGTTATATTGTCTCAGGGTTTACACTGCACAATGTCATTCCCTGAAGTGGAAAGGCTGAATTTCCTTTCACTTTAGTAAAAACATAGCTCTATCCTTCTAGCCTGACCACACCCAGTGTTTTAAGAGTGCCTGAAGACTCAAATATAGTCTCTTTTAGACTCTAATGCATGTGTGATTGTCTTTTAACAAAGCATCAATATCCACAAAAGGTAGACTTCACTTCAAAACTTCAGGATGGATTACAAATGAAAGTATCTTGGCATGCTTTTAAGCTCAAACTTGTAGAAGCTGTGGCAGAAAGTAAAAGATATTGTGGAAAACAAACAAAAAAAAAAAAAACCAAAAAACCAAAAAAACCAACAAACCCACAACCAAAACAAAAGAAAAAAAGATGGGTTTCTCAAGCACATGAATTGCATAAAGGAATTAGACATGCATCTGTTTTAACAAAATTGAGGCAATCATTGTCTTTAGTGTTAAAGGGACTTTAGCAATTCAGACTTATCAAAATTATTCTCTTTTTAGTGTTAAACTTTATTTATCTGTTTTAGTTTGATCTTGTAAACTAATAGGGCAACCCACTGAGACTCAATAAGCATTTTCTGTTTATTGTTATCTTGAAATTTATTTACAATTTAGCTGAATTAACTGTTTATGACATACTGGTGGTAAAAAAAATCTATTTTGGTTACACAAATATTTTTGCTTTACTTTCATTAATACTTTATCTTTAGTTTTAAACATTACACCTTTGCAGACCAAATCTGAAAAGTGTGCAACACTGCCAGCTCTCGTTGAAGTTAATAGGAACTGAGTGTGCACAACACTTTGCAGGATCAAGCCCTTCACATGAAAATATTTTGACTGGATTTAGCCACATCCTTCCTGACCTTAATTCATACTGGATAAATCAATTTGTTAATTCAGCTGAGGTTAGAAATTTGAGACAGAACATAAATTCTATTTTTCCAGTCCTACAAGAGACTGGTTTTCCTTCCTGGAAAATGTGTTAACAACCAGTCTAAATCAGCACAGAAAATGCAAGACCTGAGTTCAAAGGTCACCCCCTTTTATTAGCAGTACTTTCATAAATGGAAACAAGAGAAGACTGGGTTCTGCTTTGTCTAGATTTCAAGGCAAGGAGTTAGTTACAATGCTTTTGTTTTTAATGCCCCATTTACTAATAGAGAGAGGAGATCTTCCTGACTTTGACTCCACTGTGTTACCAAGAGCCTAGTTCAAGCCCTACTGAAATCAGCAAGTTATTCTGTTACCTTCAACAGGCTTTTAAATGGGTTCTACATCCAATATATTCTTTTTTCCCTCTCCAAATTCCTTACCAAAAAAAAAAAAAAAATTACTGTTCTGACACAAGTCCCATTTCAAAAGGTCATGGACTGTATACAGAACTTTAACTCAAGCCATCTGGACTTATTAATGTTAACAAGTTTTTTTGTTGAACTGAGGCCAATTACTCCAGGCAAACCCACAAAATTAAGTGGCACTGCCTTAGACTAAGAATTTGATCCATATTTTAGATAAATATAATTTGAGTGTTCAACCTGTACTCCAGACATAGTATAAAAGCAACAGAACAATCATTTTCTCTGTTTTCCTCTCTGTAATTTAAATGAAAATATTGAAAAATATTTTCTTTACAACATTTTAAAAAATCATTTAATTATCCTAATATAATAAGGAAATACATAGCCATAGTGGCTAATCAGACTCATGAGGAAAAAAAAAAACAACTTAAAGGAAGTGGTTTAACAAGTAGATTTGAAAATCTTTTAAGAAAACTTCAATAAAAAAAGATATAAATGTAGCTCAAATCCAAAGTAAAACAGGAAAATCATGCAGTGGTTCAATTGCCATAATACATGTTGTTGCTCTTCACTCTTCTTCATTTGGCTTTTTTTTTTTTTTTTTAGAAATAATTTCCTGAATTTTTGCTTGTTTGTCATTACTATTACAGCAAGCTTAGAATTTCGTCCCTTTAACTGCATTTTAATAGCAATGTATTATAGCATGATTTATCAACATATGGCAGGTGGAAGCTGACACAAATTATAATGAAAATTAAAACAGTCATTTATGCAGCAGGCGATTATCATTTAAGAAACATTTATTTGCAGGCTTTAAAAATGAGAGTTTAGAGTCAAATGGGTTTAAAATGAAAGTTTTAATGACT
This sequence comes from Vidua chalybeata, assembly GCF_026979565.1. Lineage (NCBI taxonomy): Eukaryota > Metazoa > Chordata > Aves > Passeriformes > Viduidae > Vidua > Vidua chalybeata. Next base: position 20,702,600 of record NC_071535.1, read on the forward strand.
GTTACCTTTTTCCTGCAGCCACTCCTCTACAGGCCGGTTATATTTGAAGGGGATTTTCTGTTTTACCATTTGGAACCGTTCACTATCAGTGTTGCCTTTAAAGTTTAAAAAACAGCTTAAAAACAATCTGTAAAGTCAATGAAATAGTTAAAACATCCTAGATTTTTTTGGGTTTTTTATGACCTTATTTAGCTATAGGTAAATAAATGTGCATGTGCGTACATATATATGTGTATATATACATATTTGAAAAGAGAGAGATTTATCTTTAGTAGAGTGGAGAATAGTTATACATCCAATTGCCTGAGGTTCTGGAAGGTCAAAGAAATTAAAGCCTACAAAAAAGATAACTCAGATTCTCCTCAGAGTATTTGTTTATCCAAACTGGTTAGAAGGCATGTGCAATTTGTCTGCAATGTGAGACCTTGAGTGAACTCAGTGCCATGAGTTAAAACATTTTGATCAGATCTGATTGCATATGGACATGGCACAATACGTCAGTCACATAAACCCACAGTCGTAATTTGAATAACCTTCTTGCACCAGTAAAAGACACGTGTTAGGACTAGAAACCCAGTAAACAGAAAAATAAGAAAGGAAGAAAATATAAGAAATTGATGACAAAGTATCTAATAGAATTAGTCTAAAAAAATCCAAACACCTAAGAATGGAAAGATAAACAGGAAAAAAGAGAAGTAAAATTTGACAAGAAGAAGAACTGTTAATTAAGGATACATGAAAACTTCTGTTCAGTTACCAAAGACTTGGGCCTCTTGACAGAATAAAACAAACACTTAGAAACTAATTTAAATAAAAGCAGAAATAATTAGCCAAAATGTAAGTTCTGGCAATTACAGTTCAATTGTTCCATGTTGATGGATAGTAGAATCATCCAGTAAAGTGTGCTTTGGTGGAAAGCTCTTATTACTTGCACAGCACAGAGAGGAACAGGATTCACACAAAGCCTCTGTCCAAATTCCCTAGCTACTGGAAAATTGAACAGGTCAGATGGAACCTCTAGTAGAAAGGAGCAGTTCAGTTTCATGGTGCTAGGAATGACAAGTGTCATCATTCTGCTTTTTCATTTTCTTCAGCTAGAGTCACTTTCTGATTAATTCTAACTTTTGCTTTAAGTATTATTTTTACAAAAACTCTTCAGACAGGCATAAGAGAAGTGCTTTTTTTTACATGCAACATTATAATATTGTAGAAAAAGGATTAAGCCCACAACTTACTGAAGTAATGCTACCATAAGCAGAAGTTCTGTAGATCAGTTGTGCTCCAGTATGTGTTTTGAATAAATGGTGGTTGAAGTCAGCAACTGCCCTGCAGAGTTTGCAGTATTGCCTTTAAAGTCCCACATATAAATATCCTAATGGGGCTTCATATTTATTTGACTTTCTGAAAGGAGATGCTGTAATCTTTTTTTCAATGTAAAGAGACACCAATGAAAAAAAGCATAACTAAAAACTAAATCATGCAAGTCCAGCCTGTCAAGAGCAGACACTGTCTTACTGCAGGGAATAGGACTGGTGAATCTCACGTGTTTGATCATCCTTACTGAAGCTCCAAAATGCTGCCAGCCTGTGTGAGGTACCTGCTGACCACAGCTGGGCTCTCCAGCAGCACCTTGAAACTGCTGAATTTCTGCTGCACTATAGGAACACACCAAATATAGTCCCACAAGGATTCATATGACCTAATCTTAAGGAGTATTTGTAAAAATCATCATCTATATCACTGTAAGTTCAGCTGTAAGGAAAACAGCAATTTGGATTTGGGTTAGTTTCTCCTGATGCATATTTAAGAGCCTTGTTACTTATTTGGGGTACACAGTAAAAAAGAAGTAAAAGCATTTAAGAACAACTTTACAGCCCAATTACTTACTAACTTCCTGAAAAGTCAGATAACTTTTTACCTTCCATATTATATATTCATTATATTTTCATTGTGAAAAACTGCTATTCCCCATCATAGAAATACCTAATTAAGCACCAGCTGATACACATTATTGCTCCAGTTTCTTTGTTGCACCTCAGATGCCTGACATAATACAGTTGGTAACTCAAAAAAACTAGAAGGAAAATGTGAAATTGAAAACACTCTCTGTTATCTGTCAAGTTATATTTAACAATGTACTGTGACTTGGAGTCACTCACAGACATGAAGTTACATTTAAATAAATTCCCAGTTCTCCTAATTCATATCAGCACCACCAAAATGTCAATTCTATACTTCTCTGAATACACATTCGTAAAAAGAAAATTTGAACCATGTTCAATTCAGGAACCAAGAAAAAACTGATAAAGAGGAGCTGAGTTAATATAAACAACAAAAACAAAGAAAAAACTCTACCTAAAGCTAAAGAGATGGCAATATTAACAAAACAATGATATTTGATCTGCTTATTAATAATAAACTGAAATGACAGCTTCCCTTCCTGCAAATTCTGCCAATCATTTAAGCCTAGGTGCAGCTTACAGCACAGGGAAGCAGACCCATTGGTTTGGGGAGAACAGAAACAAAATAAAGTCAAGCTCACTACAAAAACAATTTATTTTTTAAGATCAGTTAGCAAGACATTCAGCTTAGGCCTTTTCTCAACACACTAATCCAGGCCCACCAAAACAGATAAATTACATAAATGCAATCATAAAAATTCTGCATCACCTTTAGGATTGTATTTGTTTAGTGCCTAATTTCTTTTTTTTTCTGCATGTAGGGAAAGAGTACTAGGTTCTGAAAAATCCTCAGGAGGCACTTCAATGGCACTTCAAGACCTAAATTTCTCTCTCAACTCAGACTTGAACCTCTACAAAGTGGCTGCTACTCCTTCTATATTGCAAGTAATAGAGATAGACACAGTTTTGATAGAAATGGGGGTTATCCCCCACTTTATAGAGTACATTCTGAGCTAGGAATACTAGTTAAATGTGTTGATATTAAAATGTTGATGGGCAGGAACATTTTCTATAGCCCCAAAGAAATTCTATAACGCTATTTACAAGCAAAAAGAAACTCCACTGTCTTCATCCATATCGGCATGCACATATAAAAGGAACCTTTTTACTGGTGGCAATGAGATCCTTTTCAGCATGAAGACAGTTCAGAGGAACACTAGAGTCAGCCAGGGGCTGACATGGAGTGCTTCTTCCTCTGTGTGAAAGGCTGACTATAGAAAAAAAAAATGTGGTGAATTGAAATTCCTCAGAAATAGGGTGTCTGACAAGAACAGGCCAACAAGACTGAGGTAAAAGAAGGAAGTGGGACAATCAAAAAAGACATAACGATGAAAAATGGGTTTCTTATAGTTCTAGACCTTCAAGAAAGCCAGAAATGACAACTATTCCCCACCACATCTTTAAAAACTTTTTTTTAAAATCAAGTTTAATTTAATTTTATTATGTTATTATTATGCAGATATATTCAGCAAGATTAAAATACATATAAAAATCATACCTTTAAAAGCGATGAAAAATTGAAAGGGCATTAGAAAATTCAAATAGGTTTATATTGCAACATTAGTATCTGATCTATTCTTTGTTGGTTTGTTTTTAAATTTTATTTCAGACATAACTAAGAACGATTTTTAAAAACATGTGCATGAGAATGTGTTCACTCATATACTCAATTACAACAGTGAGCTAAAGAACAACTTTTTCATTGTTAAGCGCTTAGAATAGCCATTAAATATAACCAATAGAACCACACAATTACTAAATTAATACTGACTTGGAGTTGTGCTTTAAAAAATAAACATCACATTTGATATGAGAGCTCAAAAAGGAAATATCATGGTTTGCAACACGAAGTAACATAAGTTTGGCATGAAGAAAGCTTATTGAACCTCTGACAGCTGAGGCATGATGCAATTAAAGGTGTTTCTCGTCCATCTTCATACACAGAAATTTTCAGTAACAATCCTTTTGTGACCTCAGTGTAATTTTTTTCTACAGTTGAATGATTCACACAAACAACCCATTCACGTAACTAATACAGATTCTCTCTTTTTTTTCCTTTTGAGTCCAGCTTTGATTCCAGGCTGTTCTTCAGAATAGAATACACAGGACAGAGTGATTTAAACTTTCAGAAAATACTCCTAATCACATAATTCTTCTGCGTTCAGAATCAATGTGGGTCTCAAAGGTCGCAGGATATAGTTTTTAATAGTAAAATTGTTTGATTAGTTTTGCTACTTGTGATTTACTAAATATTTTCCCCCTATAGTTTCTAGCTGCTTAAGTCATTCAAGCACCTATAGGAAAGACTAATTTTAAATAAGTTTCCTCTTTTTTCCTTCATCCACGTAATAAATTCCTGCATGTCAATACGACTTAGAACTGCTTAACAACTTAGCTTCTTCTAAAGAACTGTGCCTCATAAACACATTATTTTGCCTATTTTTATTCCTTTTTCCTGTAAAAATTCTAAAGCCAACTGTGAACACTAGGATTAATAGAAGTCTTTTGTCCCATATGGGACTTACATGTACAATTAATAGAAATTCTGCTTCATGTCCTAAGTTTTTCAAGAAACTGATAAGCAATCAGACTTTTATGACCTCAAGGATTTTAATAGTAGCATCTTGAAATCTTCTAGATTCTTGAATCTCAGTTAATCTGAATATTCTTAATATTTCAAATACCATGGACATTGCTAAGGACCAAATACTTTGGAAAGGAATATGGCAGAAGTGCTCTATGTTTTTTGGGGTTTTTTTGGATTGTTCCTCTTTTTCCAAAGGAAATGTGGAATCCAGTTATACAAATAATAGCCTACTGGTTAAATATGATCAGCTGCCAGCATTCTGTCTTTTTTTCTGAAGTCCTCGGTATCCCTGCCCTACAGACTACACTGATAAATAGATCAAATTCACTTTGAACTTTAGCTTTTGATAATCTTCAATTTAGATAAAACTAAAATGGGGAAAAAAATCAAAATAATTTGCTTGTGCCAATCACTACTGGCAGTTCCCACAGGAAATACTTTTTATGCAGTGCAAGAGTCCAAGGGACACAGTTTGAATTTGCTCGTGGGCAAAGCAGAATTTTCTTCCAAAACCCTTCAGTGCTGGAAGATGTTATTCTTTTCTGCTGCTCCTTTAAGAAAACAAACAACCTTTATTGCATTAAGCTTATTTCTAAACCAAAATGGAATCTTAAGCCAAAGAAAGTACAAGAACTATTGAAACTCTGAAAAATCTTGCTTCTTGGCCTAGACCAATCATAATGATTGACTACCTCTTAGGTGTGAAAGAGAAAAACTGAAAGGTTCCAGCAAATTGCACTGGGCAGAAAGAAAGTACTTGCTTTTAGGTGGAATATTAATCCATCCTGATGTGTTGTCAAATCTGTGAAGATGCTGAAAAGAATACCATAAGAAAACACTCATCTGGTTTAAATTACTGTCAAAGGCTGTTCTATGAAGCAGAATTTTCTTCATTGCTTCTAAGTCTCTAAAAAGGAGGAGACATTTTATCTAATGAGCAGTTATTACGTGAAAGATGCTACAGTGTTACTAATGATTTAAAGAAACATCTTGAGATCAGTTTTCAAGCTTTAAAATGTTTCCACCATTTTCCCCTTATTGTAGATGGAATATCAGTAGGAAAAGGGCTTGTTAACACCTAGTGTTTGATAGCTCAATTCACCCAGCAGCCTGTAATGCCAGCTCCCTTTGAGTTTTTACGGATGTTCATAATCTCACTAAGATTTACACACACCTAATTGACATCATCATGGGAGAGAAGCAGTCCGCTGCAGCATGAAAAGTATATTTGATGGGTAAATGCTCTACTAACATAAACTGATTCAGTTCAATTCAACCCCAAAACTCTCCTAGGGCTGATGCTGTGTCCACTGGAAAAGGAGACTTGCATGCATCATGGAGAAGCTACCATTTCCCCTCTGATAAAGGGAACAAAAGTTTCCAAAGTGTGCTTGTGATTGGCACAGACTGAGCCTCTTTAACCACTTCTGTTTTCAGGCAGCTGCACTTAAAAACTTACAAGATACTCAATGGCTCCATTTTCACATTTCCTTAAGCACATATTTTGTTTTAAATACTATGAAGTACAACCACTATTTATTCATAGCTTGTATGTAATTAGATAACTGACACAAGTCTATTAGTAAAGGATTAGAATCTATTTTTAAGACTAGACCTTCCTCCATACATCAGAAAGGAATAAAAACACGTACCATCAAGTTTTAGCATCAGGGCTGTTTATGTATAGATGTTTATTTTGTTGTGTTACTGTAAGACCATATTGTGGTTCATGTTATATAACATAGGGAATGGTTGCACTAAAATCCAAACATGTAAAAAATCTCTACTTACGATGGCTTTAGAAAACACTTGAAAAATGTCCAAACCTGAAACCACAGATGTGGCTTATACAAAAATGAAACAGGATGGCCATGGTAAATAAAATAATTATAAGGCAGATGATCTGGAATCTTTCTAACTATCACAAGCTGTCCCTCTAAAAATTCTTGTAAAGCTTCAGTTTTGCCTTGTATAAAAGGAGCGCTATAGAAGATTAATTCAAATTCGGGATTTCACTTCATTTGAGTGAATTGAAAAATAGACAAGTCTTAACATTGTTTAGCTTTGCTTCAGTTCTTGGATATTATATTTTTCCCCTGCCTTTACTGTTCAATATAGTTGCATCTTTTGCTAATGAATTCTCATTTTATTTCTTGTCCTCATTTTTCCCTTAGTCCTGGATGCCCTTGACTTTATCTTCAATTCCCCCTGATCACATTGTTTGCTGGGAGCAACACCTTTTATTCTGTTCATCTCACTATGGACTGGAGTTAAAAGCTGACCTTCACACTGCAACCCTCCTCAGCTCACTGCCCTCATGACAAGAGACAACAAGGTCTTGGTAATAGAAGTACTAAAAATATGAGAGAGAATTAGCAAACAAGACTCCAACAGCAATACTTATTCAGGCAACTAGAGCTGTTTCTACATCTCTAGTGCCTCAGCCAAAATCTTTACAATGGCACTACTCCCTATTTTATCTGATCTTTTTTTAGCCTAAAAAACTTGGGGCTCTAATTTAAAGTAAAGCACTGTTCAGACCAAAATCATTGGGACATTCAGAAGCAAACTAAGAGGCAGGAGTTTAAATGTCCGTGCAGGAGGTATAGCTGACGTGGACCACAGTGACACTAATAAGACCAAGAAAGACTTGAAGAAGTCATCTAATTCAGTGCTCTGCCTCAGGACAAGATCAATAACATTTCAACCTCCCTTAGATTAGTCTTTCAATCCTGGTTTGGATGACTGAGAAAATAAGTGCCTTACCCTCGATAATCTAACATAGAAGCACAATAGGAGCAAAACGAAAGAAAACTCAGACTAACAAAGGTGGAAGAGGGTTAATCAAACCTTTTCAAGCATTCAGAGGAAAAAATAATATTGTCAAAAATGTGACTCAAGTCTTATTTTATATGTGCACATTATGCTGAATCAGCCCTGTAGAATTTGGGGCCATGGGCATGAAATAAAAGCAGTCTGCTTTAGTTCTCATTTGAGCTATTTTGGAAAACTGAACTAGTGTAGAGTACAGAGAAAGCAGTTACCAGTTCAACCTGTGTAAAAATATGAAACAATTTGAGTGCCTATATTACTATATACTATGTTTGAAACGTTTTGTGAGGAATGTGTAATTTACTGTGTTTTTTCACTGACCAGACCCAAATTGAGCCCCATGTCAGGCAGCCAAGGCTGAAGTATCTATTAAAGAAAAACTGAAACTACATATTGATCTTTCCATTTTAAGCAAGGGAAAAAAATCATTTTGAAGGAAGAAATCGGAGATTGGAATAAAATCCACTGCTATTGTCCCCACATCCCACTTTGATTCCCTTGTGAAAGGTCAGGATGTGATTTGTCTTGCCCAGTGGGAACAAGCAGCAATAATCAAATACCAAAAGCACTTTATTTGTATTGACACTTTAAATTCTATTAACTCTCATTTATCTTTGTGTTTTGTGCATTAGGCAAAGTCAGGACATAGAAACACTAATCTAATTTACATATTTGGGGTTAGACATGAGTGTAGCTATTTTGCTTCCAGGAGCAATGTGAGACTGAAAACAGCTCAGTTGCCTTTGGGGGGTGCATGATCTCAGGTAAAAAAAAAAAAACAAAAAAACAACTTGTGACTTTATACCTGCTTCTCGAAGGGCCAGTGGTTCTCTACCACAACTCTGCAAACAAGAGCAGCTCAGTTCCAGCAGACCTGAAGTCTCTGCCTTGGTGCTGGTAGTTGGATTGGCTCCATTAGAAACCTTCAGATGTTTCTGAATCTCATTTCCCTGTGCACATATTATTAGGGAGATAATATGGGGAGTTAAATGTACAAATAGAGAGAGCATGTGCAGTCCTTTCCCATTAATACAGTGCTATTGTAGGGAAGCTACTCAGTCAGTAACAATAATGAGAGTAACACCTGTATGGCCCTTAGTCAAATGTCACTGATGAGGACTGGAAAGCTAACCAGTTACAAACAACCAAATGGCAAAAACCCTATGGAAGGGACAAGTTCTCTCGAGTGAGTGCCAGGAAATAATTAAAAGCATGTAAGAAACTGATGAAAGAAGAAATTTATTAAGAAGCACTTCCTATCAAGATTGCATATGAGACTGTGCTACAGTATCCTCAGGGAAATTATTGAATTATTTAAAATTTTCCTTGTAAAAGCGGTGGGGGATATCAGTTTATTACAGATTGGAATAAATGAGAGCAAACAGGCCTTTTCCATTACTAATTGCTACAAATCATGAAATCAATTCTTCTGTTTGCAGTGGTTTAGTAAAAGGAAAAGAGAATTCTAGGATTCTGTAGCAACCCAATGAGTCTTCTCAAAGACAGATGCTATTCATGAAGTTGTGCCATGACCAAGAGCACCAGGTACTCAGTAAGTAGCAAAGATGCAAATTCATTGACCCAGAAAGACTTCCATGTTCAGTGAATTGTAGAATATTTTCTATTTAAGTCACCAAAGATAAGGTAAATTGGACCTTTATCCTCAGTTTACTGATGGGAAAAACTGAACTGCAGACTGGTAAAAGACTACTCAAGATCACAGAGAAAGGCATCTCTAAACACAAGGCTGGGATTCATGAACTTCTGACTCCTAGTTCCATGACTGGACCCTTTCATTTCTGACCATCCTTTCACACAGTTGCTCTACTTCAGATTGTAGCATTGGATTTTAATGACTTCATGCTTTCCAGTGCCTTTAGCAAGCAGGGACAAGGCTGATGTGGATGCATAAACCCCTTCTGTCACTGCATGTCAGCATGTCAACCTGGGATTACAGCTGGCACTGTTTTTTCTGCAGGCAATGTGATCAGAAAAGCACAAAGCAGTTCAAGCCTGTGATCCCTCAGGACAGATGTTTGTTTGCTCATTCTTACTGTACACACATGTGTGTTTATGAGAGAGAGACAGGGAGAGGAGGACAGTTAGGGAGAGAGAGATATAGAGAAGAAATAAAACATAAAAACTCTGTTTGGCCAGGAGAACTGAAATAGAACCAGCCAACCAGGAGAGAAATGTAAATATATTAATGTCTGGGAACTCACTGCACTGTGCTGTGCAGCAGGATTCTATTTAGCCTGAGTCTCCATCTGAGAAATATTTCTCCATCCTTCTCTGCACTACATTATACAGCTACATTTGATGTACCATCAAATGGCTGAAACAATAGCAATTGGTTGGATGGGGTTTTGAGCAACGTGTTCTAGTGGAAGGTGTCCCCACCCATGGCAGGGGGTTCGGAACTCAATGATCCTAAAGGTCCCTTCCAACCGAAGTCCTTCTAAGGTTCTAATTAATCTTATGTCAGCAAAGGAGAAATTTACCAGAAATCACTGTTGATAAGGTTTATGCTTGGTACCTGGACCTCATGCAATCATGGAGCAATGGACACCAACAGATGAGAACAGCTCAAAATATCCGAAGATTCAGTCAGGATACACATGCCTGTGTGAATAGCTGTATACTTTGACATGGAATTGTTGGGAAAACCAAGCTATCAGGATATACCTATATCTCTTAGCCTGTAATTACTATTTATGGAAAATGGCTGGATGTCAAAGAAATACAGGGAAAAACACATGGATTGTATCTCTTTTGCCCCATAGTATCTCAGGCACTGGGACTCAAATGCTTGTAGTAAGTATATGAATGCAATGCCAATACTTAGGGATATTCCAGGGTTCTTAAATCAGATACCAGGTGAGAACAATTAGGCAGAAAGATGTATCAGTGCCCTATGGATACTGTATTTTGGAATATTTTAAGCAATCATTCTGACAAATGAGCAAACCTAGGACTGGGAAATCATAAAGTTCGTATCTTCATGAGTTTCAGTTTATGCCGTATTACCATTGTCAAAGGTCAATATAACTTTTCCTAGGCATTCACTCTGTGTTGCAAGAATTTATCTTACAAACAACCCTAGTCAATAAACTAAGCTCAGAGGAAAGCACTGGTATTTGAGAATCAATATCGTCAATGGAAAAAGAATCAGAGAAATAGAGAAAAATTAGAGATGACACTAAACTACCTAGGTTTTGGTTTGTTATGGTTTAAATTTGGCTGAGCAATGGAGTCACAATGCAACAAAGTAACTTCTCCAGCTGCAGAAGAAGTGGGAGTGTTTCCACACAATCATGTCTTCCTGAATAAATTAATGATGGGAAAAAAAGGAACCATTTGCTTTCTAACTGAGAAATACAAATGTAATTACTGTAGATATGATACAAACACATACAGTGTATTTGACTTCATATTTCAGATCACAAACTAAATGCCAAAGTAGGGCAATTTTTTTTTAGGAGAACATCTTTTGGGGCATATTTTTGATGTTGCCATGATGGGTTACTGTAATTCTCTGGAGCATCAGACACTTGACAGGTCTCAGACTCAATAAACTTGATTAGATGAACAATCAGGCTCTGGGAAGACAGAAGAGAATACCAAATCCAGGACCATCAGAAGGAAGTGTCATTTTGACCATTAAAGCAAATTTTCTTCTAAAGTATTGGGTATTTGTCTGTGGATTTGACATATTGGACATCTAGTCTGATTCAGGAAGATGTAAGAGTGTTGCTACACTAATTCAGCTAACAGCTGAATATACAGTACATATAATACATACCTCTGGTTTTTTGGGCAGCACCAAAAAAACTTTTACTCAAACTGTCAGTACTTTCTGGTAGTATTTTCTTTATCTAGGCTATAAGCAAAATAAATATTTTGGCTAAATTAAAACTAGTATTGCCTCTGTGTCATGTATTTGCATGTTAGAACAACCTTTTATGTGATTGTTACGTAGCAGTAATAAAGACTGCTACAGAAGAATACTTCTTTTCTCCCCCATCGGTGGGATCTTGGATGGGAATTAGATGGTCATGGCAATTTGCATGAAGATACTTTTCTGTGTCTACTTACTTCCTTAGGTAAACTCCTTCTATCAACCCTATTGCTGTTATATCGTATTGTGCTGTTTTGCTCTGCTTCGAAGACCTTACATGTCTTCATAAAGACCCATGCATTTCCCTCTTTCTTGATGCCAAGCTGACAAATTCCAGTGCTTGACAGACTGCCACTCACATGGGCTTGAGGTACCTGGTGAAGTTAAAACTACAGCTCACTCAGACTGAATGCAGTGTGTTGCAAGAGCTCAGATAAGTTTTAAGAAACAAAACAGGAGCAATAGATACTGGAAGCTGCAATATAACCACTTTTTTTGTTCATTTGTTTTCTGTCTTTTCTCTCTAATGTTCTTAGAATTTGGAAGACAGAAAATCCTTGCAGCGCTCATAAAACTCTTTGAGGATGAGGAAAATCAAAAATAAACCACAGCTTCATTTTTCCTGTGGGAAAGTGAAACACAAAATACACAGCAGTTAAATTCTAAGTGTAGTGGCTACATTTATTTAACTTTTATATCATGTCAGATCCTATCCCATCATCCAGCATGAAAACACATGCACTAACATGAGTTTTTCTGCACAAATTCCAAAGTATATTTGTTTGTTGATGACTTCATATATGGAGATTTATATGTCATTGGATAGAGGGGAACAAAACTTGAGTGTTCTTATCAGGTAGCCATATTTATCAGTTTTCCAATCCTATAAATATATTATAGATGCTATGACCCTGCAGTGACAAGCTACAATCAACTCTTGATTTCATCAACTTGTCATGCTTTAATCATCCCTCTTGGCAGATCTTTCAACATATGTTGCAGTACTACCTTCAAAATGTGCTTCTCCAATTCTGTTTTATTAACCCTGTCTTTTTATATGTTTTGGGCTCATTATGAAATGCAGTAAATCTGTCAAAGGCACTTGATATGCTATCTCCAATTCATCTTGATAGGAAGCATCTGAGAGCTCATTTAAGTCCCACAAAATGAGTACAATATGAAAAGTCAAAATCCACAACAAAGTATGTAACAAGGACCCTGGTGATCAGATTCAGCCTACAGGGCTAATCAAAAATCAGTTCTCTTGTTTCTTACTCATTGCCCACTCAAAAAAAAACATTTGGATAGGAAAATATTAAGACCACAGTGGGATCTGGTAGCACCAAGAAAAAAACTCCCTTCAACGTGCAGATCAAGCAACATATTAATGATTCCAAATCATCCAGCATAAGATGGATCCACAACTGGATTCAGCCAAACGTCTTACTATTACCTTGGTTTCAGAAGCAACATTTCAGAAGTGAAAAGGAGATCGTAACAGCCTCAAGTCTAGAAATTTTCTCTAAGGCTGCATTACTGAACATTTGTAAATCACTGAAGTGGTACAATATGAGCCATGTAGAGGTATTGTGCAGGGATAAGTAAAAACTTAGAAAGAGAACTTGTTGCAATGACTCAGACATCTCAGTTAGTTCTGCTTTTGAGTTTTGCTTGTTAATTTCACAATCAGCATTACACTTTGCATCACTGAGCTCACAAGAACTAATAATCACAACATTGCCTATTATTTACAGTATCAATGCACATGTCAGCTGAAGAATGAATATGTAGTCTTTTCCTAATTTCCCCAGTGATGCTACTATTAGACCATCTAAACTTACCTTCTTTTTCTTGTCTAATGCATTATAAGTTAAATAAAGCAAAGTTGGAAGAGGTAATATCCCATTGATAATGGTTAAAAACAGACAAGCTTTCAGAAACAGAAGATGCAAAAAAATTACATAAGGAGAAAACTATAATGCTACTCATTAAAAAAAAACCCTTTCATGAAGAACTTATATATGTAGAAATGAGGCTGTTTTTTTCAACTGCATTGGGCTGACTCATAAAAGCTATTAAGCTTCAGTAATTATGCCTATATAAGTGAAGACTAACACAGATATCACACACTATTTCTCCACAATTAAGCCACTCTTATTTTCTAGGTTGGTCAGCAGGTAGCAAAACAGAGCACAGAGAAGTTGGCTCAGTCCCCTGCTTCAGTCTTGGGAAATCAACTGTGTCCCCATGTTCAGCAATAAAGCCAGTGAGATGAACTCACAAAGAACTTGGACACAATCTTGTGAGACCTTCTGTTTTCAGTATAAGATAGGGATAATATATAAAAATCAGCAGTCATGGGTGGGAGCTGCCCTGTATGCTTTACATCAAATAAATCCTTGCTAAATTTTGTCTTTAACAACTACAACAACCACTGCATTATCTGAGGAGATTTCTCATCATAACAAGCTCTTGTGTGTTTTGTGTAATTCCTTTACAAATAACCTTGAGCCTTCTGTATGTCCTCTTAATATCTCAGGAGAGGATCTCATTTTCTCCTCCTCTCTTCCTCTCCTGCCTGCCTTTCCCACCCCCCCCCTCCTCAATTATCTCTTGCTGTCTTCTGGGTGGTTACGTTTAATCTCAGGATTAGGCAGAAGCCTGCAGTTTGCTTTGAACAGCTTATCAGCTTCCAAGAGACATTTACAGGGAGAGAAAGACTCCAGTTTTGATAGCAGTAATTGTATTTAGCTTGTAAGATACAAAGCTATTTATCTCACGGTGGGGAAATCACAAAGGGAGAGAAAGAAAATGTTGTCGATAAAGACTAAATAAAGCCAAAAAGAATGGAGAGAAGAGAGAAGAAGAGAGAAGAGAGAAGAAGAGAGAAGAGAGAAGAGAGAAGAAGAGAGAAGAGAGAAGAAGAGAGAAGAGAGAAGAGAGAAGAGAGAAGAGAGAAGAGAGAAGAGAGAAGAGAGAAGAGAGAAGAGAGTTGTCACAGTCCTTTCAGTAGAGGGATGAGGTTGGAAATGGACATCACTGAACAAAAAGATCATGCCAGTTGTGGAAGGAGACTTCATTTCCACATCTCTGGAAATGAAATCTCTTCTTTTGTTTTTCACAGAAACTTACAATAGTATCCCATCATGGATTGTGGGGTGCCATGCAATACTTGCTGCTTAAACCAACTTCAGGTTCTTTTATAAAATTCCCTTTCCATTTCACATTAGCAGTATTCAGTCAGTATTCAGTCTGCTCTCACCAAAAACAACTTCATACTTAATTTTTCCCACCGCACAACTCCTGTAAAATCTCTGATTTTAAAGTCTCTTAAGTTCGCCTACTGTATGACTTCATTTTTAAAGTGTCTACAATAGGTTTGGGTGAGTATTTATGGAAAAAAATAAGATCTAGATATTTTGAATCTTATTAGGCTGCAACCAGTTTTCTAATTTGGTACAATCAAATAAGCATGCAAGCAGGGAAGGGTTAACATCATCTCACTGAGAAATATTTAGCACTTTGAAAAAGTATCAAATGGGTGACAACAATTTAAAAAATGCCAGATTCCAAATATTCTGATACTTTTAATCACAGAATACTTTTCCTAAAGGAAGAATAAGATGGAACCAAGCTTTCAATCTTATCAAGACAAACACAAATACTTCAAGTTCTTTCTACCACCATAATTAATTCTCCATAGTTAAAACAGATGAAATGAAAAATACATCTATTTTTCTACATTATAGGGATGTAGTATATCATTTCAGGTGTCCCAAAATATGTCTCAAAATCGTGAAATTTTCTCAAAGACGAGAGATCACAAAGTGAAAAAAAAAATTGAGAAAAACTGACAGTCATGAGATTCTTTCTATAGCCTTTGTTGCATCACCTTTCACTTAAATGCAAAACTCTAACCTCTGCCTGACATTCTCTCTTTCTTTGTGAGCAAGTAGTTTAGACTAGAGTATTTGGAAAGTAGCTACAACAATTATCTAGCTCAATCAGGGCTGGCCAAAAGTCAAAGCATGTTCTTAAGGGCATTGTCAAAATGCCTCTTGAACACTTAGGGGCATGAGGCCTGCTGACAATCTTTCTAGAAAAATGGTTCTATTTGACCAGTCTCTCAGTAAAGTAATGCTTCCTAAGATCTATTGTGAACCTCTAGCACAGCTTTGAAACATTCCTACATGTCCCATCACTAAGTACCATGGAAAAATAGCTCAGCACCTATCTCTGCTTCCACTCCTCAGAAAGCTGTAAAGAGCAATGTCACCCCCAGCCTGCTTTGCTCCAAACTCGATGACCCCGACGTCCTTAGCCCCTCTCCCTAGGACATGCCTTCCAGCCCTGTCACCAGCTTTGTTGCTGTCCTCTGGACATTTTCATGGATGTTCACATCCTTCTCAAATTGTGGAGCACTACTGTGAGGTCTCACCTTGCTGAGACCACACCAATGCTGAATAGAGCAGGACAAACACTTCTTTTGACTGGCTGGCTGTGCTGGCTTTTATGATCCCCAGGACATGGTTTACTGTTTTCACTGTCAGGGTCCACATATTATTTACACTGAGCTGCTGCCCACCAGCACCCCAGATCCCTTCCTTCGGGGCTGATCTCCAGCCACTCCTCTCTTAATTTCCAATAATGCCTGGTGTTACTCTGCCTCAGGTGCATAATCCAGAATTTGTTCTTGCTTAATTTTATCCCATTAATTATTTTCCAAAGCTCCTATCCCCTAGAATCCCCTGTAAGGCCTCTTGTCCCTTGAGGGGGTCAACAGCACCTCCTAGTTTAGTCTCATTAGCAAACTTCCTCCATCTACTACCTTCCCTTCATCCATGAGATAGGTGACCTTACCATAGAAGAATAAATATATTGAATAGAACTGTACCAAGAAATGTCCCTGAGGAACAGCTCTGGTGACCAGTTGCCAGGCAGATGTAGCCCCATCCACCACAGCCCTTTGAGCTCTGCAGTTCAGCCAGTTCCTAACCCAGCACAATGTGTATAATTCATCCCACAGCTGGGCATCTTGTCTGGAATGGTGCTCTGAGGGATGGTATCAAAAGCATTACTAAAATCCAACAAAAAACTACACCTGCTGCCTTCCCTTCATCCATGAGGCAGGTGACCTTACAATAGAAAGACATAAAATTAGTTACATGGAACATTCCCCTTGTGAACTCATGTTGAGTGTGCTTTATGACTGCATTGTTCTTTAAATGCCTTTCAATAGCATACAGTATAATCATCATAATTTTTCCAGGATCTGAGTTTAGACTAACAGATCTAGAGAGCTCCCTGTATCTTTTCTCACACCCTTCTTATAGCCTGGAATAGCAGTGGCTAGGTTCCAGTCAGCAGGGACCTCCCCAGACACAAGACCCTTGTTAGATAATTGAGAGGGTCCAGCTGCTAGCACCCTTCAGTATTCCTTCACTTAGCTGGAAAAATTATTCAAAGAAGCAAGTAAGAACTCAGCCAGTTTTCCTCCCTATCTTACATAAAGTGTACGGCACAAATCAAGGTACTTCAGATCTTTCCACCAAGCAAATGAAGAAATACATTTTAGCAAGGCAAGGTTGATGCCTTTCACATTTTAGATAGGTAGGAGAATCTATCACTTTGACCTGTTTCTAAAGAGCTTATTGTTTTAGACAAAGACTTTGTCTCACATAGACTAACAAAGATGTAGTTCAAATTGGATTGCTTTAAAATGAAATTGAAAGAAGAAGATATGCCAAACAGGTCAGGAACATTCAATCCTTGGAACTGGAACTACTCTGAAAGAAAATCCCAGCACAGATACCAGGGTCTCAGAATCAGCTTTTTGTCTTACAGGTATACACTTATCTGGCCAGAGCAGTCAGTTCTGCTGCCAAGAGCTAACTGTCCAGCTTTTCCAGAAATAGAATTTCCTCTCAGAAATGTACTTCAGAGACCAAATGAAGCAGGGGCATAGAGGATGAAATATTTTTTTTCTTTTATCCATAGCAAAAAACCTGCAGAATAATGTAATTTGAAAGGGCAAAGACTACTACAAAAAGACTGAGAGATAACTCGAGAATGATAAAGGGGAAAATATAAAATATATGCTGTATGGATGAAATAATGAACCCTGATAATAATCCAGTTGTTTAATACTGTCTTATTTCTTGTTTCTAAAATGCATTAAAAAACCCAGGCTACACTTGTCTTGCTGAATCATACATTTCTTTAAATGACAGCTCCTTCCTACCTGTTGCTTTCTTTCCTTTAATCCTCTCCTTTAAAACATTACTTTAATAAGATTTTAATTTTTTATCATGGAAACTCTTATTTCACAGTTTCTCTTTACCTAGTTTTGTTGTTGTGGTTTTTTTTTTTTCCTACTGCAGAAAATGTAGTTGGTGCTTGGATGAATGAACAGGAATATCAGGCTTGTTTTGACATACATTACAAATGTGGCATCACACAAAGTATTTCTTTACAGGGAAAGACAGTGAACAGACTAAAAGAAACTTGTCCTGCTTAAGAAATAATGAAAACTTAGGGACTGAGGTATCCCAGTTCTGTGTAAAAACTGAAGATTGATTTCTAACTATTCTGAAAATTTCTGTAAGCTGTCTCAAATTTGATGGGTTTCATTTTAATCAAAATGCAAATATGTCAGATGCTTCCTCTTCCTGAAGTCTGGGTCTAAAATTACTCAAATTTCATCATTAAACAATTTATTTAAATATAGAGAAGGCTCTCCCCAGGAACATAAAAGCAGGAAAATAACAATGACCAAGCACAACCTGTTTTCGGGGAGATACTTAAAAGGATGAAAGCATGAGAGACAACATAGAAAACTGTACTTTAGACTACAGCAAAAGTTGTATACCCTGACTGAGAAAAATGATATCACATTGTGACAACCAAGTTAATGAATCAAGCATGAAGAAATTGACTATCAGTACAGCCTATGGAAAAAGCCCATCTCCTTATTGTGTTCTTGAGAGAGAGGAAAAAGGGCAAAATTAATGCAAATAAATCACAAACAGCTCAATGGTTTTGGCTGAACCACAACATCTGAATTGTAGACAGCAGCCTCTGTGCTCATGCTACTTCTTTGACATCTCCCAGTTCTCAGGAGCTTTGTCTCAGATACCTTATACTGGGCTACTGTTCTGTCTTACTGTCCAGTAAAAGAAACTCTGGTACTTTGAAATGGTACCAAAGATGAGAGATCATCCCTAGTAATTTGGATTATTTCAGTCACAAAGCCAACTTTAGCTCCAAGTTAATTCTCTCCTTTACCATTTTTCTCTAACCCTTTTCCTTATGAGAAAGTGCAAAGCTCATGTTGCAGGTGACTGGAATGCAATTGGATGCCATAAAACCCAAAATGTCAGTGCCTGAGTTGTAAGTTTGCTGACATTCTATTTTCCTTGTCTTTTATTTCAAGTTGCAAAAATACAGCTTTGGAGCCTTTTAGTCCCATTGGGCTAGTTTCAGTTAATTTCAATTTAACTAAAGACTGTATTTTAAGGAAAGACAATATTCTCTCACTTTGCTCATTTAATGAATATCCAACTTTTATTTGTACTTTTCATTGAACAAGTAATTATGAGTCTAATGTATAATCCTTCCACAAGTAATAAGACTCAGAGAGGAACATGGAAATACCATTCAGAATGCAGCCCTGACTGAAGATTGCACCATGTGTGATGACAAAGAAAGTACATTAGATAGTTTATAAAATTTGTAAACATTAGGGTATAGTACTGTGTGGAAAACCAAGCACACACAAAATTGTTTGTTTTACAGACAATGCAGTGTGCCCAAGCAAGCATGGTCTACAAATACAACGTTTGCTAAACACTACAAATAACTGTGTTTCCAGAATTGACATGATGCTATGCAAAACATAGGGGATTACTCAGCTACTATCACTCATGAATTTAAATTTTCAGCAGGTTCCAGTTGAAACACACTGTATTGGCCTGGGTCCATCCAACCACAAAGCCTTTACAGAACTGAATCTCTGCTGAACACAGGTTTGGTCTTGCAGTCAGAGCAAAACACAATAGTGCAAGTTTGGTTTGTGAAAGACAAATAATTAATTTTAAATGCTCCTGTTCAGTCTTTTTTTTTTAAACCATTGACTGCACAGAAAATGGGACTAATAAGTATTGGTTTCCTGTAATAATTGGTTCATTGAATCTTTTCTGAATCTTAGGTATTCATAATGCCACTCTATTATATGGATATTCTGGTATTTAACATCAAGTCACAGTCCTTTCCTTTGGGAAAGCTGGAACATTGCCCTCCTCTGATGTTGGTTTTTTTTTTTTTTTTTTTTTTTTTTTGGTTGGTTGGTTTGCTTGGGGTTTTCCCACAGCAATGCAATATTTTCTGGATTTTTGCCAATTTTTTTCCATTTGGCTAAAATATTGGTTTGAAAGAAGTAGGAAATAAATAAGGGAGAAACCTGCACACACGAAGTATGGCCCCATAAGCCTTATTTTCACAGAGATAGGCTGAAAAATTCATCATCTACAAACAGACAAAAATTGAAATACGTGCACAGAAAAGAAAAGGTGTCTGGAAGATAGAGGTGTCCTTTTTTCTTAGGGTACAACTACACACACTCAATACTAGCCCAGAACATAAGATTAATGCTGATTCCATAAAACCATACATCTTCTAATGAAAACACAGAAATATCTTTAGCCAAGGCAGAAGCCCAGGGTACTGAGGTAGTCTCTGAGCGTGATTTATTTTCCCTTAAAAAAAAATAAAATCTCTAAAGCATTGAGCTGAATATTTTGTTTCTTTACACCAGAGAATTACTACAACAAGCAATATAAGAAGAAAATTTATTCATAGGATTTGTAGTGACTGTAATTGGCTGCCAACTGGATTGGAGGTATTTTACAAAATAATTGATGAAAGGAGCAGAAAAAAGATCCTCAGTTGGACCTTTCCTCTCAATCCAATGGATAGCAGAGCTAGAACCTAACACAGCATATCTGCCATGGCATTCTTCAAAAATAATTTTTTCACAGAAATAAGATTAGTAATTGAAATGTATCCTTTTGCATACACCTCACAAAACACTGACAAAGGGACATATGCAGTAGAGAGCAATATAGCACAGATGACTCACATTTAAAAATGTTCCTGTGTGGTTTCTGAGGGAGTAGAAGAGATTAAGTCATCCCCTTGGAGTAATTTATTAGTATAATGTCACATAAATTAGTATATAACCTCAAATTAGGATATTTCCAAGAATTTAAGTTTCTTTTGAACAATTCCTATACCACTATCAAGAAATCTTCCTGAGTTACTACTGTACAACCCAGAAATAAAGAACTGAATGTTTCTTAGACTCAGTATTAAAAACCAAGATCATGGCTTGACCTTAGGCAACAGATGAATAAGAGGAACATGGTTAACGCTGGAGTCCTTTCCTTGTGTTCATTCTTCCTTTTATAACCATACACATCATCACACCTCAGCTATCTAATGCACTGTCAGCAGCACAAAAAGCAATCTGTTTTTCACTTGGAGTAAGTTTGATCTTTCAGCATGGTGACAAAGTATCATGACATTGTGATTTGCCAGTGGTGGGATAAAACATCTGACAGTGTATCAAGAGCCAGTTATTCACTATTTCTGGTGGATTTAGGGTGATAATTTCCAAAGACACTGAATTTTTCCACTGCATTTTGACAGAAAGTCAGCTAGGAGTTGTCAGTTTTGGTTAGATGGTGTGTTAACCTTTGTATCTGCAAAACTAAGAGAGAAAGTGAAATTCAGATAAAAAATTATGAGGCAAGCATAAGGTCTGCTCAAATACTTCCTTAATCTTCCATATTCCTTAAATTTCTACTCTATATTTATATAGACAGTATAAATAGAATCACTGCTCCTTTTCATAAAATCTGTTCAAAATCTTTCTACCCTAAATATTTAGAAAATATCACAAGTAGCAAAACCAAGTTTGTCATTGAATGGCTTTGTAGAACCAGGATTCACTTAGAGACCTCTGAAATAGCATGATCTATGGACATCATACCACACAGCTGGCATGCTTATTCTTCCAGTGTAAAGGACAATTAATTTGTTTTCCCAGAGATAAGATATACATCACCAGGCTCGTGACTTTATTGTCGGGATGAAGCAAAAAAGACTTATGTAGCAACCAGTTGTTATTAAACATTAGGTTATAGGTACAGATAACACTGAAAGAGAAAAACAGGAAGAAAAATATATGTACCTGTGGGGTAGTGTTCATTCACTGGCCAGCTGTCAACCTGAAGCGTTGCATTGCCACCGTTCCTGGTAAAGCGCACTACATGGTATTTGCCATCGTTTACAGGTGTGCTTTCCTCTTTAATAGAGATGTCCACTGTGCCAATATTGAAGACTACACCAATCTTGCCTTGCTCCTGAAAGAAGAAAATAAACAAATGTTTTAAAATTGCTGCACTTAGCAGAATGTTCTTGGCCTCTAAGTCTCTAGTGGGTAGTTCTGCCGGTAGATGGCACTGGAGAATACACAGAAGTGTCATTTTGAGCTTCATCAGGACACATTTCATTGGTTCTGCTTCAATGCAAACACTTTCTTTCACACTGTTCTTTACAGCATTCACCTGAAGACAGTGACTCATTTGTTCCCATAAAACATCACAGAAGACAGGTGAGAAACCAGGCAACAAAAATCAGGAGATGTGGATAAAGAGTTATTTGAGCAACGTCTCTACTGATTACTACTAGTCACTTGTTACATAAAATGCAGCCACAGACAGGCTGTTATCTCAAAACCTGTTTTGTTCTGTTATTCTTCTTGGGAAACAATACAGTCTTCACTCCCCAAAAAATAATTGTGGGATCCAACAGGAAGAATGCAGTTAGAAGATGAATGGAACTCAAAGGGAGCAGAAATGTCATTAGCTGACTTAGAAATCTGGAGGGAAGCTACCTAAAAGACAGAAGCAGCTCATCTAATTTTTCTCCATCACACACCAAGCAGTGCCTTACCAATAAAGCAGTGTTTTCCCAAAATTTTGCACCAGTCACTGACTGAAAGGGAAGAGCAGGCAAAACCTGTTATAGTAGCCACAACACTTCCTTCTGCAGGTCCCCTCAAGTAATGACCATATTTAATGACTTTAGGTTGCAAAATACACCCAGAGTATACTCTGATTAGATATATGCATTTAATACTACTGATTTAAACAGTGACAGAAATTTTCATCACTGTACAATTAAGAGAAATTCATCTTCACTCAGTAAGGAGAGGCACAGTATGCTGGTGTCAAGAATTATGAAGGCATATTATGTGCATATTATGACACTGTACATATCCAAAACTGGTACCAACAGGCAGACCTAAAATGTATCATATAGGAAGTCAATGCATTTTCTAGCTATCCATACTATAAAATTGAAACAACAACAGAGAGTAGATGGCCATCATCTACGAAAAGATATCTTCCTTGAAAAAAACTGAGGTATAATAAAGGGTCACAGGACAATTCTGCTCCATTTACTACCTTACATATCTGCTTGAAGGGCAGAGGATCCCATTCTTCAGGGCTGTTACCCTAACTTTACTACATTCACATTAGCAAATCTTGGCAATAGGAAAGAAATTTCTCCTCTTGTACTTGATGGCCACCTTGGATTCCTCTCCTGGTATCAAAAAATCTTTTTCTGAAAGTTTCACTGTGTTTCAATTTCTCAGAGAGGTCTTTCTGATTCCTGATTTACCTTACATTTCAAAGCTTATTCATACCAAAGTACTCATCACAAATTCCTTGTATCTTCAATACCCTTCTTTTTTTTTTGACATTTTCTTCCTAACGCCAAGTTTCCTGTTATCAGACTACATCACTGTTTTAGGAAAGGAAAGAAAACAGTCCTGTAGCTGAAGAGGTCATGAACAGTGGTTCAACTACTTGAAGCTTAGCACTGAAAGAGTAAACATTGTGGTTTTTCTCTCATTAAAACAGTAAATTTTACACTGTGCTAAATGTATGCTGGATAGAAAGTTTCATGTGCATTCATAGTGTTATTCTGTGAAGGGACTTTTCTTCAAGATATCAATATCATCCTTTTCTTTTTACTGGACCGTGAGGTAAGTGGATTGCTGTTCCCAGCAGATGCCTGAAATCAGATGCCATTTGGAAACAACCAATGTTTCTTCTCTTATGCTAGCCCAAAAATAAGTGAAATTTCAGTTAACAAAGATTTATTTCAGATAAAAGCATTGCTGGCACATCTTTACCACTTTGACACATGAAGTAAGTGATCTCCCAACACTGTTTTAGTGAATCTTTTGCTGGCAACCATATAATTATCTTTACCTGCATAGCAATTGCCAAAGAATACATGAGTAATTTTTTCCTCAAAGACTCAAATAATATATAGTGACCAGGTAACCTGGCTACTGATATTGTGGTTTTACAAGAGATTGCCTTACAATCAGCATCCTGGATGACTTCTCATATTGCTTTTTAATTGCCATCAATACATCAAGCTTCTTTGGCAAACTGTGGCTGCTCTAAGAAGAGTCCACCTTAGTGAAGGTATAGCATGAGTAGGTACGATGAAGACCTGCACCTTTTCTAATGGAACAGATTAGAACCACCACCACAGAAGAGGATTTAAAGGTATTCTTCAGAATGAAAGCTGCATACCTTCAAGCCTACAGGCTTAATGAGGCAAAGGTAAAAACTTGAAGGTGGGGGAAAGGATGGTGGGGAGTTCAATTAATCTCTGCAGAATGAGAAAATGTTTCTGATTTCTCCTCGGAGGAAAAGGAGATAGCACCTTTCACCATTTCCTTTCTGAAGGCTTGAAGGAAAGGACCTATTTAAAGAGCTAGTGATAAGAGGGCAAACTGGGAAAGAGATAAGATTCTGGAAGCAGAGGACTGCAAAATGCCAGTGGCCTTCAGTCTGATGGAGAGAAGAGGGAAATGAGCAAACTGGTGCCTTCCCCATCCCAAGAGGCATCCCCTCCCACAGCCATTAAGAAGCGCAAAAAAATGTCTTAAAATAAAATCATGGTTCTTGTGGACAGTCTACTCCAGCTCTCTTCAGATCACTCTTGGGCAGAGCTCCCTGTGACTCTGTGACTCAACTTTTGCAGAATCATAACTTCTGAGACTCTTATTTGGACTAAGTAGGAACTTGTCATGAAAATGGTTTTGTTCCAACTACCAGAATAAAACACAACACGTCAAAGGCACTGAAGCCAAAGTGCACACACAGACCCCAAAATACAGTTTATTTATGATATTTTTAATCTCCAGGGCACCAGGCACTATAAAAAAATTAACAATTAGTTTATGCATTCCTGTCAGATGAAAAAAAAAGAAAACAAAGCACAGAGAAAATCCTACAGCAAAGAACAGTGAGCATGGACACAAGGGGCAAATCCACAATTTATTTTCAACATCTCTTCAATTCCAGTTTCTTGCACTACAACTTTTCATTAAAAACAGCTTTTACCAAGACCTTCCTCTAAATCTGAAAGACAAGCTTTACCATTATGGTTTAACATGTCATGATGGACATAGCCTTTCATTCCTTTCCCCACACATTCAGCTGGTGGATTTTCTTTCCATAACCTAAAAAAGGTATTAACTAGACCAGTAAATATGTGACAAGATTTACATTTGAGCCACTACCTATAAAATTTATTTTGTAACTATAGGAAAAAAAAAATCCTAACTATACAGCAAGGGACAAGGTGAATACAGAGCTACACAAAACAAACAAGTTAGGTGGTCCAAAAGGGTTTGAGAGAATTTTAACAGAAAGTGCAATTTTTTTCCTCTCTATATTGGTATTCAGTGAGTGCCCCAAAAAGTTTCCATGGAAAGGCGACCATTAATTAATGTTTTTGAAACCTCAAAGTGACATCAGGTGCTGGCACTATGTCTTGAAAAACTGAAACCATTTTATTTATAAATAATGAAGTGAACTCAGCATTCAATCTATCTTACTTTTTCTCTTCTTTCTTTACGGCTACTGTGCCAAAAAGGATTTTTAATGTTTTTTCAAGAATTTGTCTTGTGCTGATTGGTCCCATAAAATTGCTGCCCTCAAAAGCCACATTACCACTTCATTCCTTATAGTACTTCTGGAGATAAACTTCTGCCATTATGTCTCTAAGAATTTAGAAATATAATTATGATCACATAATGGAATGGTTGTAGATAAGTTAAAAGAAGAAAAAAAGCACAAAAAACTGAAAAAAAATTGTACAAGGCTTCTCCTTCACCTGTCTACTCTACACAGACTCCTGGCAACAGTTTGTTATATGCACAATTACCAAACATTTTCAACATTATTAAAGGACACGAGAGCTAATCTACAGCCTGGATCAGGACATTAGCAATTTATTACTTGCCCTGAAGCATTGGTTCACTTTGGGCAACCTTTTCTTTTACCTTTCTGTAAACTAGATTCTTTATCTGTGACAGAGGAGTTATAGACACCTATCTTTCCAAGCTGTACAAGCCCTGAAAATCCAGATATATTTCACTTAAACACTGATTATATACTGCCAATCCAAACATTTCAGCCCTGAGAGCAACTACAATCTGAGTGGAGCAGGTCTTAAGCTGTCCTCAGCTTCTACATTCAACTCCTTCAAAATCTGTTCCTTTCCTCTGAAGGGACCTCAGAACAGGTCTGAGGTCTTGCAGTTTAGCAGGTATGTTTTAACTTTTGTTTCCCTTCATTCAAAGAGAAACAGAGCCTGTCCTGTGTGCAAATTGGTGGACCTTTGCTTTCTCCATGCCATGCCTTTACATTTTGAAGGCATCTGTCTTTATGTAGCAGACCAGGTAGGAAGAAAGTGAAATGGGGTTGGCAGTGACTTTGTAAGATGAGCAGTTAGAGTGCACACATACATGAACAGCCAAGCACAGCAGTTAGATGGTACACATACATGAACCTACATGAACAGCCACATGCACTCTGTGCTCTGAAAAGGGCTTTACTCTAAGGTTCTCTTTTTCTAAATCTAAAATTTAAATTGTCCACATGAAAAGTATATATTTGTTCTCTGCATTCAGAAAGCATTTCATTTCAAAAACCAAGGGAGAGAACTCCAGGCATAAAGACAGATCCTACTCTCAGCTGCATAAATGTGAATCAATAGCAATTCTATTGAAGAAACTCAATTCCTACTGAAGCAAGTGGAAGCAGGGTTTATCCCAGTATCTTTTTGTGTTGTTTTAATTATTTTTCTGAAGCAAAATGTAAAATTAAAGGAAGCATTTATAAAACATACCTGAAATCTGACTATAATCCCAGGCTGTGTTTTCTCGCACTCATTTTATTGTATAATATTTAAATAGCGACTGCTGCACGTACTGCCTCCTCCTCCCACACTGGCTGGTTCCAGCATGGCTAGACACCAGCCCAAACCTGGCAGACAACACTCCTGGCTACTCCATCCTGCAGATCATAGCTGATTTTGCTGCTCTCATTTGAAATTGATACAAGCTCTTTTAGTAATACAACAAGCCATCTCATGCTGTAGGAAGGTTTAGTAAACTTTCCCTCCCCCCCCCAAAAAATGCCACACACATACACTTCAACTGCACTACCCTCTAAATTCAGGAAAATTGCCTTGGTTTTATATAACCCTGAGAACTGCATTTCCTAGAATGGCTTGCTTCTTCTTAGGCTCCTCACAGTTGCAGTCTATGTTTTTAAAAAGAGATTGAACTTTTATTTCTTCCTCTTTGTTTTCACTTCTTTCTTTAAGATTTTCTTTGCTTGATTTCCTTTGGGGTTTTGTTTGCCTAGTTGTTTTTTATTTTTGCTCTGCTTCAAACTTGATTCTGAATGTTAGTCCCTCTGAATGATTGCTCACTCTCTGTGGTTTAGGAGGCTTTTCAGAACAGTGCTAAATGCTGCAAGTTATCCAGGAGAACTGAAGGTATAGATGCATATTCCACAGAGGACACTCATTCCTTACTACAACTACAAATCACTTGATGTGAACTCACTGTAAACAAAGTCAGAAAGTTCCTGCTGATTTGAAAGGTAGTAAAAACCAGCATTGTCCTTAGAGGGCCCTTCTGGGCCGTGGCTAGAACTGAACGCATGGCTGGACAGATCTTTCTGGTACACATGTATCAATGGATTTTAGAAGGGCAAGTATTGGAACCTGTATTCAGCACAGAGTATAAGGCAGTTAGTTCTACTCTTCTCTGCCTGGCCATATTCAGTACTGTTTTTAATATCACTGAGAGGTAAGTCTGAAATCAGGATTCAATATGCAAAAAACTTCAGGCCTCAGCAAAAGGAGAGTTTACTGAAAGAAGCCTGCCTTTTTCCAAACAGTGACAGCAGGGGAAGAACACTCAAGAACCACCCTGGCAAATATGAGAATCAACAAAAACAGCAAATGATCTGAGAGAAATGACAGGCACTGAAGTGCCACTGGCTTGGAAGTTTTTTGATCAGGGTGCCAACACTTCACAGTTATCTTGAAACAAGGAAAAAATGTTAAGGGGAAAGGAAATACACAAGTCAGGTAATTTTGATTTTTAAGGGCTGTTATAAGAAGCAGTAGGTAATTTTTTGTTATATACTGTTACTGCTTCTTTAAGGTGCTCAACCAGATCTATTCAATGCCAGTTAAAACCTATTTATCAGAAAGAATCACACACACAACAGAGGATAAATATATATACAAATTATTACCCTTTGGGGGCATGGTTTTTAAAAGAAGCAGTTCTCAGTGATACATAATTTATAAGGCTAGAAAGGACAATTGTTATAATCTACTCTCCTCTAAAATTTTATAGGAGGTCATATATCTTGCCTAAATTGATTCTTTTATAAACTACAGGATATATTTTAGAGCAACATTTGTGATTTGCAGCTGAATAAAGAAATCTAGGATTCATTACAGTTGCTACTTTGATGGGATTGGCATAGTGTTGAAAACGGTCAAAAAAGCAAGTGGAATTCAAGAATTATAATGAAAAAGAAAAATGTACAAAAAGAAAACCTCTATTATAAGTTAAAGGTGGACCTTTGACTTAAATTCTTGAACACAGTGCATAGATCTTTACAGGCTATCTCAAAAAGAAAAAGAGGAGATATAAAAGGTTCCAAAAAGTAGTACACTTGAAACTGTGTATACAGCCATGAAGCAATGATTCAGCACTAGCTCAAAGAACTACAAATATCTAAAAAGAAAACATTTGACAATTATGTTTAAGAAAAAAAAAGTACCAAATTCATGGGCAGAATCAAGAGCCATTGAATACAGCAATATGAATATAACCTTGTGCTCAGCTCTTCCTGAAAAGTAGATCAGTATTGTTTAACTGTTACTGCCTATACTGAAACACCATCTAGCATCATACTGCCACAAATGACTTGTAAGTCTGTGATCAAGCCAAAATTTTCTTGAATGTTGCTACTGATTCTTGTCATTTTAAGAAGTGGTGAAAAAATTAAATTGAGAAATATTAATGAAAATCAAATCTTTTCCATTGAAGGTTTAGGAAAGATAGCTTAGATAAACATCTGTCACAGCCACACACAATGCCTTTAGTCCATCCTCAGAGTAAAAAAAAAGCTACAGCAAAAGACTTAGCGTTCCAGCTTCATCTTTCCTTGACTGCAAACTCTCTCAGTTTTATAGTGCGTAAGAGAAACTCAGCTCTCCCAGTTTCCTGCTTAAAAGCAGGTTCTCCAGTCTTTCTTTCATTCACACTTCTCCATAGCACTGAAACTCCTTCAGTTTACTTATACTTTTATTTCAAGTGGAGATACCAGAAATTTTTAACTTTAGTTTACAGAAATTATACAATCTTACCAAGGAGGCTCGTATTTGAGGCTTATTCACCATGATCAACAGTTAAATTCAGGAGTGCTGTCTGGGAGTGCTCCTTGTATTGAAAGATGATCTCTACTCTTTGGGTGGAGACACATTACATTATTTGGCTAAAGTAAAATTTATACCAGTTTCCTTGTTAAGAGTTTAACAAATTTTCCAAACTGTCCTTCATTTTTTGCCAGTTGAAGGTTTGTGTGAGACACAGATGGTAATATAATACTTCTCCAATGGCCCTTACTACAAGAAATTGTAGCACAGCCATACACTGCTACTAAAGTATGTCTTACTCCTGGTCTTGAACATTTTTTGACCAAACACCTTTGCAATATTACAGAAATAGAGCTTTGTTTGCCAGTGGGATATGAAACTGCCATTCTCTTGGTTTAATGTTACTCAATCGCCTTCTCTCCCTGCATCTTTCTGTCTTTCAATCTTTGTCTTTTGTCTAATAAAAGTTTATTTTATAAACAAAACTACCCTGAAGAAAATAAAATAAAAAAAAAAAAAAAAAAAAAAAAAAAAGCTCAATTCTGTGACAGTTCTACCAGGGTCAGGAGTGACTCATTATATGTACAACAACACACACAAGATATTTTCACCAAGAAAAGACATAAAATGTAGAAGCTGCTTGCTTATTTCAGCCTAGATACCCTGCATCAGATAAGAGCTTTACACATCACTGAAGCAGTTTAGGTAACATTAACACATAACATCAGCAGAATTACACTTAGGAATTAATTTTACACCCAAAGCTCACATATTTCATGTAAGGTGATAGCATTAGTACAGATTGAGACATTTAAATTTTAACTCACTCATAGAGGTAATCAAGATTAGTTAGATAGAGTACAGGGTTGAAAGAAAAGATTTTGCTTTTACTGCTGGTCTGCTGTACCTTGAAAAAGCCACTTTAATTTCTCTCTCTCCAGTTTGCCTTTTTATAATGTGAAGTCACATTATCAAAAGGCTTATCAAACAGTATAGTTGTATGTTATCTGCCCCAGTGGAGTCCTGGTATCCAGTGGGGCCTCCAGATGTTGTTGCAGTACAGTTAATTAATATCAAGCAGGGTATCCTGCTTTACATTATCATCATAGTCATGATGAGGCTTGTACTAAGCTTACCCGAAACCTATTTCCTCAAAATCTGGGGAATTCTGTGGCACATCTAGTTGCTCTTGTATCTGATACCTGCCAAGCCCAGTAATCAGTGATATTCAGCAGTTTTAGAAGGGAGGCTTCCTTCCGTGCTATTCAGTGCCTACGACGCAGTGCCCAATTAAATCTTTATTCCTGTTACCTAGGATAGCACCAGTACACTGCCACTCAATTAACAGGCAGTAAAATGTTTCAAGAAACACATGCAGGTGTGTTTAGGCCACACAATTTCCAAAAAGCCATGGTTATTACACAGCTGGTGGAACTCCAACCACGAGGCTGCTAAACCCCGCTCATTTAGGGATATCATACTGCAAGTAAAGAAACAGAAATGAGCAGCATGCTGAAAAGGGGCATTTTCTAATGAAAACAAAATGCAAAACAGATTAAAGGGGTTGATACCTGTCTATTGGTTCACTAGCAAATACATTATTCAGACGGCTAATTTGTTCTCACAGATTAAAATACACATCATAAAAATATGCCCTATCTGAGGGTGTGAACTCCAACTATAATTAGGATTAAATATTCTGACAGTGTCTTCTGAAAATATAAACAGTATATCCTGAAAAGTTTTGTGAAATTATACCTTGTAGATATGATCCTGCACTAGGTCAGAAACAGGAACAATTCTGAATGTTGACAGGAGCTTCAATTTTCTCAGAGAAGTGAACCAATGCATATTGTATGCTGCATTTTAAACCTGAAGTATGTTTAAGCTGCTGCACTCTTCCAGAATTATAGAAGTTCACTGATTAAAAGTAGGCCTTTACCTTTCTAAGAGCTGCTCTGCAACTCATTCTTCAGATAAAAACATGACCAGCTGCTAAAATGTCACATTCACTCAATAAAGAAATTACTGCAGTAGCAAGACACATTTTAGTAGGGCACAAGAACAAGGAACTTGCTCCAAAGCAGAGATCTTCCAGGAGAAAATATGTCCATCCAACTCACAACATCTCCCCTGGGGTTTCAATCCACTGGACAACTTTGCCAACAATTTGTGCTGGCAGAAGCTAAAGTGGCAGTCATGCTCTAGTGGTTTGAACCTCACTGGACACCAGATACTCACCAAAGCCTCTCTATCACTTCTCCAATTCAGCAGGACAAGGAGAAGAAATAAAATGAAAGGCTTATGAGTTGAGATAAGGGCAGGGAAGGATCACTCATGAGTTGCTGTCACCATCAAAACAGTCTCAACTTAGGGAAATTGGTTTAATTTATTACCAACCAAATCAGAGTAGGGTAATGAGAAATAAATCTTAAAAACACCTTCTCCTTGACTCTCCCTTCTTTCAGGGCTTTACTCTCGAACTCTCTACCCTCTTCCTGCAGCACTATGGGCTTCACCATGGGCTCTATCCCACTGCCATTGCTCCTGCTCAGCAACTTTTCCCCCCTTTTAAACTATGTTTTCACAGAGGTTTTACCACTGTCGCAGATGGCCTTGGCCAGCAGCAGGTCCTAGTCTTGGAGTTGGCTGGCATTGGCTCTGTCAGACAGCTTCTTACAGAAGACATCAAAACCCTGCCATGCAAACCCAATACATACACAAAATATGGAATTAAAGATCTGATACTTACAGGCCACGTGGAATAAACCATGTACTTTAACTACTTGGCTTTCTTATCAAAAGCATTGGTACAACTGTGAGATGTCAGCGAGCTGAAGGCACAGCATATATTACTCAGTAACAGCAATCAGAGCTGTCTCCACTTAACCAACAGAAAAGTGAACATTTGTCAAGAAGATGGCATTAAAAAAGGACTCTGCATTCCAACAGGAAAGGTGATCACAAATACCAACTTGCCACCCTCCAATTAACCCAAGTGCAATAGCTGTAGAAGTGCAAGGGGTGAAGAGGCTTTGGACACAATTAATCTATTTAAACTTGGTTTTGCCTAGAGTATATTTTTTTGCAAACTCTCTTCTCTTAATCATAAATTATAACCTAGTGCTTCAGAGTGGTCTGAAAATTTGTATTTAAAGGTATTATATGACTAAGCACTATATACTACTACACTTTCCTTTCTTTGTGTTTTCTTTACAGAATTTTAATAGAATAGAATTCTAATAGAATTTAATGCATCCAGGGCCTGTGTTCTATGTTCCTTTTGAAATCTATGAACAGATTCCATAAACTGTATAATATCAACAGCCTATTGTAACCAAAGTAGTCTTTACTAGACAAGCAAGAAGTTTGAACTAAGGTTCAATAGGTCTCTCCAATCCAACAAGAAAAAGAGGGAAATGTGAGGATTTGCAAACACAAACAGTACCTGGATTCAATAACAGCTTATTTCTAGTTTTTCAAAGCTTGTTTTCTTAAAATGGCAGATTTTTTTTAAAGTTAGTATAATGTGGCTTTTGAGATGTGGCTGGATTCCAGCTGAAGGCTTTCCTAATTCTGAATTAAAGACGTTTCCTAAGATTTTTAACGGAAGCAGAACATTAAAAATACATGAACACTGCCGTATAGGAAACTTAAATTTCTAATGAAAATTATTTAATGTCATGACAGAGCACTGATAGATAAGAAATAGTGGAATATTAGACAGAGATGGAAAAAGAGAAGAGGAGAACATAGTGGTTTGAAGACTTAGCTCACAAAGGAGGCCACCAGTACCATTTCATGCTGGAAAGCAGAGACAAAGATAAATGACTTGACAAAATTTTGCAGGAACAAGAAGCTACAGAAAAAGAGCAAATAACTGAAATGTCCTTCATTTTTAAGCCACTACCTAGCAGTTTACATTACCTTAACTTTGCTACCAAGGAACACTTCAAACATCCATGTTTTACATACACATAGGATGAAATAACTACTAAATAGGTTAAAAGGCTGCATCTGAAACTGGTTGGAAAAAGCACCTCACATCAAGACTGACTTTTCCTACAAAGATGAGAATTTTATTAAATCAAGCTAGGCAGCTGTGAAAAAAATTACAACTTTGCTATTTGCATATTTATTTTGTGTTGCAGAATTTGCTTATTTTTTGGCAAAGGGGTATCAGCTGAGCCCCTTGCCAAGTCTGTACTATGCTATTTAAAACAGAACTGCTGTCAAATGGAAACTTGATTGTTTGGAATGGATGTCACAAAAAAAGCTGAAGTACTGAAGCACACCTTTAGAGACACCCTTTATTCAGAAATCAGTGTAGCTACCATTAGGAGCACTGAGGTAAAGGAATCTCAGGGTATGGGAGGTAAGACCAGTACAAAACCAGCCCTAACATGTCCATTCCTTGATCAAAGTAGAATTTTTAAGAATAAAATGAAGCAGCCAAAGGAATTTAGAGATACAGGACTGTTGTGATTTAGACCATACAGTTTATGCTTACATACTGAAAGGAAAAATTTTTTTGCTTTTGTCCAGCACTTTGTGATTTAGCAACACTCAGTAAATATTACCCAAGTGCAAGAACAGAGTTCCTCTGTTCATTCATTATTTTGTCAGCAGGCTGCTGAAATTAGTAGGTCAAACTCTGACATTTCTACTCAGGAGAAAGCCCTACAGAGGACCCAGATCTAAAAAAGGATACTGTATGTTCAGCACAAAATAACATGGCCTTTAAAAATCAAATTTAAAGAACTGCCATTTTGTTTAGGGGAATAAGAGTAACACAGGCCTTATCTTTTTGCAGTGATATGACCATAGCCCCAACTCTCCGTATTTTCTCCTTCCTAGACAATTTAGCTATCTGAAGAGTTGATTGGGAGAGACAAACTTGCAACAGCCTGATCTTGTAAAATACAAACTGAAGGAGCAATAGGGGTGATGGATGTCTGTGGCCAACTATTACAGCTGTTATCTGTGTCTTCAGGCAGATGGAGGACAACACTGGCAGCATATGGCACGGGAGCTTGGGCTTGGAAGGCAGATAGAGCAGACTTCTGATAAAAGGAACTAAAACCAAAGCAGCATGGTGGCTAGCAAGCCAGTCTGACAGACTGAAGTGTTGATCACCTTCCTCATTTCTGCACCTCTAGACCTTACTCAGTTCTATAGGCTCCCATCTCCATCCTAGAGATGGCCTTTTAGCCCTGCCTGCAGAGAGGGAGCCAAGAAGCCTTAGAAAGGGGCTAGTGTCAACAGACATTTTGGCAGATGCACCAGGCAGCAGTGGCCAGTTGGTGAAGATGGCCATGGTGAACCTGGCCTCAAACACTTCCAGGGATGGGGCAGTCACCATCTCATTAGGCAACCTGTTCCAGTCCCTCACTACCCTCAAAGTATATAATTACATACCAATCAGAAATTATACAGTATTTTAAACAGAGCCATTTATTATAAGATCATGGGCTTTCATCAGGAAAAAAAAAAAAATGCTCCAAGGATGATACACACTGTCAAGATTCAAAAGATAATTTTGCAAATTGGTGGGCAATGCTAGTGACACAGCTTTGTCAGGCTATAAAGAAAATACCAACAAAACAAAGCATGTGGGGACACTTCAAGAACAACAAATAAAGGAATGCCAGCATGGATTCCCTGTGTTTGTAGCTACCATGTATTCTATATTTAGTCATATTACAATTAGAAGAAGATGAGAAAATACAACAAAATAGCACGTATCTGCTTTTTGCAAAAAAAGAGATTGTCCTGTTCATCTCTGTGGAAATCCACTGCTCCTCTGAATAAATATCACTATCCTCATTACAATATTAATAATCGAAGACTCTCCTTCAGAAAATGGATATTGTTGCTTTGGAATTAGTAATATGAAATTTATGCTGATTCACCAAATACCACTCATGCTCTTGTACCAAAGAATTAAGTACACGACATAAGTGAAATAAGCTCCAGGGAATTCATGTAACACCAGCCTGCATGCAAAGATAGCCTATACTAACACTTAAAGGATGGATAAAACAAACAGATTGTACTTCTGTATCATAAAATCACCATAGTCTTTTTTCACACCAGAACACAAGTTAACCTAATTACAGTCTCCCTAAATAGATGGATACAAATGCCAGACTTAATGCACAGCAGATTCCTATGTCAGGGTTCTGAAACTTTCAGAAGGGTTTGCACAGCTTCTCATTAATGAGCCTCAAACACTAGCAGAACCCTCCCATTGTGGGAAAAGAGACTACCAATAAATGGCCAGACTACATCAGGGAGCACAACAACTGGTTCAAAATGTCAGGTGTATTAAAAAAAAAGTATCAAAGAGTTTTAAAAATCCACCCTATGATGGCATTTAAACTTCTCAGATTTTCCAGAATAAAATAATTACAATAGTTTTATTTAATTACCCAAATTTTGTTAGAATTTTAATTTCTAGATATATTACTTATTCTTACATTTGGTCTATATTTTCATCCTCCCTTTTCCTTTGAAGAAAAAAAAGAAGCAGAAAAGATGACAATATGAGATAAAGCAGAAATCTTCTTACAATTTATAAGCCTAAACTTCAGATATTTATTTTATCTGAAGACACAATTTTCTAATACAAACAGCAACATTATATTCAGTGGAAGGCATTCAAAGTCTAAAAATGTATCCAGTTAAAATCTTGCTTTATAACGTTTGTAATTTATTTTTATCTTTCCTAGACAAAGAAATATGTGGGTTTCTCAAATTGAAATTACATGTAGAGCATAACCACTTCAAACTGGTAGCTCGTGAGGCCCACTATTAGCTTCAAAAAGGCACATCTGATTTTGCATACTATATTTATCCCGTGCCGTTGTTGCTCTTGCTAAAGAGGTTGGCCTTCCTTAAGCTCCCTGCCAAACTCTGGGAAGCATTATCTCAAGGGAACAATAAGAAGAATTACTATCAAGGGAGATAACACTGCAGTCCTTTTAATAAGGACTCGACATTGAAGCATGTGCTACATGGTGGCAAGGGAAAGTTTGTTTAATATACTTTCCTCACACAAAGTTATTTGAAACTTATATTGGTCTGGTGATTTTTAATATGCAATTATCAATTAACTTTTATCAAGAATCACTTCCTTCTTTCAGGTGACTACATCTCAGATTGTTTGGGGGTGATTTTGCTTTCAATGTTGCATGTTAAACAAAGATGCAACCCTAAATCAGTGGGCTGAGTATCACAGTCAGTGGTTAACAGCCCTACAACCTTCAAGGTGGCACTGGTGACATGTACTTCCCCCAGCCTCCAGGACTCTATTTCCTTCTTTCTTTGTGAAACTACATAGGTGGTTTCAAGAAGAAAAAAGAACACGAAAGCCTTGCCATCTTTTTTAGCAAACACTTCCTCAACAGAATGATCTGAAATGGGAAGGAAACATGAAAGAAACTTTACTGTTTTTGAGAGAAAGGTTAATAGCAAGAGCTGCATTTAAGAAAGGAAAGAAAGAAAAAGGTGAGGGAAAGGAAAAAAACCCAGTAGCTATGTCTCAGTTTTGATCAAAGCAATAGAGAAGTAGCTCTGCCAAGTGTCTCCCCATTTTTCTGGTTATCTTTATAGACATGCAAGATACAACTGTTAGTCTTTTTTTTTTTTTTTTTTAAACATCCAACTACATGCAACAAACAGTAATGAAAACTCCCTATGTGCCATCCTCACTAACCAATGCACCCGCTGAGAGGACTCCAAAAAGGGCAGTGAGATTCAAACCCTACAACACTTTCTCTTTTCAGGTTTTCAGGACAGATGGACAGAAAGGAGTTCTAAATTATTCTGGGTGCATACAAAAACCTGACTTTTTTTGGGATTTTCAATTTTTGCAACCACTATCAGTTGGGCTGAGACTCTAACTCATTTGCTGGAGACTACCAAACAGCTACAGAAGATTTGGCATCTCCTTTTATTACCTGCGTGAATTGAGATTAACTGCTAACTAAGAAATTAGGGGCATTGTTTAATCCTGGCAGTATTCCTTAGACTTCACTGTTGTTTATCTAGAAATACATTTGGCTTGAAAACTGTTTCTTTAAATTGATCCTCTGAGTCTTCTTAACCCTGTTAGCAGTGGAGAATTGGGTGTACTGCATTATTTTCTGAGATTTGCCTGTGGTTTATTTGCAAAAGCCACTTTTCTATCATTGCACTGACACACAAATGGAACCTGCACTTAACCCTGCCACATTTGCTAGCTGAACACAAATCAAAGATTTCCACTCTTCATTGTCAAAAAGATGAACTATTTTCTGACCAACTCAAGCAGCCCTACTATATCCAGATCAGTCGCTTTCCAGAAACAATGTAAGCCACAATACCAGGTCTTGACCACTAACGTCTCAGAACATTTCCCTCTTTTGACTATGGGTTTATGTGTACTTTCCTTGCTGTGACAAGCAATTTTGAAAACACTCTGCAGTTCCATTTGTGCATGTCACTTACAAGTTATAGTGCTTTTTGTCTTGTATACCAGGGTTGGAACAATGCTATGAATTGCTCCTTCCTGAAGAGGCACTCATAAAACTACAAAAAGGAAAAAATGGGAAAAATTAAGGAGGAAGCAGACCCACAAAAGCATCAACACTATGTACCAAAATACTACTGCTAATGTTTCTACTGCATGTCTGAGATAGCTGAAAAAGAGAACAGATGCAATGACTCATGTTACTAAAGGTACAGGGCTTGTGATCAGAGCTGAGTTTCCTGGATTCTTAAATCAGCAACTTTCTTAAATGCTGAATTAAAGACGTTTTAGATAGCATTTCAAAGTTACAGTTGGTTACATTTGAGCATGCTGACCGTAACAATGTTACATTAAATATTTTCTTTTTAATTAAGGTAATAGCTTATCTCTTAAGATGGGTAATGGTTTTCACTTTGCTAATTTTACTGTTAAATGGAAAGCAAAACATAGAAAGAGCTTAGCAGAGCAGCGTGACAGAAGGGCCCTTTCAGCTGGCCTGAGGTGTCACAATGCTCACA
This sequence comes from Vidua chalybeata, assembly GCF_026979565.1. NCBI lineage: Eukaryota > Metazoa > Chordata > Aves > Passeriformes > Viduidae > Vidua > Vidua chalybeata. The sequence continues at coordinate 20,740,749 of NC_071535.1, forward strand.
GGCCAGGGGCAGCAGTGTCAGGGCTAGGCAGGCTGTGTGTGCAGGAGCCCCAGCCTCAGGATGGCTCAGCAGGCACAGCTCCACGCACAGCCCACAGGAGCAGCCAGCACACAGCACTGACAGCCACGCTGGCTGCTGCCTCACAGTACACTTAAGCTTCTGCACAGATACAGGGGAACCTTTTTTCCCAGCAGCACAAGGGCAGTTCTGCAAACTCCTGCTCTGTTGGCTGCTGAAGTATTAACACTGGGTATCCTTGCAGCATGATAAAGGGAAAACTTATGTATGCCAGCAATAACTTAGGCAGCAAATGACCTACTTTGGTTACTGAAGTTCAACCAGATTGCAACATGATACAACACTGTTATCATGCAACATATTCCTACAGTTTCAAGAGGATTACTTAGATTTGAATTAGAAATTAAAATTAGTTGTGCTATACAGAGACTTTTGTAATAGGAAAGTCTCAAAAAACTCAAAGTACTTCAAACTAGGAAAGCTAAAAATGTGAAAGTATGAGATATACAAAATAATGTATGAAACTTAGAAGTGAAGCACTTTGATTCATCTTTTCTGATTAACAGATAACTAATGAAACTATGTTATCCATTTATTTTCTTTTTTTAAGACAGCACTAGTTCTAATCTAGGCATATATTTGCTATAAAATATTTTTGAGACCATTGCATTAGGAGCTAACATTCATAGAGGTAACAACAATTTCTAAGGATGCAATTTTCTCTTCAAGAAACCAAGAATAAAGACTCTTGTATTCCAGAATACAAAATGAACTGATAGTGCTTAGACAAAAAAACTTTTGTAAGAGCCCAAATCAGGAGCTGCTTCCTCTCCTTGTGTTGGTTTTACTTGGTAAAATTTACTGGCCTAGACATTCCCATCTGGAACACATTGATAATTCTTCTGTGTTCAAAATTATCATTCTGATATAGGAGCTCTTAAAAGTTTTTGTCATGGTTTTTGGTCCTGTTTCCACAAGTAATAAATGTTTAATCTGATTTTTTAAAATTAGGCCCACTCAGCTTATCTAATATATGATGAAAAAAAACTCCTTTACCCTTCATAATTACAAGAGAAAAATGTTAACTGTTAAGACAAGTAAACAGCTTTCATCATGCTCTCTTTTTGAAATTATCACATTATTCTTGCTCACAGGATTTATTACAGAGTAAGGGAAGATTCTCATTGGATCTGTTCTGAAAACACCAGCAGCATATCACTGCTCGCCAGGTAAAGAAGGACAGCTGGCAGAGCATTTAGTCCAGTGACTGGAAAAGAGCAAGTAATTTGTTTTTGTGAGGAAAGTCATGGTTTAATAAATCAGTTGGTGAGCTTCATATCAGAAGATCTTAATCCTACCCCTTATGTTAGAAGGGACTTGCTGTGTAACTTGCAGGAAGCATAAAGACAATTTTTCCCCTCTTTCTTTTTTTCAAATGAGAACAATATTTTTATTAAGTGGGTACAGAGATCCCAGAATGGGAGAAGTCTAGACAAATGCAAACCTCACCCAATCATTGTCTGACCTCTTACTGAGATATTTACAGATCTGTTTGCAAATTGAACAGTTCCTGATAGCAGGATAGCTTGTTTCACTGTTCAGACCACCCCTCCTGTCTGCAGCTGCTCTCAGGGGACGCATGTAATCATTACATTTGTCACGATGGCAATGGTGATAATGATACCGTGTGCACTAATGAAAGGCAAGTACATATTTCACTTTCTGTGAGGGATGGTACTTGGGCAACACTGCCTGCCAACTGTCTCTGTCCACAGCACAACCTGTAATTTAGTTAACAAAATGAGCCATTTCAGAGATCAGTCATTATCCTGCCTGTCTTTATCCATTTACTGTTGCTATCAGTGATAAACATAGTAGGTCTTACAAACAAGGCCCTTATGGCTGGAAAGGATGGGAAAATAAGAATAGAAAAAAAATAGGACACTTGCCCAATCTGACCTGTGTAGTCAGATCTTTTCACCAGAGTTCTTGAACTTCTGCTTCTTCTCTAAAGTTAAGCAAAAGTCTCTTGGACATACAATTTATTCTCAATTTTGCATCTTCACTTCTGGCTTCCTTGATACTTTAAAGGTTTTTGTGTGGTAGCTGTGGTCTGAGAAGAAATTCTCTCTAAAATTTCTTCCTTCTTTATGTCCACCATGTGTTTTAAAATCCAGATAGATGCTATGGTTCAGTTAGTCTCCTAGACAAATGAACTTTTAGGGATCAAACAACTTCAGCAGCCATAAAGAAACAATGTCTGTCACTACTGATGTTTGACCTCCCATTTCCATGAAATCTGATGAAAGAATTCAGAATATTTTGTTGATTTACTTTTCCCCTCTATTGATGGAACAGGTATATCCAGACACCTATCCTCATCAGTATTGGGACCACTGCTTATAATTCAATATTAGTCATGCACTGAGTGAAATTCTGAGCATAAATCATTCTACACCATGGTCTACAACTTCAAGGTGTCACTCATTTCCCCCTCAGTATTTAGTTAAAATTTGGTACTGCATTGTCCCTTAATTCAGTTGCCATTTACTCCACTCCAGTATGTCCATCAGAAAAAAAAAAAAAAAAAAAGAGAGATCTCGTATCTTTGAAAATTGCAAGGATTTCTACATCACAAGAAGTGGGAAGAAGGATTTGGTTTAGTCTTGAGGGCTTCAGAACACTGTCATAAGAGCCCTAATTCATTTTTGAGAAGCCACTCAAGTCTCCCACTGTCGCTGCTGATGAGGGGCATGCACACTCCCTGCTCTCTGAACGCAATCAACTTAGGTCTTAATGACTCTCCAGATGATTTTAAATGTCTAGAGCCATAACCTAATCACAAGGATTTCCACGAAGATTTGATTCTGAAAATGGTAACTTGAACAGAAACTTTATCTGCAGGCTGAACTTCACACAAAGGTACTGCACTGAAGCAAAAAAAGGTGGGAAAGGGATGGTATCAGGTCTGGATTTTCCCCATCCATAGCACAACACTAATGCTATGCTACCATTTAATGACTGTTGTGTAGTTTACTTTGTAAATAGTTGTGAAGAGCTACAATACCTACTGAAAGACATTTAAATATTTAACATACATTATTCTGAGAATACAATACAAATTGTGGTGATCTTTCAAACATTTACTTAACAGTTACAAGTAAAGTTGATTTCCAAGCAAAATTATGCAACTTCATTCACATCCTATAGAGTACAGCCACTATAGTACTGGAAAGTAACACAGACATCTTTGGGTTTTGGTAGTTTTCTTTGGTGGTTTTTTTTTTTGTTTTTCTTTTTTTTATTTATTTATTTATTTATTTGGTTGATGGGTTTGTTTTTGTTTGCTTGTTTTTAAGTATTAATGATGCTTGTGACAATGAGGCACCTGCAAACCCTACTTCATTGGTAGGCACTGTAACAGAAATAAATGTCACAAATTACTAAAATATGACAATATAAATTTATTATTCTTTCTATAAGCAATCAAATGCACCAGGACTTTTGGATCTACAAAGATGTAATAAAACACCAGATAAAAGAAAACAGACGTCAGACAGAATTTCAAAAGGCCTTTTAAAAGAACACTTTTTACCAAAAAAACCCTATAAACAACATAACAGAAGAAAAAGTGCTGTAAAGGATTAAAAATTATAAAAACACAGCAAAAAGAAATTAGGATCAAAATTGTGGGGTTTTTTTTCAGTATGATAAAGAAAACAATGCAGGCACTCTGCTTAAGCATCCTCACCTCACCTAGTTGTCAGTGTTATGGAAAAGGATGTAAATAACAAAGAAACAAATCTGCAACTGGCACAAAATTATTTAAGTTGTTTCTTAGTAGAAGATCTCTGAAAATGGTCTATGCAATGGCAAATTAAATTTACTGTTGACAGATGCAAAGAAATGCATGCTGAAAATAACTAATAACTGCATGTGTACTGCCAAGTTCCAAATTAACTGGAAGCACCAAGAAAAAAGGTGCCCCTGTGTGTGCATCTCAACCTGTCAAAGTCTAAAGATGAGATACAACATGGGATGAAGATCCTAAATGAGGGACACAGTAAAACCACTCAGGCAGAAAACTTCAAATACTTGGGAATTTATTGTGAATAGCTTTTTTTTTGTTTTGTTTTTCTGAAACCTCTGCTCAGTTGTTCTGTATTTCTGATACAGGCAAGTTTTGACATTAAAATTTGTCAGAAACCAAACAGCAACAGAACATAAGTTAATCTGGGACCAAAAAAAAAAAAAAGGTGCTATCCCTTAAAGAGTCAGATTTTGAAAAAAAATTTCACATATGTCAGTACATGAGGAGGCCACTGGAACATCATTAACCCTGGATTCTACAACATGTCCAGATGGATGCTGATTAGATGAACCACTGGTCCAAAGAATAATATTCACACTTCTAGCACTGCAATGCAATCCAGTTTTGCCCTTCATAGCACTTTGTCAAGATATAACTAGGTGAGGCACATATTCAACCTCCTTTTATTTTTTCCTTTGATTACAAAGGAGTCATTGCTCAGACTGAAGTCTTGAATTTTCCAGATTGTGACACATCTCTGATGGATGAATGATTCATGTCAAATGAACCAAAGCCATGCACAGCCTTACATCAGTGATGGAAAGATGCTTAAAGCACAAGCCAAGTGTTTATTTCTTAGAGGACTCTATTCCAGGCAAGCCAAAAGAACAGCCTGCTTGGCTTTGTGGGTGATGCAAACAACGGAGGCAGAATTCACGTTGCATTAAGTGTTTTGTAACAACTTGCAAAGCAGAGAATATGATCTGACAAAGGGGTGGAACACGTAGGAGGAAAAAAACACTTACAAAGATTTGGCAGCATATCCATGGGTTAAATATGTAAAATGTGAGAAGCATAAGAAGTATTTAAGGAATGTAAGCTACAAAAAAATTACTCCTCTCCAAACCCTGACGGTTCCCTACTGACATAATTAGACTAAAAACCAAACCACATAGACAGGGCAGCAAACTCACCGTGGGATGTGATCTAGTTTAAGTAGATATGGGGCTGCTAAGAACTAAGGTAGAAGAGAGATATGCAAAGGGGTTCCTGTTTTTTCCTTACCTTGCCCTTGTTCCAAGCAGCTGTACTTGTGCAAGTCTCATGAGTTTAAAAATTTATTCCTTACTAGAGCAGGATCATTACATTTCTATGTGTCCCTGCTGGGATAAAAATAAGGTCAATGTGTCACAAGCAAGATGATCTCAGTGTGCAAAAAGGAAGAATATTACTAACAGGAAATCACTGAGCCACACATATGCTTCTCAGTCCTGCACACAATGAGAAGATATAAAATTCTGAGATCAGAAAAAAGGAAAGAAGAACTCAAATAATAAACACCCTTTCCTCACAGCAGTAGACGTCTTCAGGTTCTTATTAATGCATTCAAGAGGAGAGGATAAATAAGCCACATAAGTATCTGTAATCTAAATCTCTATGTTCTCCATACATAACCAAGACCTGTTTGAAATTATTGTGTATTTGGTTGTCCTCTACTGATCAACATTCTTGTCTGCAGAATGTACCAATCTAACCATTTACACAGTTTAAATTAAAAACATCCTGATCAACCTGGTCAAATTATTATACAAGAAACTAGGATTGAAAGACAGGATGGCTGTGGATGAGTTTAATGGAGTGGGTAAGAAGGAAATGGACATTTTTACATGTATCTACATTGAAAAGTGAAAAAAAAAAAGTCTAATAACAGGTGCAACCACCTTGTCTTCTCTCCCCTTACCTCCATATCTTCATCCAAATGACTCAGTACTAAGGTACCAGGAGAAGACATTTCACATTTCTGTAAGATCAACCTGACAGCATACCAGCTGTTTCTTTACTCTTCATCCCACAATGGCATGAGTAATCCAAAGAGTGTTCTCACTTTCTCTGCTAGCAGCATGGTTACCTGCTGTTCTCTTCTCCTAGTCTATTCCCTGAGCAGCAAAGTACTGTCTCTTTTATATCCCACTCACTTTGCAAACCACAGGCTTTGATATTGTGTAAGAGCAACTATTACCTCTATCTCATCCTAGAAGTTCTCGTGCTGGGAAAACAGCTTCCCATCTCCTTTCTCTAATATCACTGCCCCAAAGATACTTTTGTCAATTTTTGGTGCTATTTCAGTAGTACCTCAGCCTGAAGAAGAAATTTATGGGCCAACATGTATTTCAGCAGTCTTCTTAAATACTAAAAGAACAAAAGTACAGGTATTGAATAAGAGATAAACATGGCCAGTTTAGGGGAAGGTCCTTATCTCTTACAGGCACCTATTGGTGTCTAAGAATGAAAGACACTAGTGCAATAGGCTTTGAGGGGCTATGAGTCTTGTACTCTCAAAATACAAAGCTCCTAGAAAAAAATACTATGATAAAAATCACTACCTAGGACTTGAGCCAATCCTTGCAGATATGTGTAACTTACCCTGGGTTGCACTATATCACCTGAAGTCCAGAAGTCTGAAGAAAGTACATTTAGTGTCACAATCAATAGCTGGAAGGGCACTTGAAAAGCAAGCGTACCCCAAATTCTCTGGTGAATCTTGTGGGTTAACACCTGCCATGTCCTGTTATATCAGCCTGAAAACATGTAAGGGGCCAGGATGTGCATAGCCTTACTCAACAGAAATCACCTCCCCTCATCCTTTTTTTTTTCTTTTTTAAAGGATATTTTTTCCTGTTGCCTGTGCCATTCACCATTTTGTGAATAATTGTGTCTGTGTAGGTAAAAGGCCTGTGGGATTTGTTTGCCCTTCTGGCAAAGGATGCAGGCATGTCCTAAAATGGAGAGCCAGGCTTCCATTGTGTTTGCCAGTGCTGTACAACTGGCCTTTTTGAAATGCTACAAAACAGAAACAGACTAAAGGAGGATGGTAGTACTTGCCAAATGGCATCTCCCATCACATGCACACACTGGTCTGGATAGCCACTTGGGTGAAGAAGTAAAAATCTGTTACCACTGGGATAGAAACAGACATCCAATATCCCCTCCCACACAGATGGAGGAAAATAGAACACCTCACTGGAAATGGTTTTCAGAAGGGACACAAAGCAGGAAACAAAAGAGGACAGACACCAACAGCACAATTTTTTTTTTTTTTACAACAGTTTTTTTTCTCTCTCTCATCTAGTGTCTAATCCATAAAGGAGCCTAAATCTCATCTTAAAAAAACCCTTCTGTTCCTGGATGCACTTTACAGACAATGATGTATGAACACAAGAAAGCACTGTGCTTAATAAAAAAGGACTTTCCTGTCTCATTCTCTGTAATCATATAATAATATTTCACATACCAAATAAATGGAGAAAAAACATAGAAAAGAAAGAAGGCTCAGGATTCAAACTGTGAGGCCTAGGTTTCTTCAGAGCTTTTGACTGTCTTTCTACAGCTCTCTCAAACTAAAGTAATAAACAAAGTCAACAGCAATAATGCTGCTACTGCCAGCAGAAATAATTTATCCTGTGACAGAGCAAGAAGAAACCATCAAGAAAATGGCCTTGCCATACTCAGCGACAGGATGGCATTCATAGTATAAAGGATATAAATCAGCAACACAATGGGATGCAGGACAGACAGCGCTTGGTTTGTCTTCAAACAGGACTTGTTTAGCAGTAGATCAGACAAAGATACTGATAGAGGAGACAAGGCAACAAGAGACAGAGACCAAGTCTCAGAAGGAGGGAAACAACAGAAAATAAATGGATTAAATCATCAATCAACAGAGATGATGGGAAGTTTTCCGTATTTTTGTTCTCCACATAAGTTCTTTGAAGAAAACAGTTATAGAACAATGCACTGAAGTTCTAGCAAAAGATATATTACAGTACAGTCACTATTATTATCACTGCTTAATAAAAATTCCTTTTCTATACAGTCACAGCTCTTAGACCATCACAAAGCATTCTGACACTTTGAAACCAGAACATGGCACAATGGTTAGCAACTAAACAAAGGCACAAATGAAATTTGCAATAAAACATGTTTAAGCAATTTGGGCCCAGGAATAATGGAAATTGGGCCAATGGGAAGTCAGACCACTCAAAAAAACTATTAGCTTGGGAGAAACGCCATAATGGGAAGTACAGGTTTAAATTTTAGGTGCCAAGTGATTACAGCCCCATTTGAACTGGACCAAGGAGGCAAGACCAGCACGCTTTCTGCTGTGAAAAGCACACAGAGATATTTAAAGACCATAAGCACAGTTGGAATGTCAGTTCTACCATCTGTCTTAAATGGATCCTCTTCAATAATGGTTCCACTCAACAAAATTTTGAAGCCCTATTTTTGTGTCAGCTCTGACAGTAAGACAATATTTAGGCTATAACCTTTAAAATGGTCTTTAGCTCCCTTCACACTTACTACAGCCTGTTGAATTAAAAAGATTACAGTCAAAAGCAAGTACAGCATCCAGAATTTATAATGGAAATTAACAAGAAACTCACACGTACTTGTTGAGTTTGTTTTGGTTCTGTGTGTGCGTGTTTGTTTTTATTATTCAAGACTTGCCACAGAAAAGTCAAAGACAGCATTTCACTATGAGGCTCATGCAAAAAAACCCCAGTAGTGATGGGAAAATATAGGTGAAAACAGTGCTAATATGGTTGACAGTAATGTTTGCTCCACCAGTCTCTCCAGAAAGCTTGTTTCACTTGTGTAGACAGCTCACTATTTCAACTCTATTCACAGAATCAGGATCAGGATCCTATCAGAGGATAGACAAGTCAAATTTTAATGGTCATACTTCCTGAGAACATGCCTGTTCCTTTGTAAAACTGTTTTATTTCAAGCAACAAGCCCCATGATTTGACTTTGGCAAAGCAGAGCTGATGGCTCCAACAAGATCTGTGGTCATCCTGCACTTTTATTATAGCACTTGATTTTGGCACAGATTAAATTCTCCACAGCTTTAACCAAGTGTAAATTTTTAAAGTTTTGAAATAATTAAACTTCTCCCTTCATCTTCCCAAGAAGAGCAACTGTGAGAAATGAGAACATACTGAAAGTATGGAGATGACTAACTGATACCAAATTTTCACATTTTGGAGGTTGCTGTCAAATAAAAATTCAACCCACTTTTATAGAAACTGTTAATATTGATGTTAAATCGTCCATCTCCTTGAACAGTTCCAGAAAACGTAAAAGTTACCACTGTGAGTGGGAGTTAATCCTGTATGTGAGACAGTGAGTTCCAGAATCTCACACCATGAATTGTACATACCATGCTCACTGTATGCAAGCATGACTCATCAATCTATCTGTACAGATGAATTGCATCACTCCTGAAAAGAGAGGAATGTTACATATCCTTAGTAGCACATAGCAATGTCAAACATCACTTTCAACCAGGAAATGTTTACTCAAGCAATGTAGAACTGAATTATAACAATCTGACCCATATGGAAGGCCAGTACATTTTTCCCAATGTTCTTGACTTCCCAGAAATGTTCTTGCTTTTATTTTAGGATTGCATATTTAGGCACAAAGCAATATAAACTCCATTTAGTTTTTGAAAGCTACCGAGATGACAGGTAAGCATGCCCTGCCCACAGCTGCACTTACACTTCAGTGTGCTGAAACAGACAGATCTCTGCAGTGGGACAGGCTCTCCAGCACCTTCTCTGTACAGAAAGATGGGGCTTCTCTGCCAGCCTTAATCACTAGAAATCAGACATGTACTCATAGTTGACTAGAATACTCCTATACTGAGTAGTGGCTAGGAGCACTTTCAGAATGAGAGTGTACCCATTTATCCCAGTGGCATGATCTGCTCACTGGGAGCACCTGTCCCTCTCCTGACTATAAACAGAACCCAGAAAACACCACTGGGCTTAAAATGCAAGATTACAGACAGCTGATGATATGTAAGCTATACAGATCACAATTACATTTCCATAGCTCTTTTTCATTATTATTATCCTCTGACTATACCAAAGGGCGTGTGAAAATGTAGCAAGTCTTTTGGTCTGGTGTCTTTAAGGGAGATGCATTATCTCAAAACACACCTACATCTGCCAGCCTTTGCTATCACATAGCAATGCTTATTGACCTCAAGTGGCCCAAGAATGTTTTCAAGTAATTATTTTCAATACATATATTTGTCTCTACTGTTTTGTTTTGTAATCATCTAGAAGTATTTAGGTATTAAAAAATAAATTATTTTGCCAATAATGCCTGAAAGAAGATATATACACTAAATAGTTAGATAGTTAGAAAGACCCCAATGAAATGACAGCACTGAATGTAAGAAATGTGGTCAAGACATGGGTGTTTTCATCAAACATGTCATAGCCTTGTTTTCTCCTAGCCAGCAAGTCTTTTAATGTATTGTGTGACACCTCCATTCTCCATAAACAGGCAGTGTGGAAGTTCCCCATCTTGTCTTAATCAAAACACTGGGACAGAAAGTAACAACATTGTATAATATTATTACTGAAATACTTTCCTGTATTTATTTTTTTAAATCCTAGTTTTTCATGTACTGCATTCTCATTAGATTTTGATGCAGTCAGCATCAATTTCTAAGCAGCAATAGTAAACCTCATGAATCATTTTGGCAAAACCTTCCTTGAAGTGACTTTGAAAAGGAAAGAACTTTTGCTAGCTTTATCTTTTTGTTTTTGAAAACTGGCACCGTCACACACTTAAGTACATACTCCCCCATTCATAAACAGCAACATACTTACAGCTAACAGTCTGCCTCTTGCAGTTTGAAACTTCAAAGAATCACCTTCCTAATATGTGCTTCTAATTAAATTTCAGTCCCTAACCACAGCTGCTGTGATTCATGCATACCCTGCAAGGTTCAGTGTTAATTAATGAGGGCTCCTTAAATTCTCTGAGCCGGGGTGTGGGAGAGAAATAGGGGGTATGCAAGACATGAGGATTTCTCACGGTTGTAGGGTGTTGTGATGCCCCTCTGGGAGGCAGCTCAATTACAGTATGCATCCAAACAAGAATGAAAAAGGAGGTGGGGAACTGGGAACAGAAACCCACACAGTGTATTATTCATAAGCAAATATATAATTATGCAGTCTCATGAATTAGGGATCTACACATTTAAAGAAAGACAGAAAAACTGTGTCAGAATATTGCTTTGCAGTGTATTGGTTTAATATTCCCTTCTTCCTACAAAAATTTAGAGGTAAAGTGGGACACAGTCAAGAGATCCCAAGGGCCTCTAGGCAACCCAGGGACAATTTCTGACAGGTACAATCTGAAGTATTAATAAATTTCATGGAGTGTGGATTTCTACAATCCTTTCTGGGACTGCAATTCAAGGCTGCAAATGAAAGTACCCATCAGCTCAGCATCTCTACAGATACGAAATTTCAAGGTGAGATTCTAGAGCTTTGCTAAATAAGCAAAGCAGTTGGTCTGGCTCACATGCATGTAAGTTCATAAATAATCAGAGTTATTATCATGTATTTGTTTTATGCACAGGGCAGGCTGCTCGAGACACCACAATTCTCTCTTCAGCTAAATGTCTGCCAGTCGAGAACACATTTACTCCTCACAGGTTGCACAAAATATTGATCTGAGAAGGCTGTAATTGGTTGGATACAAGGATGAGCCTTGGACCTTTATTCTTCAGTATTTATTTTTTACGTGATTGCAATATCCTGCCTCTCCCAAGCATCTTTTATCCTTTATGTCTGTTCTCAGCAATGCAGCACAGAAACTATGTGACCCCAGAATCAGGGTCTGAAATTAAGTAGCCGATAGCTAAATGAAACCTCAGAGGGGAGGTTTAGAGGAACAGAATGTAAATTAATGAGGACGGATTTGGCCTTAGCTTTCACAGTGCTTCCTCTTACAAAATATTCTTTGGCACATTTAACAGTCCTGAGTAGTCATGTCCTCAGTCTTCATCTTACCTAACCACTGATATTACAGGTGCTCTGAAAACTCCAATCCCACAGGTGATAAGCATCATGCTTGCACTTGGGGTGGAATCACATCCTTCTTTCTCTTTCAGAGGGAAATTTACAGTAAAGACATTAGCAAGCCTTCCCAGAATCAATTTCATGTTTGGTCCTCTGAGAACTTTAACTAACAGTGGATAGGCAATAACCACAAAGCCTCTCAAAACACATTATTTTTTCCTGTTAGTAGCAATTCTGCATAGGATTAAGGAAAAGGAAAAAAAAGAAAAAGAAAGAAAACCCCATATTTTTAAAGTAACAGGGGAAAAAACCCCTATAATTCAATATCTATCCCGAGTGCTTACTGTTCTTGCTGGTTTGGAAACCCTAACCCAGGGACACTCAGTTATTTTTTCTAATGATTGTGTAAGTACCTGGTAACTTAATCATTACTTTTTCAAGCCAAGGACTGGTTCTGAATTTGCTGTGCTAGTCTGAGCTAGGTACTCCCTTTGCAGGGGGCACACTGCAGCTGCTCACATGGAAAAAAAGACACACAAGAAATCTGAAAGCAAAGCTAGCATGCTCTCATGGTCTAAACAGCATTTATCCACTGCCTAGATCTAGATCTGAGTCAATCTCAGGAGGAGCCTTATACAAAGCTCTTCAAAATCTTTTAGCAGGCAGAGGGGGCTGCTCTATTAGTAACTCCAAACACTGGCTTACCAGTAGAAACTCTTTCAGGATGCAGGTTTTCAGCTCTGGTTAACAGCTTCTGGATTTTAACATTTGCATATTGCCTAAAAAATACAGAAACTGCAGATATACTGCCACTGGGGCCTTTTTTATTATTGCAGATAGCAGGTTGAAGCCATCGTGGTCTAGGAACAGCACATTGTCTTCTGCCTATTTCTGTCTCCAACAGGTGACAGTTATCACCAATTCCTTTTTAGATAATTTTGCCATTGGCAAGCCCTCTATTTCCCCAGAAGCAATTATGAACTGGTTAGACTTGTTTCCTTAAGATACAAAAAATTTTTGATACTTAGATCTTAAAAGACAGGAGAAAAAGCTTTCACTTCTTCTCCCCAGTATACTCAGAAAAAGTATGACCCCTGGGAGAGCATGATTTTTCTTTCAGTTAGATTAAAGGAAGAATCCAAAACCCACAAGACTAGTGATGCATGGAATTGCAGCCCTACATTGGCAATTCCTAAATACTATAGCAAAATACACCTTTTCAGCTGAAGAAGAGGAGGCCTAGTTTTCCAGAGTCAAACTAGATGGGCTCCAGTCCAATTCAGCTCTATAATCTCTCTTACTAAAGAGAGATTATAAATTTTATCATGTTCTGATTTATCCCAGACTATAGGCTCATGGGGCTGCTATCCTCAAGAATTGTTCTCTAAATCCTTAGGTGCTATTCATATTGGACTGTAATTTGAATCCTTCTTTCTACCAGCCTTTTTCCACTATGGCATCCACACCTGAGTATAAAATTGCATTTGTGTATGCTTGTTCACAGCACTCAGCAGCAAGACACAAGAGAACTTTCCTCTGTCCTTCCACATCCTCTTGTTGTCTTACAACTTCAATCAGCATGAAGGGAAGGTAACCAACTTTGGTAGTGCTTCTGAGGCAATCACGCTGCTCAACAGAAAACCTTCTAGGCAAATGCTCTATTATCCCTCAGGACAAATACAACAAAGAACTGACAAATCTATGTATAATGCAATTATTTCCACCTTTAAAGACATGTTAGAGTATCCTATGGAGCATTTAATCTGTCCATGAAATTTTCAGGATGCAGGACTCTTTGTTCCTCCCTGGGGATCTATCCCTCACTCGTTACGTCATCAAATGGCTGAGATCTCCAGAAAATCTTGGAGACTGTTTGAGGACTACTGCTGAAAAGAATGTTTGCCATTCTCTCAATATTCTCCACAATACTATGAGATAAAAAAGAATGTATGTATGACTGAAAGCTCAGTGAACAAAATCAATGTGTAACAAATGAATTGAAACCTTGACATCCTTACAAAACTGCCAAGAGATAATGAGTTTGTGTTTGCTTCTGCAATGTTGTCCTCCTGATTTTTATATTGGGAGAGAGGACTGCAGAAACAATATAAAACTATTTGAGAAATACAACAGTTGTCTTCCCAATCCAAATCACTAACAACACTTCTTTATTCAGACTTGAGATCATAAGGTTTAGAAGATCCTTAAATTGAAGTGGGATTAGGATTTAACAAATCAGACCCTTCTTCCTAGATCTCAAAATAAGCCTGGCCATACTGCCATGTGTGAAGACATTAAAAGCAGAAGGATAAACTCTTCTAACCTTTAGCCTTAATGATATTTTAATGTTGCAGAACTCAGTGGAAATGTGGCTTCAAACCATTTTGCTTTTTTTTGCTGTCAAAATGTAATGATCTGTAGTTTTATGAATTTGCCACTCTTAGAACAACAAAAAAAATGTACACACAAGAAATGTAATTTCATGATACCTAACTTATCAGTAAGTCTGAACTCTGTAGTCAATATTTCTTAAAGATAAGGGCACATTACCTTCAGTGCCACACCCTTTAAGAACTGAATATTGTCCATTTAAAATCTTTAGCTGTAAGGCCGTGCAAAGCTTTGCAATGCATCCCCTGAAACTGCTGATGATTATAGTGATAATCATGACTTTTTCTCCCTACAAGTTTCAAAGGCAGCATATACCAAAGTTAGCTGTGTTTCTCATTAGAACACTGGTCCATAAACTTTCAAAATAATTTGCTTCACACTTAGAAATATATACATATGTACACACAGAGACATACATATATATATGTATATATACACACACACATACACACACTGTGGGGATGTGTAACAGATCTATAAATTTATTTACAGTGCATTCCCCAAACTTTAGATCATGCATATGACCCTCTATAGCGTCTATCTAAAACTCTGGTTTTACATTCCAGTCTCAGCTCTTTCTCCTGGGTTTCCATAACTTTAAATAGGTCAAATTGTGCTGATAAATAAGCCCCTAATATCTATGTACAGATTGTTAAAGAATAAATGCCTTTTCAGAGCTTTTGTTAAGAACAAAATTAGTCAAAGAAATAACTAGATTTTAGCTGAAATTAACGTCGATTTACTTTACCGAAAGCTATGAAAAATCTTATAAATTCCTGCCCCTCACCCTTTATAAATAAGACCATTATTCCACCAAAACACAATCTTTTACAAAACTGCTTCGTTCACAAGACAGAAAAAATTTGAGAAAAATAATTTGAGCTTTCTTCCCTCAGCTACTCAGAGTTTCTTCCATATAGTCCAAGGAGTTATGCTATGAGACAGTGTTGTAACACTGACTTCCATCATTAGTCAGTGAACTCTCGCCCAGTGATACCTGGAAAGGATACAAAAGTCACATTTTGCCTCTCACTGTCTGGAAAATGATGAACCCTTCTATGTTTTTTAATATAACTATCTGAAACTATGGAATGTGTCTCTCTTAACATTTTAGAGATCTTTTAAAAAGCCAGTTTATCTTTTGAAGTGTCCTGGAGACCCATGAACAAGAGTACCTTGTATAAATTTTGTTCTATTTAACTGGATAAATTTTAAATGTCATGCAGTAGTCACTTTGAGAACATAACAGAGAACCACTTTTGATTAGGTCAAATCTTCATGATCTTCAGGCTCGTATTAGTTCGCCCACCCTCTAGATCTTCCAACTATCCAAAGTGCTGCCTGGTCTTTTTTTTAATCTTGAACTATGAAAAAGCTGTTATTGCTCACATCACCTGCGACAGTGTTTTTCATTTTTGTCAAACTTCAGGGGGAAATACTGACACCCCAGATATGAGCCATGTTCCCTGCTTAGAGAAATCTGTTTCTCCTACCTAGTGTACTGGAACCTTCATAAGATGTTGTGTTTGGGGAGGTAGTGATCTTGACCACACCGTCGGCTGTGTTGGACCTTGTACCTGGGGCTTGAGAAGCCCACTGCAGAGCAGTAGCAAAAACTGCATGGAACCTGTGGGAGTGCCCTGTGCCAGCCTGTGCTGTGGGCTGGTGGGTGATGTGACAGAGATAACCTCACAACTTGTCAGGAGTAGCTACATGATTCTCTTTGGTACTCAAAATAAAAGCGCTACAGAAGAGGAGGGAGGGAGGCAACTCTCTGCAGACAGGATCTGGGCAACGTGCTGTGGGAAAATACATCTGAGCTGCACAAAAACAAGGTTCCCAGACTCTGAAAGAGTGTAAAAATTTCTCACTATCTATATTCCTCTCTTATTGAAATGGCTATCCTATTAAGCCATTTGTCACCTGTTCTTTTTATTTAAATCCAGAAAGAGCCCTGCTTTTCCATTATCATGCCCTTTCCTTCTGCAGAACATCAAGCTGGTCCAAGAGGCCCAAAACCTTGCTGAAATGAAACACATACTTTATGGGTAGTTTTACCTTCACACACAAGCAAATACTCTCTTCTAAAAGATCAATTTGTTTCTCATACTAAGAGAATACTTCATTAATTGACATGACAAATACAGGCTGGGAAAACACACCATTAATCAATAAGCATTGGAATGATAGATGTAAGTTGAAAGCTTTGCAGCATCAATTGGCATTTATTTCACAGTTATGTTATTTGTCATCTGTTGTTCAGGCAATGGTTCTTAGGCAGCCTCTGGAGCATACAGAAATATGACTGCCAGCATGTCAGAGGCTCCCATGTCACATATGGCACGTGAGATGTCCTGGGGGAAGAATGGCTGCTCCACAGTGCAAAGGGTTCAAAGCGGTACCCTTACTTGTTCATTCATTTTCAGCATATATTGTAATATTGCACTTTACAGGCACAAATTAAATTGATTTATGGATTATATTAACAAGTTTTAACTAAACCTTGCAAAATGGGCAACTGTCTTAAAAGAAACCACAACCTGAGAACACTGGTAACATGAGCACAAGTGAACAACAAAAAATGACAGAGTTGACACTACTTCTACTCCTAGTTCAAGCTCCTCATTAGCCATTTTATGAGGTAAAAACAGTGACAATTTGGTCTGACAAGAACTAGGCCAAACATCTTTTGTAATTATCAAGAAGATTATTTGAAATATGCATTTTCATCCATGGTCTTAATGATAAACCTTGCCCTAAACATACATTATGCTTTGAGATAGTAGCCTCCACAACAAGGAGGGCATTTAAAAACTGAGTATCCATAACATGAATACAAACATCTTACTCATGCAATATCCAGCACATTACAGGACTTAAAGGCTGTTTAGTAGTAAGTGGTTTCTTATTTAAAAGTGAAAGAAAAAAAGTCACATGTTGAAATGCTTGTTCTTCCTGCCATGGTAAAAACGACTGGAATAATACATGGAAAACAACATTGCAACAAACCTAAATGTATTCCTTAGTAAGCAAGACTTTAAACCAGCAGATTCTTTACTTAACTTTGTCGTTAGATGAGTGGGTACTGACTGTGAAAATCTTTTGTACCACAGAGAAGTTGTCTGGTTATCTTGTGGCAAAGTGCTTTCACTGAGCTATCCAGCTTCAGGATGAGTTACATACTTTTCTTTAGCAAAAAAACAATTGTTCCAAATTTGCTGACCTTTTTTGAGATGACAAATGGCTGTCAGCACTATGCTACCTAGCAAATATATTGAAAAAAATAAACACAATCTGTCCCTTCAAAGACAGGTGACATTTTAACGATGACTACAAAAACATTTACTATTCTAAGAATAAATAAAATTAAATAATTATTTCAAAATATTGTTTGTCATCATAATCTCATCCTTTTTTAATTTCTGTTTTTGTGCACATTCAATAATACACACAATATATTAGTACAGTAGTATATATAACAGTACAAGCAGAGTTAGGACTAAATATGTAGGGGATGCAAGCTCAGAAACTTTTAAATGATAAGGAGGTGAAGTCAAAACTGTTTGGAGATCACTACTGTAGTATAGGTAAGTCAACAGTTATAGCAGCACATTATCCACAGCATGCTGTGGGATAAGGAGTGGTTCATAGAGTAAATGGAAGTTGCATCTAAGAATACCAAAACCCAGAAGAATTGGGGGATAGTACTTTGCAGACAGCCTCCAAAAAATAGTTGATTGAGCTGGTAAAGCAGTTGGCAAAAATCAGCCTGTGATAGAGCTGAGGAGGAAACAGGTTTAAAAGACAGTGCAGACTAGCAGAGCTGAGGGAATAGTCTATCACAGGTGCTTTATGCACTTGGAATCACACATACATACCTCAGCTGTGAAATGTGGCTAAAGCTGTGCTGCTTGTGATGAGATGCTGCTCAAGTGCATTTCTATGAGTGTCCTATGCTTATATGACACAGTGGCTTTATCTCTGCCTATAAACCTTGCAGCTGCTGAAGGGGGAAATAAAAGAAGCTTCTTTCTGAGCAGCTGAAATCATACTTTTAAAGTGTACAATTGCCTCTTTGATAGATCCTTGTAAGACAGCTGAGAAATGATGACAGAGGTGAAAATACTTCCTTGTAAACTGCAGAATTTCATCACTAAGTCTATCAATCAAAGTTCCATTTGTCATCCATCCTACACGTGTAGTAATACTTATTACCAGAGGTGGGAAGCTGCCGTACTCCTACCTCACAGCTAATCTTTGTTGTAAAGAATCACAACAGCAATTTACACACAACCGACCCCTTTAGCACAAGAGATGCACCCTTATTCACCATACCCTCAAAGATCTTAATCTTATTTTACTAAAAGGACTGAAAGAGATGAAGGACTGAGTATCCTAAGGGAATGGAAGGTAGTACAATTAAGGACTGTTTGCAGGAATGATTTTCACAAGTTTTAGCTGAATGCACCACTACCAGTATAAGGAAGATGAGTGGGGTTTTTTACCCATTTTGAATATTCTTTAAATACTCTTGATTAGACATCAATCTCAGCTAAACCAGAGCAAATTCTGCATGCAGTGCATACTTCATATAGCAGGTGCATACTTCATATAACAGGAGGTATGAAACAAGATCCAAAACTGGCTGCATTTTTAACTTTTCTGTGTGGCAAAACATTGATTAAATCCAAAGCACACAACATGAAATAGGAACACAGCAAATTCAGAGGAAATATTGGGAATCTACCATAATATTATTCTGTTTGAGTTTGCTAAGAGCAACAAAGAGAAAATCTAAGAACTATTGTATTCACGGTAATGTAAATTGAAAAAATAGCCAAACAGAGTAATTGAATGGATGGCTTTTCTTTCCCACTGAAGCTAAAAGAGCACTTCCTTCAGCAGTAAAGGGCCTGTGACTCACTAAAGTATCATCATTCCCTTCAAAAAGGTGTGGAAGCACCTCTAGCAACACAACATGCTCTTTACTATCTTCTAATACTTCTAGAGATGCAGTACTAAGCCAGTTCTGTGAAATACCTCTGGTTTGTTTCTTATTTCTCAAAGCATGGTTAAATTAACAGCAAGACATGGTTCTAGATGCAAAAAGGAGATATGTAGTTACACATGGTCCAGTTTTCTCCCTTTTCCAAGTGTCCTCCCTTTGGTATTGTTAGGAATGGGGTATTCATACATACACACATAGTATTCAAAACAATACTAGCTTGTTCAATTCCACCTTTCAGCTCTATCCACCTTTTAAGAGATCCTACAACTGATGAAATTAAATGAAAATGAATGCATCATTCTGTGCTTGCACCCTTAATTCATTCCTTATGGTTAAATCTACTTCATCTACTCCAAGCAATTTTTCTTCAGCATTTGCTTTCTTCAGAAAAGCCAAGTGCAAATTAACAGTATTTTCAGTATTTTTTAGTAGACAGAGCTTTCTGAGGGATGAGACCCTCACCCTTGGAACAGGAAACAACATCTCAAATACCATGACAGTTGTAGGTTAATCTGACACTGGTAGGTATTAGACTGACATGACATTGACCAGCATCTACTGGACACACGGTTATCTCACCATTACCTTTTTTTATCTCACACCTTTGTGAACACCACAAAAGCTTAGCAGTGGAATTACATAAATTCATTTCTTGTAAGTACCTAACAGTTATGTGAAGTGACTCTAATAATACTCTGTTCAATGCTCAGCACATTAAAATTTCTGTTTCATGATTTGTTCATTAATGGCACTATAATAACTCAGCACCTCATCAGCTGCTCTAAACAAGCATTTTTTAAACTAAATAATAAATAATTCATAAATATTTATAATTGATAAATTAGAGAGCAGAAAGATCAATTGTTGTGTATGCTGTATGAAAAGGACATTCCATTAAGGCATCAACAGTGCTGTTGGCTGGAATATTAAAGAAGAGAGAAGAACTGTCTGTGTATTGGTGGAAATGTAATGCATTCAATCCAGTCTTTTCTTGTATCAGATTCTGCCTCAGTTTTTTACAATATTTATACTGATTCAAACCTATGCTTCTACTTGATCTTGCCAACTTACATTTCAGCTCAATCTCAGTCTAGCCTTCTGGCCAGCTTGTACACAATCTTTAGCCTACTTGCAGAACTCTGGACAAAAAGTTTCTGGACTGTCTAAATAAATGTTAGTATATCTGAAATGGAGCTCCTAAACTCCCCTGTCCAAATCTTTCCTTTTACTGTCACTGAAACCGTTTTCCTACATTCTTTCCTATCACTTATAGGATTGTAACAATCAGAAGAAAGTGTTGCTTTTCTATTCTTTCTGGCTATGCCTAAACAAAATTGCACTTAAATTGCACTTCCTGCTCAGTTAATACAATCCCTCCTTTCCAGTTTGTTCTCTTTTTTTTTTTTTTTTTTTTTTTTTTGTGTCATGGGCAATATATAACAGTTTTTCAATAGACTGCAACACAACATGCAGTAATTCAGGCAAGAAGTGAAGAAAATTCCTTCAACTGAATTCAGAGAGATGATGATATAACTTCCAGACACAGATATACTGGAATACCAAAAGTAATATCTTTTATCTTGACAATCAAGTTTTGATGACAACATGTGGGCAGGTAGGTCAGATGAGGCAGCAGTACAATGCCTGTAGCTTACATTTCCTTTCCTTTACATCTCTCTCCCTATCCACCCTTCTGTCCTCTCTGCAGTTAATGTGGAACAAAAAAAACCCAAAAAACCTAATGGATTTCTTGATGCATTTCTGAAATAATTAAGTAATTAAAATTGAGCAGAATAGAACAGAATAGTATTTTTCCAATTGTCTTTTTCAGATATTTTTCTGTTTTTCAAAAACTTGAAAACATGCACAGAAGATATTACTCCAATGCATAAGAAATCATGTGCCATCAGTCACTGCCATGGATTTTCTTTTGTCCTTGATTCTTCTGACTGATTGCACTAGACTTAACCTATTAAATATTTAATTGCTTTCTTTCTTGGCCTCTGTGCATCTGTAACTCACCTTGAAGCCATCTAATTTTGTATTATGGTAAGATTAAGTCCCTATGACTGTTCATTTTGTCATTTATCACTTTTCAAAATGATGCAGTCTAAAAGCATTTTTTTTAAGGAGGATCCAGTGGTTTCATTTGCACTGCCTATTTTTCCTTTAAAAGAGCACAGGATGATGCCTGCTGTATTCCTCCCAGCCTACATCAGCACAAACAAAAACATAGTGCATTTTATTACAATTAACAAAAGACAAAAAAGGATAAACTCATGCAACAATCCATATTCTCCGGTAACAACATAAAATATTTTAGATTACATATTTTTGCATGGCATGTAAGAGCAGAGCAAAAGAGGAAAAATGAAAATCTCTTAGAATGTCTCCCTAAGAAAATTGATGGAAAGATGCCAGCAACTGCTACACAAAAGAAAACCACAAATAGTCACATAATAATTGTATGGATGACAGTCTCCTCAGAGTACCTTGATTAGCATCTGTTCTGGTCCCAGTATTGAAATACCCACAGCATGAAGACACCACCAGCTGTCACCAGCACAGCTCTGAGAACAAGACTCAGAGATGTTCAACCTGCTTCTTAATCTCCTGAAAGGTATCACCACCCACCTACTTCAAGGATGAAGGGGAAGTAGTAGACACAGTTTTTTCCTGGGATTTAGTGTAAGAGTTTTGATATGATCCCTCAGAGCACCATTCCAGACAAGATGCCCAGCTGTGGGATGAGCTGTGCACAGCGCACTGGGTTAGGAACTGGCTGAACTGCAGAGCTCAAAGGGCTGTGGTGGATGGGGCTGCATCTGCCTGGCAACTGGTCACCAGAGCTGTTCCTCAGGGTTCAGCTCTAGGGACAGTTCTGTTTGATATGCTTATCAGCAATCTGGAGGCAGGAGTTGAATGCAGTATTAACAAGTCTGCTGTCAGTAACAAACTGGAATGTGTTGCCAACTCTCTTGAGGGACGAGAAGCCTTGCAGAGGGCTCTAAGAGAGATTTAAGAACGGGACAATCATTAATGGTATGAAACTGGACAAGTCCAAATACTGGATCCCACACCTAGGATGGAGAAAGGCCAGGCACAAATATAAATTGGGAGAGGAGTGGCTGGAGAGAAGCCCTGAAGAAAGGGATCTGGGGTGCTAGCGAGCAGCGGCTCAGTATCAGTCAACTGTGTGCCTGAGAGTCAAGACAGCAAACCGTGTCCTGGGGTGCATAAAAACCAGCACAAACAGCCAGTCAAAAGATGTGATTGTCCTGCTCTATTCAGTCTTTGTGTGGTCCCATCTCAGTACTGTGCCTCACAATTTGGGAGAGGATGTTAAGGCCTTTGAAAGTGTGCAGAGGAGGGAGGAAACCAAGCTGGTGAAAGGACTGGAAGGCATGTCAGGAAGTGGCCAGGCAGTTGAATTAGATCATTGTTGTAGGTCCCTTTTGAAAATATTCTAGTCTATTCTAACTGACATGGAAACTTCGAGGAAAACAGCTTAATTGCAATATGTACCGTGCCCATTCTACAGTTTCTCTAATTCTGCAGTTCTGATAGGCTACTCAGCTGGTCACCACCTCACATAAAGAATCAGACTTCCTGAAACATAATGTGACTCAAGTTTAGTAAAAGTACTTAACAGCTTGGAGACTAGTTGTAAGAAAGTGTAAACCAAAGCTTCAAGATTCAAGCAAGTCTGAGTTACCTTCCTGTTGAGATTACTGGAAGACAGATAAATGACTACAATAATGGAAATAATTATATTGTTTTGGTATTGTCCCCAATACCAGCAGAAGTGAGAGGACTATGAAATGAAAAGCTTCAGACTTTGTATTTTGTCTTATAAAAAGGGTAAAAAATCCCTTAATCATCTCCAAGCACCACTACCCTACATCACAAATATGCCATGAAAGCTGGCATTAACTGTTCATGGCATAACTGTCATTCTGCACAACTGTTATTTCTTTTTATTTCTAGTTTCATTTACCATTAAATCTCCAATCCTGATTCACAAGATGCTACTCCTAGAGACAAATGACAAAATGGGAGCCAAAGAATTGGTAAAGAATCAGCTGTAAAACTAGTTCTCTTTAAACTTTTAACAGCATGGAGAAGTGTCTAAAACCCTTATATCAGTACTTACTGGTCTTTTTTTTTTGTTCAATTTTCCTTTACAGCCTGAGGAAATGAGCTCATCTCGTGGTTGTGTCATAGACATTTCTCTCCTTCTCTGCAACTCTTCTTTCATTTTGTCACAGTTGCAGTGGGCATCTGCATTTTTCTTATCTTTGCCATATCTACATTACATTTTAAAAGGGTTCAGGCTGCAAAGACAGCTGATTCATTGGCAAAACCTTGTCTATTGCTCACTTTCTCTTCAGGAATATGTGCCTTTCAATAGCATTTTGAAGAAATGATAAACTATATAAATTACTTAATCCATGAGAAAAAAAATGGATCAAGGCAGCTAGATAGTAGTTATAGTTGATAGTTTTTTCTTTAAAGTAGATTTTTGAATTGTCTTCAGGACAGCATGAAAACAGGTGGGAACTGTATTTCCTAGTCAAGTGCTGACAACTCCTGAGTGTTCTAAAAGATTCTTATTGAAAATGCAGGGAGCAGAACATGCCATGCAATCTAACTCCTGCTCCTGAGATACAGGATCTCTTCCCAGAGAGGCAGACATCAAACTGTCCTTGCCTGTGTGACACTTGGTTTTTGTTTGGTTTCTCCCGCTCCCCTTTTCCTTTCACATTTTTGAATATAATTTTATTAACTTCAGTTTACAAACACTGAAATAACAAGACTATCTCAATTGTTTATGTTCATGGCTCAATCCCTTCTACTGGCTGTAGTGAGAACAGTCCTGTCTCATGCAATGCACACCTTAAAAACTGAGCACAATCTCCTTTTCATCAGAGGCTGACATCTTTGGTGTGAAAGCATCAGAGAAATTCTGGGGGACACCACAAAACAATATGGTAACATGGTGGTGACTGAACATTACTAAGATGATTTTTATTGTGGGCTGATTGGGCCTTTCCACACATTAAAGTAACACACAAATTCAATTTCATAGCAGCAAGTTTGCAAACTTATGAAATAAAAAGTTGATACTAATATCCAAAGTTAAAAACATTCAGAAGTGCACTGTATGTACAGCAGCATATATCCAGTCTCAGCATACACTGCTCAGAATACAATCACTATAAACTTCTTGCAGCAGTAAACACAGATTCTAATCCCACTCCAATACATCCAGCTTGCAAGATGATGGATGGGACCCATTGAAGAGCAGTTGTTTCACAGCACAGTGATGGGCCCAATGCTTGCACAAGCAAATGTCACCTAGAGGTTTCTATGACTTGGCTAGATAAATCACAGTGGATCTGTTTCAGTGTTGGAGACTGATTTGGTTTGACTTGTCTTCCACAGTCCTTTCCATCCACAGTTTCAACTACTCTATTTTATTGTTTCTTTTGAGTTCAAAGGATTCCATAACTCATTATAACTAGAAACAATTTTATCATACCAAAGTAGGCTTCTTTTTTTGACTAATTGCTGCATCCCACCGAAACATCACAATACTACAGCAGATTTATGGCAGGAATCCAGCCTTAGACAGAAGTGAAACAGTATTTTTAGGAATGGATAAATTTTGCTTACTGCAAATATGTTGTTCTGTGCCTTTTCATAGACTTAAATAGTTTGAACCTTTGCTCATTTTTACTGTTTAAAATAATAATTCTCTTATAGCACAATAAAATGGTATGCTATGTACAATATTTTATTGGAAGGACAGAAGATTATACACTGGAGTCAAAGTAATCACTGCAGTGTCACAGTGGTTGCCAGTGGAAAAACAGGAAAATACCGACCAGTTTCAGTGTTGGTTAGCTCCACAGAGAAGCCGTTGGCATTATTTGTGACAGTAATGTCACAAAAACCAAGCAAAAGATCTAAGTTTCCTCCTTTCATTTGGCCATCACCAGTATCTGCCAATTTATCTCACACCCCATTCCCAACCAATTATCACCTCTTCTTCTCCTTACATAATGGCAGGGATGGGATACTTCACACTTCATTTATAGTTCTAGGGCCTTACTGACAAACACACCCGTCATGCATGACATGGTCCTTTTTAGGATTTTGCCCTGGACAAAATGATTCAGACGCAACACAGATGCAGGTAGAGCCACAGGATGCAATGTTAGAGACTTCAATAATGAAATCCCACCAATGTATCATAGAAATTCTATGCAATATGATCAACCGTTGCTATTTAATATAACTTTCACTGGAGATAAGAGAAGCAATTAGACTGTTGAAAATAATCTTTCATAATTCAATATTGACCATCACCAGCACTACAATATGTTGTAAGACTGATAACTAATTTTGTGTGCAATTCCTGTAATAAGGCAGAAAAGAAACAAAAAGTGATTGGAGGTGAAAGTGTTGTGGGATTATTTGATGAAACAAAACAGTGTTTCACCAGTTTGACTAGATATATCTGTCCTTTATTCCTTACCAAAAAATAGTTCCAGTTGTCGTAAAATACCATAGGCATATTCACAGACAATTAATTGCTCTAATATCAATATATTTCAAGAGTGAAAAAATATATACTAGTAGTTATTCCACCCAAGCTCTCAGGAGAGGGATTTTGGACTTTACAAAATGCATGAGAATGTGGAATGTGTTATGAAATTGAGTTGTGAGGGCTAAGGGAAAAAAAAAAAAAAAAAAAAGCAAGCATAGTTAAGATATTTTCAGCCTTTAGTTCCAAATTATGCACCCTTTATACAGCACCCTAATACCCTAATTAAGTCACACCAAACAAAAGCCTTGACCTGGACACTGCATCAATAAATATACAGCATCTGAATACTACAAGTGCCAACAGGAACAACAGAACAACTCAAGTTGATCATAATATTCACAAAGAACATAAAGCCTTTCAAGCAGCATGCCTAGATGCAAGAGTAGATTCAAAGTATTCACCCTGTAAATCACAAAGATTCTAAATAGTGAAAGGTTTTGAAACAGCATGTAGTACAAGCAGTGGAACTTCCACTTAAGTATTTTAAATTAAAGGTAAGCAAAAGACAAGTAGAATACAAACCCCTCAAACTTATTAATTTCCTTTACAAGAGAAAGACAAAAAATCTAAGAGTAATTTCTAGACAAACTAGAAAACAACAGAATAAACAATTTGATTAAGATTTGCCCAAGATGTTTGTGCAGTTTTGGACATAAGGATGACGAAAGGCAGACTTGAGGTCCCTACTGAAAGCAAGATACTCAGGCAGAGAAACACATCTATGAAAGACTACCTATGGCCACCCTGTCCTTTAAAACTTTCTAAACATCTCTGCATTACTTGGTCTTTCTGTTTACACTCATAAATAAGTGAGTAGCAGTCCTTCTGCAGCCAGATCTTGTACACATACTTACTTACTATGGCTTGTGTTGGAGCAAAATATTCCAAACAGCTTCAATGCATTTTTTTCACCTGAAATAAATATAATCAACTTTGAAAGCTGAAAGTTTGAAAGTTTTAAACAGGATTAATTTAGAGACATAAACCAAACAGTCCTATCAGATTATGTGCCTCAATGTGCAAAGCATATAAGAATGCCAGTTTTGGCTGTAGGTCAGCTAACTTGTGATTTTGTAAATACCATACACATAGCCAAGGGACAATGAAGCATGGGAGGGCACACACAGATGTGCTTTTAAAGATCTGTTCATACTTCTTGCCTACAGGAAAAAAAAACCCAAAACATTAGGGCTTTTCCTGGAAGATTTCTGTTTCAAACAATTAAAAGTAACTTCTTGTAGTATTTCTGCTGATGGACAGTGTTGGATGCATGTTACTGTAAAAATATTTATCTTGCTCCCAGGAAAGATGCATAAAAGTTTTAGTCAGAAAATTTGGCCCTGGTGGGACAGCTATATTGATTGATTACAATAATTACAGTCACAGTTCCTATTTCATTACTTGAAGGCCACTCTGTTCTGAGAAAGGTGCAAGAAGAGAACAGTTATCCCTCCCTAGGGAATGCCAGTTTCTAACTGATCTCTAGATTTTAAATGAAGTTACCTTTTCTTATCATCATCTCAGACCTTAGAATAAGAGTAAATAACTAACTAGGAAAATAAATAACTAACATAAAAAAAAAAAGAACACTAACTAGGAACATAAATAACTAACTAGGAAAGCTAATCCAAAAAATGGTAACATTTGTGGTGACAATTTTCTAAACATACTGCATACATTCTGTTGCTGGCCTCAGCCCATTTAGGTTTCCTGCATGCACTACACAGCAGCCAGGTCCTGAAGGAGTTCAGTGTCACTAACAATGTAATGAAGACTAGAAAAGGGAACTGGGAATCAGGAACACATTAAACACCACAGACTTTTCATCCTTAACTGGGGCTTTGTATCATTCTCACAGTAAACAAGTTGATACTGATTTTAAAAAGTCTAGGAGTTGGACTGTTACTGTGCTAAGGAATTGGTATTACATATTGCCCTGGACTTGAATGGATCATAGCAATAATAATGGAGCTCACTGAAACCTCAGAGATTACTTTCTCAAATGTCATTTACTCTGGTGATTTGCTGTTTCTGTTTAATACTTTAGGTGGGCTTTGTAATGCCCACAAAAATTTAAAATTACTGGCCTTCACCCAGCTGGTGACTCTCAAATTCTCAGAGCTTTCCTGTTCTTATGTACTAAGAACAAAAGAATGCAACTGTTGATTTCAATGAAAACATCCTGAAACATTGTTTCAGGAATAAGCTCTTTGAGGGAAGTCTGTGTACATTTTTGTGGCTTACAGATTAAATAACATTTACTGACAAAAGTTTAATAGAAGTGTAGCAATGCCTTGCATTTACAGATCATCTTTTGTTAAACATCTGAAAGCACTCTATGAATACTCATTACATGAGCCTCTTAGTTGGATTTTGAAGGAGGTAGCAGGTCTATTTTGCAGAAAGGAAACTTCAGCACAGTAAAAGAAGAAAAAAAATACCTTTCCAGGCAATTTGTTCAAAACCATAAACAGATCTTATAATACTAAATCTTGTGTTTAATTACCAGCCCACTTTTCACTTATACATGAAATAGTTACAATTCTGTGTCACCTTTTCTTGGAAAGGTTTAATTGCAGTAATTCAACCAAGTAGCACTGAAGCACTATAACATCTGCTTAACATCTCCCTTCTCCCTGACTGCCACAGACTCATACATAATCTGCTGATGTCCCTTTCTGCCTTTTGGCCTCCTACTTGACAAGCTGGTATAACCTGTGATTTTTAGTAGATAGACTGACAAGAAAAAATGGGAGGGATCAAAGATACACACCCACATTTAATTAGCCTTCAACATGACTGCTTCATGGAGAGCAAGGAAGTTCATAAACATCAAAAAGAATTAAAGCCTCAGTATAGATCCATATGCTTAATTTACTGCTGCCATTGACAGGAAGGTTGCTGTAGTGAGAGACTAGCCCTGCACTTATGGGTCAGAACAGACTGTCAGAAGTTAGAAATGAGCAGATATAGGCAGTCCATTATTCCAAAAGACCAAGTCATATAATTTCCGCAGCTCATTGCTTTTTCACAGCTTTACATCTTAAAGCTTTCAATATCTTTACATCTCAAATCACATCTCTCAAGACCTACTCACATTTACAAAAGGGAACCTAAAGCCAGAGAACACATAGCTGAACAGATACCCAGAAGAACGTGCTGCAAAACAGTGGCAAAGATGCATTAGTTCAGCAATGTTTGTCCACACTCCTTGGACCTCAGGCCATTTAATCTCGCTGGATTCCTCAAGATGAAAAGGAGCAGAACTCATGTACTACACTAGGTTGCTGAAATAAACATTAAAAATGAGACTTTAAGTGAAAACTCCAGCTCTTGATGAATACACGTCTTATTTCTAAGCTGATGTAGAGGACAGATCAATGCCAAAAACCTTTCTGTTTTAAGGTGCCTGTTTAGTCCCCATTGCATTCTGGTAGCATATAAACCTGCCACTAATCACTTTTTGTATTAGAAGTAAATTTGCAGAATGACTAGGACAGAGATTTGCCTAACGTTTGCAGATGTAGGATTCATTTCTTAGAAATACCTTGAATAATTTGCAAACCACTTCTACTCCCCATTCAATTAGTCTTCATTCATTGCTCTCTTTTCCCCTTATTTTCCTTCTGTTTTCATTCCCTTACCACAACCATCTTGGTTTCAACTAGGTGGTGATGAGGGAGAGAATATGTCTCTGCATTTCAGCAAGACTATTTTTCTTCAGGTAACAAAAAGATATTTGCTAATTTCTCTCTTGAGTGGGTTTTGAAGATTTTCCAAGGCTCAAACAAGTATTTCTTAACTACTTCTAGAGCATTCAACTGTTAGAAAGTTTCAGGTTATAGTTCAGAACATTTTTATTGCCCAAATTAGGCAATTCTTCCATCAGTTGGCGTGATCTGGCAGCAAGAACTCCATAGCATGTTTCTCCTGCATACCTCTTGTTCCAAGGTTTGATGTAATAGCTGGCATCCTTTCCTTCTCTTTCATGCCTGGCAGCAATGGAAACGGTGCACACATGGTACCCTTGCCCCCCATGACAGTCCACCTGTGCAGAACAAGGCTACTGCGGTGCACGCTGAGGACACAAACACACCGAGACCAGCCCTAACGCCACAGGGCCAGGGTGGGCACTGCTGCTCACAAGGGCATTGCTGTTCTCAGAGCAATGTCAAAGCAAGCAGTCAAGCCAGCTGCTCCCTGAAGCATCCTCCAGGCCACAGCTGCTTCCATGCATGCACCCAGGATGCTGAATTTCAAACGCTGCATGAGCACAGACACGTCACTGATGTCTGTTCTGTATTTTCCTGTCCTCAGCTTGCTGAAGTAAGGCATGGCATTCAGGAAGCCAGTTGGATATTTCCTACTGACTTCAGTTGGATCTGAATGGTGTCCCTGCTGAGTAGTACTGCAGTGACAGCCTTTGGAAGGGCAATGACAGAGCAGCTTTTAGCTGAGATGCTGAAACATCATGTATGACATGGAAGAACAAGCTGGGAGTGTGTTGGGAGCTTAAGCTCTGTGTCTGTCTGTGAGGACTGACACACAGTCTGAGTGATGTGCTACAGCAGCCAGGCTGCAAAACACCTCACATATTTAAGCAATCAAGAAAGATTTATCTATTAAATAATTGCTGCCACCCAAGGATATCTCTCAGTGAGGGTAAATACATCCTTACTGGCAGATTCTAGACAGACTAACTGATGCACCATGAAGACAGGAGATGCTTGCACAAGGCAAGGTTATTGTGTTGTCAGCCCAGACAGATACAACTTCTGTAGTCTTAACTAATGCAATAAGGACCAACTTAGAAGAGTGATCTAATTCAGTTTTTGTAAGGGATAATACAGTAGTCAGAAGAGCTTCTTTCTACTTGCAAAGGAAATTATTTTACCTGCATATATAATCCTTGTCCACTGCAGCATTAAGTGCATCTGTCTTTACTGATTGATTTGGCTTTTTTTTTCTCTTTTCAACCCTCTCCACTCCAGGCCTTCACAGGGCGCTGGTGTATCAGAACTTTTACTTGAGCTGTTACTACTCCCTTACAACTGGATACCTTCCTCTTTTCCTTTCCTTCCTATTTCTTACTGTGCATCAGAAATATTAAATTCACCTACCAGTTCTCCTGTATACTTTACAAAAAAAAAGAAGATATTGCTGAAATTACTGATGACTGAAAACAAGTCTTTAAAGTGGTGGTGTCATTTCACCTAGAACTACTCTCCCGCACCCTTGATACGCCTCAGAGCCTGAGAAACCAAAGAGTATTTATTTATGAAGCTGTTATTTTTTTATCTCTATCATCTTTGGCAAAACATTAAAATTGAGTTTTTAACCTTGCTGGTCAATTACTCAGGTATCTTCTTTCTTCAGACCAAACCTGCATCTCTCAAGATCAGATGCAAATATTTTTTTTACTTGCTGTTTCCAAGATTTCACAACAACTCTAAGTCAGGAATCAGTAGCACAAAGGACTGCAGGTAACTAATGTATTGAGAGAACACTGACTATACTAGAAGTGAAAAAATGTACAAATAAATTCAAGTTATCTTTGTCAAGATGAGAAAAGTTTTCAAGAAAGAGCAGAGGCAGGACAGGATCAAGCAGCATTTAGTGATACACAAGAAAATGGATACACAACAATGACATCTACATCAGTATTTCCCACCAGCAGCTCAGCATTCTGCAGTAGCAGCAAAATAACTTACACTTCAGTGGAATTTTAACCACAAACAAATTGACCACTTTCTTTGTTCCTATGAATAGGAAGGAATGAAGACTAAATCTCCCATAGGAATAGCTTGTATGCACAGAAAGTAATGTAAGTCATTTATCACTACTCTGATGTTTTTTTCTAATGAACATTCTCCAGCTACTGAAAAATAACACAATAGTGTAACACACATTTTGCTACCTGAGTGAAAATGCCACTCACATCTTCTCTTTACTTAACTACAGAATACAGAACAATGAAGGTTGAACCATGTAGCACCTTCTCTGGATTGAAGCAGATTTATTCATACAAGATCCTCTCCCCATTACAAAAAAAAAAGAAAAAAACAAAAACCAAAAAAAAAAAAACCCAAAACAAAAAACCTGGAGCTAAATTGCTGAAATAAACAAAACATTAGATGAGGAGAAGTAAAACTATTGAAACTTCTAGTCTCTGGCTTACCAGTTCCAATCTAAACTTTGTAAAAAGAGACTGAAAGACACCATTACCAGATGATAAAGGGACTGCATGAAATCAGCAAATGGAATTTAGTTCAGGTGACAGACAGGCCCATCTTACAAACACAGTGAAGGAACCAATAATTGCTTTCCCTTGCTTTTGACACTTTCACTGTAAAAAAGCCCAACCCACTGACACCGACTGCCTCACAGACACCCAAGAAGCCACTCAATCAGGTACAGTGAGTGCAGGGATACAGGGACTTTTCCATAGATCA
Organism: Vidua chalybeata; assembly: GCF_026979565.1. NCBI lineage: Eukaryota > Metazoa > Chordata > Aves > Passeriformes > Viduidae > Vidua > Vidua chalybeata. The sequence goes on from NC_071535.1 coordinate 20,773,144, forward strand.
TACTTGTGACATAATTGCTAATCAGGTTAACAGAAATCATTATTATCCTTTTCACAGCTGCCATTAGCACTAAATTCAGTTAAAATACTAAGCAAGAGTATAACATCAAAACAAAAGAAAAAATCCACAGGAAAAAAAAAACGACCAAGCAAACCCAAAAATAAAAAAAACCCAACTCAAACCAAAATACCAACATCTCTTCCAACTTTTCCATTAATATTGTCTCAAAAACCCACTGCCATTTAATAATGATCTATGAACATGGAAAAAATACTAGTTAGTAATTATTTCTGAGAAATATTCATATGGTTTGGTTTCTGCTATTACTTTGACTATTACTTCATTAATTATTTGTGTGCAAGTTTAGTTCAGAACTGCATATTCACATGCCTTGCAGCTTGAAGATTTTGATTGCTGCTGCAATCCCCCACTTCCTGGATGTATTGAGCAATGAAGCTGTCCAGCTGTTCTGCGGTGCTGAAATAGTGATTCAGTAAGGAGGTGATGGCATCAGATTTGATTTGTTAGTTTGTATTGCGGTTTCTAGAACCCATGAATCCTTCTCATTAAATAACCATCAATCGTGTTGGAGATGATTAACTTCTGAAGTAAGAATTAAATCAGCATTGAATCTGCACTGCTATTAGTACAGTTAATTTTCTGTTTGATGGCTGATATGCCAGGTGTCCATTGTTCAATGTAACTTGAAAAGTGAAAAAAATAATTGCGTGCACATGCTCTTCTCATTTCAGCAATACACTGAATTCAATTTCAAAGAGTGGGTGAGAGCAGTGGGAGTTATAATGGTATTGACCTTCCCCTCTGTGGAGGATGCTAATGCTGCAAAACAATCAATATACTAAGAAGACAACCAAAAAAATGAGGCCACATTTTTGCCTTTCCTCCTTTAAGATTTTTATACTGATGATGTGCCAGGAAACTCATTTTACATTAGACCAGTAATTCTTTCTATACAAAGTGTTATATTAGCAGCTGACAATCCATCGGAGCCAAGAGAGCCTTCTTAAGAAGGAAGTGAAATGAGAGAGGTTGCAGAACGGAAAATTTGACTTTTTTCTTGCATAAAATAAAATTCCCAAAACAATAGCTCCTTGTCACAAAAAAATAACTAGATCAAACTGCAATTCTCTCCATCCTCTATTGAAACCACAGTTAGAAACCTATAGGCTGCTTCTAAAGGAGGAAAAAAAAAATCCACCAGCTTGCCAGCTGAGCATTCTTTTTTCTGCTGTTACCAGTGTTTTCTGGGCAGAGTACAAGGTTTATCCCTTTGTTCATTAGGCAACAAGGTCTCTGCTGGACACAGAGTAAGAGCCAAAGTATTCATAGGCAGGATTTAGAAAATCAGCTTTTGCACAAGAACAGGAGATGGCGAATTTATCACACTATTGTATTTCTAAGAAAGTTTTTATTTATATAGAAATAGGTTTTATTTCTATTTATTGTACTTCTAAGAAGAATACTAAAGAAGCTGGACTTTTGTTAATGCTTCAGTGTTGGGCACAGCTCTCTTTCAGCTCTCTTATAGTGCCTAACCTCAGGCCACTTGTCTTTTATCCCTCTGCCCACAGAGTACAAAACAGGTTCAAAGATAGAACGGGCAGAGGTGTGAGCAAGAGAGAGCTGAGGAAGGGGTCATGTCACTGTGGTGTGCACCTTCGCAGCAGCAGCCTGTGCAGGTATGAGAACAGCCTGTCCACATTCTGACCCCTGGATGAGCGTCACCCACTGAGAGACAGCCTTGTCCTTCTGCCAATAACCATCAGAAAGCTAAGCAAATCTAACCTGTCTGTAACATGGACTTGTTGTCATGAGAGAAATGGACATCTTATAAAGGCCCATTAGCCTTCCTGGAATTTATAGATACTGCTGGTCTACAAAAGAATAATTAAAAAGGTAAAAATACTTGTAGAATACACCCATTGGAGGAAGTTGATAGGGCAGCAAGCACTAGTGCAAGCCATTAAATTCTGTTTTGGTAAGTGTGCTTTTATCATGATGGTTCTTTATTAAATCATTATTTAACCATTTAGAACTTACAAGCTATACACATCTTTGTGTATGTAAACCACACAATTGTTTTAGCTACTCCTTCCTCCTACTTGTTAAATTTATCAGACTGGGCACTGGTAAACTGTCAGGAGTAAGTCTTACCTAACAAGGCAATTAGCCCAACAATTAGTATATATACAGGATCTGTCCCCTCAACATCTTCTAAAAGCCAAAATCAGATTAAATACTTTTCCTGAAAGCAAAACCAATCATAGAGAGCCATACAGCAAATGAACCTACTGAACTAAATAAATGGAAGTACTTCTCAAAACCAGTTTGGCATCCACACATCAAATATTCAATAGCATTTACTTGATCTTTATTATAGCCTTCTGCCATGCCATTGTTGTTATTTTACTGTGCAGTTGTAGGCAGCTCATTTTCATCATCAGGGACTCATTAAGAGTCCGCAATTTGATGCTTAATGACTTGTTAACCCTGAGTAAATATATTAAAATAAATTTAAATTGAATTGCATTTGGTTTATTCTTTTCTTTTTGTTTTGTTTTTTTATTTTTGTTCAATAACATCTGTAGCAAGAGAAAGTACCATTTAAGAAGGACTTTTTGCTAAAATGGGTTCCAGATAGTTCACACTTAGTTTTCAACACACAATCCACCTTCTTATGGTTTGCACTCCTACATTTTCTGTTATTTCCTTTTGGTTCATATAGTTTCTTCAGCTCTGGTGCTAGCTCTGATATGGAAGACATTTGGCCTACCCTCAAAAATGTCTCTTAAATACTTGGGTACTACCCTCCCCCTTCTTCAGTTTTCACCCCATTACAAATGCAGTTTTAGAAAAATCCACTCATGTTCTTTTTCAGGGTTTGGTTTTATAGGCAAGGAATGTGAAATAAAAACATCAACACCCAGACGGTTCTACTTGGATTTTCCTATGCCGAAGGACTGCTGAATCTCAAATGTTCTTGCACTCCTCTCTTTTCATTTATGTCTTAACAAGAGGCAGTTACTGAACTCTAGCTGGTTCAAATCAACAGGACAACAGAAAAACAAAAATAAACACCTGCTGGAGATCTGCAAGTCTTAGTCTTTCTCTACTGGGTGAATCAAGTGTCTGAAGCTTTAAAAGGAGCTGTTTGATGCTGTATTTCAGCCTCCTACAAAGCTCTTATGGCCAACTTAAAACTACCTGTGGATAATCAGAAATGAGGTGATGCTGTTCTACACCATCAGTTTTCAGGCACTGTCTGCAGGCACAGAAGTGAAAGAAAGCAGACTTCCAAATTATATTATTCTAATGACCATTTTGCTCTGCACTGCACTGTTCTCCTGAGTTATGCTGCTCATCTGTCAGGAATTATCACTAAATAACAGAATTTCGTTTATTTTATGCACTAGAACTATCCATGCTTGACAGAGTACAGTTGGTGTGCTACACATTTGTGGGAAGCAACTTCCAGAGTTGATAACGAAGAGATGTCTGCTAAACATTACAGTGCTGGGTTTTTTTTATGATATCTCTACTGAACTTACTGACAAAATTGGTGTTGAAATTATTAGTTCAGAAACAACACGACTGCAACAGAATGGGCCAGACTTTATTTTTCTTATACATTGTACAAGTTCTGGATACGACATCAGTTAAGGAAAATGCTGATATTCTGACCCCAGATCAAGCCTGTTAATAGTATCATCAACTGATAAAGGAAATAAATGCTGTAAAATTGAGTTACAAGAAAATGTTAGGGGTGACAGGCTGAAAAGTGAAATCAAATTTTATAGGCAAACTGAAAGATGTATATATATTTATTTTTATTACTTAATTTGGCTTATTAGATTTTCTAATTTACAGAAGCCATTAATGATTTGCAACTTTAATTTTTTTGTTTTTTTTTAAATTTTGCGGTTTTTTACATAATTCCGGCATCTGCACCTAACAAGTTCATATACTACCCTCAACAAGAAAAAGCACAGGGAACATAGATGCAGATAGTCTTGAGTGGAATAGCTTGAATAAGATTTGTGATGGCTTTTTTCCCTCCCATGGTTTTACTTGGCAGATTTCACAAACTAGAAAGACAAGAAATGTCACTAAGCACAAGCAGAAAAAGTGCATTGTTTAATTTAGTGGCTGTATGTTGCTCAAAAATACTTTCCACAAAATAAATGAGACTTTACTAGTAAGTGAAGAGGGTCTCTTCTGGATCTCTAGTCAACCATGGGTTGACTCAGTCAAGTTTTATACTTTGATAATTTGTGTATTTTCATTTGAGAATATGGCTTTGATTTCATATTGACAGTTCAAAGCTTCATTCAGTGTTACAGGAATGCTGTTCCTTGGATAGAACAAAGCAATTGTTGAGTTCAGAAAAAGAATACCAATTTAAGTTATCCTATATAATTAAGAAAAACTAGATACTGCATACCCAAGCTGGAAGTTGCTGTAATATGGCAAGACTAATACCTCAGTTTTTGGAAAGTTACAGGGATCTGACCAAATGCAAAGGGCTTGAGGCTGCTGCTTTACTTCTGTACAGAGCTGAGCTGAGAAATACTGCTTCAGTTGATTTTAAAAACTGCTGCTAGGGAATGCAGGTATTTACATCCAGGGTTTTGACCATTTGCTTTTTAAAATTCCTGATGGACAGTTTCACAAATAAAACCCTAAAAAGGCTTGCTATTTTAATTGTGGATTGCCTTAACAAAAGTAAAACTGAGAGGATGCCTACAAATGACAAATAATTGATAGCCACACTTCTCCAGAGTGAAAATAGATAAAAAGAGTTCCTTCACTATTGTGGTAAATAATCAAAACCAACCAACCAACATTTCTGACCCATGGTACCATTCACTCAGAATCAGACTCATTTTTGAGAACCGGTGCCTAAATGAACAAGCAAGGGATTGGCCCACTGTGGCATATCCTTGCAGTGAAGACAATGCACTCTCCTTTCCCTAAATAGTGTGCCAGATAGACAAATCAATGAAATGCAGGCTCATCAAACTTGGCTGGGGTGGCATAGACTGTATGGCAGAGTACTGTCTGACCCAGATTCATCCAATACAATGTTATGAGAAGTTTGTGCTGACACAGAGATGAAGCAGAGAAAAGAGCACAGAAATTTGCAGTTTCTAATAGAAAACACTCCTCTTTCCACTGTTATTTTCATCTAGGGAAGCCTGCTAATCATACAAGAGGTTAAGGCATGTTATACATTTCTCTTTGGTACAGGAGGGCCTTTATTTCATCCTTATATATTAGAAATAATGAATAAGTCTAATATCAATTTTTATCATTAAAAAGCCAGCTTAACTCTGAAGACTTTGTTTACCTACTTCTTCTGAGGTCATTCTTTTTGTTAAAGAAGGATTAGTTTATTTCTATACTCTGTCATAATGCATAACATTGGTACTTTTTTCTTTCATTCTCTACTCTGAGATTTAATATGTAATACTAAGTAAGGTATAGCTTGACAAAATGTCATTTTTAATGGCCTAAAAACCATGCAACTCCTACTGATTCCTTTATTAAACAGATTTAGGCCAGTACTACCTCATCAGTATTTAACAATGTTACTCACAGAAGAGAACCTGGGATTGCAGAGAGAACAATGTTTACATCTTCTATAGGAAGCTAAATCCAATAACATAAACACAACCAAACAACCAACCCAAAAAACCTCCAGCCCCTCCAACCCCTGTCAGATCCCCCCAAAACTCCCAAACCAAACCAAAAACCACGAAAGAACTCACAAAAGCAAAAACCAAAACCAAAGCAAATCGCCACCAACAGGAAAAGAAGCAACTAGTGACAGCAGCAAGTTTTTCTTGAAATTTTAAGTGTATATTCTTGTGAACAAGATATACAAAAAAAATCATAGGCATTTACTTCACCATCATTGATGTATTATAACTCTCTCCCAGCGCAAGATTGTCTCACTTCTGCTAGTATTTTAGGTGATCTATTTCTAACACAGAAAAAAATTCTGTCAGTAAAGACATGATGTTTATGAAGTAATTTTCTGAGGAAGTACTTGAAAGCCCGCAAGTGAAATAGATGGCAGAAATTGAGAACATTTTAATTATTTAATGCATTTCCTAATGCTTTGTCCTGCTTTATTTTTTAGTATTCAAATAATTAGCAGTACAAATGGAAGTGGCAAAAATCCCAAATCTATAGCACAAACACAAGAAACCATGCACTTAGGCTTTTGCACTCCTCAGTTTGCTGAATCTCAGCAGCAGGAAGTTTCTCCTCCTATGTAAAGTCTTAATTTTCCTATTTTTTTTTTTTTGCGCCATCCTTACCTCCTTTTTATAACCTTTTGTTCACCCTATGAATTCTTTTCCTTTCTTGGTTGTTACACTCAGAATGGTTTTCTAGAGAGGAGAGTGGATGGAGTTTTATTCACAAGTCTGAAATTAAGGATATTGCCATTACTATTTTCATTATTTCAAAGATGCATTGAGTTTTGATTTTGCCTAAAACTTGTTCCAAATTCACTTTTGGATATTAAGAAATTACAATGATAAGGAATTGACTTCTCAGCAGTCAACCTTCACTTAGCTTCCTTCTTCTGTAATACTGCTGGCATTGTGCTACAGCTGGCAAATAAAAATTAAATGTCTGAAAGGTCAGAGTATAGCTAAAAGAGAAAACTCTCCAATGACAACAACAGTATTTGGGCATCCATCTATTTTTCCAAGTAATTGACTGCCTCTTTATGGTACCTTCAGAGGCTTGTGACTGACTCTTACAGAACTAACAGCACTGCAAAGATGCAACCAGCTCAATCCTTTAATTTTACACCCATCATCACTGAGAGAGCAGCTGTTTCTCTGCAAAGACAAACAGCCAGTAAGTTCCAGTAGGGCCATGCAACAGACAGAGCTACTGCCAGAACAGTTTATAGGCAAAATCAAGTTCAAAGGAAAGTAAGTGTGAGGAAATCAGCATTTTGAGACTGACTCTGAGGTGGGCAAGGCAGGTGTGGTTTTCACCAAGTACTGCATTTCCTCCCCAAATAGTTTTCACCTACTTTTTTCATTTTTAAAACTATGGAGAGGAATTGGGAGGTTTTGCAGGTGAAAAGCTTTTCTCAAATTATAGCTGGATAGCGCTAGCTATAGAAAGTCTCAGGGCATATAAGCAATAGGGCAATACTACAGATAGATGGTGTGACTTATTGACAGCATCTTTTTGTTTTTATCTCAGTCTTTCCCTCCAACATTGCCCATACAGCTTTTATCCACTTAATACTCATTGCTATTTCTTGCACTGCAAGATTACCTCACCCTTACAATATTGCTGCCTTGAAATGCTCCTTTCTGAGCCTGCTAAAAGGCTCTGATAATGCTCGTGAATGCTGACTTGCCTGCCAATACTTGATAATTCCTGCTTTAATTCTATCAAACCATTCTGCTGTTTCAAACCTTCCTGATACCTTAGCCTTGCACCATCCTTGCTGTTGCATCCCTGCCCAGTCTCTAGCCCTGGGCACAAAACTCACCTTAGTCTTAAGTTCCACTGCTACTTCTGTTTGAACATCAAAATAACTTTTTTCTAGAATGATGCACTCCTCCTTGATTCCTAGACCAAGACTTCCCAACTCAATTCCCCAAAGTTTAAAAACTCTATGAAAGCTTAAATTCAATATTCAATGCCTACCTTCAGGCAGTAACTGCTGCTGCCAAGGTGGGAAGAGTCTTCCCCCCCAGACTCCCTGCCTTCCAAGTATAAGAAATGTCTCACTGTAACTCATAGGCATAAAACCCACATTAAAGGGAAAAAAGTTGGACCTCTTACATGCCTCTGATCCCATCTGCCCTCCCACAGATGCACAGCATAGGGACAACTACAGGTTTTGCTTCCTGAATAGGTGATGCCAGTGAAGCTGTGGATTGATGTTGAATATATATGGATAAATCTATTTCTCACAAGTCTAAGCACATGTAAGGGTGGATTAGATAAAATACAGGTTATTTTCAGGTGACATTATCTTGTTTCTAAATTGCACTTAAGGGGTGTGCAAAGAGAACCAAGATTTCTTATCTAGAAGCAGAAAGTTAATTTGTGTGATAAACAAATATAAACATTTTTGATGAATGAGAAAAGAGAGAAATGGTGAGTACCTTTGAAAATCAGCTATCTTCTGCATAAAACAGAAAAATTACTGATGTACCAAGCACATAGCTAAATGGTTTAGTTCATGAATGGTTACAAAACTTTTTCAAGTCGTTAGTTCAAAAAATGCTTGAGACCTAAAAATTCTCAGAGCTGATCCATTACCTAGATGACACAGCATACTAACCAACCCAGCAGCTCTGCCAGAGGACAAACAAGCTCTTTCCTTGTAGATCAGCTAAGACATGAAATGTTTCAACAGAAAATATCTCAACTCTGACTGACCATATATTGTTCTTCTTGATTGCTGTCTGGCTGGGGACATAGCAGACAAAAATTTGTTCTGACCTATATTCTGACCAGAAAAAGACAAGCATGCAGTAAGGTTATCATATGAAAATATTTTCATTTAGTTGTGTTGGGGGCTTAAAGCCTCTGCCTCACTACAATTTTGGAAAATATTCACTGTGGAAAGAAACAAACTCCAAATAAAGGAAGTATTCATTTCTCATGCTATCAGGGGATCTCAGAAGATTCTGAGATGTACCTATTATAGTCAGACCAGCCATGGTCACAATAATGCCACAGAGTAGGATATAAATGGGCTGCCTAAATGGGAAAAGACTATTCATCTTCCAAAAATCTTCACAGCCTTTGTCAGGTAGCTATTTTCATATCTACACATTGTCTCTCTTTGTGTCAGTAAGTCCACATACATTACCCTGAAGCATATGCTCATCTCTTTATGGCTGCTTATTTTATTTTGTATATTTTCCCATTTGTGAAAAATCTGATCGTATGTCCAGAGCAGCTACACAAGTAATATCTTTCCCATGTAACTACTGCTTATAAGCTTTTAAATAAACTTGTTTGAATAACTCTATTGAAACCTTGAGGAAAGTGAGTTTTTAAATTAATTACACCTTTCCCTTTCCCCCTTTGGTCCAGATCAATCAGTATAAAGTAATATCAAAGTGGGACGAATTTTTTTCCAGCATTTCCAAAGTAAAGCAATCCTTCATACCTCTGTTTTTTCCTTAAAACTGGACTGAAAAGAAAAAAAAACCCTGGTCTTGCACTGTTTCCTGCTGTGAAGGTTTCTTCCTTCCCCTTCTTTCTGCGAAGAAAGGTAAGTCAGTTGAAAAAAGAAAAGAATGAAAAAAGGCAGCTTTGCTGACTGATCCATTTCCCACCAGGCAGTCCTATTGTGTCTGAACTGCATCTTCCTACTCGGACTGTGAGCAGGTGATTGATTGAAAACATTTGTTAATGACTGCAAATGGGAAGTCAGTCTTGACTTTGAATAGTCAAGAAGTTGGAATTTTTTCCAAAGGAATTTATTCAAATTTTGTGCAGCTGGATATGTCTGCTAGGGATGAGACTCAGAGGTGCTTTGAGGGCAGAAAAGATCAAGGTGGTAACAACTTTCTAGATGATGGAGAGAAACATGCAAAATCCTGAAAAGACCAGCACCCACCATCTCCCCTCTTCCAGCCTAGTGCTGACATTTCCTTTTCATCTGTGCAGGAACATCCTCTTACCTTCGATTCATTGCCCTGTGCTGATGTGTAGTGCCTCTGTGCATTGCTACTCTGTTACCACATCTGGTTTCAGCAATGACCAAATTTGGGTGAGAGTGACTTATGCTGATACAAAATCTTAATGTTCTTTCTGAATCCACCAGGATGACAGGACTGTACGAATAATGCTGTTAGAAGAGTATCAGTAACGCGTTTGTCAGGATAAGACCCCTTGAAACCCTGGGTTTGGCTGCAGCATTCAGAGCAGTGGAAAAACAAAGATTTCTCTGGAAACTCTGTAGGAGCTAGGAGCTGCCGCCTGTCACAGTGTTCAGGTACCTCTGGGATAAGCAGATGATTACCTGACTGTGACCAGGTGACAGTCCCTGATCTGTGCTATGGACTTCAAAATCTCAAGGCAGCAAGCCTTGGACTTTTGTTTTTTGAGTGGAAGTAATCCTTGATACAATCTGACCTACTTTGCCTGTAAATAAACAACAGGGACAGATACCACTGATCAGCTACAGATTGCTTTTTGCTGCAATGAAATCCCACTGAGGTCCTGGGGACCTGAATGCCATACAGTGATGACACAGCGGTACTCAACAGAAATACCAAAGTGGACTGCCTACATGGAAGAGAGCATTCAGCCTAGTTAGGAAACGACAAAGGATTGCAAGTCAGGAGGTGCCCAGAGCAGACCTCCAGGGCAACGTGATTAGCTTGACTTTAACCCCCGTGCCTGGCCCAAAAGCAACAACAGCAGATAAAAACAGTGGAACCTTTTTATGATCTACTTCAAAAAGTGATTGGCAAAAAGCAGCAGGAAGGATGCCAGCGTGTCATTTTGAGTCCGTGGTGCAACAGATACGATTCCATCATAAAAAAGCATTTCTACTTCTCCTACACATGCTGTAACACAGGGGATCTAAGATCCCTGAGCAGCTTCAATATGGGAAGGAGTGACTTATGAAAATCTGGTACAGCTGAGAGGAACTGTGCAGAAACTCTTCAAAGGAGTCATTTCAAAGAATTTTAGACAGTACAACTGGAGAAAAACAGAAAGCAGGGAGAAATTCTGTAATATTCTATATTATATCCAGGATCAATGGCTAAAGGCAATGAAGGAATGTGCCTGTCACCTAAATGCTTTGAATCTATCAACCAGAATTCAAGTTGATCCTCGATTTAGGCCTTCTGCTTATGTTTAAGATGATTGTACTTGACTTCAATTCCTGGTCCCTGCTTTGAGCAGAAAAAAAGGCAGTGTTAGAGACCAGCAATAATTAGAAAGTAATAGAGGGAAGAATTTGCTATTCTGTTTCAGTTTTTACTCTGTCACTTGCCTATAATCTAGTCCTCACTCTTCCCTCCCAAAGCCAGTGCCCATTTTTAAGAAGAAGCCAAAGGAATAGATCTATGACTTGCTGAAATTGTGTACTTATGTCAGCCTGTTAACTTTTCATTGCAGGATGAGCTTTTCATGAGTAAGAAATTTTTACAGTTCTGAGACATGTTTTACTGTGATGAGGTAGTATTTTCTGTTGCCATTTACAGCATGGAACAGTAAGGAATACAAGACATCTTGGATGGCCTACTATACACCTTTCAGCCCTGGTTCTATTCTCAACTGAAGTAGAAACTTGAGTCTGGACTTAAGTATCACTTAATGGTGTGATGATAAGCCAGAACATTTGGCAACATTAACATTTTATTATCAACATATTAGGGGCAGCTGACTATCTTTGTCCATATTTAATATTCTTCAGTTTTTGCCATCTCAAACTCATCTATTTTCACAGCAGCCAGACACCTGCACTCTGACAATCCATCACCTTGTTTAAATACTGAAGCATGAGAAGACTCTTAATAAGGTTAGAAATCCAGGTCTGTAACTTGAAAAAATACTCTTGACCACACGGGTATTGGAATTTCATCATAAAACATTCAGTGACTGCAAGGAAAAGCATAACTGACATACACCAAGATAAAATATGAAGTATGGTTGCTTATGACACACTTTGGATTTTGTAATTCTAGTTTTTGTTGTCTTGGTTTTCTTCTTGTGTGGGAATGGGAGCTACAATTGTTACTAGCTATAACTTTTGACACCTCTATTCATTTTGAAATGGTATGTCATTGAACTATGACACTTTTGCCTCAGACCCGAACACAGTACAGTGGAATTTGTGTTCTTTCTTCACTGTGCTTACTGTTACATAAAATCTTTATTTTTATTGGTTTAGGAAGCAGGAGAATTAGCTCTAAGACACCAGTGATCTCTGTGTAAATCTGAAATCATTCTATTTTAATGAAAATCTTCCAGTGGTTCTATTTAAAACAGGGTAGCAGCAAAAAACTAAGTCTAACCCTTGGGCTGAGGATACAGCCACTGCAAAGGATAAGCACCTGTTCAGCTTGAGACACACGCATATGTAAATCCAAAGTGAAATATGTCACATGGCTTATTTTATTTTATTTTATTTTATACAATTCTTTCCTCCCTCCCAATGCTTTGAAAGCACTAAGGCTGGCTGAAAAAAAATCACAGGCACAGCAAGTGACACAGCTCCTGTGATGGCTCTAATGTCTCCCTGAAACACTTTTCAAAAATGGTGGTGCAAATGTTAAACTTTCATTTTAAGGGAATAAAAAAAGCCCCAATTTTACCTTTTTGCTTTGGAAGGAAACAGCTGTCAAAATACAAGCAGGTCATGTGATGGTGTCCTGTTAACCCAATTTTACAGAAACCTCTCGTCAGGTTGTTGCTAGACAATAGCAACCTCTAAGATGCAATTCAGCCTTCATCTGTGCCATTACTGTCAGTTATAGATACTTTAAATGTTAAAATTGCAAAAGAGAAACTAAACTAAATGAAACAAAACCAACCCAACCAAACAAATAAAAAATAAAGGGCAAAAAAGCAATACCATTAAATGCGACCCTCCCAACATTTACATAGCACTGCTACACAGAGAGATTGTGGTTGGAGAGTTGTGAACATTTCTCTAAAGTGTTATTTAATGCTAGTCTGCACCTCAAGTATGGCAATCTAAATTCCCCTACAGAACAAGTCTTTTGGTTTTAAAGACATAGCAATTTCTACCCATGCTTAGAGAAAGAGTGGGCGTTGTGAAAATCAGAAACTACTGCACAACAGAATGTCTTATGTTCCACCTAAATATTTAGCCAGAAAAAGGAAGGCTAAACAGCTGTGCTTTTCCTATCCATAAATTTCCCTACAATGAAAAGAGGTGGGAGAGAGGAAGAAAAGTTAAGCTAGAGGATAACACTGGCCCCAAAAGAAATGGCAGTACATGGGCTAACAGCACACCATAGGATGCCAATTAGAAAATGTGCCTCCTCATTATAGGATTTGGGTTCCATAACAACTTTTCAAAACACAGCAGAAGAAAAAAATTCATTGAGTTAAGAGACAAAATAGTATTATTATTGAAAGGAATTAAATGATACAGCAACTTGCAGTAGCAATAGCTTGGGATCAGTGACCCACGGGTCTTTTGCAGCCCTAAGGCCTATATTGTAAAGGAAGGAAATTAAGCTATATCAGTAAGAGAAATCATTTAGACCACTACCTAGATCACAGTGACAAGATTGTACTCGTGCTTCCTGCAGTGCTGACATGCCTTCCTGCAGTCTTGCTGAGCACTCAGGCAAGGAGCTCCCACCTGAACCAGGACAGGACCAGCCTCAGTGATAACATCAGGATTCATTCTTTTGAGCTACTAGAAGTATCATATACAGTCAGAGACCTAATTGGGAAGATTTTCTGGGAAATGAGAAATAGATACTACGCTGAACCATTTATTTGCTATGAAAAATTGTTGGCTGTCCTGGAAAGGTATAATCTTCCTAGACAAGCCAAAGTAACAGCTGTCTGACAATACAGTTTGTCAGAATAATCATTTTCATGCTATTACATAGCAGGCCCTGTAAACCCAGCTGTCTTTTTAATGGTGGCAGCTCAAAATCTTTCTGTGGGAAACAAACTCATTCTCTCACTCCCACCCATGCTAAATGCCATTACAAGCCAACATATTAATATCACTCCACTTGTACATTACATATGATGCTTATGTTTAAATAACACCCTCAGATACAGTATGAGCAATCTGAACTTTCTGATGAGACTGAAAACTGGCTGCAGATTTTAGGTCTTTCATGTAATGACTGGTTTTCCTCAGTGTTTGCTGTATACAACAAATCTGGGAGATGAGCTTCCAAGTTTCTGGTTTAGTTTAGTAAAAAATTACCATTTCAAGCCTTAATACATTACCTTCCTGGAACAAAATCTTCTCCCAAACACACAAATGTCTGTTTTGTGTAGCAAATCCTACTAAATACATTTCATACTGTAAGGAAAGAGGAAAGAATATGGGGACATACACAAATGTTGCACAGCAAGACCAACTAGACTGGGGGACAGGTTAAACGTTCTAAGAACAGGATTCTGAAACTGTTTTGTTTCCTGTTGCAAAGGCACTGGAGAAACCACAAATATATACAAACTGTATGTCGCCCATGATACTTGAAATCTTTCACCTGTTTATGCCACATGCTGCCATTCCAAGTTAATTAAAAAACCCAAACAAACAACAACAAAAAAATCAGTAGTTGCAGAGGCATTCAGCTTACATCCCTCCCCCCCTTATAAGATATGGAATTTTTCCCACCTAAAATGTCTCAGTTCAGTTTTGGTTCAGGCTGGATGCTATGTTCAAACCAAAATATAGCAGAAGTGTCGGCTAAACAGCTGGCTCTCTAGACTTCCTAATGCTTAAATTCTCGCAAATTATCTATGGCATGTATGCAAATGAAATAGTGCAATGAAACATGGAAACACTCAGGTCTCAATTAGAGTTTCATGTAGCAAAGCACTTTTAGCCCATCCACTCCCATGGGAGTGTGTGTTACCTCACAAGGAGCACAGAGCCAGTTTCACTTCTAGCAGCTGTCTACAATCGAGGAAGGGAATACTGTAGGAAGCAGCTTTGGCTAGAGAATTATATCTCAAAGTCTATTCAGGTCAATACATGAACACCACAATATGACATCTCCCATGCTGCATGGTATGTGCCTTTAACACCTAACTTTAATTTGTAAAACCATTGCTTTCATCATAAAGAAATCTAGCAAATAGTGGGTAGTTCCAAATCTCGTAACTTTTGTGGAGTCCAAGAATATCCTAGGAGAACACTGTGTCGCAAGAACACCCGCTACAGCATTTGCTACTAAATTACATCCCAAACTCAAGAATAATAGTCTCTATTATGTAAGGCTTATAATTCAACTTTTCATTTGACATCTCCTTTGTGCACCATGGAACCAAACAGGCTGCCTTTTCTGAATGGAACAACAGTTCTCATTTCATATGTCTCATTGAAGCAACACCTCTATAGAACAGATGGATCTCCTTTGCACTACACTCTATGAAAAGAAGTGTCATTTAAACATGAGGCCTTTATATCAACTGCAAATGGAAAAATAACCAGCATGGCTTTCTGATCCTGGCAGAATCTGACTGCCTGCTTCTATTTGCATGCTTTTGAGGATGAAAGTCTGAGGAAGAATAAATGGGGATAATTTTTAAAAAGCTAAAAGCCAATGCTTATCCCCTCAGTTTCTCTTCTCTCCCCTGACATTAGCTGGAAGATAGTGATGGGCTGTGTGCATGCATGCAACGTGCATACAGACCCCTTGCACAATTGTAGAAGAAAACCTAATTTCAGGAGTACAGCTAGACACACAGAACTCAAGAAGCAAACTATATCTGTACATAATCCCATATTGCTCTCAACAACTCCAGCAGTGTTTATTGGACATCTGCCCTGGTAGCACAACCATGCAACATTTACAGTCCCACACTCTCTCTATTGCACAATTCAAGAAGAAACTAACACACGACTTGAGTAATTGGGTTTTGTCTGGCTGCTGCACAATGCCATCTGGGTTTAAGGCGTTTTTATTCTCCAAGTTATGAAGTCAGCATCACACAGCTATTTTGGAGGATGGCTATTGCACACTACTCACAATTTGAAGCCATTTTCTTCCACTGATAGAAAAGACAAAAGCATTAAAGTAATGCACTTTCTTTGTGGAATTGACTTTAGCTACCTAAGTCTAAATGACTATTGCATGCCTTCCAGTTCAAGAGAGAGAAGAAGGGGAAGGAGAAAGGGATCATTAAATGATTATTTTACCACACACATGGCAGCTGAACAAAAGTCCTGTGTGATAAGAATGAGGCACTTTTTATGTTCTTGAAGGTAGAAGAGCATAATACTGACAACTGGTGTAATACCTAGAACAGTCTTCTGCCCCTCTGCTCTGAGGAAAATAAGAAATACACATATTTTAGTTCAAAATGTAACCTCATTCTCACAAGAAAAAAAAAAGACTTAAACATATACATTGAACACACTATCCCTATTCAAACAGAAGGAAGCACCCACCAAAATAGACTTTTTCTTTCACAAAACCCCAAACAACTATCAAGAAATAGAGCTGAATTGACAGGCATACTGAGATCCGTAAGTTTCTAATGTCAGCTGTCTTTCAACGAAATACCCTGGTATGTCCACAGGTCAGTGTGTCCCTTACTCTAGAAGAGTGAGTGAGTGGTCCCCAACCTGTGCAGGTTCTGCAACTGCAGCAACCATAAATGCTTGGGCCATTGGACTGCCTCTGTAGATATGCATGGTTTGAGAAAAGGGGATTGCCAAATTGGATGAACTAAGGAATAGACTAAACTTTTAAGCAAAACTTGAGAATTATCCTGCTTTTTCTTAACAGAAATCAGTATTTCCCATATTAGGACAGAGCTAGACATAGAAGTCTGCAAAAAAGTTTATGAGAGCCAGATACCCCAAGTTTATGTGCTAGTATGTCCACAGAGAGGAGAAAAACGAGCACGTAAAGGATTAGACAGATCAAATCCAAATTAGATTATGCTGACAACTTCCTGAGGAAATACACTCAGGTGAGATTTCTAGGCCATCAATCTCTTACAGATTCTTATATGAGAACTCTTAAAAGAGGTACATATCAGGCTCAGTACTCCAGAGCCCTCTCAGCTGTCACTGCTACAGGAAGATGGGTTGCAGTAATAAATCAACCAGGGAGAACAGGTTGCTTTTGGCTACCGTGCAACTATGCTGGGACTGTGATTTTTCCTCTCTGGCAGCTGTGTCAGGTTTCTCACACTATGCAATACCCCTCTCCACATAAGAAAACCTGTCTTAGCTCTCACTGTGCTAAAAATTTCCAAGATCAATGACACAAGTGACGTTTTTATTTAAATAATATAGGCAACACCGCTCAACAGACATCTACAAATGACTTTTCTTATGTGTGTACATGAGCCCCTGTATTCACCAACATTTCAGAGAGGCACACATATCTATTTAAGAAGAACTGGTTTAGGTCTAATGATCAGAGATGGCAAGAGTTAGCCTTTCAGGCTATTTTATTATGTCTCAGAAGAAGCAGGCAACTTGTACCAAGTGCATCACATCCTGCAGAGGATGTAACCAGGACAATTGTTTATTCCATTACTGTTTTCTTCTCCTTATGGTGGGAGCTCTGCTGAAGAAGAGGTTTTTGTCAGTGGGAGAGCAATTCCTAGTGTTACTTTGTCATACCACACAGCCAGGTATCCTTTACTTTTCTCACTGCTACGGGTAGCTCAGACCTAACATACTATGTTCATTTTCTCCTAACATACCAGATTTCATCTCTTTTCCTCCTAATACTCCTCTCCACATTGCACATTCCTTTTCTTGTTTTATTTAAAACTAGTAAAGCTGTTATTCAGCAGCTGGGAGAAAAGAGATTTGATGAGACTCATCTATTGCTGAGACCATGCTGACCTGGATCTTTCACTTTTCTCTTTCTCTCCCCAGTGAGCTGCAGTAATAAGAGCTCAGCAGCTCTAAAAGCAATCAATACAGAGATGACGTGGGCAATTACCAGCCTGGACAACTCAAAGGACTTCCAGTAAATAAATAAAGAAAAAACAAGTAAGTCTTCTGAAGCCAAACAACTCCACCAGGAGCCTTTGTTGAGGTGGAAAGTCACAAGGGGTGGTGGTGAAATAAATTAATGTCCAAGGCAGATGAGGAAGACTGCAAGGAAGGCATCAGAAGTAGTATGCAAACTGGCACAACAGAAGCACAAGGGTCCAAAGATATGAGGACCAAAACCGAGTTGGTTCCAGCAACCTGTCTGTACCATTATATAATTCCACAGACTACAGCGATACAGCAGAATGCCATCGTTGCCTTGAGATGTTTACAAACTCACAGTCATACAAAGGTGTACCTTAAAGACATGTTAAGACAAGCATTCCATTTCTCCTCTCCATTTTAACTCCCACCCAGAAAGCCTGCACCATCACAGCACGTAGCTTGTACCTCAATACTTCCCTTTTCCTGGGGCCAAGACTAAATCCATTTCCCTGTGGAATGCTGAGAATGAAAAGCTCCACAGCTATGGCAGGATTGCACATTCTTCCATCCCTCTTCAAGATGTTAATATAATCTTGGAGTGCCAAAAAGCTCAACCCCTCATATTAATCACCTCACTAATGTTGTACTTCTACCAGTCCCATTAATATAAAATAGTGCTTACTGAAAGAAATTTTTAATGGCTGTCCTCTTGAACATTGGTTGAAAGAAAAATTCTCCCAGATCAAACCATTTGCATTAGTTTCGCCAGAGTGATTCCTTTTACTTTCCCATCACCCCATTTTTATTTATATAGATACTCCTTAATCCTTCAACTATCTAATGTCTTTGCTTCTTTTTACCCCTTCATCTCTGACACAGAATGTTTGAGAATGTCTGATGTCACTCCTCCCTCCTATCAAAACCATGCCAGAGGCAGCAAACTAGATGTCCTGAGACTGCAGTGTAGCCCAATGGAACTGTTTTTCATGGCTGGCAAAGCTGTTTCACCACATGGTGCTCTGCATCAAACAGCTCTTACAAACCTCCTGCACCCTCAGGGGGTTTGACTCAGGCTTCAGCAGCAGCAGGCAGGTGGTCTGCAGGATGACTGACACTTCAATACTTACTATAGAACTGGGGGTGGCAGGAAGGCACATACATATTTCTTGTCTGTCAGTGACAGTAGAAATGGGAAAACAAGTGACACCTGCTGCTAATGACAAATGATGAGCTCAGGTTCAGAAAGGCTCATTCACACTGCAGGTAGTATTCATGTGATACACGTGGGTTCTGAGATCCAGAGCAGCTTAAGTCACCAGGAAAAAGCAGTGTGAGCTGCAGATGGTGCTGACCGTATTGACATGTTTGCACCCCAACTTCTTTGAACTAAAATTTTGCCCATATACAAAAACTGGATGCTCAGTTACTGATAAGAAATCACAGCATTGTTTGGGGTCTGTAAAGTTCAGGAAGTAGCCATTAGAAGTGCAGACTATTATGCTGTTAGTGTAAAGACAAAGGCTAGGTCAGGATTAATCTAGGATGACAGAGATAAGCACGGGTCTTAGCTGTGCGAGTTCTAGCATCAACCACCAAATATGAAGTTTCTGCCTATTCATTAACATGCCACACAATCCCAGCATTTCTGTTATGAGAGAGTCTCCAGCAGGCATCACTGTTTCTGTGAAAACACTGTCCCCATGTGCCTGTGCTCTGCTAGGGGCATTTGCATCTGCTCTGAGGCTAAAAGCGGAGCCTGGCCAACGTGATTTCTAAAGCAGCAAGATTCTCCAAGGGGGCAACTATTTCATCCATTTTTTCAACGAAACCTTCTCTAGTAGCAACTGGACTAACTTGCTCAGTTGTCACTGTTTTTTGAAACAGACAGCCATTAAACAGATGCCAGGGAGGGGGAAATACTAGGGCCCAATAAACACTAGGCTTAGCCATGCCTTTGACGACTGGGCCTCATGGCATATATCAGCTCCAATGCTTCTTGGAGACCACTCAATGGACCACAGATCCTCTTCCCTATGTTCCTTCACTTTTGCTAAATCTGAGGCAAAAGCAGTGTGAATATTCCTGTGGGGTTTTTTAGGAGAGAATCATAAAAGTGTAGCTTGATGACTTAGGTTTGGATTATCGATGGGAAAGGTGACAGAGAGTTCTGGCTTGAGTGATAAACTTGGATATCAGAGAATAAATCTAATGGAAAAGAAAAATCTGTCATTCTTGCTCACATCTGCAGAGCCTGCATTGGCAATTGGGATTTATTTTCTTAATTATGAGCAACTTGGAGCTCTCCTGTGGTCCCTTGTATCACCTCTCAGGCTCCACTGATAATACAATAGCATGGTTTCATTCTAAAGCAGAAAATTTCACCTTGGATCACCACCCCTTCAAGGTTGTTTGGTTTTTCTCCCTTCACCCTCCCCTGCCTGTCCACACGTACCCCATGTATTCAGACTGCCATGTGCAAAGTCCTTCTCCTTTGACCAAAGTATGAGAGAAGGGCAGATGAAGCTGAAGTCAGAGAACCACCAAACCTACTGACCCTGTGCACCTGAAACCTCAAACCAGGTTCCACTTTAAGTCTGTACAAACACAGCTGGGTCACTGCAAGATTTATCACAGTATGGATTGTAGGATCAGCCTCAGAGCATCTACTGACATCGTAAACCCTTAGCCCTTTTGCTGTGGGGGCACCTTGAGCTACATTTGTTGATTAGTCTTGCAGTAATGTATCCTTGCAGTAATAACTAAGTAGTCTAATTTCAGGCATCTTAAAAAACAAGTCTAGCAGAATTGGGCAACATCCAGGGATCTATGGACACTTAAGGCTGTTGTGACTCACCAACAGTCTCTAAATATCTTGTATTTTCTTTCACAACTCGCTCTCCCTTGGATATCATCCTCAAGACTTTTGCTATAAACACTATAAAGTCGCATTGATTCTTCAGAACATTAAAGATGAGTATGAGGTAAGTACCTCCAAAATGCATCCCATATAATGGCCACATACAAAAGTGAATCTGCTATAGCTGTACTTTCACTTACTGTTTGATTTAAAACTAGTGATCAGAAACTCTCTATTGCATGAAGAAGTTTCTGTGGTATTAATCTTACAACAGCAAACAATTTTACAGTGTCATACTGAAGTGTGCTTTCATTCATACAAGGTAGGGTATGGTGACCAAGCCATGAAGTACAAACAGAATAAAAGCACAGGTTAAAAAACAAAAGCTTCGAGTCCCTCCTGCAAAGTAGAATTGTCATCCATAATAGCTCTACAGTATAACTAATTGTGAGTACTGACTGCAGGAATAGTGGTTAGGGCATTAAAAAGAGAAGAAAAACATATAAAAAAGTTATTGCATATCTTGACATTAAACTTTTAGTTCAGTCAAGCAAGTAAAGTGGTGCAATGAGTGTATCTTGAACCAAAACACCCAGTGGTCCCTACTTCAGAGTAAGCTGAAAGACAAGCTACAACACCCGTACCAAACTACTACAATGCACAGTGATTTGCTCCTCACCCCCACATGAGAATTAGTCCAGAAAAAGGAAATGTGGACATTGCATCCTCAGAAACAACTCTTTCATTTTAGAGATATTCTCCCATTCTGCCATCCAACTTGCTAATGCAACAATGTTCCTGCTTATTTTTTAAAGAATTATCCTGGCATGTACAATTTCCCAGTCATGAACTAATTTGAAAAATAGCAGTGAAGTGGTTTTCTTGCAGAAAATTAGGAATAAAACTCTCTAACACCCTTTGTAGCAGGAATTACTTTATATTCAGTGCTGAGAGTGCAGGGGATATCTCCTCCTATCACACACTGCAGTTATCTAACATACTAGTTTTATATCTATGTAATTAATACATATATGTTGCATTTCCCCAAACTTATATATAAATGCTAAACATTCCTGCAAATTCTTTTACATATTTAAATCACTTCTCAGAACTCATTTACATTAGAGTAGGGTTCTCTTAATAGTCTCTGGTGGTTGTTTTTGGGAACATCACATTTCTCTAATTATCCTTGTATGGTCATAAGCCTCCAAAAAAGCAGTTTCCTCTTCTTGAATGCATCCCAGCTATGTGGTATGACCAAGATATACCTTCTTATCAGCTTTGCTCAGGCCAACAGATTTTAGTCTCAAGGCTAAGATATCTACTTGCACACATTAATCAGTGATATGGGTGAATACAGGACTAAGCACTGTCTGTTAAAGAGAAAGGAATTTATGAGACTTAAACATTATTTACTGCAATTAAAGATTTTCCCAACAGCTTTCCAACCTTTTCCAAGAAAAGCTCGTTCTTTGTCATGATGTAAACCTTTTCCCTGGCAACTACTGCTGTAAGCTTCTTCCTCCACCCCCCTTAACAGTTTTATTTGTGTATCAAAGACCCAAGGCCTGTCTCTGACACAAAATAGTTACTCAGATTAAACAGCTGAGAAAACTAGGAGAAAATCTGCAGAAAACCAGAAAAGGTTAGAATTACAGAGAGAACTAAGTTTAGTGAGAAAAAATCATTCCTATCTCCAGAATTCAAGAATGAAAACACCAAGACAAAAAAGCTA
Source organism: Vidua chalybeata (assembly GCF_026979565.1). NCBI lineage: Eukaryota > Metazoa > Chordata > Aves > Passeriformes > Viduidae > Vidua > Vidua chalybeata. The sequence goes on from NC_071535.1 coordinate 20,795,383, forward strand.
AGAAATTCTATGAAAAAATCAAGGAACTAGCCAGGCCTCTTGCTTTAATTGGAGATCAGTCTAGAACACATACTTGCTTTAACTGGAGACCAGTCTAGAACACATACTTGGATCAAACTAGCCACCTTCCTCAGGATGCTTCCTACAGATCCTGGACTTTACTTGCTCTACTTCTAAAGTACATTCAAATGTTTTGAGGAGGTTGGGAACTCTCACAGCACTGATGCCCGAACGGATATCCTACAAAAGAGGATATTCAGCTCCCAAAAGAGTCACTTAAGAGTAGAAGTAACAAAGAACTATTATCTTTGAAACCTCCTGCCTATTGACTCTTACAGTGGCTGTTACCACCTTGGTGTTCCTGTGCATCCTGATGTGATTGGAGCACACCAAGCACTTCCTTCACTCCCCATCTCTTATGGCTACATCATAAGGTTGCCAAGGCAGGGAGTATCTCATGGTTGCTTTTCAAAGCAGACAATGAGCTCTTGTTTTATTATTAGAGTTCCATCACATTAAAGTGCTATTGATAAAAATGAATAAAATTATCCATGTGGCTCAGATGAGTCAGTGCTGCCTCATCACAAATTTTCCAATAAAAATAAAGTTAGGGCACCTTCACTGAAACATAAAAACTGGCATGGAAGAAATTTTTCCAAGTGTCTAAGAACTGTCTTGAGTACCTTAGGAAGTATAGAAACCCTGCACATGCTCTACTACACTCCTTACCTACATGAGCCAAGGTTTATTCAGCTTTTATCCATTCTAAATGATGTTTAAGTTTCATCTCATGCTTTCATCAACTTGCAAACTCAATTGTGCTTTTTCCAATTATCTTTTATTTCTTCTATTGACCCTATATCTTCTAAAATTCTTCATTCCTAGTATAAAAACTCCTTGCTTTGTGTCTTATACAATAATCCCTTCAACACTCATTTCCTTGAGCTGCTTTTAATGTTTGCTGTCTTTTATAGACTTTCCCTATTTCAGCCATTTTGTTGTGATCAAACCTCCATAACTCAATATTGTGTTACTTTTGCCACTAATTTATTTAGAGATTTTAAATGCAGGAGAATGTGGGTGTCTATTATGACCCAAAGTCCCAGTATCTGGATCAAAATGGGACAAGGTAGTGAGAGAATGAAACATATTGGATCATATTCTCTGAGGAGGAAGCACACTTCAAGGTGTTTTCCTACAGAACATTGCCTTAGAGTAGGAGGCAATGGAACAAAAAACCTTGGAGAAATCACAAACATTAGAACTAGCATTGATCAGTTAATAATGAAATTTCTGTAACATACAGACAGGGTAATTGGTGGGGGGAGAGATGAGTATGATAACATTAAAAAGCTGAAAATGCTGGTGACAACAGGAAATAAGCAAATCTGTTTTGACAGAGCAAGAATGGATGTGAACATCTGCCACATTAATGATAACTAGAAGAAACTAAGCAACTGGCTTTTCTTACTCTCCCCTGCCCCCCCTCACTTTTGTTTTTGGTTTTTTTTTTCTGGTGGATTTAGTTATGGGGGCCAGGAAGAAGGCAAGTTATATAACATGGGCAAGATGACTGATGTTTGTTGTTTTCAGTCCTCTTGGAAAGACAGATCTGCTGAAATAATAAAAATACCAGCTTTATATTTCCCAAAAATCAAGGAATAAGGAAGCTCTCTGTTGTTATTGTCATTAAATATTTATACTGCTGTACATAGAAAAGAACACAGGTCATGGCACAAATGTTCTGTGCAAATATTGCAAAGGGTAGTCCAGACCCAAGAACATACCAGTAAAAATAAAAACAAAACTCAAAAGACGCTGGAGGAGAACACAAATGTAAGGGTCAGGTAAAAAGCTGCACTGAAAAAAAATCTGTCTACTCTCTCTCTTTTAATCAATCCCATCTTCCCACCACCGCTGAAGGACCTGATCAGTGTCCTGTTACCATAAATCCAGAGTTCATTGCCCAGATGAGGGGAAAAAAATTTCAAAATCCCATTCATGCCATCTCCTTCACAAACTTGTCTTTTTAGCACAGATTCACCTATGCTCTCTGTCTGTATGACCTAAATTCCATTCTCCATCCCAGCCCTCTGTGCCTTCTGCCATAGGAATGACCAAGAGTCAAAAGTGGCTGGGGACACATCAGGAGTGTGAAAGGAAGGCGTTCAGAGCAAAGAGCTCTGCTATGGTGCCCTGGCTACTGCACTCCTCCTCCCTGGAACTCCTCTGACATACAACTGAGGACTGGTTCAGATGATGGAAACCACCTTATCATTCTGCATTTCAACAGCAGGCGTTCACTTGAAACAAATGCACCACTATACTAGGTTAGCCTTGAAATCGTAAGAAAAGTTAACTTGATCTTTTGGGGGGGGGGGGGGGAATCAAGGTTAAGGGAAAAGGAAGACTGAAAAACCCCACAACCTCACCATCAGTTACAGAAGCATTTTTAGGAAGAATGAATTAGAAGAAATTAAAAACTTTTTCACTTTAGAAACACAAGCTTTCCTGGTGCAAAAAGTATTTTTGCTTCCTAAATGAAATATGCCTCCCATTTTCCCTAGATGGTAATAAAACATACAAGCATTTTCTAAGCATTTCTGTATGTGATCCTTTTGTAGTTCATGGCTCCAGAAACCTAAGCCACAAAGAAATTGGGAACTCTGGAGTCTGTAGCTCTCCACGTCCCAGGTTCTGAATCAGGCAAGCCATAAAGAACATATCATTATCCCATACCTCAGGAACATCTCCAGGCAGTTTCTTTAAAATACCAGAGAAGAGGAGAAAAGAGATGGCATGCAGTCTGCTAAATGAGTGCCCTCCAGGAGGCTACAGAGGTTTCCATCCAAAATCTACTCACTTTTTTTTAACTAAATACTCACCTGGATAATTTATTTTCTTTTAGGAAATTAACATTTCCAATTAGAAAATTCTTGACCCAGATCCAGTGTTCATTAATCAGTGTATATTACTGAGCACAGAGGACTAATACATCTGTGTATACACAGACATATTCTTCCTTCCCTGAAGCACTTTGATGTCCAAAACAGTGGGCTACAATATTTCAGAGATGTACATGTAGCACAGCCTCAGGCATACTGCACCTGCTGAAAGGGTTGGCTAACTGCCAAGCATCTTTCTTTTGGAAAAAGCATTTGCTTTAATATCAGCTAATTCCAGGAAGGGGGCTGTGCTCTTCTTGTTTGGCTATGTCTTTGCATTTGCAATGAACAAAAGAAAGGGACAAGGCAACCATCTGTGGGTGCTTCATAGAAAAATAAAACCCCAGTGGGCTTCTTATTACAAGGAGGAAAACAGAAAGAATAAGAGATAAAACAAACTGAATGAAACAAGCTGACACCCTGAGCTCACTTCTCTGCAGTAGACTTGTTAAGCATTCCAGCCCAGACAACCTGGAAAGCCTTTGAAATAAAATTTAAAATCAAAAGGTTTCCCCAAAGCATTTGCTTTTCCTTAAAACAGTTTTGTTCTATCTAGTTTAGAGAAAGGGAATCCTACTCCTCCCTACACATTTTTATAGTCTTAAATGGAACAGAGCCAGGGCATCAGCCAGACACCAATGGTCAGATATATTAGAGGCATTTGCATTTGGCAACTAGAGATGATGATGAATACACTGTAAAATTTTGAAATAATAAATAGTTCCAATTAGGTGCATATGCAATTGCTATTCTATGATCAGATTCACTCAGCACTAGAATTCATAATGTAAGGTAAACAGAATTTTCTAAGTCTTTTCCCTCCATGTGTTATGCTATTTCTCTCCACATAAACAGCACAGTTAACACCAGCAAAAACCAACACAACCTGCCTCCAAATACAGTCTCACATCTCTTAACTTTATCAGTGTCTCAAGATTATTACTAGCATGAGCCAAAATACAATGCTCTTCATATAAAACTAAGGTTTCGCACTAAAAAGAGTGAATCAGCAAAAGAAAGCACAGCCTCCTCCCCATACTGAAGAGTGAAGTAACAGACTTCTCTCTGGAGATTTCCAGTAATGAATTCCTGTTTTAATTGAAGATGCAGCCAATGCATGAGATCCAAATAGGCCTCCCTCTCTTTCTCTCTCTAGGTGATGCTGTGCAGGAAAGAGCTTTTAAATCAAGCAGTGAGCATAATGAACTTCAATTTCCCTTTGACAAGGGCAAAATTACAAACATACACTTCACTTCCAGACAATTAATTAATTTGTTTACATGATTTCTTTGCTTTGTTTTACTTTCATGATTGTTTTCCCCCTCCACTTCTTTTAAACTTTTTAACTCTCTAAGGTGTAGGATTAGCTTTTGACAACTCATCCTGGTCTCAGGCATGGAGACATGAAAATAAAGCAGATTTTTGCAGCAGGGAAGGGAAGCACTTCCCTTCAGGCTTACTGCTAGCACCTAGGGACACTGTTAAAGCACACATGCCCATTCTGTAGAGGACAGCATCAGCTTTTGGCACTTGTTAGCAAGGCAGACATGGTTGTTGCCACTTGGAAAATGTTTGCCCACTTATTAGCATGAAAGGATGGACTCTCAAACTGCTGGTGTCTGCAAAGAACCACAGGCTGACAGTCAGAGATGAATGTGACTGACTTCCAGGGGCAAAAGCCTTCTCCACCAATGGAATGCAAAGGCAAAGGCAAAGGCATCAAAATAGCCAGCCAGAGCCAGCACCCACAGGTATGCACACAAATATGCAGCCTCCCAATATGCAGCTCCCTCTCCTGTGGGATAAGGAAACTACCTCCAAAGCACTTGGGAGTAGTAATGGGGAAAAGAGAAAAAGCACAGTGGACTCAGTGAGGATAAGACTGATAGATTTGAGATAGTGAATATAAATATTTTTTTGCTGTAAAAAGAATGTTTCTTCTACATAACACCACAGACTAAATCCCTCTAGCAATATCAATACTGTCTACATTACCACAGTGGTGCATGTTTAATTTAATTTCTGCTGCTACAAATATAGGCCAATAAATTTGACAACACATCTGTTATTTACTTGCACTCAACACAAGCATATTCATGACATTTACTTTGCCAGTTTTAAATTTAACAGCTTTCCTTTTATTTATATCTACTTAGTGTTAGTGAAAAGTGCTCTGGTGACTTTCCATATACATGTAGTAAGTGCAGCACATTTAGCAACAGTAAAATATTCCTTGGCTATGTACCATTACTGCACACATTTCTGATCGCATAGGGCGAAAATATTTTAAAGTGGTATAAGATTCTTACATCCATTCACTTTGAGTATAACTAGTAACTCTGTGCAGCTAAATCATGCCTGCAGTTGTACCATCAGCAGAGATCCAGGAACTCATGTCAGTGCTCATTGAGTTGCTGACACACACCGAAGCCCTTCATAGACTGTGACTTGCATCACAAAGAGGATTTCACATGAAATATTGGCTCATTCCTATCCTCTCCATCCTTTCATTACTCTTTTGGAGTAAAATATGAGTAGGGGCTTAAGAAGCTGTGACCACAGATATAAAGGAAACACCACAAATATTACACAGCAGATTCACATGGAGAGCAGTGGGAGAGCTTTCCAAAGTAGTGTAGAGAGGTCAAGGACACGAGCATAGGAGCACCCACAGAGAACAGTGCCTTGCACACACTCATGCTGCTCGCATGCAGGAACCAGGGACTGGGACTGCGATGACAAAGCACAGCTGCACTGCCTCGCTCTTGCACTGCCCCTGAGCTAGGCTGTCATTCTTCTGTCTCTTGCACCACAAATCCAGTATTACACTGGTTAAACCATATAAGTTTGCAAACTGCGCTAGACAAATTACACAAGACCAAGGAGGGAGATGAAAATTCACAAATCAATACAAAATTGCAGATGTGGAATTACAGCAGTAAGATGACTTTTCCTGTCTGACCTCTGGTTTGGAATTCTCTGCATTTTCATGGTACTACAACTGGAACAAACAAGCTCATTGACATTTGACAAAGCTATACAACTACTATGCATTCCTGTAGCATGGCCTTTTTCTTTCAGTATTAGTTATAGTTGTTAACTGCACAAAACTGACTCCTTAAATAAAAGATCACAAGCATGTTAGAAAAACTCAATAACTGTGCTGCTTAACAACAAGGCCCTCAGCCCATGGTCAGATTTTACAGATCCCTCAGACTCAAATATGGTCTATTGCGATGAAAACATGCAACCAAATTGAAGATCATACCACAATAATCTGCTTTTCTAAAATACAGTGTATAGAGAACTATGCATATCAATACACTTCATAACAGTAGGACTGGGCACACACAGCATGGGGTCTTTTAGAATCTATTTTGTAGCTTTGCAGATGTAACAGCTTTGCAGAGAGAAAGAATAAGCAGTGTAGAGGAACCAAGTATTTATCTATTGAGTGGATGTGGATACAGCAGCCAAACTGCAAGTGTGTGTGCATGTGTCTGTTGGGGAGGATGGTAGGGGGAAATGAGACAGAGTAAGACAAGATAGCTCACACCACCCAAACTTTCTATCCTGCACTAATCTGCTACCTAATTCCCAACTTGGAAATACCTTGCTAGCTCTGCTGAGGACACACAGTTGGCTGCCAGCTTGTGTTTCTACCATTAGCAGTGGAATTGCTGCTGCTCCAGACTCCAGATCCTGAGATAATAGTCACCTTCACCCTGTCCTACAGCTTGGTGATGAAGTTGGTAATTCTGTCATGTTCATAAATGACATCTACAGTCTAAATCATTACTTTATCAGTCTAATGTTTGTTGCACTCTCAAGTTGTTCAGAACAGAAATTACATTGTCTCCATTGACCACGATTTCGATTCCTGCTCTAAAAAGAAAGCATAATAAACAATAAAACATCATTTTTGGTTAACTAACCTTTGGCTTCATTATTGACAAACAAGAAAGAAAGTTGATGTCTTCAGTATCTGAAGGGGGCCTCCAAGAAAGCTGGAGAGTGATTTTTTTTTTTTTTTTTTAATGAGGGTGTGTATGGACAATACAGGGGGAAGGGCTTTAAACTGAAAGGAGGTAGGTTTAGATTAGCTATAAGGAATTAATTCTTTACTGTGAGGGTGGTGAGGCACTGGAATAGGTCTCCAAGCAGAGCTGTGGATGTCTCATCCCAGAAAGTGTTCAAAGATGGTTTGGATGGGCTTTGAACAACTCGGTTTACTGGAAGGTGTCCCTGGCAGGGGGGCTGTAACTAGATGATCTTTGAGGTGCCTTCCAACCCAAACCATTCTATGATTCTTTGGAAACAAACATGCCCTTTGATCTCTGCTATTTCAACAAACTCTTTTCTTCTTTCCAGAAGGATATCTGATAAAGAGTGACTTACATTACACTGGAAACTGCTGAATTTGAAAACTAATGGAAATAACTCCTGCCCCTCATTCTTCTTACATTTTCACAAGCAATTTATTTTTTTTCTTCCTTTGTTTTGGCTTAGTTTGTTGTTTTGCCATTTCCTTCTCTTTCCCATTGCTTAGATGAAATTCCAACAGCCCATTTCTCATTGCTTCATACAATGGAAACCACTGGAGAAAAGCCTGTAAAACTTGGCACCAGTAGCATGGGGCAGAGGAGGGGAAGTGCCATTGCCTGTGGGGATGTCTTAGAGAAAGAGGAATTGCTCCTTAGTTACCTGCCCAAAATCTATTTTCAAGAGGTGTGAGGGAAGCTTGGAAGAAGAAATGAACAAAGATCAGTTTAAGGCTTTGTCATTTGCTGGGTGTCATTCACACTCAGAGGACTATTTTACTTAAATAATCTATAATTTTTAATCTGCCTTTCAAACTCTAAGCTCTTTTTCAGTTAAAATTAGAGTCTGTCATGATTGTAGCACTCAGGGAGCATATTATAGGGGGCATATGTAAATTGGTATCAGACATTACTACCAAGTGAGCCTGTTCTCTGTGCCTTCCCACTAGTCCTTCTCTGGCCTTTAACCACTATCTGCAGTAAGCCAAAACGGTTTTACAAGTTTCTCTCAAGATCAGTTTGCTGTTTACGTAGGCAGCCTAGTAAAAAGCTTTCCTGAACAAATATATTTGTTTTATCTCACTGAGTGTTTATGTCACAGATTATTCAGCTCATCTTCTAGCAATTATTCTATCTTTGAGCCAAATTTTGCAACTGAAAATCTCCTGACGGCATTAATTGTGTGACCCAACCTTTTTAGAGAAAGGTTTTCTGGGGTAAGTATTATCAAAACCTTATTCCTGGAGATAGCTGTAAACCACACTTTGTTTCCCATAGCACCTTGGTAAAATCCCCACTAAGTGTCAGCACAGAAAGGTATAAGGCAACTGAAGTACAAACTTGTGACTTAAAGGCTTTAAAGGCACAGGCCACTCTGCCCCATAGCATTGGTGGTATAGCACAGGAACTGCCATCAGGACAGCACAACACCGTTCTGATAATTATCTCCTAAACACAAACTGGACACAGCTTCCCTCAGTTGCCTGTGGCTTGCATTTCTCCTAAAGCTATGTAATAAAGGAGAGCAAACTAAAGAGATGTAAGCTACTGGTAGCAGGAGCAACCAGCACACTTCCCTTGAGCCCCACTTAATGCTGATGGTAGAAGTGAGCATAGACAGACTCTGTTTAGTGGTGTAAATCCAGGCTAAACCCTCCAATTTCACTGGAATCACTAGAGGTTCACACTAAGCAAAACTCCAGGACTATGCCTCTAAATAACTATGTGCAATAGGTAAGACATTTAGATATTTAATGTTCACAAAATTGAGTAAGCAACAATGAGCAAAACTGTCAGATTTACATGATAGACACATTTTTCTTGCAAAGCATCTTTGAAAGGTGTTTAAGGTCGTCCAAATATTCCCTCAGAGTAATGGAAAAAAGCTGGTTCCTTTGAATTTTTTCAGCAATATTAACATTTGATCAGTGAAATTTCTGAAAGGTAGCAGCCCAATGCCAGGGCATGCTTATCCATAGAATTGAAGACCACATTCAGCTCATTTCATTAAGAGCTTTTCACCCTGCACAAAACAGCAGCCAAGTCAGGTCACTCAAAAGCAGCATGACTGCGATGGTTAATTTAATTTCCAGAAAGCTGATATTTATTCTACTGATAGAGGATTTATAAACAGTAGGTTGCATGCCTCTTAGAACTTCTATTAGGAGTATCAACTAATCTGTGGATAAAAGATGCAGTCAAATTAGCTGACTTCCAATTCCCAACAGATACCTATGTACACTACAAGAAAAGACAGTCATAGTCCAGAGATAGTCAGACTGCCTTCACCTTGCTGTGCACACAAAACTGTTACACATATTTGAGATAAACCACAACTGCTCAAAGTTGTCTGACAGGTGCTCAGCCATTCAACACAAAAATGGACAGCCAGCAAAAATTAAGACTGTTAATGACATTAAAAGCTCTTCAGACATCAAAATAGGCTTAGGGACATTTGAGAGATGCTTGCAAGAAGCATTTTGATTATACAACTGAAACTACAGGATTCAACTAGGAAAATGCTTCAGCTTTGGGAAACCATGGGACCTGGTGTGCCTTTAGAACCAGGGTAGGTTCTTGTAGCTTTGAAAATGAATTCCCTAAGACATTACACTGGGGGTTCCAACCTCACTACAAGTTCTGGAGATGAGGCTACAGAATTTCCTGCCTCATGAAGAAGTTATGGTAACAGGAAGAAAGGAACATTAAGGATATTTATTCTCTGCCCTAATAACTCTGGCAGAAACATTCATAGTAATTCTTACCAGGTTTTGGGCGATGCAGAACACAAATAATTAGGTGCTGAGATCTGTAAGCACACAGAAACAATATATATGTACTAATTATCAAGATGCACATCAATGGCATGACTCATCAGAAATAAATGAAGCTACTCTCAGCAATATATTTTCCTCAAGGAAAGATACTTAAACAGGAAAGCAGAATAAGCTAAAGCAGGCAGGCGTAAAACAAAACATGAGATTTCCCCCATCTTGCAATTCCTACAATAATCATGAGATTCAACTTGTCCCAAAACCCCTGCTCACAGCCATTAAAACAATTTATTCTTCTTTCCCTATCACATGCAGAAAGCCATAGAAAAGCTGAGTTGAGGTTAACCCCTTATTCACTGAAGACAAAGCATCATCATTTCAGATTCTCACAATGAGCTTTGAACACACGGGAGATGCAGGCATAGACCAGATAATGCCCCACTCAGTTTGATTTACTTCCCTAAACAAAAAACAGAAGCCTCACTTCCTCATGGTAATTAAAAAATTCCGTCTTTCCCGAGACCATTGCAGGGGTCTGCATTTAAGTCTAGATTTGACAACCTCTCTAGCTCTACAGCTCTCAACAAGCTCTGCTTCTACTTTTGATCTGCCTTAGGTAGATAGGCAAGAACCGTACAAAGAGTAAGTTCATGAGACCTGGCCCCAGAGATCCAGCCTTACTTACCCTCAAGGCTTTTTTTTCTCTACCCCTAATTAAACTTGGATTTACACTTACAAATACAGACCATTCTCATTCCTTCTCTCCATGCACATGCAGAAGCTCATACTATACACATATTTCTGAGTAAATACACATATTAATATGTGAACTGGTTTAATGCAAATTTTAAAGGCCACTTGCATGTCAGGTAAGGAAATGAGTCATGAACCTTGCTTCGAAGATTTTTTTATTGCTCTACAGAAGAAATAAGCTCCAAACAGTCCCAGAGAAAATAGCCTGCTGTTAAGGGCTGCTGAAGCACTAAGTTTCACTAGTTAGATGTCAGTGGTATCTAGATGTTCGTCTGTCCACAAAGGTGATTCCTCTTCTCTGCCAGACTACTTAGCCACAGAGAGCACCTGTGAGAACAAGGTCATTTCAGTAGCTTTTGGCACATTATTCTTTTTAAATTATAAATTATCTGGGCTTCTACCTTTGACCAATGCATTGTGTGCTAGCAGAGCATAACTCTGTGACTCCCACTAATGATCTGATGTTGATTTTACCGACAATGAAAAGGAAAAAGTAGTACCTCAAGGGACTGGATTTGGTACTGTGTTGATTAACAAAGAAAAAATTGGGGTTATAGCACACCTTTTAATCTCTTGGTATTACAAAGTATTTAACAAAATAGTATAATTGGTGTTTGAAGTGAAATACCACCTGGGCAAGGGAAAAAAAAAAAGCAGCAGCTACAATGTACTTGAGAAAAGCTCCCTCAGTCTCAGGAGTAAAAGGAGAGGCTTTCACACAAGTTGCACCAACACATGTTTTAATATTGGTTAAAGTAACCAGATTTATCTGGGTAAGTTAAACGGCCCTTTATGCTGTCTTTGGTTTCCAAGCAATTGACATTGCAGGGGAGCAACAACAAAGGGAACTAGGAAACCTCTTGTCATTAACTTTTTGGTGTGATCAATTATTTTGTGATCTTTTGAAGATCCCAAGTAGGAAGAAACAGGAAGAATGTCAAGCAACAGTCTTTAAGAGAAATAGAGGAGGTGTCGGTATTTTTTTTAATGAATACAGAAAGCCAGTAAGTGCTGTGATCCCACAGTTGCATACAAGTTTATCAAATAATTATAATTTGAGACTGGCCTTTGCTTGAATGCCTAAAGGAAAATAGAACAAAGAGAATTCTACATCCAGCCTTAAAAGCCCACTGAAAAATCCAGGTGGTTACTATAGTATTTGATTTTGCTTCTGCTACTGATGACATTTAACTGGACTCCAGCACCTTGACCTGTGAAGCAATCTGTTGGTAAGCACAGTTTGCATCATTATGGATAATGCATATATTCTGTATATTGCTAAGCGTACAATATTTAATGCATATATAATGATACAAATGCCACAAAGCATTAGAGTTATTTATACCTGCGTGATTCAGACACAATACCACTAAGATCTGGCTAAGATTCCTTTTCCCCAGTATAGGCCAGCACTTACAGAGGCCAGCCTTAACTCTAACCATACACTGTTATGTCATTGTAGGCATCCAGGACATATAATTAAGCTACAAAACACAGGCAGTCCCGAGACTGCTGACATTTAAAACTGTAGGTTTTCACAAACATCTGCTTGACTTGTGATATGTAGGTGAATAAATTCACAAAGTCCAAACAGAGCTTCCCTGTGCTTTTTAAAAAAGTCAGAAGATGACCTTGATCTTGCTTGACCCTAATGATCTATGTTTTCTTTCAAGATTTTGTATACCTCTGTAAACAAAAATGCAGAATAAGAATAAAAGTTATCAGTTGATGAAATTCATCTGAATTTAAGAGTTCTTATTACAAAACTTTAACAATCCACTAACTTTTACAGTCTTTGATAGCTGAGGATACAGCACTCATTTCTGCTAGCACTTCATAGCCATCTATAATTCTGCCACAAAGATTATTTTTCTAATTTGTCACTGTGACATGGTCACACATCACAGTGATCCTAGTTCTGCACTGCTCCACAGATTTCCTCTCTCTGCCCAACATACATGGCCTATCTTTATTTTCACAGCCTAGCCCGTCTAGTGTTTCTCTTATTAAGAGATCACTTCTGATCTTTCAAAGATCTATTGTTTCAGTCTCCACTCAAATCTACACATAGGCAGCTTTTTGCAAGTCCTGTTCTTCATACTTGGCAGGAGAACCCAATTAAATATACATGAAGTACCCCAGTACTCCCCTGCAATTTTCAGTTAAAATTCTTAAAAACTCTTGAAATGTGGAGATCACCACCCACAGCTGCCTCATTGTTATTCCTGCCTTATTCTTTTCATCTGCCTATGAAGGTATATCTGTTGTCTTTCCCTAGGTTACTAGCGTAACACTCTTGATAGAATAAAACATGCTTTTTTGTTTTTTTTTTTTACACATAAATTCAGTTACTGAGAAAATACCTGACACTCAGTTCCGAGTTCTGTAGCTCAGTATCTTTTTATCATTTTCTTTCAAACCATGTCTCCAATGTTTTCTTCTGAGTAAAGTAGCAGGTGATAAGCACAGGAAGGTAAGCAAGAAACTACTAGAAACAGAAACTACTACAAATAAAAAGGCTCTACACAGCTGTTTCTGAGCTAAATAGAATTTTGCACCACCTGTGATAAGGGATAACTTCAAACTACTAAATCCTCTTCCACAAAGCCTATACCCAGCCAGGCTGAGCAGCTTCAGTGTCCTCACAACTGAATAGACACATTCAGCACAGATGCCCCTGTTCAACACATAGAACTTGAGAACCTTCACTTTTGTGCAAGTTAAGATTTCCTTCACCCTCCTCCTCTTTTGCAAGTGTGTGTACGTGTAGCCAACCATTCTACCGACGAGCAGAGCTGCATCCTCCGCAGGCAATGAGCTGTTCCTGCAGCTGTTAGCACAATGTCTCCCTTGAGAGTGCTCTGAAGTGCTAACAGTTCACCATAACTTCCACACCACCTCTTCTCACAGGGCTTTTTTTCCCAATTTCATTTATAGGTGAACTCTAAGACAAGCAAAAAGAACAAGTATCTTCCTCTACATTTGGATTTTTGAATCCTCTTGAAGAAGTTTCCCCTTTAGGGTTTCTTCTTAGAAATCAAACACATTGAGAAGTATACATCCAAATTTTTATTTTTATATATTTAATACATACATACACGTATATATAAATATATATACATGCATATATATATATATAAACCAACCACCTTCAGATTGGCTGGATTACTTAAAACTGAATGCCTCTGCCCGAAGAAGCTGGGGACTCAGTAAAGAGATATGTGCAGGGAAACAGTCTCTTGTTATTACCTACATTTAATTACTCCTCACTACTCATCTATCATACTACATAATCTCAGTATACAAGAAAAGACAATACCTTCCTAAGCATGCAACTACTCAAATCCCAAAGGTTTTAGTAAAGTCTTTCAAACCCTCTCCAAGCTAGTAGGGAAAAGGAGACTAGCATTGCTTTCTGGACCTGATTTTTTTGGTAACTTTTTAGTGGTAGCCTTTTTCAGGCATGCACTAGGGTGGGTTCAGATAAAGCACTGCAGTCCAGTGCTTAGGGTGCTACTGTTAGATACCACAAGGCTCCTGGATTCCATATCTGGCTCTAGCAAATAACTCCCTGTGTGGCCTTGCTTTAGACTTGCATGAAATTCATTTGCTGCATCTGTAAAATAGGTATGATAATAACAGTCTAACTATTTTCCTATTGACCCAGTCAGATTTTCTGAGCATTATTGATTTATCCAGTAGGACCACCTCTTCCAGTGATAAGCACTGTGAAACTGTAGTTTCTAGGTGGACATTCTTGCCCACATTGTATTCACTCCATCTTTCACAGGATAAGACACTGGCTCCAAAGCTGAACACCATCACTTTTAATTTTGTGTTGAGGGGTATTTCTCTTAAGAATGCACCTGTACAAGCCAGAACTACTGCACTCTACCTTGCCAGTGATGTACTGTAAAATCTAAGGTAAATCATCCACCCCTTTACCTTATTTTGCCTGTTTTATTTAATGGAAGCATTGCTGTGTTACTGGAAATATCTGCAAGGCTGCTCTTAGGGTCAGCTAGATATTCATTACCTCAAAGAACCCAAACAATGCAGACACACCTAACAGCCTATTCCAGTGCTACAGTGCCTTCTGAAAAAAAAAATATATATATGATTGCTTGCAAAGAAAGAAGAACTGCTAGAGACTAGTTCTAGATTAAAGCACCATCTTTTAACAAACAACACATATGTGTTGCCAACAAAATATTTGAAGAAAACCTACTAATTTCTAAGATCAGAGGGAACAACCCTTTTCTGGTATGAAAAAGAAAAAGAAATACCCTTATCAAGTAATAAATAAAAGGGAAGAGTTGTAGCCCATATAACCACCAAGGCATACCACTGAAAGAAGAGAGGCTGAAGAAAGACTATCAAAAGACACGAGACATTCATTCTAGACAAAAAATATCAGAGATGTAATTCAAACTGCCATCAAGGCAGAAATCAGCAAAACCACCAAGAGTTACTGTGTGCCTAGAGAACAATGTAATGAACACATGGAATTTCCCTTTATTATGGGTATCCCATGTTCTTTAGAAGAAAATGCATCATTACAGAATTGTCAGCCAAGGGATATGACTAAAGGCATCACTGCAGCACAACAGACTTAAAGCCCTGCTCATCTGTTGGAAGCAGCTCATGCACAGCATGCAGACTTTAATGATGGCTGGAAAGCCCTTCTGGGCTTAAATCTATTTGCACACTTTGAGATCATAGCATGACTGCCAGCAGTAGCTGCCTTAAAAATAACTCCTAAATGTTTATTCTATAACTGGCAGTCACACTGTTTATTGGAGAATAAGGTGATCACTAAGGCAGGTGGAGATGCCACAAAGGGCATAAAATGATGGGTCATGTTTTTTTGAAAATCTGTCACAAAGTTCCTGTCTATATGTCCTAGGTAAAAGCCACACAGTCTGAAAGCACCAGAGAAACAGATATCTTCAAGACTGAATGCAGAAAGGAAGAACATGTGATATATCATCACCGGGGCTGGTTCTGGAAATAGCATGGATATACTTTTGTGGGGGTATAAAGGGAGTTTTTTGGGTTTCTTTTTTTTTTTTTTTTTTTGAGAGGGTGCTGGGAGTTAGTTCCCAGACAGCTTAGCTGTAAACTTCAGCTGAAAGATGGCAAGTCTATTTCACTGTATTGTTATAACCAACTACAGGCTCAAATCTGCCTGCAAACCATGTGAATTCAGATGCTACCTCCCATCTAATTTTTTGTTACCAGAAGATTTTTATAGCAAAAAAACCAATCAGGAAACAAAGATGGTAAGATGCTAGTAGTAGTAGGGGGGGAAAAAAAAAATCCATGACTTTAAAGGTGTGGTGTTTACATCTGCCACTTTTGTGATAATTCTCCATGCATTGGAGGTATTGCTCATTAAAAGCTATACCAATTACTGTAACTTTCTCTTTTCAGATCTGCATAGAAATGCATAATGGTACCATGGAGTGTTTGTTCAGGCTTGCATTCTTTGTTTTCTTCCTTCACTGCTCTCTCTTCAAAATGCTCATCTCTTCAAGATGATCTTTTTTCACTTTAGTTTCAGTTACTCTTACATGGGAAAACTTCCCCTCACTGCCTCATTCTTCTCTGACCTCTAATACCCAATGGCCTATCTTGCATGAACTCCTCTAAAAAAATTCACAATCAGAAAGCCCACTTGCAGCATTTTGAAGCTACAAGTTAGAATTGAAGGCAGGAATCTGGAGCAGTTTACATAAAATAATTTTTTTTATTCTATTGAAAATATAACTTTCACCCCACCTGCAGGCCCAGATGTCACCCCCCTCTCCCTTCCCCAAACATCATGCACATACACACACTCACTCCTCAAAAGAATTTGCATAACAGCCTCAGCTGGGGTTTACATGTTCTTCCTTATTAAAGTAACTAAGTTCATTGATCTCCAGTGAATCATGCACTAGGGGATGATGCATAAGCTTAAGCCTTTTTGAAACATGTTTAGGTGGAAGAATGATTTCCTTTTGTTTCCTTGCAGATAGTATCTGCACCACCAAAAATCCATCAGACTTACCAATAGAAATTGCTCCTTGAATTTTGAATGTCCAGTTCAGTTATCCTCACAGCATAAGACAAAACGGAAACACACTGGAGCTGATATAAGATCACAGTAAGAAACTTCACTTTCCTATACATAAAATAACTCAAATTAATCAATATCTCTGGGTGTCTTTATCATTAATCCCTTTAAGGAGACTTGAAAATATATTTTCCCCACAAATTGTTTGCCATTATGCTCAAAGAGATGATGCTTTGAATGAAAGGTTGAAGTACTGAATATATACAACATGAAATGGTCTGGTTACAGCTACAGTTGGACTTCACACTTGTATGCAGTATTACAGTGCCCACAGTGCTCTCCCCACAGGAGGAAAAAGGTCAGAAAAAACCCTTCACACTATCCAACTTTGCCTATTGACGTTATAGGATGACTTTCTCAAACATGGTTGAGGTTCTCTTTACCTAAACCATTTTGTGTCCTCCTATATAAGCCATCAATCTTGGAAGCTTCCATGTTGTATGTATGCATGCAACCAAGCCAACACAGACAAGTTAAAACACTATGTTTTGAGGACAAACTCAAATACTGAATTAATGAAACATCGACCATAGACTGGATTGTAGCATTCAGTGCAAAGTGGTCCAAATTCTGCTAAGGGCATCTATAATAGGACCATTAAACATATGTGGTAATGTGATACATATGGTTTTGCAGACAATTATGCCACCTCAGTGAACTCCAATCAAAGTTAGTCATTGTTTCTTGGCTGAGGTGCTTGCTTGTGGCCTATTCACTAATTCTATTTACATATTTCTAACAGGGATTTCTGGTACACTTCCAAATAGCTTTATTCATTTATTAACAATGTGAACTGGGATATGCAGATATTTTTCTCTGTAGTCCCCTGGAGATCAAGGGGCACAAACTTGCATAAAGCAAGAGCCAGCAAATGAAGTGAGTAAATTAAAATTGTAAGAGGAGAAAAAAAAAATTCAACCAATTTCCAGATATTGAAATTATTGTTATTGAGAAGAATAATTACACAACCTCAAGGAATAACTGAGCGGTATTTGTTTCAAAAGTATTCAACCAGCTTCAGGCCATGTGTAAGCACATGGATATGAGAGGCTCCTTCAACTACTCATTGCCACTTCCCTGCCCCTTTTGTATCAGTACTAATTAGCAACATAAAAAAATATCCCCTGCATTTTTGTCATCATGCTGTTCAAGTTACCTAATTTTCTTGATAGCATAATCCAGTGTTTGACATATGCTTCTGCAAGATCATATTATCTAAAACAATATTACCAAGCAACCTCTGAATGAGGACTACATTAATGAGGACTACTTAAAGCCCGAGTGAGGGGTAAGTTGAATAACAGATACTTCTACTACATTAAAACCATTACAGAGCAGGCTTCTTCCTAATATAGGTGCTTGACATTTCCCATTAAAATAACTTCTTTCAAGCTATTACCATTGCAAAAATGAAAATGTTTACACTGAAGTCACCAGTACTGTCTGTCTGCTTTAAGTTGTTTGCTTCATGAAGTTTTAGCCTCTTAGAGTACTCCTAAGAGTATCTGCCTCTTAATACTATTCTCTCTTTGGAGTCAGGAACAGCCCCTAACACTTCCCAAACCGCAATATTTTCATACTTTAAACAAACATTTGTGAGCAACTGATCCAATCATTTCCCTCAACTCACTTTAAGTGATTGCTCACAACATTAACAACCTTGGGAGGTTTTATTGTGTGAGATGACATCTTTTAGCAGACTAATACACAATACAGCCAGGAAAATGAGGTTTTAGGGAAATATAAGTCCTTTCTTCATGTCCCAAAGAGAGAAAAATGTTACTTTACTACAGCTTTCAGAAGAAAACCTCATTTCCCCAAAAGCTTCCAGACATTCATCTGCTAGGTGGTCAAATAAAAGTTATTGCCAACATACAAACCCTGCTTTGATCTTTACGACATTACAGCTACAACAAAATCAACATTATTCCCATTAGTTACTGTGTTGCATTCAAGTGGCAAAAGGAAGTGCAGTTACAATTAATATTACAATTAATAAATAGTCCTGTTGTGACTTAGAGATGTTCCATGGTAGAATCTCAGCTTTTTGAGTAATTTGCTTGTTTTAGTCAAACCCAAGGAAGTAGTACACATCCAAGAGAGGAATATTTGCATGGTCAGATACTTAAAATAGGTAAAGAGAATTGTTTTACTATTCATTTTTACTTGCCAGCTGTAGGCCCCAGGTTATGATTTGCAGAAATACTGAGCATTCAACTTTAACTTAAAAATTACTGAGCATGCAGAAATGCTGAACTTTCTTTCAACTTTAACTTAACAGGAACTCTGTGTGAAAATATGTAATACCACCTGGTGCTAACAGAAAATTCTCTAAACAGTTTATCAATGTACAATTTACTAAGGAGAATAAATTTGCCCCAAACCCATGGAAACTCTTGACTTTAACACTTCTGTTCCTTAATAATGACCTTCCAATATATCCGTGTGCCTTGGTGGTGACAGCTGAGATGGAGATTCACTGTCAACAGATGAGGGCTTGACTCACTTGAGTACTGATGAGCTTATAACCTTTTAACATCTGTACATAATAATACTAAAGCATTACTGTTGTGGTTTAACCCCAGCAAGCAATCAAGTACTATGCAGATGCTCACTCAGCCCCCCCACCTCACTTTTAGCCCCCCCCAACTCAGTGGGATAGAGAAGAGAACTGGAAAACAACAAAATCTGTGTGTTCAAATATGAACAGTTTCAGAAGTGAAATAAGGCAAAATATAAAAAAAATATTGTAACTGTAACAATAAGGGAGATAACAAAAAGAGAGAGGAATAAACCCCCCAAACTGACTAGAGATGCACAACACCATTGTTCACCACCCAGTGATGCCCAGCCTGACCCCAGCAGGGATTGTCCCCTCACAGCCAAGTCCCCCCACTTTAAATATTGAGTGTGACATTCTGTGGTATGGAATATCCCTTCAGGCATTTCTGGTCAGCTGTCCTGGCCATGCTCCCTTCTTGCTTTTTGTGCACCTCCCCTCTGGCAGAGCATGAGACACTGAAAAGTCCTTAAGGTAAGCACTGCGCAGCAACTAAAACATCAGTGAATTATCAATGTTATTGTTACACTGAACCCAAAACACAGCACTGCACCAGATTCTAGCAAGAAAATTCACTTTATCCAAGCTAAATACAAGACAATCAATATACAATCTTAATAATTTACAAGCCAGAGGAAACTTTGCTCCAAACATTTGATAATCTGCACAAAGAGATAAACTAGCCTATAACAACAGATAGTAGCATTGCATCAATATGCAAAGAGGGTGGATCTCAACAGTGTTTTGTAGTCTCAAAGAATGACCTTGCCTCATGCTCCTGAGTCAATAATGATGGCAACAGCACAGCAGGTATGAGCCCAAACCCTAACGTTGAATCAATAATCACTATGCTGGGTCATGGCCCCGCATCAATCTGAGATGGTTTTACATTATGATGTTGCAACAACTTCTATGATGTTGCAAGGTCATCTTGCATTGGCTTGGTGGTAACCACGCCATGATGTTGCATGAATATATACAGATACTTGCCTGTGACAGCAAATGAGTACAGAGAGATGGTAAATTTTGAACTTACCATCATGGAGTAATCATGCATGATATTTTTGATTATGATTGGTGACTTGTATGTCACAAGGTCACTTAATTTTCTCTTTACGGGACAAATTCAGTTGAGTGTGAGTCCTAAGTAGGTAAAGTTTTGCCAAAACTAGCAAAGGCACCCCTTTACCCAAACTGTCCTTTCACATTTTCACTCTGACCTGAATGGACAGCAGGCTCTTGCACACTTTTTATCTGCTCAGCCATTTGACTGAATATTATTGACCTCACTACAATCTGTGTAGAGTAACAAGAGTCAAAAGGAAACTACTGTGACAGGGAAATGGGCCAATTATGCTGAGACCAGCTTTTTCCCTGGCAAAAAAAGATTCAAAGCATAACACATCAAGATACAGAAGGAAGCAGGAACCCAGTGATTGCTGTCAAAGGAGGAGAACAAAGGGATGGCAATTATTTTAATAATTTTCCAAGAGGTGACAATAATGTTTCTTATAATTGCAGAGAGAAGCAGAAATGTCAATAGTTCCAACAGCCTTTATTTCTGAATGGTGCCTGAATCAGCTCTTCATTTAGGCTATTGAAGCATCAACTATTTCCCATTAAACTATACTTGGGTCAGTCTGCTTTGGTCACACTCAGCTTAGATTGAATTTGAGAATGATAATTACTGTGAACACACATCATTTTCCTGGGGTGAATTTGTTTCAGTTTCTTGATACTATTTCCCCATGCATGTTTCCTTTTATGGTCCCTTTACTGATACATTGTTTTCTTCTATTTCCTCATTATTGCTACAGTGCTGATAGTTGTTGAAGTATGTTTTCCCGAAATCCATTTCATGAAGTTTTATCTTTAAAAAAAACCCAGACACTTATTTATAACCGTATTATAAAATATAACAACAAGGATTGCTTTTTAAATACAAAAATAGCCCAGTAAGATTAAACAAAAGATGGCACAGCAATTACTAGTTCTTTTGTCCTCATTTTCAATGGCACCTAGTAAGCAACAACCCAAGCTGACATAGACCTTGTACTCCTCTGCCTCTACTCTGTGTGTGCCTGTACACTGTGCCTGTACACTGCCTGTGCCTGGAACAGGAACAAGAATCTGGGCAGGAACAAGAATCACTCTCTAAAAGCATGCAGTTTGAAAATTACACAGAAACTAAAGAATACTCAGAGAAATAGAGAAACCTGAGAATACTCAGCAGAAGAACAAAATATAACCGTGAGGAAGAATGTAACTGTGTATTCTCTGCACGGGGCCGGACACAGGAGCTTCACAGAATGGTTTGTGCACAATGTCAGCATTCCAGCCCCTCTCATGGTACACAAGGCTCTCCCATAAAGGATTCCAACATGAATAAATATTCTCCTTTCTATCATTTCCCACCTGCTGTAACTTTACAGGTGAACTGATCCAAAAAGCAGTTATACCAGAAGTGTATGTAATGAAGTTGGAGTATAACAGTGAATTTTAAACAGAACTTGTCTCAGTCTCCCAGTACTGTGTGTAACCTGTTCTGGAGTTCCCAGCCCATCACTTCATATTTCATTTTGACAGTTCAGTGTATCCCACCCTGAGTGCTAGACCTGAAAATGCAGACATGTTTCAGATGAAACAGAAGGTTAATTAGAAAAGATGAAGCCATTAACGAAGGCTATCCATTATTAATCAGTTGGTCCACTATTCACTTTCCCCATATCCAGAAGTATTTATAAGTCAGTGATAGGTTTTTAGGGCTGATGACATCTCTTAGCAACTGTATCACTCTGGTTATATGATTAGATCCCACAAGCAAAGGAGGAAAACATTTTCAGACAGAAGACTTCTAAGGAAAAATTCAAAGTGATGAAAGACAGAAGACGAAACTACTTCACACCTCCAGAATTTTCCTGACAAACTGCATTGCAGTGGACTCTGGCCTTGCATCTGAGTCACTAAGTGCTGCTGGTAATGAAGCACTGAACCATGAGACACAGAAGATTTTAATTGTAGGTTTGCATTTTCATAAAGAAAAATTATAGCAACAGCTGTTTTGAAGTAAATATATCAGTCAAATAATATATGCATTCTGTATCATAAACCTACCAGGAGTTTGCAACAGACAGGTAATTTTGAATACTCATAGACAATGTTGAAAGATGTCAGAATATTAGCAGGGAAAATTATCTTCAGAAAATGAGAGCAGAGTTTCTATTAATTGTCCTCACATACATGAAATTTATTTCCCTTGCAAAATAAATCTATCATTGAAGAAAAATGTTTAATTAAGAAATGTTAATAGAAACATGCCTTTCCAACAATTTATATTAAGATTTTATTGCCACGTTAAAGATGAAAGCCTACTCAGTTGTGAAATCATCACTTACACAAAGTGCTAAAATCATCATCATTGGTTAACTATAGAGTAAGGGAAAAAGACTTAGGAAATGCAACACGGAATCTGTCTTCAGAGGAGATGATTATTACCTTGGTCTTTTCCTTCTCTGGGATTTTTCATTACTGCTAGATGCAGAGTATTTTTCCATTGCCATTTTTCAAAACTTAAAGATGCTTTTCTTGTGTTATGGTTTGCTTAATCATAGATCAATTTTAACTTCTAACTTGAATGATTATAAGTTTCTTATGTAATATCACATACTGAAGTAGCCACTTCACAATAAATCAGTATACACAATTATCACAAACTGACAAAATTACATCATATTCCTCCCCTATAAGGTCATTAAAAATAACTTAAACCAACCTAAAAAAACCCAAACTCTATTGAATGTGCATTATTATGCCTTCTGCTTCAGAAAATTTTCTATTCCTTTTTGCACCAGAGATCTGCAGAACAAACTTTAGTGATACTTAACATCCTAAAGTTCAGCTTTTATCCTCAGGAGAAAATTCACCCTCAGGTAATTCCTCTACTTGACTGTTCAGTGTAGACAGAACACTTTCCAAGGCAAAAGTTTACAGAAATTTTACACAAGATACCCCCCATATTGTACTAAACTTCTATCTCTTTTTATCTTACCTTCCATTTTGAATAAATTATTTCTTGCAAATACTTTTGTGTTGATCTTTGTCCCTCTTCTTCACATAAAGTAACAGGAAGTCCTGGACCATTTTAGACATTAACTTGCAAGTTTTTAGCGGATCTTTGAGAAATGTTGATTTCATCCTTCTAAATGGACCATCACTGTCACCTCACCCCCATGTTTTGAAGACTGAACTCCCTTCATCTATACTGAATCATACTTTTCCTCAGTTTGGCAAACCTTCAAAAAGCATCCAAAGCCTGAAGGAATCCCCCAGCACTCCAAACGTGGGGGCAGAAACTGTCAATAAGTTGGCACACACACAGGCTAAAAGGATCTGCTTCTTCATGTTGGTCTTAACATGTTTAGATACTTCTCTCAGTCAAACAGAGAGGACATAAGTAACAAAGAAATTCAACAACAAAAACTAGCAGGGTTTTTAGTAAGATACTATCATTACAAACCTTCAGATCTAGTACTGGTTTCAGTGAAAATTCTCAAAAGAATAGTCTTTTCCTATCAAAAATAATCAAAGCACTTTTTTGAAAGTAAGACAACTGACTTGTTTATATTAGCACAATAAAGCACCCTCTTACCTTCAAACAGTAGTCCTTTTATACTTTGAAATTTAATTCCAGATCCTGTGAGGGTTCTATTTTCTTTTAAACTTCTAAATTACTATAGTTAAATTCCATGGCTTCTTCCTGATTTTCTACAACCTATGAGTCACTACTTATAACACTTTTTCAAGCCCACCACCCATACTCTGCTAACAGCTCTGACATGGGAAGGGAGGCAGGAGGCACAAATAATAAGAAGCAGCAGAAACCTGGACAGCATGAGATGCAGTGATAACACCCTGAAGGCTACATTTACTGTCTTTGAGGCAGATACCTTCACCTGACCTTTTAGATTCAAAGCACTCTTTTGGGTCAAATGTAGCCGTTCCATATGGAGCAGATTCAGGTTCACCAGCAAAAGAATGGAAGGAATTTGAGTCTTCCAGTTGCTCAGAACTGCCCCCCTAATGCTTTATAGTGCCAGTGGCTTAGATCTATCTGGCTGCCAAACTCTCACCCAGCTGCTTGCTCACTTTCCTTTCTAATTTGTTCTCCCTTCTGCTGAAGACTAGGAACAAGAAAGCTCATGGTTCAAGATAAACACAGGGAATTCACTTTACAATTACTGCTGAGGACAAAACAGATGCAGCTGAGGGAAATTAGTTTACTGCTAGTTAATGTATATTTATTTATTTACTTGTTGGGTTAGCAGGAAACAAAAAGACCAACATTAAAACAGAAGGAAAACACCTCTCCACCCCCTTTCCCAGGCTCTACTTGACTCCTTCACTGCAGATTCCAGTCCCCTGCCTTTGTTATTACCTCAGGCTACCCACAGTCCCCTCAGTGGGGCAACAAACGTGGATGGGGGTAGAGTCAGTACACAGCAGTTCTCTCTGCTGCTACTTCTTTCTTACACCTTTGCTCTACTCCAGAGTGGACTCTCCACAGGCCATTTTTTTTTTTTTTTTTGGAATATCCATCTGTTCCAGCATGGGGTCTTCCACTAGCTACAGCAGATAATCTGCTGTGTCATGGAGCACCTCCTCCTCCTCCTCTCACCTTGGTAATAGCTCTGATGTTTATCACCCTTTCCTGAATGTGCTTCCACCGGTGACACTGGCTTGGCTGCTGGGCTCAGCTGTGTCCTGCAATGGGTCCACTTTGAAGCCAAATGAATCTGGCGTGGGGCACACCCTGGTCTCAGCCCACAGCAGCCACCCTGCAGCATCCACCTTGCCCACATTTACACCCAATACATACTTTTACATATGTGATGTAATAATTCAGGTGGGTGCACAACACCCTCTCTTGTTCCTCCTAGTAGTATTTAAACAAGGCACATTCACATCTGTGGATACACCAAATCTGAAGCAGATTAATTTACTTTTGCAGATATCTGCCCACTTATGCTGTAATTTTTAGGGGTCCCTGTCTCTGTACCTAATTTATACACCTGAGATAGTGCAGTTTGGTAGTGATGTGGACCACAGCCTCTTTAGTCCAGGCAAGACAAACTGAAAGTCCCAAATTATGGAGGAAGTAATTTTTTTGTTCTCATTGTAAGCAAGTAACAAGAGCAACTTTCTCCCTTGTACTCTTCCATTTATCAAAAATATACTTCAAGTAAACAGAGTGAATGTCACTAACCTTCACACCTGACAAAAGACACAATGCAACAATCTCACCAGAGAGAACAGCCCTGCAGATGAACTTGTCTGCTCCATATTTGCTGGTTTCAGGAACTTATCACCTACTCCAATAGGTAAGAAGTAAAAAATAATGGTTCTAGTTGTACTTGAGAAAAAAAAATACATCAAGATTAATTTTTAATGACTTCTTAAAAAGTACTGAACAATACTCAGCAGCTAAAGCTTTCAGCTCTTTAACTGGCTCAAATATATTCTGTGGACTATGCCTTGCCCAAGTGATATGAGTGACCCCCAACACTACTTATTGTATCAGCAGTTCTGGGAAAGAGGCAGTGAATCTCAGTCTCCCAGGAAAAGGGTGGCTTTTGACACAGAAGTGCAAATGTGAAAGCAAAAAAAAGTTTATGAAATAAGCTAACTAATTTTCTTCTTTCATGTTCAAAGAACCAGAAACCATACAGTGATTGTCAAGCACCACCTTCATGGAAGTTCCAAATCAGGAATTTCTTTCAGCAAGCACTGGGGAAGATTCATCATGAACCAAATACTACACTGCATAATGCTCTGAGGCACATAGCATTATTCTTAGGGTTGTCCTGTGCAGGGCCAGGACTGGAAAATGATGATCCTTGTGCATCCCTTCCAGCTCCAAATAATCTATGATTCTGTAAATCCTATGAATGCTAGTGAAGGGATTTTATACTCAAAATTCCTCATGGCAAAAAAAAAAAGTTTTCCCCAACTTTGATAGATTTAAAAGTTGTTTAAAATTACAATTTGCCACTTTCATTGAAGATGAAATTCAAAGAAAAAAGAAGCAAGAATCAGGCACCATGTACATCTCATAGTAGCAATATTGAGAAACTTACTGGATTATCATCACTTTGGTCATTATGATGTGTGTCAGAGTAAGGGTAGGTGTTATGCACAGATCAATACTGAAAGCACTATGCAATACCTAAATGAGGTGGGCAAAGCAGTGCACATTTCTAGTTTTGCCTATTTTTGCATTTTTAAAGACAAAATACTCCTTCCTATGCCTCTATAAATATCTTATTTTCCTAGTTTCTTTTCACACCCAGTTTTGTAATCTAAGTTTTTCATTAAGGAAATAAATAAGCTTACTAACAAATAGCTCTTCTGAGAGGAGGGGGACAGGAGTAGGGCAAGCAGGAAATACATTGTGCAACTTGATCAAGGAATCTTAAGACACAGCCAAAGAAAATCAATATTGGGTGCCTTGCTTCAAAATTGCGTGCAACAACGTATTACCCTTTTCCCTAAAGAGCAGCAATCATCCTTCAGTGCCACTGCTCACATTACAAGTGATGTCTTTTCAATTATCTCAAAGGCCAGATTTACCACTCTCTTTTCACAAGTTCACAAGCCCATTAATAGCCATCTTGGGAATCATTGCAAGGCTGCAGACTACATATCACATGATGATCTCTCTGATAAAGGTTTTATAAACTGAGTCAATGTGCCATCTAATGTATCAAAATACTTTTTTTTTCCTAGGCTGACAACAGGAAACCAGAGAACAGCCCCTCTGCCTTCTAATCCAGCATTATTATTTAACACCAGCTGTCACCGAAAGCTGGAAAAATAAGTTCTAGGAAAATAATTACATGTAATAAGTAATGACGTTATGATGAATACCACCACACTGGGAGGGAACTGAAAGGTTTTGGTTGAGAACACATCCTTTTAAATGATCCTACCACTCCTGTAAAAGAATTTTGGAACAGATGTGATTGGATGACATCTATCTGCAGATGCATCCAGCTGTGTCTACACAGCCAACCAAGCTCAGAACCAAAGACACTCTGCATGGGTTGCAAGGACCTAACTTGGGTCTATAATAAAGTAGTGATGTGTATTTGGTGCTGGAGCTGCGTCAGTAATTCTCCCAAACACTGCTGAACATTCAGGTGCAAAAGCAGTGAAACCTGCCTGGAGCTGCAGCTTGTGAACTTGTATGTTTGAATTTGCATTAGTCCTGGTTATCTTTATGATGACCAATTATAATACAGAGATAGCCCAGAAGAGCCTGGGGGGTTTGGTGGGGAGCTGCTGACACAAAGCACAGGCAATGCAATTCTCTGTAAATGCCACTGACAGGTAAATATCAAAAAACAGAGAGGAGCTGAAGGGCAACTTTGGCACAAAACAAATGTAGGTTAGACTGACATGTATGAATACATATAGACACTACAATAAGTTAAAATCTTAAGAAAAATATTGATTTTAGACCAGCATTTCAATAGAAATAGCAAAACCAGAAAACCAGAAGGGATGAGGTAGACCTGATACAGCCAGAAATGAGGATGCAATGGTGCAGCTATGAGGGTAGAGGACTGGACTGGATAACTTAGATAGTCCTTTCCCTGTTATGTGTTCCTAAATCAAGATGTGCACCCAGCAACCCCAAAAACCTCATTTATATGTGTAGTCCCAAAACCAGATTTTTCCCATCAAAAAAGGAACACAGGAAAAATTCTGATCAGAATAAAAACCAATGAAGATTTTAAAATCTGTTTCAAGCAAAACAATTTTCTAACATGTAAAATAGTCGGAACTATATGCCTTTTTATCTACAGATTCCAGTCAAAATTGAGTTAATCTCCTTTGAAAAAAATTAAGGTAGTTAACAGCAGCAATTGTGGGAGGACTATAGTTAATTGAGCTCTCCAAAAGTTAAGTTTTAAAGAAATATAAATGAGATGACACAACCTCCTTCCCTTCACAGAAACAGACAAGAGAAGGCAAAAATATGGTGCACATATTTCTTACGAAGGAAATTTTTGCATTAAAAAAACAGAGAAGATCTGTACATGAAAAGACTTACAAGTTCTTCAAATAATTAATACAGAAAGAAATTTTCTAGTCTCACAACTGGACAGAATTAGTACAGTTGGATTTTAACACATCGTAGGCAAGTCCTTTCAACGTAACAGAACAATGGACTAAATTCCTCTTGTCAAACCTTCCCAAAACTGTAAGGGTAAAAAAAGCAAGTCTCAGCAGTGATCCCTGGAATGATGGATGATGCAGAGTATAAATTTATACACAGGCTTCTGTACATTAGTACAACACCACACAGAAAATCACACCCAAAGGGAACCCCTACTTCTCCTTGACAGTCTCCTAGTCCCATAGCTTAAATATGTTCCAACACATTAATGTTGTCCAGCTCATGATAAAATGCAAATCCAGTGGCTACTCCTGAAAGTCTGTATTAAGCAAAAGATTATTGTTCATTGAGGGTATAGTCTCTCTGAATATATTTAGGATACAACACACCTTCTATGAAAGGTAACCTACTGATAGCAAGAGTATTTGTAAGAGTTGTTTAGCAATGCACCCAAAGACCTGCAAAGTTAGTGGATCTATTTCTACTGCTAGTTTAGATAGCATATTGAAAACATGAACACAGTTCCCTACAGAACTGATTAATCCCACTATCTCTTTAAGGCTGAGCAGTATCATACTAAAAGGGTTAAATGATCCAAAACCTGAAATCCTGCACATGGTACTGGATTTCAGATGAGATTTTCTGAAAATAACACAATAAAAGAGACATAATAAGACAGGAAAAGAAGCCTGAGTCAGTATACTTTTTTTTTTATACTTAATAAATGCTATTACCCGCCTTCCAGAAACTATACTCTTAACATCAGTAATTGACAAGAATAAAGAATAAGCTAAAACAAGGACTGTGTGAACTGAAAGTAAATTTGGACAGTCAAAGCTAGTAATATACTAGATTATCAGATATGGGTAAAAACATGCTCAGCTGATGCTTTGCACTGTCCCAAATTATACCAGTTATACAAGGCAGTCCTTTTCTGTAGGCTAGAAGCTGTTTAAACAAAGCACCAAGAATTTAAGTGTAGCAGAAAAAAAGGTATGCCAAGATATTTAAGAGAATATTCACACTACATAAGCTTTACTTCAACTTGCTTTCAGACTGTTGAAGTCTTTACAGTCTCTTCATCCCACTATCCCACTTTTACATAAGGAGGTGGAAGAAGAAAATGCCTGTATCATGTATTTAACATAAAGCCTTTCAAACCAGCAGGAATCCTTCAGTTCAATCATGCTTTATGTACTGAAAGGTTAATTAATGGGAGAGGCTTATTAGCAAAATAACACCACTTCTGCCTTGATGCCAACACCCCCCAAGCCAAGCAAGCTCAGGCTGCATGCACGCTTAGAGAGGAAAAACAAGCAACAACAAATACACCACGCAGCATTTTATACCTGGTGCTGTAAAATCAGTTCTCAGATGTGTGGGCAAGAGCAGCTTTCCCAGGGCACTACCTTCCCCCAGCTGTTGGTACTAAACCTCTCGGGCTGGGAGAAGGGGGCACTTTGAAGACTTCTGATTTAAGAAAAGATGAACATTTGGAGCCAGCCAGCTACAGTTCTGAGGCAACAGCCCCAGTTATATCATTTAACCTCTAAAGCCTCACTTTTCTCATTTCATAAGCATGTTTAAACTACCTTTTCAAGAGATACGGTGATGTATTGTGTTTATATAGCAGTTCTAAAATTACATGCAAAAGTATGTTTTAGGCATTATAATAACTGTTAGAACAATGTTTCTGAATAGACACTTGTTTCTTGAAAACTTATGGTGAGAGAAACTCACAAGAATTTGAATGCTAGAGTTTTAGCCAAATTCCAGTGCATTTTCTCCTCAGAATTGACTCTACAGTGTCCTTGTAGAATAAGAAAAGGCAAAATTGCCCTTAATTTCCTATATAAAACTGTGCAGGACTAGTCATTCATACTCTCTACAACAGATGATTTTCAGCTCAGTCAGCTGCATATCAATGATCAAGTTATCTTTTCCCTGCACTGAGTTTTGAAACCCTATAAAATTCAAGTCCTACAGCAAACAATGTCTAATATTGTTTGGATTAGATCAAGTTCATATTTTTTTTCCTTATAAGATTCAATAATATGTGCTGTTTAGGATGTTCTTCCTAGAGGCTTAATAGAGAAACAATTCATTTTGCTGTAGCTGACGTAGTATGAAACAGTTGTTAACCTCTGATGAGAAGGTTACACGATCTACCAAGCTGGGGTAAATTATACTGACAATTACCCTTGTTTAATTGCTTTTGAGTAGTACTCAGTATGTCTAAATGTGTGGTGAATTATTATTGTAGCCTGCTGCTATCCATTAACATGGAGATCAAGAATTTTATTTTACTTTCTTGATGCAACCATAGAGAAGGTGATAAAGGCTTTAATTGCAAATAGATTTATTTTGGAACCTATTAGTGCAATTTATCCAAGCATACAGATGATGGGTTGGTCTGAACAAGCTTGTAAGTTTAAAGCTTTTTATAAAAGGTAAAAATCTATATTGCCAATTTTTAGAATCTACAAATACAAAAGATTTTAGTCTCTTTTGGAACAAGTACTGAAAACCTCACACTTGTCTTTGACTCTTGGTTCTTTCAAGCAAAGAATGTCACTGGACATGATCTTATTTCTTTGACTCTGCCAGAAAAAAACTTAACATTACTTCAATTCCTTTGTATTTCGTATTTAAAAGAAAAATACTAAGAAGCAGAGTAGAAATTTTCTCAACATCAAAAAAAGTATCCCTAACGTTTCTTTGTTTATTCACTCACTGACAAGACTGTGACAAAATTTGAAAATCCCAATTATTAGTTCTGAAATACTAAGAGAAGGTACTGCAAAACAGGAAAGGCAATTCATCTCAGGTTTTACTGAAATTAGGATCTATTATATAGCCATAGATGACATATTCTACCAAAACACTACAGTCAAAAGAGAGAGTAAAATTAATACCAAGAAAATCACAGTATTTGTACAGTATAAAAGAACAAGCAATAGCATAATATTTATTGTCATACAGGGTGTTTGGATAGATACTGTGAGGTATTCTGACATTTGATTGCTTAACATCTATTGCAATTCACAGAACCACAATGAATCCTAAGACAAACCTCGACAAAATAAGAAAGTTTCAAGCTCCAGAATGTATTTTAAACAGCAGCTGCATATTTAGGGAAGAATCTTTCTTCTGAGATATCTCATTTGCTTCTAATTAGGAACAATTTTTTTTATTTCTGCACTTAGACTGAAATACTAGTGTCTGACTTTGCCGGTTGTACAACACTAAAAGTGTCAGATGTGTATTCTGAAAAAATGCTGTCCACTAGACCAAACCACTATGATCTTAGTAGATGCTTCTGTGACTCAGCAAAGCTCTATCTTTTAAGTTACAGTATTTAGTTGCCCTTATCTTTAAGATAGGTTTCAGAAAGTTACCAAAATGTAACTTCCTGCTGAGTGTCCTCCATCTCCTCCAATTCTAAATTTTCACTCTCTGTTATCAAGCTGAATTCAACAGATTTGAGAGCTCAACTCCCCAAATTATTTTCAGATTAATAACTCTAATCAAGGTAATTTATGGTCTAATCAGCAATTTTACTATTCATGCCAACATTGCCTTACCAACTCTTTCTTCTATGTCTCCAATCAGCTTCACAATGTTCAATGACAACTGCAAAAACACTAGGATCTATGCACAAACTGTCACTGAGTGAGGAGTTAATGAATCCCTGTATCAAAGCGCTGAGCTTCCATGCTGCCTGAAAGGAGCTAGGGATGTAAAATCCATCACCTTTAGCCACGGGACACCAGCGCGCCATTTCCCGCACCACTGCATTCAGCGCCACACGCTCATTCAAACTCCTGGGGCAGACACCGGGGACAGGGCAGGGAATGGAGCACAAGAGAGAGACTGGGTGGGGCACAGTGCCAAATGGTGCCAGCCATGAACGGGCTCACCGGGGTGAAAACCTCCCCCATGTTCATAGCTTTAGTCTCAACTCATGGCCTCCTACCAGAGACTCCCACTCAAGAGCTAGGAGATAACAATAAATGGACAATTCATATGCACAATATGAACTAGTTAAAATTCAATAAAAATGGATTATTAATCACCTTCTAAAATTAAAAAAGAAGTACCAATAATGTTTTAAAGCTGGCTTGAAAACTGAAAGTTCATTTCTTTTCTTCAAATTAGTTTTCCTTTACTAATTCTTCTGTGCTCTAGGGAACGATAAATGCAGCATGCACAAACACATGGGACTTCACAGACCAAAAGGGTTTAGGAAAGGACAGGAAAAGACTGAGAGCATTCTGGGACAAGATCATTGTGTATTTAAATAGAATGCTTCCATTAAAAAAAAACAAGTCAGGCTCTTTGGCAGTTTTACACCAGCTGGCAAAACAACCCGTGACACATGCATATCTCAGATTTGAGGGTCATTCACATATAGCCTCTCTCAGGCAACATAACAACACTGAAATCATATATATTTGCTATGGGGATTTTTTATTCTATAAACCTGATATAATGGGCAAGCAGCTACATTATAGTCCATATTTTTGTGCCGATGATCTGCATATGATAGCCTATAATAAATTCACTATTTTCAAAGTACATGGTCAGGAACAGAGGCCTTTTTCCAGGTCAAGACTATGCAGGAGAGCTTGACCCTGCCTAGTAACTGAGCCCTCCCCAATCTGCTCATTCACTTATTCCTCCCAAACAAGGATACAAAGATAATTGGAGAAGCAGAAGTAAGAGAACCTGTGGATGGATATAAAGACAGTTTACTAAGTGAAGTAAAACCGTACTGCTTCCCATTTACAGGCAGATGTTGAGCCACTTCCTGGTAAGCAGGGCCTCTACATGCACAACTTACTTGGATAACAACCTATGGATAGGCCATAAACCATCAGCATCCCCTCTTACCCTTCTTTTCCCTGCTTTTTTTTTTTTTTTTTTTTTTTGCCAGGTACATTATCTTATGGTATGGAATGTCACTATGGTCAATTTAGGTTACCTTTTCCAGCTGTGCTTCCTTCCAAATTCCAGTGCACTGACGGCATATTCACTGAGACATTAATTCATTATGGTTTGTCTTTTAACTTACAAATTAGCTTTTAGGGTAATTTTACCATCTCCAATTCTTGTGATCAGCATAAAGAAATGGAGTGCCATTAACATGACAGCCTCAACTGAAGATAACTATCATCCCAAGGTAAAAGGAAGATGTGACTTAAAACTTGCACTTAATAACACAAATAATTATAGAAAGGACATAAACACTTGTGATATGCTCTGTAAGACACTCATAACCTATTTGTAATGCAATAGCTCAATGCTTGTAGTCTCCCAAGTTATTCCTTGCTGGTAGGGAACAGTACTGCCACCCCAATAGTTTCAGTACCAGCACTCTATCTGGCCTACAAAGCTAAGCAGAAACCTGCTCCACTGTAGCAAGGGGAGGGAGGACACTTCTTAAAGTACTGCAGTACATGTATGTCACATCTTAAATGAGCATTTTCCTGCCAATCCCAATTACCTTAAATAGAATGCAACCTAAGTTAAGTTAAAGGTATCCATCAATTAGTTAGTCTGAACTTCAAGAATTGACAAATCACAGTAGCAAATGTTTATAAAAGATATATATGATGATGTGAAGGAGAGACTCCAGCGAATCTTCATACACTAATGTTATATCAAAACAGTTCTTGCCTCATTTGGCTCATTTTCCATCTCGCCTAGGAGGTTAGCAGTCAAGGCTTCAAGCCTTCAAGCATACATTAATTCCCAGGTGGTACCTATTAAAGATGGTATATTCAGAAGTCTCTGCCAGAGAACTTACTCCTAACAGAAAACTACATTCAGACAGTTTATATATATATAATATTCACAGGAGACCTGCAGAGCACTCCCTTGGATGGTTGCTAGATTTGTCTTTGTAAAAAATGTCTGTAGACAGTTTGTTCTTTTAGACCATCTAAGGATCTAGACAATATAATATTTTGCTTGAAAGCTCATGCTAATTCTCTCCCCTTAGCAGCAAGCAGTCTAGTCACTCTCATTCACTAGTTGTTCACTTCCTCAGCTAAATGTGTTATACAAGATGTTGTCTCCTGCACTTAGCCATTTTATAAATAATTTCTTGCTTTAACAAAGAAGCCTTTTTTGCATTTCACCTTTTCCTGATTCACTGATTGCTTCACTATAAAACAGCTTTGATTGAATATGTGTTCTATAACAATCTGTAGGGGCTCATAATTTGTATAAATTAAATTAGGAGAAATGTACACAATTCTTTGCTGTTTCATGAAGGAAATAAGGCATGATGGGCATTAAACACTTTGGAATTGACAACTGCTTAACCATTTCTGGTATTCTCCAAGAACTGTATCAAACTCAAAGATATCAATTACTGTACACACTGATTGAAATCCTGGAAAGGCAAGAGTAAAAACACTGTTCTAAATAGATATCAATGTAAACACAGTCGAGATATGGTAGATAAAATTATTTATGTTCACAAAAAATAAACTTGAACAAACTTAGGGTTCTATACAAGAATAAAAAAAGGTGGTCTAACATGGTGAATCACCCTAAGATAAAACTGTAACTAACATCAGTAAAGGTAGCTAAAAATAAAGCAAAACACAAGATAGGATATTGAAGCAGATCACTGTTCCACAGCCTCTGCTGATATACTGCCTGCAAAATAATGCAGGTTAGTCTTAAGGAAACCCTGCTCTTTCTACTTTCTTGGATAAAAAATGTAAGCCTGTTAATGTTCTGTCTGTATTCAGCCTAGGAAAGGCTGAAATATCTTGCATCAAAGAGACTTTGGTTTCAGAAAAGTAAGACACAAACTCCTATTGTATTTTGCCTCCATTTATTATGTCAGAGTAGCCTTTAAGTTATTCAGTTCATCATATACCCTCTGGTTACGATAAGGACAACGCTGCATCTATCCCTCTCCTGATTCTAAATCATCTGCTTCTTCTGTATCTGCTCAGATGACATACCACTGCAGTTTGGAAGGCAGACTTCATAGAGAGGAGCCAGAATTGGTTTACAACTGTAAAATCCACAGACTTGGGCCACAGTATAACTGAAAAGAAAATAAATTACAAAGTACACATTCACTTTCATCCATTTATACTTATTTTGATTTAGCAATGCCATCTCTAACTCAGGGAAAACTAACTTTTTGCTACACTTATTGCTTAAAAATCAGAATTGGCTACATCAGATTCTGTAGCCTTCAGTGGTAGTCTAGTGCTAAATGATGGACCCCCCCAGCCTGGGTCTACTTAGGCAAAACTCATCCTAAAATCACTAACGTTTTTGCCCAAACCCGAATTCCTTCTTGTGGGGAATTCAGAAACTGGAACAGCCTCACAACACCATTCTGAAGATCCAGAAGCTTGATAGCAATTTACCATACAGAACAAAATGAAAGAATGCAGACTAAGCCAGCAGCACACATGAATGATTTCTGTCTCCACAATTACTACAAGAATGACACCCATCATCACTTGCAGCCGTTTCTCTCCCCATTTCATCTCTGTGTTTTGTATGTGATGAAGCACAAAAAATAAGGTGTAGTGGTGCAAAGTGAATAAACAGACAGAAGTATTGAACCCACAACTCAAGACAGGCAGTCTTTTAAGGGTCCATTGTGGAAGACAATTTCCTTGTATAGGTTTGGACTTGTGCTTTGAATGAATTGTCAGAAAACCAAAAAAAATATCATAAGGAGGGATCTGATGCCCTAGCAACACTCTCACTTTATGTGCTACAGTCTGTTCACACAAGCACCTCGTGCTTCAGATGCAACATCGATCTGGATGGTATGCCATCCATTTCTGCAGGGCTGCCACCTCATTCTTCACTGTAAGTCAGGAGAGAAAATAGTTTCAGAGGCTGTAATTTTTTGTCATATAAAACAGACATCTTAGTCAATAAATTTCCACAATATCTGAAATACTCATAATTAAAATATGAATTCTAACAGAACAGCTGTAAATTAAACAGGTAAATACGCAACTTTGACTTCAAATCTACAAATAGAAGAGATCAATGGACAGTCTAGAACATACATGATATTGAAAAAGCAGGCTAACTACTACAAGGTCTCCTTAGAAGAGTATGAGCAACTTTTACAATCTTTAAAATATAATCAGATCTTGATAAACCATAGCCACTACTATTACTTTTGGATTAGATTTTAGTTTAGTGATGCACATTAGAAAACAACGACCATCAGGTGGCTTTTGCCACCTGTTATCACCAATAAAACACCCAGGAAAGGGTGAGGAGGTCAGCATCCAGTAAATAGCATCCAAAAGAGTTTGTGAATGGAATATCTAAAAAGGCTCCAGGAAATGAGGTATCCCCAGGATTTTTTATTAACCTAGGAAAATCCCTGTCAGTTTATTTTACTATTCTCATTAAATATAATTGCACCTGTGAAAGTCAAGATGCTAAATATATATAAAATAAATTACCTTAAAATTAGTGTTCTCTCTTTTTCTTATAATTTGCTTTATGGTCTAAGTAGTTGGGTTTTCAAAGTTTATTTTATTATCACATTAATCTGTTTTCATAGCTCTGATTTAAAAATCTATTTATCCCACATTTCTATTACAATTTTACCTATGCTGCTTTGCTTCTCTTGACACTTGAGAATAGCCTAATGGAAGGTTTTGAAGAAGAGAAGATGGACAAAGTCTTTGATTATGACAGCACAAGCATGTGGTAGTTTTCAGACAGTTACAAAAGATCTTCATCTCATGAAAAGTTTGCATGCAATTTTTTAAGATATCCTAAATGGCCTTAACTGTCATTTCAAGATGCACCTTTAACTTTAGATTTCTTTTTTTTTTTTTTTTTCTGAAATAATCCTGATGTAAGCTCATTTCTATTTCTTTGAACCATAAACCAGAGATAACAATGTCTTACAGACATTCAAGAAGTCAATAACACTTTAAAAATTCCTCTTCAACTTTCCTATTGCATGTCACAGCATGAGTCTCAGACGACCTTCTTTATTTGAACAGTTAGGTAGAGTCAGATATATATATGATGAACAGTGATACCATACCCAGAAGAGCACAGCAGCATGCCTTTGCTCCTCATGAATGACTGGCAAATCCTCCTAATCCACCCTGACCACAAAAGAAATTAAAGAGAAATTAAAGCTGAACTAGTTCTATATTTACTGCTAGTGAACAGCTTCAGGGATAAAATTGGCCAAACTACACAGGAAGCATTCAACGGAACTTTTAGCAATAATATCAACCACAATAAGTAGATTTTATTTAAATATCTGAAATTAGCACCATGCCATACAAAGTAGTTTGAAAAAAAATATAGAAAAGAAGCTGAAAAATTTTAATTATTTTCTTTTCCAAAACTGATGGGAAAGAGAAAGCAATGATTTTCTTTTGCTATTATTTTTTTAATGAATGCGTATGTCTCAGGTTAATTTATTTGTTTCAATCTATTCAGCAAAACTTTTTATAATTAAAAAAAAAATCAGTCATCAAAATGTTCAATTAAGGGTAGAGAAAGGTAGAAGTTTGAGACCAAGATACAGAATAAAAATATGTGCCTACATCATTAATGCTGAAATGAGCCATTGTGCAAGTATTTATCTTACTGTAGACCTTAATTTCTGTCGTTGGTACTTGTGTCCATTTCCCCTCTTCCTTCCACTGACTACTACAAAGAAGAGCTTGACTTTCATTTTCTCTATAACATCTCATTAGGCATCCAAGAGCACATGATCCCATCTTAGACATTTTCTACAGCCTCAACAAATTCATATCTCTGCACCTCTCCTCACATGCAAGAATACTGTTTTCCAGTTAATTGATAGCATTTTAAACGTTATAATGTAACACCTGAAGAATATACATTGCCTTGCTCAGACATGTCAAGTCACATTTACATAATTTGAGTCACAGAGTTCCAACCAATTAGGCTTAGCACTGCTCACTTTTACAGTCTTCTGGGGCTCTTTTTGTTTTGTTTTTAAGAAAGGAAGAAAACCTGGGTTTCTATTAAAAAAAAAGAGCCAGGATTTGATCTCATTTTCATTCCAGCACAAAAAACCCTAAATATTTGGATATATCACAAAAGAGAAAAACCAGAATGGGTGACAGTCTAATGGCTTAAGCTGTACCTATCCTATTCCAATGAATCTGAATTTTACAACAGGATTCAAAACAAAAACAACTTAAAATGCTGGCAGTGAGCACTAGGACATTGTTTCTGGTTGTTTCAGAACCACCCTGCCATATATCCAGTGCTTCAACATGATCCTGAATATGGCAAACTCCAGCAGCAGACTAAGGCCCTTCATCATTTACATTAGGTCTGTTTTGGCCCCTAGCATTCCTTCCTGTTCACTTATATCTTCAAGGTTCCATGAAATGTCAACATAACCCCAGCTCATTCAAAATTTGCAAGGGGCCCAGTTGCCCTTCCACTATGCATTAATGCATAATACATTGCAAATAATCACAACATCAAGTAACACGACCAGCCTCCATCTCTAGTAAACCTCTTGGCTATTTGCCAGACAAAACCAAAGCAAACAGCCTCTTCTCCTCCCAAAGAATCACATACAGTAACAAACTCTGAGTGTTTCCAGTCCTAGTGTTCTCATTTTCTCAAATAATTCAACTATCCTAAAACCCCCTTCGCTCAAGCTCTCACAAAAGTCTATTTTTTTATTGCAAAGCCATGTTGTGCTAACATAAAATTCTTATTCTTTTGAACTACCCTGCTAAAGCAAGCATCAGCTATGTCAGCTTGAGGATCTGTTCAGTTCTCACTTAACATTCTTTGTGAGGAAAAAAACAACAACCTTTACTTTTAAACCCTTTTACTCTTTGCTTTCCAAGAATAGAAATACTTCACCAGAAATTCAGCTGTATTCAGGACTGTGCATATGAATCAATAGATTACCACTGATGCAAAATGTTCCTTCATTTTTTGAACAAATCCTAGTATTGAATCACATAAAGCTTTTGAGTTTGTTTCCTCCCTCCCAAATTACTTTTGGCATCAAGATTTAATTCTCTGTGCATCCCATTCAGCAACTCTACAAAACCCTAAAGAACGACTATAGGCAGTTTAATCTGATGAGAATTGAAGACACAGAAAGTACAGAATACAACACATGATATTTTAGAGTAACAGCTTGCTTCAAACACATATCCATTTAAGAGAAACCCAGGTCTGGGAGAGACATGGGCCTGTCTGTACTCACTATGTGCAGCTGCAGAAAATCACCAAGCCCAGGGGCACTGTCAATCCGGACAAGAATGCCATCCTTCACTGTTGTGCTGAAGCCCACAGCAAGACGGTCTGTCCTTGTGCTTGGTCTGTCATTAGCTGGCCAGGTGTACAGGATGAGACCTCCACTCTTCCCAAAGATATATGTGGCACCAGCTACAAGATACAAAACCAAAGAAAAGTGTATTAGTTACTTATTTGCCAAGTCTAGTGGTAATCCTATGACTTCCGAGAGGAACAACTTAAGCAAGCACATACTTTCATTAGTTACAGGGGTGAAATGAATGTGTCCTGCTGGCCAGGCCTGATGAAGTACATTATTAGTTCCTCAGTAAAGCCATGCAGCATTTAAGACAAAGATAAGTGAAGAGTTTATCAAAAATTATCAAGATGGCTTATCAAGAATGAATGATTTCATTAGTGCTAATACCCCAGACAAGGCTGGAGAGAACACTGCTGTTCAGGGGGAAAAACCACAAGCCACTCCTGTTTAAAAAGCATGGGATTCAATCTTATAAGGAGATTCAAAGAAAATATTTCTCATTTCTCCTTTAGTTTGGACTTGCCTTCAGCTAAAGTCTATCACACATAGTAGGAGACTATACTTTTCTCAACACTTCATGAGATTTTTTTGATATCTAGTCCACATATTTCCAGCATCATTTGTCTTGTCACAGCTGAGCCTGGGAATTTGTTCCTTGCCCTTGTTTTTAAGGACAACACCAAACTTCTCCCATGCTGAGCACTGTCCTCCCACATTCATGAGGGCCATCTGAGCTGAGGAAGGCAGAAATGTAAGTGAAGAATTATTATTGCAGACAAAGAAGCTGAGAAGCCAAAGCATTTGGAGTTCACATTCTGACTTGTACTCAACAGTCTGAGTTAGGAGCAAGATTTTATAACTCAGCAGTTATAAAATCGACCCCTGAACTTCTAAAAAAAAACATATCTAAAATTCCTGTCCTGTCCAAATCTACAGGCAGGCCAGGAACAACATTC
The DNA here is from genome assembly GCF_026979565.1 of Vidua chalybeata. Classification (NCBI taxonomy): domain Eukaryota; kingdom Metazoa; phylum Chordata; class Aves; order Passeriformes; family Viduidae; genus Vidua; species Vidua chalybeata. The sequence goes on from NC_071535.1 coordinate 20,836,015, forward strand.
CTCCATGTTTCAGCCACTTACTGTGTCTCATTTTTCTGAGCACTATTACAATGGTTACAGAGTAGTAAGCAAAAATAACCAGCTTCTGTTACTGCAACAAGGATAAAGCATATGTAGAAAATACAGGCAATTACTGGGTACATTTTCTAATCTGAGTGAAACTACAATTGAGGATTACAATATGTATCGGGCAACCCTGTACAGAGTAAAAGTAGATAGATACAGAACAGGTAGGATCATAGAACGGTAATTTCTACACTTGCCTACAAAGCTGCAGCTTCACTAAAGCTCTCTATGACCTGAATTCCAAATAAATCCTACACATTAGTAGAAATAATTGATACACTTCTCCCTTGCTAAAGAGGCTTCCTCTACACATCTCAGAACACATTACCAAAATAGACATCAAAAAATCAGCCACAGAGAAATCAAATTATTTGTGAACAGCTGACTCAATGACAGAGTGATAATGAATCATGTTTCCTTCTTCCCTTCTAGGCCTGTGCACATCCAACAGAACATGCCCTCAGTAAATTCAGACAAATGTGTCCAAAATCAGGGTTACATAGGAAATTTCAGTCATAATTCTGAATTACCAAAAAAAGCACATTCTGGCATTCTGGAAATATGAACATACACTACTTCAGTTTGAGAAAGAATAATTTTATAGACTCGGTCTCCGCATTCAGATTTAAACTCCAGACAGAGGGTGTATGACTATTTTAAGATGTGCAGAAAGAGGTTTTGTCTGTTTGTTTAAACACATCCCCAGCTCTATCTGCAACCTTATGGTTAGACAGCTGGACATGACCAGGTAGTGAATTACTTATGTCCCGCCCCCCATGCTCAGGTATAACAACAGTCCCCCTAAAACTACACTACAAATATACTCCTTCAGTTTATCAGTTTGTTCTATAACTTGTGTATTTGCACTACAAACTAAAACTAGGCAAATTAAAACTCACTTCCCAAAATTACTCTCATTTGAATCTCAATTTCTCCTCCTTTTCTTTGTACTGGTTATCAGGCCTTTCAGCAGCAAAGACAAGCTTGGAGGCGAGTTCTTCACTCTTTATGAAGACAGATTACTTTTCTGCCTCTCTAGGAGTCATTTGGCTGCAGGTAGACCATGTCAGTCTCCAATGAGAGCCAATCAGAACCAATTACATCCTCACAGGCCTTTCATGAGACTTAACTACTTAAACAGATCTTATTTTCTCCTCACAAAGCATAGATCTTGCTTGTAAGCCTAACCTGATAATATTTAGTACTTTGGTATTATGGTACCAAGGTTCCTAAGGTAAGGATCAGAAACACTAAGAAATAACACAGTATAAATCTGCCTCTGTTGGGTCTTATTCCAGTTTTCTCTGAGATGGGTCTGCATAATGCTTCATAAGACATGCAGTACTCTGGTTCAGCTGGGAATGTCAGCTCAGTTCTGGAGTTCACCTGGTTCACAGGCTGTCCAACTTTACTTCAAAAGTGTCAGGGGTTTACTGTGATGGATTTTGCAGTCATATATTCTGGCAAGGCAGTGAGCTCTTGAAAGAAAATTCAGATGCAACAACCAGAGCAGCATTAACCCAAACAGACCTGTAAGCAGAAGTCTGATGGCCAGTAGTTGTTTCCTTATTTTCCAGGTCAGAAAATATCTGCATAATGAGAGATGGGCCACTTGCTTTATCTGTGTGTAGCTGAATGTACAAATATTTGTTGGATACATCAGTGCCCCTTCCCTTCACCAACTTTTTGACAAATAGGATATCCATTGACATTTTTAGAAAGAGATGCATATTAACATTGTGCCAGTATAATTTTTTCCCCAAATCATGAACAAAATAGTCATTCCAGTCTGAAAACATAAGGTGCTTCAAGTAAAAGTGAAAGTATAACAAGAGTTAGCACCACCTTGCAATCACATAAAGAGGAAAGATAACAAAAAAAACCAACCCAACCATGCAACACAAAAACACTTGACTTAAATACTTCTACTTGACTGCATCAACCATGAGTTTATAGAGTTTGAAAGCTTGAGACAATTTTGAAAAAGACAAGCAAATTATAACCCTGAACTTCAGGAAATGAGATTTCAGCTTCACCAGAACACCAGACAAGGCCTGGACAACTCTATTGGATTGGACTTGCTTCAAGCTGGTGTAAGCTGGCTCGACCAGTTTACCTCCAGCAGTCCCTCCTGATCTTAAATCAATAATTATCATTTCTTTGTGGTGTTGCAGAGAATTGTAGAATTAATCAAAGCATTCTGATTTTTAAAAAAGCTGGTAAAATTGCACATCTGTTCATCTTGATATCTTCTTATACCTAAGGTCTGTTACAGTCCTCTTTATCAGACAAGAAATTGTAATTTTTTTCTAAGATACTTTCTATTCAAGACAGACAGAAGACTACACTCTTAATGAGCAGCCACTGTATATTTAGTTTTTCCTCACTGTTGAAGGTTTAAATATGTAACTCCTTTAATAAATACAACAACAACTGTGCCCTAACAATAGAAAAGTCTGAAGGACTGATTATTTTCACGGTTTTACAATGTATTGTTGTTACAATGTCTCACCACTTCAACTATATAACACCAAATTCAACCCATACCATGCAAAAAAAAAAAGAAGAATAATAAAATCAAGGATACAAAGCATAAGCATACAAAATTAGTTCCTCAGTCAGTTTTGTGAGCAATCCCACTTTTCATAGTGCCCCGGGCCAGATTACCAACACATATAAACAAATGGAAGCAGAATATTTTCATCTACTCTACATGTTGCATGCAAAATTTGGTCACCACTGGGAGCTCAGAGAACTGAAGAGGCACATAGCAAGGAAACACACCCTACAGATTTAAGCTACTAGGACACCATTACATGTTTAGCATATACAAAACTTATAAGCTCACAAAATTCAGTGTGGCAGACTGGCAGTTGACTTCTCCCAGAAACTACCTAACTTGTAACATATCACTGGTGTTTAGAGATCAAAGATGGGTATGTTACAACACACGTGACAATGCAGTCTGCATCTCTAGCTTAGGTAAATTATGTATTTGCTAGTTATATTCATGAATAGAGCTGTTCGTTTATTCATCTTCAGACAAAATAAAATAGTTTGAGGCAAAGACTCCTCATTGAAAACTTCTAACAGAAAGGTCATAACTAAGATTATAAGCCACAGCAAATAAAGCCTACAAGTGAGGTGTTTTAAGAAGCCTTTAGTTCAAGTTGGCACCATCACTTGTAATTTTAATTCATAATTGCCTAAAGACTTCAAAAACCTATTTTAAGGACGAGTTTCTTCAATCAACATAGTACAACTGCAGCAAAGTAAAGTAGAAAAGTAAAATAGTAAAGTAAAAGTAGAGTAGTAGAAAACAAGTCTATTGCATCTGCACAAATTATGACTGCTATGTCCCACATTCCTATGAATTTCCCCACACTAAATAATTGATTGCAAATTCTCTATTTGCATCTACTAAGCCATCAAAAGCCTGGTTTGCTCAGCTACAGCACAGCACACACACTCATTTCCCTGTGGCCAAGAAAACGTAACATTTGGAAGGCATTACAGTGTTTATACATGACTGAAGGGTTAACTGCAGCAACTCTGCACTGGGAGGTGAATACAAGTTTAACATAGTGTAAATGCTACAGGTCATATTTTTACCAACAAAAAGTACCTTTAGAATGCAAATTATAAAGAACCCAGACCAATTCAAAAGCTACAATACTTACTTGAGTACCTTTCAGAAACCTGGCCCAAGGAGGGATAGTCATGAGTGGCATGGAAAGTTGGAGGGCATGGGCTACCTTTTGAAAGCCTTTTCTGCTTCAGTGATTTAGAAGCTCACCCCTGAACAACAAGAGGACCTTGATAAAGTGACAGAATATTTGCAAAGAGAATGCTGTGGCACCTCGAGAGATGAGCCCTGGAGACATATCCTGTGCCTCATGCCACTGCCTGCATCACCACCTTGGTGCTTGAAAAGCGTCCTGCAGCAGCACAGCACTCTAGAAAGAATTGAGTCTGACAACGGAATTCATTTCAAAAATAACCTTGTGGACACCTGGGCCAGAGAGCACAGAGTGGGTGCATCCTACTCCCCACCCTGCACCAGCCTCTAGGAAAACTGAACAGTACAATGGACTATTAAAAATCACATTGAAATGAATGGGTGGTGGGACCTTCAAACATTGGGATCTACATTTAGTGAAGGCAACCTGTTCAGTTAATACCAGAAGTTCTACCAGTCGAGCTGGACCTGCACAGTTATAACCTCCACATACCAGAAGGGGAAGAAGCCTCTGTGGTGCACATCAGAAAGGTGTTAGGGAGGACAGTTTGGATTAGTCCTGCAAAGGCAAATCTCTCTGTGGGATTGTTTTTGCTCATGAACTTGGATGTTTTTGGTGGGTAATGCAGAGGAACAGGGAAACACAATGTGTACCTCAAGGGAATTTGATTATTGGGTGAGAGCACTCTGTTATGCTGAATTTTGTAATACTGGTGGCTAAAATGATGTTGCCACTGTATACCATAAGTACCATGGACAATAAGGATGGACTGCTTCAGTTACACCAGTCGTGAGCTTGTGATGCAGCTGGCAACCAGCCAACAGTACATGAGCCCTCCTGTCCTGGAAGACATCTAGGATGGATAGGACATCTTGTGAGCTACTGTCACTCAATCACACACGTCAAAAAATGGAAGTCTCATCAAAACTGAGTGTCATCAATCATGACAAAAAGTCTTATTCCACCTAAAGATCCTCTCTGGCACTTGCACATCTCTGAGACTCAGTTGCTGTGTTTTCCACACGCAGAGTTTAAAAGGTCTATTGATACAAACACCTGCCTGATTTAAAAAAAGGAGTTGGGGGTTAAAAAGGTTACAGAGGATCTAATCATCATCATCATCAGGCTCATTCGACCATTCTACCACAGTATCCTTCCTGGGAGAAAGACAGACCTAATACTTTCTATGATATGACTGCTGAAACATCCTTTTATTTATCAAGAGATTTAAATTGCCTAAGAATAAAGAAAACTTAAATCCCTGGAAAATGCAAGACTTCCAGTGTAATCCTAAGGAAAAAAAAAACAATAAAAAACAAGCTTCTATGCTCAGAGTTCTCATGAACTAGCTCTTCTTCCTTTCAGGATGCTCACTCTTCCTTTGACAAACCCTCCGAGACTGAAATTGAACACTATATTCATCTCAAAAAGCAGGCATTGTTTGACATGAAACTGAAATTCCTTCCTCACTTCAAAATATGAAGGAGCTTCTTCTATACAAAAAGGAGGAGGAACTATAAAAGCTGCAAGACTAAGACAAAACAGAAGCAGCAATTCAGATCACGCCTGCTTTCTGTGTTTGTCTTTTTTAATGACAGCAAATTAATACGAGTCACTTTCCTCCCAGTATGTGTGCATCAGCCAACAATTGGATAAGACAGTATGTTACTTCTTATTAGTTACACTGCATTAAAAAGATTGGAAGAGGAAAAGAAGGAGAGCAAGGGAGTGTTCCTAGAACTACTACAAGGTCCAAGATAATTAATGCTTGAAATAGGAATTCTCTAAATCTGGGATACCAGGAAGACTGAGGTTTTTTCCAAGTATGAATTTGCCATGGGGCATGTTGAGGATGTTTATCATCTCACAAGGAATTTAGGGAATAGCTCCTGACTAAAACAGACACAAGATGACCATAGGCACACCAGCTTAAACATAAAAGATTGCAACACTGAAAATATTTCTGTAATACCTTAATTTCTATTACAACAACATGATTGCTCAGACAAGGATTACTATCATGTCTTCAGAATTGATCCTAAGTGTATACCCAGGGAAAACTAAGAGTAGAACAAGCCTATTTCCTTTAAGTATACACTCAGATCATGAGTCTTTTCATCAATTAACTCAGCCTCATGTGGTTTGTTTATACAGTAATCCCAAAGATATGTATTTTTCAAGTACTTATCCAGTCTCTCTTTGAATTCATTTAAAAGTTTTGCATTCACCATAATGTCTTCAAAACCCTTCCCAGTGACTCACACAAATCTGCCATTGATGTAGCAAGTTAAACATTAGCCAGCTGCGGGCCCTATCAGCACAGGCAGTCTACAGCATCTTGCACTCTATTAAAAGGACCTGAGGATGTTAGTAGATGAAGTGATTATTCCCCTTTACTCAGTGGTTGTTAAACTGCATCTAGAATAATGCATCTGATTTTGGATTGACAAACTGGAGTGAAGTGCCTCAAATGAAGTTGAGCGGATAAAGTGCCAGCCTTGTGAGGAAATGTCAGCAGATTGGGGCTTTATCAGCCTGGAGATGACACAGCTTCAAGGGGACCTAAGGGCAGTCTCACAGCACCTGCCAGGAGGTTACCAAAAAGCCAGAGGTAGGCTCTTCACAGCAGTGCACAGCTGAAGAACAGAATGCAACTGCCATACTTCGAAGTAAGAGAATCTGACTCTGCAGCAAGGAAAGAGCTTTCTCCTGACAGAGACAGACATGCAAACAGGTTTCCCAAGGAGATTTTAGAGTCTCCGTGTGTGGAGGTTTTCAAGCTATCACTGCATAAAACCCCAAGCAACCTGATCTGACTTCACAGCTGACCTTGCTCCAAGCAGGGGTTTGGACTAATGACTTCCTGGTGTCACTTTCAGTCTGAGTGAAAAAGGATCATCTTTTTGTGTGAAGAATCCTATTTTTCATACTTGCTCTTAATAAACAGATGACATGCTCCCTAGATCTTGTTCTGTAAGGCACAGTAACCTGTCCCTGTATCTATCCTCTCAGTGTCAACTTTGCTTTGCAGACTTATATCATACCACCACCCTCAATCCTTAAGTAATTTCTTTCAGTAAAGAGACCAGTTGTGTCATCAAATTGAGCTACCACAGCTTTACACAGCTAGATGGCAGTTATCAATCTAGAAGAAGTCCACAAGGACAATTCCTCTAGGTCTTTTTATTTTCCCTTTTTTCCCTACACATTACAGAGTATGAAAAACATTTTGCAAAAAAAAACCAAATTCCCCACAGTACTGACAACAAAATAGAAAAAAAAAAAAAAGGCTTAACATCACTATGCACCAGAAGAGATAAAAGAAACTACAAACACAACTGAAATATGAAATTTGAGTAAAAGTGCCTGGAAAATTGTGACCCCTTGTATAACAGCAGGGTATGTTTACTAGGGTCAAGTTATCCACCACCTACCAAGAGATTCCATTACTTCATTACGTGCAACTGTGACTAATTTCAGTAAAGGTAGATGGAACCATTTCTTAGTTGCATTCTGCTGCCAAAGAGGAGGTAGCATCAGGATGCAATTTCTTATTTCTTGAAAAAAGAGCACACTGAGAGGATGTTTGAGAAGCCCAGAAGGCAGCATGCCAGAGGAGCTGAATAGAGAGACTGCTGTTAGCAAGGAGAAGCACAGCAGGATTCATAGCTCACTTGGGGCTTGGACGAAGAACCAGTTCAGTACAGTTTTACAAAATCTGAATGGTAACAAAATGGCCTAGATACCCCTCAGGACAGATGAAGGCCAAAATGCTATTACTGATCTCAGCCCAGTCAACATTCCCCTAGAGAATCTCTTTCTAGTGTTTATCCTTAGCTATACTTTATTTATTCCATTAAAACAAATTAACCCTCACAAAAAGATGAAAACAAAACAAAACAAAAAATCCAAGCAAAAAATCCCCAAAACAATGAAAACCAACCAACCAAAAAAATTCCCCAAGACCCAAAAACCTCACACAAAAAACAAAGCAAAATTGCAAAGACAACTTCTGTTCTCTCAGCTTCATTGAGTCACTTCAGGTTGAGTAGCATTACACCTTGCATGACCAGTCTGAGTCTACAAGATTTCACTTGTTTTAACTGTAGGCAATCCTTCACTCTTCCTTACATATCTGCTCACATTTCCTTAATCATAGATATGAAAACAGAAAATACAGTTTAAATTTACTGTCTTCACTATCATCACTGTAAGAGACCCAACCCAAACTTTCAGTCCTGATAGCTAAAAATGTTGGGCCAGAAATATCAGCTACTGGGTATTCATTAGAGCCTCAGAAGGTAAGGGTTTCACCAAATCTAATATGCTAAATTAGCAGCAGAGTTTGGAAAAAGAAGTAAGTTTTCAGGTATCTAACTTTTTGCTGGCTACTAGCATTTTAACAGTATGCTTTTGAAACAAACTTTTTTATCTATCACCAATAGCCATGTTTTGGTTCTCATCAGAGCAGTCTCAGAACATACAAGCTTGACTCCTTAAAATCTTCCAGTTATAAGAAGATCCAGCTTATAAGATACTAATCTATAGTACCAGACTAAAGCTAGTCCAAAGTAACACTTCAGAAGAAAAAAGCCTGCAGTATAGATCTCAGGTCCTTGGTACTTAATTTCATTCTAAAAAATCAACTATCATGCTGGTTGTTATTATAGACAGAGCCTAGTCTTCAATGACTAAATGGGGCCCATTTTGGTCCATCAAGGAAAGAAACTCAGAGTTCTGAGCTTTTTGGCCTCACCTCAAATATGACATTGTCCCTCACAAGTACTGGAAGGTCAATGATGAGAACAAATGCATTTGTGGAAGCTCACCATTCCCAAGGCTCTCTAACTTTCCCCAAGGTCACCTAGTGAGAATGTAAAAACAAAAAGTATCCAGAGCTATTAATAGGGCATACCAACTATTCTGTAAATGATGTGCAGCTTTTCTTGCTATTACCTCTTCTTGCCACCATGAAAGGACGTCCACCACTAGGAGAGATGGACATAAGCAAACTTCATACGGGCAATCTGTTAGAAGTACTGTGCCAGAGCAAAAGACAAGTCTAATGGTTGTTTAATCATTCTCACCATGAAGTGCCAATTCTTTAGTGTCTTATGACATTCATGAATGATGCAGAGGGCTGGCATGATGAATGCAGAGCAATTCCAACTGACAGATACTTTCAGAGAATTTATATCCTTCCCATACTCCCAGGACAAAAGGGCTCTTGAGCTGAGTTATCATTTGTTCCATGAGAGGATTTACAGTCTTGCCAGCAACTCCTTTTACCCTACTCTATAAAGCGTTTATTTTGATATACTGATTGTGATCATTCAAGAACAACTGTATCTGAAGAAAGTCAGCAGGGGAGAGAAAAAGCAGAGTGGCTCTGAATAACTTGCTCACCTTGACCTGGGACTTCATTCCCCTCAGCCAGTTTGCTTTGTCTTTGGTATCAGTTCTTACCCAGCATCCTCTGCTATTCCATTGTGTTACATTACAAATGCAATATCACTCAAGGGAGATGTGTGATTTCCTATGCCAGGCTACACTTCCTTCATGGCAAAACGTGAAGTTTAGCCTCAAAAGCCATCCACCAGAGTCTCTTCTTATCATTTCACTAGAAAGTACCTCAGCATCACAGTTTTCACACCAGCCTAGAGTGGACTCCATCTTACAGTCACACACAGCATGAGATTCAGTGGCAAAGGAGTACCCGGACCTTACCCAGAAGAGCAGGGTGATCCAGGCACAGAGTACCACAATCTCAACAGGACTTAGAGACCAAGATATTCTCCCTGCTGTGATGAACACATCAGCATCAGAGATGTATTGCAGTTTAGCTAATGCAACGCTTCTCATCTCTGGCAGAGGCTACCAGTAAGTCTTGTGACTTGATATTTAGCCACTCTCTAAAAGTTTTTTTCATCACTCTTGTATTCTGAGAAATTTAGCAGTTACAATCTTGACTAAAATACATCATCACCTAAGAGGCCCTGAGTCTGTGGCCTTCAGCTGCACAAAGCAATAGCATGTGTCACACAAGTGAGGATAATGAAAGATCTGTGGGCTGATCGCATCAATCTAATGACAGCAGTGATTTCCCTACACTTCATTTTGAAAGCTTTAGGGGACTTCAGGCAGAGAAGCAATAAGTTTCTATGAATATTACAAATAATATCCATAATATCACTACAGAGAAGGATGTTATCCTTTTTTTTACCCATTTTAAATGATGCTTTAATGCTATAATTTTGGACCTCTATAAGTATCTGTTTTTAAATGCCTTGAAATATCCTGCTCTTAAAGGGCGCCTACACAAACTAATAGGAGAAACTTAACTTGCTTGCCTTTGAAAGTAATCAATCAATCATTATATTAGAGGATATTGCACCACATCACCACACATTGTTAAGGTAGACCACTGACAGGTGCTACCAAATACCTATCTAGACATGTAGAAGAGACTTCCTAGAGCAGTGAGTGAACCATATAGTTTCTAATGGGTATCCTTAAGAAGTTCTAGAAAGATAAATTAACAAGGCTGAAGAAAAACCAAAATATGTGTCAGCCATGTCCTCTTAACCTCTTCTCTCACTGAGAAATTTTGATTAAAATTGATCAATATTTTCTTCAGTTATATTTCAAGTGTGTATTAATCACCTCTAAGCACTAAACCTCAGTATTTCTGTTTATGTCTCTACCACTTTATTGTGAATTGCCAGCTTCATTCCCAGTAAAGCACTTAATTACTACATCATTTATTTGGGAGACAACATGGGGAAGAGTTGCTATCAGATAAACCTTTCAGGGTGCCAAAGACATAAAATTCTATATAAAGTTGATTTCTGTGCTCCCTAAAGGGGGAAAAAAAAATCTTTCTCAAATAACCTGGAAAAATAAATCCCAGTCTATCTTTTCTTTTTCTCCCATGCTATAAATACAAACTATTGATTTACCTCTAGCTCTTTCATGCCTTTCACACGCTTCAATAATACAGAGGATTTGTTCATCATCCTTTCATCTCCAGGCCTGGAAGGCCTCTTAAGCCCTCTGTTAAGGGTCACTCACTCTTCCTCAAACTGCAACACTAGCATCCCACAGAGCTCCACAGGTGACAGCTAGCGAGACATGCAAGTAGCACATAATCACTTACCTCCTGATTTTTTTGGCAGGTGAGACAGAAAGACAAAATTTATATAAACCTTAGTTATTCAAACTTTTGATCATTTATGTTTGATCTTTTGTAAGCCTCCTTCTGAATGCAACATAAAACCAGTAAAATATGGAAAAAAAGTAATTTCCAATGCAGCACCTTGCATGAGGTTGAACTGGCAGCACTGTTCCATCAGGTCTATACTCCCATAGAAAACAGGGAACATGTGGACATTCTCGCCTCAAATGCTTAGAAGCAAAGAACCATTGGATAATTGGAAGGAACATGTCAAAATAATTTCGTTTTCACTCTCCTCCAACTCAATGCAAAGTCAATGAGAGAAGGTTACTTAGGAACTACTTCAGTTCAGTTTTGAATGTCTTAAAGAAAGAAAATTCTCCAACTTATTCATTGGCAACCAGTTCCAGTATTTTACTGTCCTACTTGGTAAGTTACTATTTTCTGTATTCCATCTTGTGCCTGTTGCTTCTCATGCTATTTCTGTGGATCTCCAAGACGAGTCTTATCTATAAACTCCTAGTCTGATAATTAAAGACAACCACAGTTTTTCCTCCCTCTCTCCCCTTAGGGTTCAACAAACCATGTTCTCTCATATTTTCCAGCACTTTTACCACCTTCACGGCCTTCTGCCAAGTGAAGCCTAAACCTGAATGCAGAATTCCAGATGTAGTCTTACAACTGACTACAGGGTAGGAAAGCATTCCCTCAGCCAGCTGACTGCACTCTTGCTAAGGCAGATCACTATGTAATTGGCTCTCCAAACAAGGACACATTGCTGACTCTAAGTCAAAAGGTTAAACACTTTTTCTACACAGCTGCTTTCTTCCATTCAGTTGGCACACACCCTGTTGCACCTCTTGCCCAGGAATTCACCAGCCTAGATGACTTGCCATTTTCTTTTGTCAAATTTCATAAAATTCATCATGATGACCCCATTTCTCCAACCTGTTGAGGTCTCTCCAAATTGCATCTCATCACTGGCTGTCCCAGTTTGGTAATTTGCAAGCTTGCTAGAACCACATTCAGTTTCATCGCCCAGGTCACCAGCACATACATTAAACAATACTGGCATCAGCATCAACCCCTGAGGGCTATAAGGTGCCATAGTCATAAGGTGCCTGATGAACTTTGTGCCATTGAGTTATTCAACCAATTCAAGCCCAGTCAAGCCAACTTCCCACCCACCCAACACATATCTCAGAGGTGGGTAAATCAGGATACTGCAGGGGACTGTATCAAAGCCTTTGCAGAACTGAAAGCAAACATCTCCTGCACCCGTTATCCACAGAGCCAGTGTCATTGCAGAGGGCAGTGAGTTGGGCCAAGCATAAGTAGGCTGCAGCAAATACATGTGGGCTATTCTAAATTAGGTTTTCATCCTCTGTGTGCTTGCAGGTAGCTTCTAGGAAAATTTGCTCAGTAATCTTCCCAGGAACTGGCGTTATGCTGACTAATCTGTAATTCTCTAGTAGATGTGGCATTTACATTCCCCCCCACCATTAATAACATTTTGACTCTTTTGTTTGGTTTTGTTTTTCCCATCTATTTTCTCTCAAAGTACCTCACAATTTCTCACTGTATTTATTGAAGATCAAAGCACCACAGTGTGATGTAGGCTCCTGGATCTTAATATTTCTTCTATCCCAGATAGAATTTCCACTCTTCACATATGCTGTCCTCAAGATTCCTGTTAAAAATAGATCTCTCCTTGTAAAAACTCAGTCTCAGGATGTGCAAGCACTGCTTCATCTATTTAAGGGCCTGAAAACATAAAGAGAAGCTCCTGTTCCACTTAGTTCATCAAAGAACAGGACCTGCTCCTGAGTTATGTCATTGTCTGTTTCATGAACACACCAACTATGACCAGGGCTACATACATCATAATGTCCCATTTTCCTGCAAATCCAGAGAACTGTTTTCCTTCTTGTAGAATGAGTCTAGACTCACAGTTCATTAATCTGATATTTTCTTCATTTTAGCAAAGTTGAATGGGCTCCCTCATGTTGTATACTTGGAGCTATAGGTCAGATCTTCTGATTTATGTATTCTGATCCAAATCCAACTCCTAATTCTGCTCCTTTGCTGTAGAGAATAAGATTACTACAGAATTTTTCCAGCATTTCCATCAGTAAATGTTGCTATAAGATACTCATAAAGCCTATGAGAGCTGCAGTTTCTTCAGGGAAGTCCTTCCAACATGTCATTCTGACAGTTACATCTTCCCTTCGGTACTGATAAATTGAAATGTGTTCAAATAACATAAAGCAAGTTCCAGGAAAAGCCAATTTTTTTTCAGTGGTCTCAGAGGTGCAGGCTGTTCCATGGGCTCATTTTCCTTTGTTCAAAGCTTCACAGGTTATTTTGAAAGGTGCCTTCCATACAGTACTTTGAAGTACTTTACACATTTGTATATTAATTTATTTTTTTTTACATCCGATCAGTTTCCACATCACTTTTGCTAATCCTCAGTGTTATTTATATTTAAACAACAGCCTCTGGCTTTTTTTCTCTCTATCTGATTCTCCCATAAGTCATAAAATGCTGAAATGATAAGCTGACAATAATTGCCACAACAGAACAGTAAGGTCACCAACATAAGGAAAAGAGAATGTAATTCTGACCTTGCAACAAGCGTAAATCTGAGTAATTCATCTCAGGTCAGTGATTTAATTCAAGTACATTTAGTTATAAAAGAAATCATGCTCATTGCAGTACTTCAAGGCAGTATCTGTTTGCATATTAATTTATATTCAAATATAATATCTTATGTAGCATATTGTATTGGGGAAATAATAGGGAAAACCAATCACTGGAAAACTGAAGTCACTACCAGTGAAATTTTCCACTTCTTACAGAATGCATCAGAACTTCTGCCAACACTCACATATTTCTGTGACAATGTATTGCATGAGTAGGTGAGATGGATCTATCTTTTTCAAGGCAATCCTCATATAACACTTCCAGAATAGACTTAAACCACACACAGTTGAGCAGAATCATAGACATTTCTGTCCAGTTATTTTGGCATTACACATAGTCTATCAACAACTAGTTACTGTCATGGTAGAGCAAAAGGAAACTGATGACTTGTTAGGGCTTATATAGCAGCTAGATCATGCAGTGGAAAAAGACTAGAAATCAAACAATGTAAAAATTGTAAAATCCTCTCTTCTGAGTTACGCTGAGTTAGGCAATACGTGATGAGGGAGTTTAAGGCTGTCCTGCTCAATTGCCCTGGTGTAGCTACAGCTGAACTACACCAAGGAGAGGGTATAAATAATGCCTTACATAGAAAAGAAAAGAGACTATGTGCTAGTGAATGCCAAAATACCATTGTAACTTGTCCACTCATGAAAGACTGACTAATCCAGACACTGAGCAACTACAACCACACTGAGCTCAATCACCATAAGACCTATGGTCTACATAAATTTCTGTGTTCAGGCAGCAAGAACCAGATAAATAGCAGACCTGTCAGACACTGGTAAAAGGAGCTGTTATCTCAAGAATAACTATTAACTATCTAGGATAGTTACTATTTCCCACCATATTTGCAGACACACTACATTTGTTTCCTATATGCAACATTACAAAACCAAGCTCTTTGGTGGGTAGAAAAGTACTGGGTTTTTTCTTCACACCACTTAGGAAAAATTTTGTAGGAAAAAGAAAAGAATCAAAATAAACATACTAAGAAAATACCAGCATAAAAAAAAAGAATAAATATAAGTTCCAAAAATCTCACATGAGACTCTCATGACAACAGTAACTGTACATGCTAACCCAACTAACAAAAACACAAGAGCCCTCCCCCACTCCTGCACTTTTAACAACATGCCAGCATCTTGCTTAACAAGTGTGCAGAAAACATAAATTTCCATTGTTGCTCAGCTCTCACTTTCATATGTGGAGATTTCCATCACTAAGCACTACATACATAAATCAAGATATTGCATTTCAGCATGCTTTCTTACTGCAAACATATTGCTATCGCTCTTTTTATTAAAAGGGGAAAGGTTAAAGAAGTTGTTTCCTTCAATTAAACTGCAAGGCTTGGTTTTACTTCTTTGGCAACATTAGCATCACAGATTATTGTATCGTGTTTATTTCTCCTTCCAGGCTACCCTCTGTATGCAGAAAAGAAAATAATTGCAATGTTTTCCTCTCCAGATCTTCTTCTATGACATACATCTTCAACAAGACCTATGAGAAGTGAATTATGAAATTTTGGGTAAGGCAAGTGACATTTAATCAGAAAGAAAAGTATTTGGAACTTCCTAGTTATACATGTATACCACTTAAAGTCAGCCATTGATTAGACTTTCTAGAGACTACTGCAATGCAAGTTGAAGAAAAGTATTTCTATTTGAAAAGACAACTGATCCAGCATTCTGAAATAAAAATATTCTTGCTTCCAGGCACACAACCCTATTACTGCAGCTCCCATTTTTCCTTTGCTATCCCTGCTGTTCCTTTGTAAATTCATTTGCATTCAGTTTGACATTACAGGAGATCCTGACACACAGAGACATCCTGTATCTCCAATACAGGAACAGAATTTAGTGATTTGTTTGTTCAGCACCGACCCAAGGGTATTTTGATGTAATGGTGGTATTTTGCCTGCCACCAGTATAAAATCAGCTAGTCAACAACAGCGTGTGTGTCAATAATGTTGAAGCACAGACATCTTAAATGTATGTATTTTTATAAATTAACTTAAACTCACTATATCAATCTATTTGCAAATTGAAAGGAAAAACAGACGGAAGTATTGGCTGACCTCATCCCTTTCTGCTCCAGTCTGAATTATCCACATCTAAAAGGACTCACTGAGGAAATGGAAAAAAGGCTATGTACTCTATACATAGTTTCTCTAAGGAGCATGTTTCAAAGACTCCTATAGTGAAAAAGGAGATAAACTTGCTACGTGGCAGCAAAAAGGAACAGCTAGGAGTAATGCAATGAAAATGGAAGGGGGGGGAAAAAAGAAGAAACAAAGAGTCAGCTGAATATCAAGGGCAACAATATTTACATATAATTACATTTAATTAATGATAATTATATTATCATTGTAATGATAATTACATTAAGGTTGGAAAAGACTTCCAAGATGATCAAGTCCAGCCTTTGACTGAACACTGCAATACTACTAATGAAGATGAGCTGTCTCCATGCTTTTATTTTCCCCTTCCTAGTTCTGAAGCAGGCCTTCCAAAAACCATCCTCACTTCAAAGCTATAGTGCCTAAGCACCCAATCAAATTTTCTAGACATGTTTCTAGTGGACACACAAGAAAGCTGTCTTCCAGAAGTGCGTATGGGTCCCAAAACCTCAGGTACAGCACTACTGTTTCTGGTGACCAATCTACACTGCTGTATAAAGACCAAAATTTTTACACAGAGCTTGTAATGAGCACTGTTCAGATGTGTCCTTAAAGTCCTTTTCAAGTGGCAGTTCAAAGAACATCACCAGCAATATTTATTTCTTTATTTTCTTGCCATATGTCTGAGACCTTTTACTTGGGGACTTTTGTTTGACTTCGGTTTCAGTTTCACTGCTTTTTCTCTCTCCCTGCTGATGCCTGCCAGAGGCATCACCATGGTGACTAAAAGACCTCCTGAGAAGATAACAAACTCTCAAAGTTTTCCTTCAGAGCAGTCTCCAGCTGTTGCAAACGTTCCCCATTTATCTCTTCACAGCCTCAATTAGAGCAACTGCATCTTGGAACCGATTTCCTCCTCCCTCCTACTGAAAATGCTTTGGTCCACCTGTCAATTGGCAGCCTTGCTTCATTACTTGCTGACAGCTCACAAAACAGCTCCCTTCCCCTGGCAAATTACTCCTAATCAATTCCTCCTGCAACATTATCTCATAGCTCTTCGACATACAGACACATACTCTCGCACACTGGGAAGGGGCTAGCGCTGGGATGGCTGCCTCCCTGAGAACTAGGATACATAAGGAATTTGATGCATGGAATATTTTCCTGGGCTTGATGCTGGTTTGTTCTGGGACACTGGATGAGCTTCACAGTCTCACTCTCACCTTCTTTCTATACAGGGAAAATTCTTCCATCAGCTTAGGGAAAAGTTGATGGAAGAAATCTTGATTACTCAGGATGAAAACAAGAGCAAGTAAACAAACAGTATTAATAAACACCTCACTACATTATAATTGACTGTTTACCCACAGACTCCCTGATAATCTGTTAATTTTTGCTTAGTTGCCCTATCAGATAATGCTTTTGCTTTAATTCCAAATCCTCATCCCCTTTCTTTACACCAATAAGGTAAGATGACAAATACCACAGAAAGACAGCTGCCCATTCTGTAACCAGAGACAAAAAGAGCCTTCACAACTCTGATGCACCATCTAGGGAACTTTAATCACATTAAGTGAACCAGGCTGTCTTATTTAGAGAAGATGGAAAAGATGAAAGTCATCATGAAATGTGACCCATACTACCAAAGATTATTACAACTTGTTCTTCTGACAGGTGGATGTTGTATTTCTTAATGCTGTTTTTTCTCGATGGTACCATACTATTCACTAGACATCAACCTAGAAGTTTTATGCATATATTTCAATGTAAGTGTCTCCTTTGCTTATTAATAGTTTGTTAATGTAATAAAACACACTGAAAATACCTGTGCATGTGGATACAACAAACTCATCAACTGATTGCTTCTAAAGGGTGCAGAGCACACAAGGGCACATTGCTGAGATGTTAAAGGTCTTTCTTTGCTAGCATATTTTAAAGCTGCTGAAATTTTCTCGGTTGACATGGCTCTGGATAAGGAAATCTGCTTGGCAGATTTATCACTGGGAGAAGCCACACAGGTTTTAACTACACTGCCTCCAACACTGCTGCTACTGAGTCATGAATTTCTAGGGCTGAGAACTAAGTTCACCTTTGAACTGTTTTCACTCCTGGCCCTCCCAGGTGAGGCTGCCAAGAAGATGTGCAATCAGAGTCATGAGTGATAATGGGAACTGCCAAATGGATCCCAGATGCACCAGCTTCTGCCTCTGTTCTGCACAGACACAGCACTAAGTCTTTAAGGGCTAATGTAATGTCATGGAGCAGTGCTTGTTCAGCATCCTTATTATGTGCAGGGAAGCAATTTTCCTTTTGTGCTACAGAGTGCAGAACTGAGGGCTGGACACAAAGATCAGAATAAGGAATGTTGTTCTCTTTTCCTATTTTTCCATATGGAAGAAGTATAAAAAAAAGTGTCAACTTCCCTTAGAATAAGAAAATCTTTCTGGGCACTTCATCATATAAACTGAAACAAGCTGCAACTTCTAATTTTTTTTTTTCATTTTCAAGCATTTAGTAGTCCAGAAGGCATATGTTTGTGGGTATCAGTAAGCATGTGACAAGTATAAAGGATTATTACAGGCTGACTGGATAAACCATATGTCAATCAAAGGCGGGGAAATCACATGTACCAATATCCCCAGAGACAGGGATATTAGCAGTCTCATTTGAAATTAAAGGAAAAATGAAATAATACATTCCTTTTCAAATCTGTGCTGTCACAGAAATAAATGGAATAAAACTATTAAGGGAAGCCCAGCAATCTGTAATAAAAACATGTTAAGAAACAGAACCTGACCTTACAATTTTTAAGAAATGTTTTTGCTATCACTCCTTATTACGCGGAAAACAATTATCAAGAGAACATGATAAATTCTTATAAGATATATAAGATTTTTGAGACATACCACCACACAACTAGCCCACAACACACAAAAAGTATTTTTGATTACTTTTTTGCTCTCTGCTTGCATTTACTTCAGGCACCCAATACACCCCAAGGAAACAAATCCCAGCACTGCACAAAGACAGCATGTCTGCTCAGAGACCTTGCTCAGACATGTTCTGTTGAAGTGAATTCCAAGAAAGACTTGGAGGTCACCTTCCCCTTTTTAGTTATTAAGAAACATTTGCATGATGCTGGCTTTATAAAATGCGATGATAATTTCCAATACGGATTCATAACAACACTGTCTAATTTAAATCCATTTTTCTTTCTGTGATAGTGCTTAGAGAGAATAAATACTACTCACATTTGTCAGCCAGGGAAAAGCACCTCAGTGGTCCACACTTCTGGAAGAGCTTGCAATTCCTAGTAGACTAAATCAAGAAGTGCAGTAGCACAGCATCTTTTTCTCCCTGTGATATACCAAGCCCCATAAGGTCAGTGAGACAGAGAAAAAATTCAGGGATTCCAATAGGGGGATTCCCAAAGGTGGCCTAGGAGTCCATGAAGACAATCCGAAACTGCAGAACCACATTACTATGTTCCTGTTTTGTTTCTGTTTAGAAACTCTATGATGAATTTATGATATTTCCTGAAAATTATTTTTGACAGTAATACAATGCTGAAAAGAATGAAAGTGAGAATTCACACTCTGTTCCTTACAATATCTCATCCATTTTGATAGGGACCTATGCTGGTATCAGAGAGTTACAGCTTCTGATGAGTTCCAATAATAGAAGTGACCAACGCATTTTCATGGAATGAGTTGCACAGAAGAGTACGTAGTAATAAATAGCGAAGAGCAATAAGCACTGAAAAAATGAAAAAATGGAAAATCACAATCACGCCTTCCTAAGTCTTATCCCTTCAAACATATGCAACAGGACATCTGCCGCTCTTTAACCTCTCTTAAAAGCAGTTACATATCACTGTGAGGAAAAAAAATTTGCTTGCATTTGTGCCTACCAGTGGCACAAATGCAAGCAAAGCTGATGTAGTAGTTTGATGTTTATGAGGTCTGTCTTTGTTTAAAACCAAGTAAAAGCATCATTTTCTTAAGTGTAAAATATAAATCAGAAGACAGAAACCCAACAGAACCAAAAAATTTTGACCTTAAAGATTCAGTGGGACTAAAATAACTGCCATGCAAACCCCTAACCTCTGCTCCCTGCTGCTCAGACTGGGAGCCCTGAGGTGGTTTGCCACTGAGGCACTATATCTTACCACCAGGATCCACATTATGTTATTCTGCAAGTGCATTCTCTCCACAAGATTATATAGCTTGTTGCTTCTACTAATTAATTACAAAAATTACAGTCAAAAAAGCCTACTGCTCAAGAAAAGAAAGGGTGCATACAAAAATGCACTGAACTGGAAACGATACCACAGAGTCCTGCAGCAGAATGATCTAGAATATCTAATTAGCTATTGCTGAATTTATTTTAACTCAAAGGTTTCCTTTTCAATCCATTTGCAGAGCTTTCCATGAAAGAACAATAAAAATTGTTTACAGATCAAAAAAGAAAATTAATTTGTGGAATTTGTAGAATTCAAGCATCTGCACTATAACCCAAGTTATCTGCATGGCATAGAAGAGGCTCAACCACTGTTTCTTGCCTTACTGGAAGTCTTACAAATACATCCAAGTCAGTTCTGCTGCTGTCCCATTGTCAGCCCAGAAAGGTTATCTAAATCCCATCTTCTTCCCAAAGATACAAATAAAGACTATGAAACAGGAGAACAAAGACTTAGTTCAGATAGACCTCTGACAGTCAAAGGAAACATAACCCTGTATTTTTCACATGGGAAGTATGATCTTCTGTTGCTCAAGCATCTGTTTGTGAAATCTCTAAGATATGACAGGCCACTTCTGTACACATTGTCATTTTAGTGGAAAACATAACATGGAATAATTTCCATCCGTAGAAAAAACTCAGATTCTCACATTTATTCTATATGACCTAAAACTAGTTCACAAATACAGTTATACAACTGTCTGCAGGAATCTTCTTACCAGCAACAGTAGAAAACAGTAAGTTCAACCATTTGAACACATTAAACTCAAACCAATTTAGCTCAGAAAATATCCATGATGCAGAAAAAGATGCACCAAAAGCATCACCCCTTTTGCTGGAAGCTTTATGTGACCATGTGAAACTTTGCAACTTTAAAAATAAGTGTTCCTAAAGATCATTCACTTATGCTCTTCACTAGAAATGTAATTGCAGCGTCACCCGGGATTTTAAAAAAAAGAAAAAGTTACTGGAAACAATGCAACATTGTACTTATTGACATATTTACTAAAAACAGAAAAAGCAAGTGTTCAAATTACAAAATAAATACAGCTCTAAGCCATCTGGGATCCTTCCCACAATGCTGTTCCCTCCTTACCCAAGCAGGTGCCATTCCTGCTTTTAATGAAGTCAAATTAAGATCTTCCAGAGAACTTCAATGCCTCAAGATGAGACACTGCTTCTCAGTTGAGACTTCCTTAAAGCAAATCAAAAGGGTAAATGTCTATCACATCTTCGCCTTTTGTGCATGTACTGCGTTTTTAGCATGCAAATAGAAATTTACTGCATTTTCCATCCCTTCAAGTTGCAGATACGCAAGTCACGAAACGATCGAACCTACAGTCTTTGTTTGATCCTAAACCTATTGAGATGAAAGGCTTTGAAACAGGACCTTTAATGTTTGGAATGGATTTCAAAGAAGCCTCTAATTAAATTTATTTCTTTTTATATTTTTATTTTTCATGATGAGTTAAGGTATAATGGGACAAAGATTTGAAAAACTCTGGTGAGGACCACATTGATATACAGAAGGACTTGAGGAATCTTTCTGGATTTATTATCTATTATCTGCTAGTATTCCCTTCACCTTTAAGTTAGATCTACCAAAAGAAGATTTTAGCCAGAGGGTTACAGCTGCTCAGGATATCCTCTGTGTTCAGATCCCATTTAATTGCATATTATCAACCATTCCCTGGAGAACACATTTAATAGATGATGAACATGTTTCATGAACAAACTTTCTCAAGAGAGTTGTGAGATTTAAAAGCCCTCACAGAGAGCAATGATCTGTGTAACTTCATATTCCATGGAGAACACCATTGCTTTGTTTGAACTCTCAAACAGTGGGGGAAATTGAGCCCACCATTGGGGGAGGAATTCTAATTCTAAAAATACATTAATAGGTAGACTGAGCAGCCATCGTGTTGGATTGAAAGATAGTACACTTGTTACTGGGGTGCTAAATATCCCAGTTCTTCAGAGAGATCAAAATATACCTCTGTTCTGCCCCCCAGTCATTTTCTGCTTATTCCCTTTTAGCTTCCAATCTGGTAGTCTCTCTCCATGTACAAAATGGAGTACACAAAGCCTGAAAACAGGCATTAACTGAAGAGAAGCAGATGTTGCAGTCACGGGTGTCTGTCAGAGGTAACTGTTTAGTCACCTGAGGAGAGGACACTGAAGGGAGAAGTCTCTAACAGAGAATAGCTTGACAAAAGGTAAAGCATAGGACACATAACCGAGGGCATAATCAAGACAACAAGCAAACTCCTCCTACCATGTTCATGCAATGTTTATTCAGTATCATCTTGATCCATTTATAGATAGACATAAAATATTATCTATAGCTAAACACATGGTGAAGGATCTGGGGGAAAGGACTGCCTCTAAAACGGTTCAAGTGCAGAGCATCAGCATCCTGAACCACAGCAGTTTTCAAACATACTCCCATGACTAATCAGATTATGATAGAAACTTAAAAATCTTTTTAAGAAAGCCTATCAACACAATATTAAGAGAAAAAAAATGTGTTCAAAACAAATATCACAATCTACACATGTATATGTTTTGTTAAACCTTTCTTCTAGATTAAGTCTTTGGGCCTTACCCTTACCCTACAGTCTGCAACACACAGTCATTTAACTGGAAATTAGGTAAATCTGATCAAATTAGACAGAAGTTTTGATGAATTAGATGCAGAATAAAAACAAACATCAAACAAAAAAACCCAGAAGGGGAATTATGTCTACAGGAGTCCAGGCAAGTATCCATTACAGCCAAGCAGCTTCACAAGTTTCCAGCTCTCTCACTGCAATCAGGAAGCTATAAATAAATACTTCTTCCCATTTCACTTTTGTAAGATCTTTCTTCCATCAAGTAATATTCTAGAAAAGTTGGATATTCCAAAGGTGCCATTTCTGACCTTCTGCATTTCTTCCTTTCTTTACACTGTTTTCAAAGAAACACAGATGCAAATACTACAAACTGACTTGGAAAACAAAACAGACTTGGAAACTTTAAAGGATCTTCTGATGCAGCCAGTTGTGTAAAAGGCAACAGTGTTTCTCTCAGATCTATGTTTATCTTGTTTTAATGAAGTGGATTGCACCTCCTTTTAACACATTGCTTTCTATCTATATATTTTTATCCAACTAGGAGTATCTAGAATCAGTCGAAAATTCATTAACACTGACATTTAGACAACACAAAGCCATTTCAATTCAATTAAACAAACACAGTGTGTTAACCTTCAGCAAAAGAAGTAGCCGTTCATTTTTATAGGCTTCCGTAAACAGATTTCTGGGCTTCAAAGCCAAGATCAATAAAGCTTCTGCAAACAATAATAGTCTCACAATAGACTCCATCGACAGCTGCTCAGAAAATATAGGCTGATTCTAAACATCTTAGTGACTGGGTGCTTTCTCAGTCTTTTCCTCTTGCTCTCTAACATCAGAGTGCAAATACCAAGACCTTAGTGCATTCCTTCAGAGCAGACACTAAAAGGAGCTGCTCCATTCTTTAGCAAGAAAGTCTTCCCATTGGGAGAAAACTTTGGGACAACAGTGAAGCCATGTGTTACACAACCACCTAAATGCTGATGAGACACATATTATGCTGTAAGACAGTATTTCCATAAAGCAAGAGAGATAGATGAAAAGTCTTAAGCCTTCCTCTTTTTCCTTTAGATCAGTGCTATCAGCTTAACACTCATGGAAAACTTTCACTCATCCACTGAGCAGGCACAATTCAGGGACCAGCTGTGTCCACAGTGTCTTACTTTCCTTCCTATAGTCTCATAATGCAAAGTAACAGAGAATAATTCAGAACAGTAGCTTCTGCATTCCTTAGCCCTGCTAAAACTGACAGTGCAAAGGGCAGTCTTATGTTCTTATCTACTCCAATAAACATTTTATTTCTTCCTACTTACATCCCCTGAATCTCCTTGACTGCCAGTTTAAGGTGATATGCCTATACGCAGGGATTTGCTTGGTTTGGGTTTAGTTGTTTGTTGGTGCTTTTTTTTTTTTTTTTTGAGGGGGTGTGTTGTTTGGTTGGGTATTTTTAAACAGCTCTTTGGAACAGAGATGGTATCTTCTTCGGTAATGCCATACTTCAAACCCACTGATAACTGATAGCCAGAAAATACAGTAGCAGTGCTATGCTTTATCAAGTGTAGTTACTATCACAATAGTCAAAAGACACTAAAATAACTGGCTGAACAGGAAACACAAAATGCAAAGAGGTGGATGGCAAATCATATCTTTGCTCTTCTAAGTACATTAGGAATCTTGGAGACACAACATCACTGAAACTAATGTTTAACAATGAGATGCAATATTACTGTAGTTACATAATCACATATGGCCAGCCTTAGAGTTATGACTTTACTGTGGCATAAGCTTAGATCCTTATATTGTTTTTCCTTCTTTCTCAACAAACTCCCTGTGAAGTAAGGAAAAGGGATAAATACAGAATGAGTACAGAAATTCAGAGACTTCCTTCTATCATCTCTCATATGTCAGTGAAGGACTGAGGTGAGAACTCAAAATGTACTCTGTTCTCAGAGATCCGGTCTCACTCAGGTCAGTGGATTAGGCAGCTTGAGAACTACTGAAAAGTCTTATCTCTGAACAGAAGATTAAGGCTTAATTTTGTGTGGTCAGTATGAAGGTTTTGGAGGGCTTATGTAACTCCACAATGGTTGGTCCAGCTATTGCATTAAAAAAAAGAAGTGCACATCTTTCCTTCAGAATAATTCCCTACAACACTGCAGAGTTTTGTAACATATGAAAAGGAAGCTATCACACATATTTCTGTCAGACATTATACACCAACAAGGCACATTACATACATTTCATTCTTTCAGAGCTTAAGACCTCATACATTGCCTGATGTGATGAGATAAAGTATAATTTAATCACAAATATCAGAGACATCAAAGGAACTTATAGGATGTGTAGTCCATCTTAATAATGGAAGACAAGCCTTCCCACAGATGGCCAGCTACCAAATTCATGGTTTAGCTGTAATTTTAGGCTATCCCCTATAAGTCTGATATCACTATGTTCATAGTCACCCATTTCATTTGCTGAAAATTAGAACAAGACTGGACATTCTGGGAGTATTTAGTAAATAGGTACATGACACCATACTGGCCAATAAGTAATGCTCTACAACATATTAACCCTTGATGCACACATGATGTTCTGCTGAATACCTACAATTTGCAGATGAGGTGGTTCTGGTGCTTGCTGGATGCCTCTGGTTTTTATTTACCGTATTTTTTCACTAGAGTGCCAATAAATTAACTTTCTATTCATGGACTTCTCATCCAGAGGAATCCTCAGCAACACAGCACTTACAGAAGCAATAAAACAAAATCCAAGCAATAAGCCTGGTAGGGTATATTCCCATTTAGGTTGATTCCCAAATCACCTTGATAGATGGTGAGGGAAACTAGTCCATGGGCTACAGCAATTAATTTAGGTCTTCTAGGTAGAAGCCTGTACAGTGTATAACAAGAATTTTTCCTTCCTTTCACTACTGCAAACTAGTGCCAGATTTACAAGGTGCCATTTCCAATGAAGTCTATAAGGAATAGAAAGTACTCCAGACATCAGCACTGTTGGGAAGTGGGTGCTACTCTGTCTAGCTGGCAGAATTATTTCTGCTTTCAAGGGCATTCAGTAACATTAGCTAAGTTAATTTTGAAAGTAATTGTGCTTCTGCTAGTAAACACCATTTGTATCACTGCATAAGAGGTTGCAATGTATTGTGGTAGATTTGTTTGGCTCTGTCCACTCCCGCTTTTACCCCTCAATTTATGAATGAAATCTACTTTTTACAATGAGTGCCTCTTTGGAGGCAAATGAAGTGAACACACAGAAATTCAGCAAAAGAAGAACTGTGAAGAGGCACTGGTGGGACTTAAGGGAATGAAAAGGAAACAGATCCTAACAGAGGGTTACACAAAGCATCTGAGCCCTATGGCAGAGGACTCTCACTGCTGAATTCAGTTTACCTGCAGAAACATATTGTCTAGTCAGGTGGAAAGAAACTAATAAGCTTACTTCTTCCAAAGGCAGCGGTCCATCACACCTCCAGTTTCAGAGGTTACAGGTTTACTCAGATGAAGTCAGGTGTCAGGTACCTCATTTTTATCACACCTGGCCTAAATGAGGAAACCTATTGGTGGGAAAGGGCATCCTTTATACCTCTCAGCACTAAAGATAACGACTGACCATTCACTCGAGAGCTCATGTAGCTGTTATATTACTTTTTATCTCTCATCCTACATTGTAAAAACACCACAGTTTGATCCTTGAACTAATGTGAATAATATAGACTATGTTCCTATATCAGTATCTTCACACCCATACTAACATGAACAGCTGAATGAAACCTATACTTCAGAAACAGATCAAGTAAAACTCATCTTCTCTCTCATCACATAAAATTATGTCAAAGATGAGACTAATCCTCATGAATCACACAATCCACTTCCCTTGAGGCATTCAGCTACTTGAGTCATCCTTCACGCTTATCAGCAATTTGACTAAAATACCAGCAAAAAACCCTCACAACTGCAGACACCTATGTGGGTGTGATGAGTTGGCCTGGCAGGAAAGCAGGAACCCACCAAAGCCACTGTGTCACTCCCCTCCTCAGTTGGACAGGAACAGAAAATATAAGGAAAAGCTTGTGAATCAAGATAACGACAGGGAGAAATCACTTGACATTACTGTCATGGGCAAAACAAACAGACTGAAGTTGCAGAAATTAATTTATTACTAATTAAATCACAGTAAGATAATGATAAATAAAATTAAATCTTAAAAATATCTCCCCCCTCTCACAAACTTCTTCCCAGGCTCAACTGCACCCCGTTTTTCTCTACCTTCTCCTCACAAGCAGTGAAGAGGAGTGGGTCAGTTCATCACACACTGTCTCTGCCACTGTTTCCTCACACTCTTCCCCCGGTTCTGTGTTGGGTCTCTCCCATGGAAGACAAACCTCCACAAACTTCTTGCACAGCCCATGGGCTACAGCTGTTCACAAGCCAATGTAACATGGGACCCATTCCATGGGGTACAGTCTGCTCCAGTGTGGTTCCTTTATAAGGTCAGAAGTCCTGCC
Source organism: Vidua chalybeata (assembly GCF_026979565.1). NCBI lineage: Eukaryota > Metazoa > Chordata > Aves > Passeriformes > Viduidae > Vidua > Vidua chalybeata. Next base: position 20,863,193 of record NC_071535.1, read on the forward strand.
AGCAAATCTGCTCCAGTATGGGCTCCTCTTCACGGGGACCCAGGTTCTGCCAGGAAGCTTCTCCAGCACAGGCTTCTTACAGGGTCACAGTCTTTCAGGCACACACACACCTGGTTCCACTACGTGTTCCTACATGGACTGCAGGTGGATTTCTGCTCCACTTGGACTTCCATGGGCTGGTTTCAAATGTGACAGGGGAATAACAATACACCTACATGTCTGTCCGCACATGTCCTGGTTTCAGCTGAGACAGAACTCATTTTTTTCCTAGCAGTCAGAACAGTGTTGCATTTTGGATTTACTATGAGAATAACGTTGTTAACACAGTGATGCTTTTGTGCAACAGTCGTTGCTCAGGAGTGCTTACCCTAGGTCCAGGACTTTTGGGTTTCCCAGTTTCTGCTGGTGAGCAAGTGCACAAGAAACCAGGAGGGAGCAGCTGACCAGAACTGGCCAAAGGGATGTCCCATACCAGAGAATGTCACACTCAGTTTATAAACTGGAGGGATTCGGCTGGACATCATTCAGTCAGTGGTGAGCAATGGTACTGTGCATTACTTGTCTTTCTTGAGTTTTAGTCCTTTTTAAACTTTTGTTGTCTTCTTTTTCATCATCATTATTATGATTACTTTTATGTTTAACTTAACTTCAATACTTAAACTGTTCTTACGTCAACCCATGGGTTTTACTTTTTTTCTACAGTTCTCCTCCCCATCCGCTCGGGATGGCAGGGACTGAGACAGTGGCTGCACTGTACTTAGTTGCTGACTGAGGTTAAACCACAACATACATAAATAACAATGACATCATCACTTTTCAGAGGGAAAGCATTTCTATTTCCCCCTCATGGAACACTACTGTATTAAACCCTACAGTTCTGAACTGGCTGTACTGGAAATATTAGCATTGTTTAGGGGGGGTAAAATGAGTTCACGAAACAAAAATTGTATTATTTGCTTTGGGGACAGCAAAAGGAACACAGAACGGCCCCCTTTTAAATACATGCTGTCACTTTGCCTATGCTCCATACAAACCAAATACACAGAGTTAACATCCTGATAAACAGTTTGTGCTAAATTAGGATCTAACAGAGAAGGCAATTTTACTATACAGAATTTCCCACATTTTGTCAGAAAATACCATCCTCATGGCTTCCACATGGCTTTCTTCTTACCATCCCATGCACTTTGCTAAAGAAAATAATATATTTTCATTGTTTATCGCATGGTATAAAAGACATAAAAATGCTATAATTTAACCATGTTGTTAACAGCTGTTCCCCTTCCCCACTGGCATTCACATTACCAGCATTTAATGGATATAGTTAATGATCTTCTTCTCAAAAAATAAAAGTGCCCAAGACAGCAAGGATGATAATCAGAAAGTGTTCAAGTTTTCAGCATAGAAATCAAAATCTGAAAATCCAATTCCCTTTTCTATCTTTCCTTTCAAAAGCACACATGCAAGATACTGATGGCAAAATAAAAATGGCACCACACTTCATGATTAATCACTTTCTCCACTTTCAACTACTCTATTACAATTTTCATTAGTGGGAAGTAAAAGTACAGCAAAGAGATGACAAAGTACAGTCCTTCCTAGTACTGTGGAGCAGCCCCAGGACATCACATTTACATGCTTTTTCACAAGATAAGCACCAAAGGCAAGCAAATGTACTTGTCCAAATGGTACTACTAAGAGCAGATTTGTGCTGACTGCAGCAAGTAGTTATCAGGGCCAGTCAAATACACCAGATTTGGAAAAGACATGTTCTCAGAAGGAAACATGGTGTTAAAAGAGTGATAGACTGTAACAAAAATGCACAAAGAAAAAGAAACACATGAAGAATTGAGGCAGGTGGAAGTGAAGGGTGAAGAGCAGAGTTGAGAGGAAGCAACAAGATCTATAGTTAACTATTTCTACCTATAAGAGAGAGGTAAATTAAAAATTTGAGAACACATGAAGACACATATATTACTGTAATAGACCAAGAAAATGTTCTTTTCAGCAGCAACTGCCTGTCCTTCTCATAGAAGAAACATGCTTTGATCTGACTTCACCAAAATCCTAAAAGAAGAAGAAAGAACTCTAGAAATATAGTTGTAAAAGTTCTACCTAAAATATGAAGAAAAGTCATGGCCAAAGCACTCAGCCACAGTACTTTGGCATGCTTTAATGCCCCTTGGAAAAAAAAAATCGACCAAACAAAAAACCCAAACACTCCACAAAACCCACCAACTATTAGGTGGGCAAAGTCATTGCAGTGGGTTTGATGACTCACTAAGAGGATGTGATCTTTTACAATCTCTGCTCATGATGAATATGCTTTCTTGAGCTGCTGCCTGACCATAAAGCAGACAGCACGGGCTAGAGGTCGCTCATTTAATTGTCTTGCCAAGTGGATCATCTTTAGGACAAATCCCAAGGGCTCTCTCCCTAAAGCTCTCACTAAAAGTAATGGATCAGACTTTTGAGTACCAACAGCAACTAGAGCCAATTAAAAAAAAAAACAAAAAAACCACCTGCTCAGAAAGTCAGACTTGAGGAAAAAGATTAAGAAAATTAGAATTCAGTTATTCCAGTTGCTTGCTTCATCCATCCCTTATCAACCTGCTTGTAGGCTAATCAATACATAGATAGCAAATTATTTCATACACACAGTGACCTTGCAAAATATTCCAATGACAAAATCAACCAGGCACAACAATAAGACTGTTTGCTACAGAGGCTGAAATTAATATTGAAGTCACAACAGAACATTTTGCATTAATGCTCAGTACGACATACCAGCAACATATCCGCTCTCCACACTCTTTGTGAGGAAATGAGGTGAGGGTTTACATTTCTGCCCCCTGTTCTTTTCTCCATTGTGCTGACACAGGTACTCAGAGTGAACCAAACCAAAAATTGTTTTCTTGAATTATTTTTCTGGATCATTGAACTGGTTCCTCTCATGAACTTGCACAGTAGAGTCAACACCATCCAGGCAATAGGAATAGCAGTAGAACTGTTTAACTTGACCTCACTGCCAAGATCTCAACAATGCCCAACAGTAATGTAGACAGTATCAAATACTAATTCATTAAACATTCATTACTCTACTATTTTCAAACAACACACAAAAACCACCACAAAAATGTAACCCACCATGCCCTAACCTCAGTGACCAACTGCTTTCAGATCACAAGCAATCAGAAAAAGATTTAAAAATCCTGCATCTCCTCTCTTCCTTGCCTTTTTATCATTAATACATTAAAAAAATATAAAAATATTGAGATTACTATTCTGTATAGACTTGCTTCTGTACTTCCCACTTACTGTTCTATGTACCTCTCAAGTACTGAAGAGTAGAACAGAAGATGGTTTCATTTGCATTGTTTTCCTCTTTAATGATTATGTAATTTTAAAAATACATTTTAGAGAAGCATTGACCCATCAGACACCTTGAGCTTCAACTAGCATTAAAGTACTTCAGTTCAGCTGGTGACACTTGCTTTCCTGCATTCCTCTGAAGCTGTCCTTCAGCCCACTTGAACCTTGCTACCACAGTGTTTCTTTTCTTTCCCACCCCTCAAGTGGCATGTCTGAGAGGACGGTATTCCCATCACAGATGCCAGAGCAGCATCTGTACCATTCTCTACACAAAATGTCTCATCTCACTGAAAGGTAATGGAACCAAGTAGCCTCTTAGTGCACAAGATCTGCTCTAGTGATCACACCCCCTGGTATTTCAGGCTGGGTAGACACAGTATTTTTAAACTACAGTTCAGCTTTCACTTAAGAAAAATATACCATTAGAGAAGCAGACAGGGACAGAAAGTTTAGTTTTGTTTTACTGGCAGAAGCTACAGGTAGAAAAATCCTCATGGTTACAACAATCTATGTGCCATAATTCCCAGAAGTCATAAGCTGAAATTGTTCAAACAACGATCATCAGCACTTCAAACTTCATTAGGGAATACAGTTCTGCTTCTGCAGCTGGCAAGAGGAACACATCTCAAATATGAAATTATATTGTGTTTGCCTTGGCAATGTTTTGGCTTCAGGGGTGGCTTTTGTGAGAAGATGCCAGCAGCTTTATAAGAGCTGAGTCTGGCTTGGCCACCAAAAGAGTTGGTGAGTGATCTCTCCCTGCCCTTATCTCAACCTAGAAACACTTGGTTGCAGCTTTTTTTCCCCCTGTCTAGCTGTGACTGGGGAGTGAGAGTAGCATGGTACGCCAAGGAAGGGAAGAATAACCAGCCCTCATCTTCCCACTGATTCCTTGTATCTGCCCAGGAATGATCCTCTACCTGTAAAGCCTCTCCTTCCAGAAGGGGAGTAGGCAGGAAGGCCTTGGCTGCAACATACCAGGAGTGAACAGCCTGTTAAATTTCTTTGCCATGAGCCACCATCACTATTTTGTCACTTCCATCATTAAAGGTGTTCAGCTTGCCTACGCCAATCCTTTCACAGCCTTCTGCTAAGGGAAACATTGTGCACAAAGATGTAAAGAAAACAGTAAGAAGCAAGAAATGAGAGACTCACTGCAGTTAAGGATTCAGAGCTGATGAAGTAGAGGGTTTTAGGTTATTTTTAAACATTGATGCAGTACTGTAATGTGCTAAAACCTTAAAAGCCAGCATCATAAGACACACTGCCTTGGATTCTGTGATTCTGTAATAAAGCACTTGCAGCACACTAGTCCATGTGTCAATAATTGAGCTTCAGGGTTTTTTTCCTTCTTTTTCATTTTTTCCTTAAATAGTATGTTGATATTCAAACAAGAATATTAATTACTTCATTGAATAGAAGTGTCCTAGGGCTTTTTATCTCCTGCTCAGCATATTATGATGTACTACATGGATTAGACTGCACCAGCTGCTAATTTTTTTAAACAGAGTTCACTCAAACCTTCTGTATTGTGTGCTATTATGCAGGAATTGTCAGGTCAATTAGGACTAGTGCAGCTAAAGCTCAAAAGGTGGTCATTTCACTACTATAGGGATAAAGCTGAATAAAGGACATGGGAGATGCAATAATGTTAAGAAAGAAGAAAATTCTTCTAATGGCTAGACAGACATTACTTCATGGTCAGAAAAAAAAGTTGTAACTAGTTCACAGCCCCAGTATGGATTTCTATATGACCTTGAATCAGTTCTCACAATTCTCACCAGGCATATTATGGGATCTGAGATCCTCAGCTAAGAGGTACTAGAACCATGCAAAATTAGGGCCTATTTCAGAAACACCTGCCCTCCCTTCTGTTTTTTTTTTAATGCAGGTGACACAATCAGTGACTTCAGCAAGATACTAAAACTTACTTAGCACAGCGCTTCTACAGTCACTTTCACCTCCCTCTCCTTAGGCTCCTTATTTAACCCCCTCAAATACACACAAAGGGACCCATAGATGGGAAATTTCAAGAGGCAAAGACATTCCAGAGATTTAAGACTTAGCAATGAATGGATATTTATTAAGTACATGGAGTGGACACAAAGTGGCATTGGTTAGTCAGGTTTCACACTTCCCTCCCCCTCCTCCAGAGTTACTTTAAAGACAATAAACTTTATAATGAAGTATTGATAACATCTTCCCATTTAGGCTAACAGGCTTATCACGCACTCCACCACTGAATATGCTGTTTTAATTAGCAAGATGGATCTCAGAGCTGATATGTTCTGTTGTGCTATAATTTCTGCCTTTACAGTAATTTTCTCCTGTTTTTCACAGTATAATGTGCTATAAATCCTACTTAGGTTGCCTCACTGGCCTGTTGCTGCTCAGAGTCAATCTTTCAGGCCCTCCGTTTCCATGACAACTTCCCGCCATCCTCCCATTTGCAGAATTATCCTACTGCCCCCTGGGGAGACTGTTTCCAGTCTGGATGTTAGATGCTCATGGGCTCCTAAATCTGGAGCTCCATTCAGCCCCCTCTCTGCCTCCAGCAGATTTGGTTTGCCCACCCTTGCCATGCTGTCTGTGCCTGGGGTTGCACCCAGGGAACTGGGCAGCCAGTCCTCTCTTTATCCCTCTGGAACAGGGGTGCCTAGAAGGATAACACAGACTTGGCTGCTTTAATCCCTAAACAAATCACAAACAAATTAAAAAACCTCTCCTCTCACTCCAGGGTTATGGTTTTTTTTTTCCTCTGTATCCCCTGCTCCCATATTCAATCTCCACACAGACATTTCAGACTATAAGCACATACCCTTACTGGTTCTTAATTTTCAGCTTTTGTCATGTTATCTCTCTTATATTCTTCTTTTCCCTATTTTGTCTTCTATTCCTTTCTTCCTCTCTGTAATATTTCCTCCTATACTACAATGCTTTCTAAAGACAGCTGTGATGATCTAGAAACCATTACAAGGTCATCCATCAACTGTTCCCGCTCCCCCAGGTCATACACCACATTCCACTAATACTTAATTAAATTTCAGTCTTTGAAAAGAAAAGCAGGATTTTTTTTTTTCTCTCCTATGGGTCTCCTTGTTTATTTTTTCTTCAGTCTCATTTTGAGTTGTGAAACATTTATAAGTTAGGAGCAAGTATCAATCCCTCCATGCTGTTTCAAGGAAGAAAAAAAAAAAACAACTAGGATTGACTTTTCTCTAGAGCTACAGGAGAGGCAGAAGGGCTGCACCTGAGATAACAATTTTTCTAAAGTCACTGTATAAAGACAGCAATTAGGAGCCTCCAAACATGCAGGCAGTGAGGAAACAGCATTTCTCAGATTTCCCTCTGCATGACCTATTGATTCTCCAACCTTATTTCTGTTTTTATGGATGCAGTTCTCAATAAACAAAGGGTACATAACTGTTAACAAGAAGAAACACTTCAGGGATATATACACCACCTAACCTTAGGCATCTAATAGAACTCAAAGCTCACAGGTATACAGCTTATGAACAGACAGGATATTATACATCAAGTTCCTCTGAACTTTGGCCTTGGCAGCAAGCTGAAAGCCCAGGTTAGGTGCTTCAGGCAGGCTGGGTGAAGAAGGAACCTTCTTACAGAAGATTCTTCCGTAAGTTTATCATTTCCACAGACCTAACCCACATCTGCAACATGGCAAGTCTCCAGCTGGACTTCACTAAGGTATGACAGACGTGGGCACGACAGTACTTCATCAACCCATGGCACAGTTAAAAAGCAAAATGACTTCTGCATGGAAAGATGGGATCATTCCCATCCTTTACTCTTAAGAATAATGACAAAGGAAGCTCTACAAAACAGCAAACGGAATCCACAAGTGTGAGTCTAGTAATTTTAGAGCACACATTATGGTATCAGATTGCTGATAAAGTGAAATATCTCCTATCTTAGCTGTAGCCAGAGTAGTAGCAGCTACAGAAATTCTGGAAATCCTTCATAATTCAGTAGCATCTCTACAATCTTTACATTTCCACTCTAGTCTAAATTTCCAAAATGCAATCTGGGCTGTGAAACACCTGCTGCCCTTTCAGCTCTAGACCTAGCCTTTAACATAAACCTTTACAAAGAAGGAGAAAGCGCAGCAAAAGAATTTGGATCAAGAAAAAATAAACTTTCCCTAGGGAAGCCTCACTTAAGAGTGTTTTGGTTTTATTCCCCCACTAAATATTCATGCTATCAGTTTATATTCAATAGATCTCGTGATTAATGTAAATAAGGCAATCCCGATATCTTTAATATAATAAGTGGGATTCTTTTATTCACCTTGAGTAATATGGATTGTAATTCACCTTTTAGAATTTGGTTTTTATACAAACTGCGAAGTCTGATTTTAAGACTAACAAAAGATTATACATGAAAGAAGAGAGCAAATATTAGAAAATACAGAATTAATTTCCATTAAGAAAACTTACACAGAAGTAAGGATATTTTTCAGAACTACAATTTCTGGATTTTTTTTTTCCTCACATTAAGGACAGTTTCTTGCCCTCATGAGTCAGGATCACCTTCCATCTTGCACATGAGAGCTTCAGTAGCTAAATGAAGCAATACTTAGCCTATACGTATTCCATATTCCCTGCCAAGATCACATTAAATGCCTCAGATCACACACTTTATACAGATTGGCAAGTGTAACATGTTTGTCACAGTTATCATAGGAATTTCAGCACCTTCAGGAAGGTTTTCTTTGAACTGGATAAAGTGCTGAGCTAAAGCCTAGTTTAAATTGTTCTTTTCTCCTCAATCTGTTCCTTAGTTTAGAACTAGACTTTGGAATCCCTTGACCAAAACACCACATTTGTTCCAATTCATACAACAGATCAAACTGTTTAGAGGTTTTATTTGCATTGACACTGCTGTAATACCTATGTAATTATTAATGATTGTTTTTAAATGGTACATACAAAGAAGAGGCATTCTGTATCAGATCTGCACTCCATCTACTCTGACGTTCCATCAGCTAACTTGAATTTTGCTTGTTGTGTTCTCACTCTCCCTTTCACTGTGCAGATCTCCAGACCTTGTGTGTTTGCACCACAAGGTAGATGGACCAGCTGAGTTCTGATCCATCTAAGACCAGAAAAGTTGCTTTATTGGAGGGGTTCTATTAACTTTTGGTTGGTTAAGGTCACAGAGATAACAACTCTTCACCTGAATTCCAATGACAGCACCTGCTTAAGGTTAGAACATGAGAGCAGCAGCCTTCAGTTAAGGCTGACTTATGCTGTCACACAACAACATCCTGATGCCTTCACCAGCACAAGTGCAGAGCCTAGCTCATTTTTGAACTCAAGGAGGGCACAGAAATATCATGCTCTTCTTAAAACATTTTAGCTGAACAGACTATTTCTGTACACCTCACAAAAAAAAAAAAATCTGCTCCCCTGTAGCTGTATCAGTGATTGGTTAAGAAAAACTCTCTTTAATTGCATAATACAAGTTGTACAGTAATTTTAGAAATTTCAAGTATATTGGAAATAAAGTTTACAGTGCACCAGAGGCATGCATTTCTCCCACTGTTCAAGGCAATAAAAAAAAAAACAAACAAAAAAGAAAAAAACAAAAACAAAAAAAAAAAAAAACAAAAACAAAAAAAAAAAAAAAAAAACAAACCCAAATTCACACCAAAATAATAATAATAAAAAAATAGCACAACCAAAAGTCACAACTTGCTCAGAACCTTTCATAGGTTTCAAACTCCTGAAAACACACTATGATCAAATCTTTGTTCAGAACAACCCATCAGTGGTAAACTGACTCCATGCAAACAGTACCACACAATTCCAGCTCCCTAATACATAAAACCAGCAAACAGTCAAGACTGTGATTATGTGAAAATTGCTCTAATACTCCTCTGACAGCACTCCAGCTGAGAAGTCTCCCTGAGCAGTGAACAGCTGTTGTGTAGTATTTACATTTACTTATCTTGGAGAGTGCTCTCAGTACAAGCTCTCCAGTATAACCTGCAAAAGGATGACATACTAATGACTACCTGAGGTCCAAACAAAACCCCCAAACAAACAAATAAACAATCATGAACTGTACTGTGAAACACTATACTTTTTAAAAGTTGGAGGGCCAAATAGAGAACATTTAAAACTTTTCTTGTGGACTCAACTATGAAAATTTCAGCCGAGATTTTCAGAGAAGTTTTGCTACACAAAAACCTTCTGTGCACTTTGCACTTTTGCTGAACCTTTCAATAAGAGACTAGACAATGCCCAGAGACTGGACATCTCTCCATGAACATTTGAAGGGAGCTGTGCATGTGTGGAATAAGAATGAGGGAAGTTGATGGCCTCTTGAGCAAGAATTACCCATAAGTTATGGATTAACAACAGGTTCCTGACTCTTTTTATATATGTTCAATATGTGTTATCAACAACTTGAATCCATCAGTTTTTAAACAAGGAGTTGGATTTTTCTGACAACAGTTTGTTATCCTACATAGAAATGTATCGGATAATGAAGTACTGCGTGTTTTGAAAACAAGATTATCCTCATCAAAACAAACGGGAAGTTCAAAGAAAAAAACCCAGAAGGAAATATTGTACTTATCTAAACTATGGCATTAACCTGGGAAACTACTTCAGCTAAACTTGTTCCAAGAGCTGAGTAATACCCCTGAGAAATACCCCTGAGAAAGACATTTCTAGCAATAGCAGCAACCCAATGATATGGCTGGAAGAAAATTAAGATAACCATCTCAGTTTTCCTACCACAGCATTACAGTCTGGGGTGTAGAAACATTTCCTCCTGATACTGTTATTTCTCACATGCTGTATATAGCATTATCTAGGGATACAGGTAAGATACCAGTTAGCTGGAAGTCTATTTTAAACAAAGCTTATGCTCTCCAGACTGTATAAAAATTGGGTAATGAGCTTGCAATCTCTGTTCCACTGCATTTTTATGGGAGGATCTTGGTCTCCTGATGCACACAAGAGCAGGGAGATGCAGTTTCTCCATATGCAACTGCACTTGGTATCACTGGGCCACATGATGGGGATATGCTGCTGGGACCATATGTTGAAACTCAAAACAGACACTTCAAAGCACAGACATGCCAAGGCACCCAAGGTCACAATCACAGTGCTTCAAAACAAAATGTTAAAAGTCTCTAGCAAACCAGGATTAAAAAAAAAAAAAAAAAAATCAAGCCTGCTATAAACCTTTCCATGACAGATTCCACTGGTTCATCACAGTTATTCATTACCAGGTAAATAACAATTGATTTCAATGTCTCTGCACACATCCTGACTCAATAAATCGTTTTTCAGCTGATGAGCTACAGCTGTCCCCAAGATAAACATCACCCAACCTTAAAACTACATTAGAACACATCCATGTCAGCATGACTTGCAGGTTTTGTTTGGTGACAAAGGTCAGTGATTATCAGGAACTACTTTGCTTATGCAGCTAAACATGTATATATATTAGGCTTTCTCAATTTTAGTATCCATAATAATACTTAAGACACACATTAACTAATTAAGAAATAAGAAGTGGGATCTACTAAAGAAAATCTGAGTCAGGCCAGAGTTTTCTTGTGTGGGCCACATATCCATTGCTTGAAGTGTAACATACCTCTTTTTGTTCAGTTTTCAGCCTAAAATGCCTTATGTGTCTCAGAAGACAGAGAGCACTCTTGATGTCTTCCACATCCACCCACACCTGACAGGACATCCCTTCTAGTCAGAAACAATCCCTTCCACCCCTGTCAAGAAATAGTACAAAAGAAAAGAGGAACTGAATGCCCCCTTCCATCCCCTAAAATTAAAATGCCATGTCTTACTCTTTTTGCAGTATTGTCAGGCATCTCCTTACATGTCTATTTAACCCTCTCTTTCCACAGATGCCACTTGAGTCCCAAGATTCACACAGCTCATCTTAGCACCTTGGACCCAGTTTTCCATTCCTGCACACATTCTTGGGGTACCTCACAACCCTGCTTCCCCAGCATTTTTAGTTTTTTTTTTAAACTTCTTTTCTTTCTAATTCTGTCCATCAGCACAAGCCATCCATACTTATCCCTGTACATTCCACTTGCACACTCCACCCCTCTTGAGCTTGAGAGCACTGATTGCATCAAATTGGGCATAGTTACATTCAGTGGCTCAGTATCCAGCAAGGACAGGCTTGAACCATTTGAAATCTTCATTTAAGCTCCCTGCTGAGCTTGCAGGCTTACTGAGACAAGGATGCACTGAATCTCAGATGGACACTGTACTGCCAGTGATTGACTTCTCTGTGCCTTGCACCCAGAGAATACTTCAGGTGCAAAATCTGTGATAATCTTGCACCCATCTGTGTGATGTGATGTGCCAAGACCAGGCAGAGGAGGAATGGTCCCCCTCCACACCCTACACACACAGACATAAAGAGCCTGCATAAGCTGCTTATGCAGCTGCTGACCCAGGAACTCATTTGTGCATGGAAGCACTATCAATTAAAGAAATCTTTATTACCCTGGAGAACACCTTTCACATTCTGCATTATTTTTCCTAGACCAAGGATCATCAGGTCAGGCACAGCAATAGTCTGGCCCAGTGCTCCCCAATGAACAGCTTGCTTGTGCTGCATCACGGTGGCTGCAGCAAACTACCTTTGCTTTCCTACTTCTCAAACACTGGCCTAAGGTAATTGCAACACATCCAGACAGGGCTATGTGGAATGATATGCTGGGTATGTTTTTGAAGTACTTTTCAAAGTAATGAATAAAGTGTGGCATTTCTTCAAACGTAAACAGAACTATCTTTCAACAAGCAGTTAGGGTACAGATCATCCTTGTGTAAATTGTTCAGTCACATTGGCAGCAAGTGTGGAAGCAATTCCAGACAATGGAACACAGGTTTGTACCTTCTACTTAGCATAAGAAAAGGTAGTCCTTTCACCCAAAGAAATATTTGGTTCTTAGGGTAGTTTGAGTAGAAGAGCACTGTGCAAAAAGAGGACAAGGACCATTATGCTCTGTTAGTCATATGAGCATGGAGGCAAGGGGTACAAAAAGGGGGAGAGCTTGCACCAGACTGGGGCATGGAACAAAAAAAGCAGCCACAACAAAGCTTGGAAAAGGAGAAAGCTTGGCTCAACACATTAGGGAATGTAACTGCTTGCAAAAATTTGAAGTGTAAGTGCAAAAACAAAAAGTACCTTAAATAACTCTTAAGAAGAAAAGGATGAAATTAAACAAAGGAAATTGCAGTTTGAATGCCAAAAAAAAGTATTTCTTTTGAAGGATTTTGTTCTGTGAGTGTGTTATATATGATGAAAGACATTGAAGACTACATGCTGGCAATATATTGATTGGAAGCAATGCTGAACTGGCCACTCTGAGCTTGTTGTGCCTTGCCTCCCACCTCTCTTGATTTTAAGAAGTTTGGCACACTTTTTCTTTCTTCACCTTCAGCATCAGACAGATGCCAGAAAAGCATTTGATATTAAGCAAAAGCCTCACACTGGTACCTTCAGAAATGAGCTTCAATGCCCTAATTAGTCCAATACATCTTTGGCAATGTCTATATCCCTTATATAGTCACAGCAGTGAGAATCATGCAATCATGAAATCTAAGCAGGAAAACAGATGGTCATAAATAAAAACTTTGTGTGCAATTAATTTTACAACATGGTGCAAGATCTCCAACTTGATAAAGAAATGGGAAGGAGCAACACTGAAGAGGTCTTTGGCTTTGAATTCCTGTGTTTAATTTGGTTTATAGATTAAAATAAAACACAAAGATTCAAATTCAAATGGGCCCACGAACACATAAGTGTATGCCACAGAACTGGGATGCAGTTTAATAAAAGTGGGATAGCTCTCAGAGGACAGCAATGCACTGATTTTCATTAGTGCAATTCATTCTCAGGAAGATGCAAGCAGTGGCACTTATGAGAAGGGAGCACCGTGGACCTCTGTAGGACTGGGCCACGTGAAAAAGCTGGACACATTAGCAATTAGGATGCTTGAGGCCAGGGATGAAGCCAACTCCTGTAGCTTCTCTAAGGAGCCCATGTTGGAACCATCAAAAACCACTTCAAATTCTAGATCCACTGAGCAAAAGAAAACGAGGACTGTAAGGGATGCTGTGTGTTAACAACTGAGGTTTTCAGCAGAGCCAAGTCCATGGAGCCATGTATGTGCAGAGGGCTGCTTCAAGGTGAGGTACACCCAGCAACTTGTAACAGCCACGGGGTTACAGGGGAAGGAGAATGTCACAGAGAGCTCACAGACATTATCTAAAAATTATTTACCCCATGATAAAGCTTCCAAATGAATTTCATCAGCACATCATTACTAAACTCCATTGATTTGGAAAAGAAAACAATGCCAAAGCCAACATCTGTGACATCTTTTAATATGATATTGCAAACCACAGGAGTGTAACTTAATAGCTAAGCATTTTGAAATACTCTAAGTTTTACTGGAGCATTCAGGAGAAGTCCTTAAGATTTGAGCAAAAGTCATCCAGCACACAGACCAGTGCTATTACATGCACCTGCACTCCTGTTACAGGAGTTGTCACAGTAACATGAGCAAACACATACAAACTCCAAAGTCTCAGGAGGATACCTGCTACTAAGTGATACATTCAGTGGATGAGAGAACTAGAATCTGCACACCAAATGCAAATGAGACTGATAGTCAATTGCATTTGTTCACTCTCAGCCTGTGTAAGAGTTTGTCACACAAATAACACACAACTTCCCCTTACCTTTACTTCTCCAGCTTGAGCAACTCTCCTCCCTCAGTTACAGTGAGGCATCTTAGCTGTGCCGTGACATCTGAAACTGATGGACTGAGTCAACAGGTAACCAGTTCTGTTAGGCACTGACAGCACTTGAGCTGTGGGAGCATCCAAGCAAAGGCTCTGGACAAGTCCAGTGCTGCTTTGTCAGCAAGCATGCAGCTGTGCATTGCCTTCTTTCAGCCATCTACTGCCCTTTTCTCTCCTTTTAAAAACTCTGGGAAGCCATCTAACGTGTGTCAAATTTAATAATCTAGTTTCATAACCTAGATGGATCCTCTTCAAAGGCTGTAACGAAACCTGGGGAGCTCCAAAGAATCAGCATGGTGGTGATGCCAATGGGAAAGCTAACTAGGCAAGGTGGATCCTATTTAAATCCAATTCTCACTTTGTAGCATACCTGCCGGGTATTTTTAGGACTCTGAAAACACTACTGGAACATCAAAGAACACAAAATAACCAAAATTAGTTTTTCACCTGTGGGGTTTGCTGAGTTGGGAGGAAGAACAGGCTTGCAAAATGTGCCACGTAAGTCTGGTAACCAAAACCTAAAAGTACTCTTCCCAAAGCGTTCAGAAATAACAAGTACCCCTTTGTTTTCTTTTACAAGGAAGGAAAATAAATAAAAAAGACTCAGGGACAAACATGAAATATGTTTGCCTTACATATTTTCTTCTTACTCTTGTGAGTCATTCCTCTTCAAAATAAAAAGAAATTCAGGGGAGCATGCCACAAGGCAAAGAGAATCTGCCATTGAGATAACATATGAAACTCTGTCTTCATAGTTCATCATCCTAAAGTTTTGGGTGGCTTAGAGCCTTTGCATGAAACTGTTATTGCCTCTGAGGAGGAAGAAGGAAGAAGGAATCAATGACAGGGAAGAAAAATTGAACGCAGCTCTGTGCATTGCTTTTATTGCTGTTCAAGAAGAGAAATACCAGAACCAGGCTTCTGGCTGTTGTACCAGAATCCACTGCAACCAGAGATATAAAGTCAGTAAAACAGGATTACAGAATTTCTGGGCCATCCTTTACTGCCCAGCACAACAGCCCACAGGACTCAGACAGGTAACAACCAGAGAGCCCCTGCCACAAGAGGTGGGAAACTGCCTTAGCAGCTTCTTCAATCACTAAACAAGGACTGCAAACTTACATCAGAATAAAAACAATTGGATATTTCATGTCACCAGGTATATTTTGTTGAGGCAGGTTTCTTTATGTGCATTTTTCCTACCTTCAAATAAACATATTGTCAGCAGGAGAAGTCAGATCATTACACAGCAGAAACTAACTTCAAAGCAAGATGGTCAAACTCAGTCCCAGGCCAGGCTACATGCAAGCCTATGGAATGCAGTGGACATTTACACTGGCACTTAATGGCCCCGGAAAGTTTCAAGAAATAGCTTATATCAATTTAGATCACCTCTAGATTCAGGATTCAGGCTGACAAAACTTGTCTCAAATGTGAGCCCAACCCTACCATATTATAAATCAACTTATAATAATAGAAGCTATAAAACTTATTAAAATTATAATAAAATTTATAAAATTAAACTTATAATACAACTTACATAAAACTTATAATAACAAAATTATTTGTGAGGGAGGAGAACCATGGCTGGTGGTCTCCAGCCAAGGAGAGCCCCTCTTTTTTTTCATATCCTTCTGCAGCAGTTTGTAAGACTGCTTATAAAGACAGCAGCACTAAATAGTCAGAGTGGAGAAACTGGAGCTAGAGATTTGAGGAAGTGATGGGAATGCTTTCAAAAAGAGTGAATTTGCAGCAGAGTAATTACACATTCAGTGCTGAATCAAGTGCTGCCACCCTAGCATCCAGCTACTCCACATTTCTCTGGGGCTAGGAAACATCTCTCACTACAAATAAACTTCCATCATCTTTCCACAATCTAGACAAGAACTAACTTCTACTCAGTCCTTGTTTTCAGGATTAGATCATTAAACTACCCATTGTCCTTTATGAGCATACAGAGAAAAAACAACTTACTTGAATTATTTTTCAGTAGAAAGGTTCCTAATGAAAACTCTCAAGTTCTTCCTAGAGTTGCCAGTCCACCAATCTAGACAATACTAACATGTGTTCAGGAGATGCTTGGCTGTCATTAGTCTGTGGTCTGCCTTCAGACAGATTCCTGCAGCTTCCAGAATGCATGACTGCTATGATTCATCAGGGGATACTCTTTATTTTCTTATTGTCTTGATGTGGGATTTTTTTTCTGCTTACAAATTATCTATGAATGTCCTTAGTTCTTCTCTGAATACTATTAATCTCTGCCATCATTTAGTAACGCCTAAGTGTTGATAAGTGGATATAAATCTGAATACCACGTAGTTTTTAAATAAGGTGGAAGTGCTTAGTTCTTGCAGTCAGAACACACTGCTTCTTGAATGATGCTTTAAGTTCCCCCTTGTACAAATGTGATACTCAACCACATCATCAAAAACCTTAAAACAAGGCTAGGGTACATCTTCTTGTTCAGTGTCCATTTCAAACACCGTCCTTTTGGAATGCCAAGAAGCAAGTAGAAACTCATAGTTTCTGTAGGATTTTCACATTATTGCCATAGGAAGAGTCTATATTTTGTAGTTCATCTATCAGCTGGAAGTTCTACCTCTACGTTAGAGGTTAGAAACACTATAGGTAGACCAGGAAATGACTATTTATTTTAGTCAAGCTGTATACAATAGGTGATCTCAGAAGACAAGTGACACAAAACTTGACAGTCTCAAATTAAAATATATAGATACACACACCAGCTAGAGACACACACACCAGCTAGAGATAGAAATCTCAACTTTGGACAGACGGTTCCTTTTACACTGACCACAGGTTACATAATGTGGGATATTTCACCACAAGTTTGAGTCCAAGCTAAAGAAAGTTTTTTTCCATCCTCTCAAGGGCTCAAGAGGCTGATACCGTGAGTCAGAGAAGGCTTTCAATACCATTTCCACAAAATAAAATTTAAAAAAATACCCCAAGGAATCTTATGAAGCAACCTTACAGGGAACCAGTAAAATATTGACGTGATTTCTACCCTACTCCCTCCCTTAGAACAAAACTACTGACTCCACTTCATCAGCACAGAAATATGCTCTTGACCTGACCCTGGGCAGTGAGCACTGTGTAAAATACCCAGTAAAGTATGGGATCTTAATCTAAATTCTGTAAAAATTTTGTCATATTTTCCCTAAGAGTCCTCGCTGCTCATGCTTTCTTCAATCTCAATTTGTGACCTCAGGGCACAGCACCTTTTGGTTTTTGTAAGGGTAAAAAAAGCCCTACAGTTGTTTCATCTCTTAAACATTTCCACAGAGCTGTCATTTGTGGACAAACTACACCTGCATATTCCAAGTTCAAAAACTTTTGGTTAGAATTCACCAAATGGGTATTTCAAGACTGTACAATATCTGCTCCTTTTTTTAAATAGTATGAAGCTCACAGCTTTTTATGGTAGGGAGACAAAGACAACAGAGCACCAAAGCAGATGGGTTCAGTTGCAACTATGAGCTTTATTTTGCCAGAGAGACCCCAACACTGAAAGTAAGTTTTTTCAAGTGTGTGTCCTAGTGACAGCATTACAAAAATAATTTAGAACCAAACACATAATTATGTGCATTTATTTCAACCTTCCATTACTGGAGATAACAAGATGAATAGTGGAATGCAAACTTTAACAATCCTGTAATTACAGCCACTGAACCGTATGTTATTGAAAGAATCGTGCAAAACCCAGATGCAAAACAATCAATGGGGTATGTAAATAGAAGTGAAACAGTAAAATAATCAAGTGATAAAGAAGTAATGTGCAGCACTAAATAGCTTCTCAGCATCTCTTCCTACCATGTTTAGCAAATATTTTCATTTTTTTCTTTCAGGTTATCACTCTTTCCACTACCATGTATTGTTCAGAGGTTATTCTCAAAAGTGGCCTGGCAGAAAATACTCTGAGAGTTGCTGTCAACAGTTGAATATAACCAGAATTATAGAAATACTGTGAGATCTTCAGTTTACACAGATGAGAAAGACTTTATTACAGGTGATCAGGATTAGAACCAGTTCTTACAATGACCCAGGGACTTCAGGCTGACCCCACGAGATGTGGCACTCTCCTGAATTTCAGCAGCCAAGCTTAGGAGTTATCCTACCCCTAGGGTAGGCCGGCTTTAAGAGCCAAACTACAGACACCAAAAGCAGACTATTGTCCACAGGCAAACTGAAGTTCCCATTAATACACAGCACAGCCAGCTATTTTAGCAAGATTAACTCATTTTCTTTATGATGGGCAAAGATCAGGAGGAAAGGACAAGTTGTTCTCTTTTCCCCAGAAGAGCTATTTTGTAACATACAGATATCTGTAGTTCAAGCAGTCTGAAGCTATTTTAGTCTACAGAAGAAGAAACATGCAACCTGGGTTTTAACAATCCTAATGCATCATGGCCTCTTCTCCATTTAACCTATTATTTGACTTCTAATTTTGATAGCACAGAGTCAAGGGACCTCTTTAACCCCAATGTCTCTCCTTTCTCCACAAACACATCAAGGAAAGAAAACAACAGACTATACTACCAACTCACAGTATACCAAGAACCCTGGACCCTGTCCTGGCATTCAAAACAGCCATTTCATCAAGTTACCTCAGATCAGCAAAGGCAAATGGTGTCTTGGGGTGTGATATGAAAGGTTAGAAATATATTATAGCCCTTCAATTCCTAGAAGCAAGTATGTAATACCATCCCTACTGGATATTTGAAAAAATAGGAAAAATTTCACACTAGTCTAGACACTAGCCAGTACCAGCAACAGCATTAACTCTAGAATCTACTTTGCAGGTCAGACCTCACAGTTTGCAGTGCCCACTGCGCTGCTTCTCAACAGCTTTATGCACCTACAGTGCTCTGCCTGTAACAGCTCAAAATATGAAGCTACCTTATAACACCCACTTTATTATTCTTGCTTTCCTAATGGTACAACTGGCCAGGTTCAGCTTAATAGTCCTTTTATCATTCATAGGCCTTTTTGATAGGACTATCCTTAGTTAAGCTCTAGGTTCACTATTACAGCCCAAAGATGAGACAACTGGGCAGCCCAACCTCTGATCTTCCAGAGATCACAAGCTGCTATGCTACTTGTCACCACTATAATTTCTCTTCTCCTAAAAGACAAATCCCCACTCTCTCCTCTTATTGAATCTCCTACCCTAAATAACTAAGCATTCTTACCACTCACCAATATCTCAATCTTCATAATCCATACCTTCTCCCTAACAAACAGGCTCATGGTTTTCCCATCTTCTGAGGCTGCCCTCTCCTACAGCACACAGATATAACTGACCAGGAGTCCCATCTTCAGGAAATGAGGAAGCCTCCTTAACCCTTGATGGGCTGCAGCTGAGATCTTTAGCTCACAAGTACTGAACAACTTCAAGGCATTTTTTTGAGTAGGGCCAGAGAGTTTACATAAATAAAGTGTATTAAAAGTTACGTATGGTGCATTTTACATCATTATTGGTTGGTGGGTTTTACTGGGATCTATCACTCATTTTCTTGCAGGCAGCTCCACACATAGCAAAAGATCATCACAGTGTGCCAATGAGACTCTTTCAAAGTGGTCGGAGAACAGCACTGAGGACTTGCCAATTGTTTCAGGTCTTGGCATGACTGAGGGAAATATTTCATTCTACATGTTTTAAGTGATTTTTAATAACTAGAAATATGTCCTCATTTGTCAGGTTTCAAAACTTTTGTTGGTATTAAAAATACACAACCATCAGCTAGATGTATACCCAGGAGATATTTATCAAAACAAAATTCTAATGAGAAATAGAATAATTTTTATTTGCCCTCCTTCTGCATTTCCCACTGGTTAATTACTCATCATGTATTAATTTAGCAGGATCTAATGAAAACATCCTCCCATGCTTCCACCTAAGAATGTCCTGCTTAAAGGTGAAAGACCACCAATTGCTGAGTAATCTTGACTCCACAAGAGCTGACAGTCTAAAGTCCTTGCACCTCCAATTAATAGGTTTGAACACACCTGTTTGATTAGAAATACAATTTCTAATCAAGAGTTTCTCAGAAGAGAAACTCATACCTGAGTAATTAAATGGGAAAGAACATAGGGAGCCCAACTGTAACCCCTCTTCCCAGGTGGTTTGCAGTATACAATGTTATACTGCAGACAATTAGCAGACTCTGAGCTCCTTTACACCTTTTTTCTCCCCAGTCAAGTGAAACTAAAGGATAAATGCAAATTCTCTGTGTACAAATAAAAAATCAGAAATATAACTTCATTGCAACAGTATGACTATAAAATGTTATCTATAAATAGCAAATAATTCACAGACTGCTTCTGTCTGCAATCCTGGAGCAGATGAAGTTTTGGTTACCTCTTTTATATACACTTTACCTAGAGATGGTACCACTACTGCTATTTTCTCTCCCTATACACTTGAGGGAAACTAATTTACACTAACATCCAACAGCCCTTTGATATTTAGAGACTAAAAGCAAATATATTAATTGAAAGCACAAGAAGGAGGTTCTCCCTGTATGGCCTTTCCTAATCTTTCTCCCACCTGCTTGAGTATGAAAATTTTATTTCCCCAGGAACAAAATTAAGTAAAAAGAAAAGGACAAGCATCCCTCTTCCTCACATCCCCATGTTATTTTACATGGAGGTAGCATCAAAAGTCCCATCCAGTGGAGACTCACTTCCAACCATGCAATTTCTTCAGCAACAAAGTAGAATACAAACAATTCTGGAGCTTAAACTGAGAAATGTGAACTTAAGATTACATGACCTTAAAGGATATATCTAAGCCAATATAGTAAACTTAGATGAAGAAGGTGAAGACAGATCAACCACGATGCACATTAAGAAGCTAAGGTATTTCTAGTGGATTTCTCTATCCTGTTATGAAAGTCCAAAGAGAATTTTGAACTGTTCAAAAATCAAAGATGGTATCAAAAAACTGCCTATGCTTCCTGACTTCTTTTATGCTTTTCTTTTGAAGACAATACCAGGAGGCCCCTTGAATAAGTTGCATTTTGTTAATAATTCTAGTAGCAAGTAAGATTGAATATTTTATTTGTCCTGACCAGTAGGGAAACAACAGTCATACACACTACTGCATAGCCAGGAGCCTCCAAGCTAATTAACACCTTTTTTGGTTGGACTAAGCTAAGACAAATTGCAAAGCACATATGCAAAACATGCAAGGAAGGAAAAGGGAAGAAAACACACCTACGCATGGAGGGAGAAGATAAAAAGATTAGATAAGGGTGGGGGGAATAGCACAGCAAGCATTTTAGAAATCTCTGCTAAAATCACTGCTTAGTTGGCTGGGTGAGAGGAGGTTAAGATAAAGGCAAAACCTGTCTCTGAGCTCCCATTTACCTCAGCAGATAAACAACTTTGGATTAAAGGCAGAAAAAAAAGCTGAGATGTCAGCATACTTCAAAAGCAGAACATTTTACTCAGTACACTTTCCATTAGCTGGATTGCTTCTAGCTCTCTCTCTCTCTCTTATATATTCCTCACTGACTTAGCTTACAATAGTGCCAATGACAAAGTTGAAGTTACTGATAAAAGCCTCATGGAATCAGTCTAATCCATGCAGCATAGACACGCTGTTCCCTAACTATACCAAACATTACTGTTGGGTAAATTTCTGCACAAAACCAGAAAAATGAAGAAGACATTCTTAGTATTTTTTCTCCTTCTCCCTCTATACATATTTTTATAATCTGTCTTTATGTGGCAGGATAGATTATTAAAAATTATTTATCAAAATTAATTTGGGTGGTGTGGGTACCAGAAAGGAAAAATCCCATGCATTAAATTTGATGTCTACAGAGCAAATCTGAGGCCAGATTCCTCCTTGGTATTTAAAAAAGCTATTAAAGTGAGTAAACTAAATAGGCCTGGAACATCAAATCTAAACACAATTTCTAAGCTTATGAAGTCTGAGAGCTGTTCATCTCTCTTTCTGCTTTTTGAACCCTCCTTTTTTCCATATATCCTTTTTTGTTCTGTCATCTTATCAGAAACAAACAGAGGGGAGATGTGATAATAGTCTTCAAGTACTTGAGGCTGCTGCAGAGAAGGAAATAACCCATTCTCCTCATCCAGTGTGGATAAGGCAAGAAATAACAAACTTCAGCTGCAGCAAAGGAGATCCAAGTCAGATATATGAAATGGTTTTCCATACTTAAAATATTGGAGCCCTGGCTCAGACTGCCTGGGGAGACTGTTGCATATCTGTCACTGAAAGTCTCTACAAATAACCTAGATCACCATCCATCCAGAAAGACACATGTATAATTTGTCTTGCCTTGATGCAGACAGAGGAGATGATTTCTTAAGACTTCTTAACCTGAGCTCCTGTGATCTTATAAGGTAAAAAAGGTCTGGATTGGGTCTGGTAGGTACTTGTAAGACAGGTCACCTGACAAACCAGCTGTGGAAAGATTTCTGAGAGTCTAATCAATAACTATCCAATATCTCAACTGGGCTATGGTCTACCAAAAGTGTCAGCAATTTAGTAAAAAAGGATTTCTGATGACTTTAGTCTACTAAGATTGTTTTCTCAATCCCAACTGTAAGCTGAAGTCTCAGCTACAACCCAGTGTTTAGACTGTCTGCGATTTATCATCTTAGTAAATCCTTGGATCCCAATTAATTACAGTACGTGTTTCAGGAGGCATATTGGAGAGAGATCTTAATCTAAATGGTGCTTTGAAGTGGCCAGGAAATACAGAGTTGATCAGTAGCACATGCTGAGGGTACATTCCCAGCTCCAGCAAAAGCAAGTAGCTCAACAACATCACACAGAAGTGAAAATAAGGCAGACACAGATCCACTATGCAGAAATCAGATGGAGAGAGAGAGGCAGGGATCCATTTGCTTGTCCAGTTTTGTATCAGTTGCCAGACTTGAGTTTTAAAGTCATATAATGCATAACCAAAGCGGCTACATTTTGCATGCAATAACTTCAAAACCTCCTAATGAAAGTTGAACAAGACAAAATAACATAACACAAAGTTTTTATGAGCAGAAAACTGGTTTGCTTGTTTGGAAGCTATACATTCCTACTGTTCAATTACATCTTGAACATCTCAAGCAGGAAAAGGAGGAGATTCTCATCTCTCTGTGACCTTTCCTACCTCCCTGGGTACACTCCCCTCATTTCTGTAAGCAACCCTGCCTGATAATGAAAAAAAACAATAGAATTTTCCTCTTCAGCTTTGGAAGGCAGATCATCTAAACAACACAAAAGCAAAATACCCCATCACAAGCAGATCAAAAGAAACACAGACAAGAATTCTACAGAAAAATCTCTAAAAATCAGTTGGAAAAAAATGTTTTAAGAGTCCAGTATAGTCCTTTCTTCATTTATTGTCACAGAGCATAACCTAATTTTGCATAGTTGGATATGAATAAAGTATTCTAGAGATTATATGTCATCTACCTTCACCTGAGTTCCAGCTAAAAGACATCTGCCAAGAGAGGAAATAGACTTTCCTATGGTCCTTAGCCACCTTGAGGAAACCCAAGTGTAGCTGCTAATCTGAGCATTACTGAGCACTTTGGCTCTAATACCACAGTTGTGACTATAGGACCGAAGCTGCTCTATTCAGTTGTTCTGCTGCTAAATATATTAAAAAATATTGGGCACCCCAAGCCCACAAGAATGCTAAGCATCATACGAAAAACAAAATAAAAGCAGTCATTGGGTAGGAGTTTGCTTGTGCTTAAACCAGTACCATGAAAGATTATCTCCACTGCTCCATGGGAGTTACACAGAAGAAAAATCTGTATGAGAAGAAAATCAGAAGCAGTCCTGCACCAGAGGACTTCAGCAGGTGGACTGTTATCTGAGAGAGTGGGGCTCAGTCAGTGTCTCACTGGGCTTTCCAGAAACCTCAGACAATATTAAAAATGCTGCAAGCTACTACTTCAGGATAGGGTCACTGGCAGGAACCATTAACTCCAAAAGTAGTCAGTATCAAGAAGGAGCAGGGAGGGGAAAGACTAGAATAAACAACACAAATATATGGTGTTTCCACACTCACATTTACATAAATGGCACATGAAAGAAGGAAATGTTCACTGAAGAGAATGAAAGACTGAAGTCAGATAAGAGGAGAGCGCCCAACACAACCCCACAGAGACTGGAGCAAATGTAAACAGCCAAGTGGAGACTGAAAAGAAAAGCAGAAATTAGAGAAAAGAAAAGCAGAAATTTTATATAGCTTTTATTTACAGAAGATGATGCACTATTAAGATTCTTTCAAATGTTTTTTTTTCCTAAGCAGTGAAAAACCAGCAGCATGCAGATATTTTATTTCTAGCAACAAAGATGTTTTAGTGCCTAGGCGTGGACAGGCACATTACTGGGTATCCAATATTGGTTGTGTCTTTACTGGTTCATTTATCAAGCTGCAGACCTATGCATTTCCCACTAGAAATCACTCTGGGTATGTGCAGTACCTGATTCTTATTTATACTAAGGCTGCATTACTCATTCAGTGTAAAGGATCCTTATTCTTTGTTGCCTCTATACATCTTCTACACCACCATCCCTTTGTGAAAAGGCCTTGGAATAAACAAGAATCACATCTGTAGGTTATAACTAATTATTGCACTTTATATTTTTACTGCACATGTATTGCATTTCATTACTGCCCTGTTTTCTCATGATGCCTATTGACAGTGACTGCAGTGAGAACATTACATGAACTTTATTTTCACCCTGGACTTGTCAGAAGGCTGTTCCACTGACAACATAAGGGAAAATCAAAAGTCTATCCAGAGCAACTTCCCCTGCACAAGTTTACAGAACATAACCATGAGATGTTTCCATATAAGGTGCCCATACACAGTCATGATGAATATAATAGACAAATCCAGATGTATGTACTATACACAGGACAGCAATAAAGCAATCAACTAGAATTAGATGAATAAATTTTCAGGCTCTGCAAACAAAATCTACCATTTAGAATACAAGCTGCACAGCTATTTGCATTTACTTTTAGCGTGCTCTCAGGAAAGTACTAATCACCTCCTCAAATCCCTACATTTCATTAGAAAACATCATAAATTACTCTTCTATCCCATATGTAAGGGGAACACATCTTTCAATATACTGTAATTATACCAGTTCTGGATCTGAAATCTACAGTTCCAGAATTTACTCTGTGGCTGCACTGATAATAATATAGAGCAGGCTTTAGCAGACTTAATACCATTTTCAGGACTCAGTGATACCACATACAGACATAAATCTGTCACGCAAGATGCAACTCCACAATTTCTCACCTAAATTTTTCCCATTCCTAGAAAACCCACACACAGCTTCATCCTGCAATGAATATTTTCAAATTTAACTTTTTAAATTGTCTAAAGTATGGAGAATATTTTTGCCTGGGTGGTCCACAATTACCATTATTATGGAGAAAAAGATATTGAAAGAGAAGAAAGAGAAAGGAAAAGGAGGAAAAAAAAAAGCATGCATGAGAAGAAAAGAGAAAATGTGTAAGATGGTGTGAGAAGAGTGAAAAATACAGAGAAAAAAAGAAAACATGTCAAAGCAAGTCTGCAATAAAAAAAAGTTAAGAAGGGGCAGGAAGGAAAAAATATAATACATGTTTATTATAAGATGTGATATATAAGAATAAATATATGATTCTCATTATAAGCCCCCATTCTGACAATTCATTACAATACAGCAACTCAAGTATCTATTATACTTTTCAATCTGCTAAAGAATAGATGTTAAGAAGATAGATGCTGAAGTATGGTATCACCATTTCCCTACAGCCACAAACCTCACTGTCAGCACAGATAAACCTGTGCCAGGATCCCTTTCTTATCAGAATATGGGCAATAAACAGTTTAAAATCATGTTAGATTGAAAAGATCATTCTTGTTGCAGCTCCGTCAGAGCAGTCAGAAGAGCAGCACAAACTTATGTTGAAATAAAAACACCTTTGCCTCTTCATAGTGAGATATTAATTATGTACTGGGAATCAGCATTAAGGGAATGATTTCTTCTTACTGACCTATGCCTGCTAAGATGCTGAGCTACAAATTTAAGTAAAAGCACTTTGGCCCAATCTTATCCTGGGAACAGATAGACTTGTACAAATTCTGGTTATCAAGACTTCTGAAAATTAAATATAATGAGAAGTGCCTTGTTGTTTGCTCCTAAAAGAATAAAAACCTGCTGTTGGCAGCAAGAGATCTAATCTCTGGCCAGCATTTTCACACTAAAGGAAACAGAGTTAATTACAGAGTTTTATTTGTTTATGAAAAATTCGAGGGAAGCAATAAAAGGAAAAGCAAGAATCATTAGTGAAAAACCTTCCTGATAGTGAGCTCTATCTGGCTGTGAAATTGTCTCTCAGAGGAAAAGAGTCCATTGGTCATTTTTAACTGGAATGGATAAAAATCCTATTGAAAGTAACAAAATTCAACACAATTCACTCAGAGCTTCAGAAATTCCTCATTAAGTCTTCTGAAGAGCTACATCCTTAGATGCAGGGTTCTACCAATGGTCTTAAAACCCCTAGGGAAAGACTGCAATTCTGAATTCACAAGAAACAATTCACAGGACTCTTCCCTATTGGAATAACATATTAATTCATCATTCATACCACATGTACTCACATCACACTTGATCTGCCTTATTAAGTCTTTCTTACTTCTAATTTGCACACAAATATTCATTTTTATATTTCAGGTTCATTATCTGAAACACCATTTTTTGAGTTATATCAGTCAATAGTTATTAAATTGGGATCAATGTTAGAAATATCACTATATTTTTCTGTAAATGACACCTTTGATTTGCTAGCAAATTCCATGCTTTGTAGTTAACAGTCATAAGAATTGCCTTTATTTCTTGTATTATATTTTTATGAAATTGTTATAGTTCTTCATTAGTACCTTGATTCTTTTTCTTTGATGGTTAATCTAAATAGTCCTAGGAAGCAGGATGTCTTTGTTATCAGCTATCAGGGAACTATTTGTTCCTTGGGGAAAGTCCCATTATTTCTATGAACTGTGCTTTCACCTACTGCATAACACTGGCTGACAAATTTCAAAGAAATCTGATAAGTTTATTTACTACAAGGCTGTCAGAAAGGGCAGATGTAGAACAAAATTGAGAAGCTGAATTGTAAATTAGAATCTGTTAAGTAGGTCCTGATTCCTTACCAGTTTAATTTTACTAAATTAAATTTATTCCCATTCTAAACAGGAATATACTTCATCCTAAATACCACATCACTGCATATGTTAACAAAAGCAGAGTAACAGACATAGACTGACTGATGTCATGGGGAGGATTTCTTCAAGTATTACTCTCTATGAAGTGAAGAATTTCTTTCTTCTATACACCCAAACATCAAGGGACTGTGCATAGAAATGGTGTCTCAAAGACTGTACTGCTTCTTGCTACAGTTTCCTACTCATTCTTGTGCCTTCAAATATACATGATAATGTTAGTGGTGGGAGAAGTGTATAAATTATTATTGGCTAAATGAGCATTCATTTTGCATGAAGACTTTCTGTTTTATAATCCAATCTTTTCACAACTCAAAATCCCATTGCCCTATTATCGTCTTCCATACTTCCTGGGAGAAATGGCAGAGCCCATCATCTGATTCCAGTTCTTTGTCCCATCTTTTAAATATTTCATGCTCTTCTGGTTATGAAAACCAGGAGACAGTCATCACAGCATGGTGTGTCTAGCACACACTAGACACTAGCTGCTGGAATCTTTCATGAGTTATGATTTAAAATTTAAGAATGATGGATAGTTGGCATATGAGACACAAGTACTCTTTTTGACCTGACCCTTGAGAGACACTTTCCTGCTTTCATTACTTGTAGAATCACACTTTATGCTGTTATTTCAATTATAAATAATTAGTGTTTAATCAACGTTGTCATAAACAGCCAAGCAAATACCACAGACTATACTGAAGTTCACTGGATGATAGGTTTTAATAGCTGTGGCTCATAATCACAATAAAATATTCTCCCCTTATGTGTTGTGAGTAACAGCAGTATTTTCTCATGATGCTTATTTGTCACATATGAACTCTCTGTAAACCATTTGCTATTCATTAGAAATGAGAGTAGATAAAATTCAATAGACAAACACGCATAAGCTCTGAAGAAACATGAGCATTTTCTGCTCTGCAGTCAGCCAGGTGCTCTTGCACAGAAACATATACATGCTCATCTCTCCTTTGACCTAAAACAGAGATATGTACAAAATCTCACTGACTGTAATTAGGAGATTAGATATTCTATGTGACTCCTTTGCAGGTGAAGAAACTTTCTTTATCTGATGAAATAGTTGTGTATACTTCTGTATTGATAGTCAGCCCGTTTTATGCTCTGCAAGAATAACAACCCTTCTGGTTTTCCTGAAGGTAACTCCCATCCACAGGAAGAATGCCAAGATATTTAATTTCTATACACTCCAATATAGTTTAGAATAAAAAAGTTCATGCAACAGAATAGCTGTTCCAGTGTCACATATAGCCAAAATACTCCGTAAATTAATGCAGGCACTTAGCATTTTGACTTAGGTAAATAGATCAAAATATTACAGAAGTTGCTTCACCCCATTCTACCATGGAGACTGATGTTATTATAAAAGGGTTATTTTTAAAACCTGTGAACATATTTAACTTTAGTTAGTAAGTCAAGGCACTTCATTAAAAGCACACTAGACTTTTATGGCATCCTTGCATTTGTTTTCTTTTTCTTTTCAGTCTCCTCCATCTCCTCCAGTCTCAAATATGCAGCAGTGATTTATTATTTCCTATGGGGACTTAGAGAAATGCCATTTCATTTCCCTGTATCTTTCTATTTTTCCAGGATGACTTATTGTTGAGAGCATATTTTTACATGACAGCCCAAGAACTGTCATCTGATCAGGAAAAAAAGAAGGGCTCAGCACACACATGGAAGAGGAGAAGATTCAAGTCCCAGGCCATTCATTTCTTCTGTAAAAATAACTTCCATAATGCTACACGTATTAGTAAAAAGAAAACACTGATATTTCCAAAAGCCCAGCAATTATTGAAAATCTTGAAGGTTTTCAAACTTTTGGATCATTACCTTAGGTGAAGTGAGATAGAGAATACAGCTGGTGAAGCTCTAGGAAACTCTCCCTCTTTTTCCTTTCTCCTAGGGAACAGCCTGCAGTCATGGGCTGACAGGGGAAAAAACCTACCAAGGTCCACTTCAACCTCTGCTATGACATAGGCTAAGGCCTCTGAATTCCAAAGGTTCTAAATAAGGGCAAGGTGATGCAGGTAAGCTTTTTTTAAGCTGCATGGTGGATGGAGCCTTCAAAGGCATCTGCCAGGATGGGCTGTGGTTTGTGCTCATCCATGTGTGAGCTGGGGTCTCCATCAGTGCCTATCAGGTGTGGCCAGAGGTGCACTCTAGATGCATCTTTGACCAACAGAGGGCAACCACCAGTGCTTGAAATCGGTTGCCTTCTTCTGGTAAGCAGAACATGGAACTGAATATATCTCAAACACACATATTAGTGCTCTCTGCAGAGAAAACAATCCTAGCGGAAGTCATATCCACCTCAGAAGGATGCAACAGAGCCAAAGAAGGTAAGAAAATGGCAAAATGGGGAAGGCTTATGTGCAAATGGAAATTAAACTAAGATTATTCAACTTGGAAGACAGGATTAGGAAGATTTACAAGACCATGAAAGAGACAGGGAAGATAAACAGGGAATAATCAGTCACTATTTCACAATAAAGAAGAGAAATCAGATTAGTAAGCCAAAGCTTTCTGAAAAAATAAAAAGAAATACTTTTTTCCCACATAATTCATAATTAAAGTTGTTATCACAAATATAAATGGACTGAAAACATCATTAAAACAGTTCACAGAAGGAAATTCCACTGATGATTTAAACACAAAGATGTAAATAAAATCTCTGACCTTGGAAGACTTTTTTGGGACATGGGAATGTGTTTCAGAAAAGGGATAACTTTATTTTTGCACTGGTTTTATACTTTTTCTTCTTACTATGATATTTTCATTTTTATTTTAACATCTGACCATGACTGGATATGAACAGAAACATCCAGCTGTGTAATAGAGCTAATTAACAAAGATTTCCCTTCAGTTCATGTAGCAAACAAACGCATCCTTCCATTGTATCATTACACTATTGTGGACTTTCAAGCAAGCTTTGAGTGGTATACTCCTTGGTGTAATGCAAAACCTGAAAAACTTAGAGAAACACAGTTTTGCAAGGTATATTTTAAAATACAAGAACAATCCCATGACTCTGATCAGAATTCTGACTCTGTTCTGCCTTTTTGGACAGACAGCTCTACTCATTGTAGTTTTAAGAGTTAAGAGTAAAGGACTACAGTGTGTCATTGTATAAGAGAATGCATTTTTCATGCAAGGCCCTGGTTATAATGCTGACAGCATATTATGAATATAAAAGCAAAGTCATCTTCATAAAAAAGCTAAAAAGAAAATAGATTTGTGGCACAAAGCAGAAATACCCTAGTTGTGGTCTGTAGAGCACAAAGGGTAGATAAGACATTTCTTGGCTGTCTGGGAGGAACAGTTTCATCATAAAGCTCTCCCTCTGTCTCCCTTTTCCCAATGACAGAATTGCATTAAAAAGGAAGATACAAATGTACACATTCCTAATCTCACTTTTCCTTGCAAGCCATTGATATTGCTGTCACCAGGATGTTGTGGGTTGAGAATCAGTGAAGAGATGTCCCAAAAAGATAATGTATCTTTAAAATGTTTTGGAATCCCTGTAATAAATAATGCATATAACAGCATGAGAAATAATATGACTAAAACCTAAATGACACAGTTCAGGAGTTATCAACTCAGCTGGATTAAAAGTTAAACCTTTAGACCTGAATAACTCAAACTGAGCTCCAGATCTGAACATAACTTCATATGTACAATTCAAACAAGCTAATTAATTTTTAACATAAGCAATTTTGCTTCTGTGGGAAAAAGACTATCTAGTACAAGGTATGTCCATCCCAAGATAAATCCCCTAAAGAACATGACTTATGTGATCTTCTAAGTGCCCTCACAATAATTACACTTTTTGAACTCTGCTGCTATGCAACTCTTATATCCTGTATTGCTTGAGGACACCAAAATAAATAGTAGCTGTGCTGGGCTGACACTGGCCAAACGCCAGTGCACCCACGAAAATAATTTATTCATTTATGCCTTAGCATAAGCAAACAATGTTAATATTGGTATCGATATGTTAATAAAGGTATCGATAGCTATTACACAAAAAAAATTGCTGTACATTTCATAAAGTACCCACCACCCTTCATCCCAACCACTTAATGTGGAGAATTCAGGTATGTAAGGCAAACCAAAGCCTTTCAGTTTCATTACCTTGTCCAAAAGCCCAAGTTAAGAATCCAAATTTGGGCCAAAACACCACAGTTGTTAGCATAAAACAGGCATAGTGGAGTTACTTTCAAAGATATACTGATAGTTAACAAGCAGTAGATTTAAAAAAAAAAATCCAAATTTAATGGTGTGGTTTTTCATTAGTGTCATTCACTCATCCAATATGCAGCTATCAGAGGCTGCTGAGTGCAGTGGAGTCTGGCAGGGGCTTGTGTGATCAGGACCTAGCTCTGCATAATGACCATATTGATAATGTCTCAGGTTGGCAGCCGAGGCACATAATTCAGACATACCAACACACATTTTCTCTGTTCCACAGTTAGTGCAGCTGCTTGCCTCTAAGAGTGCTCTACTGGCATGGCCAGCTGATTTTTCCAGGTGGAGATGAAGTATGTTTGTAATACCCTTCAAAATATTCAGCTGCAGGAACTGCAGAGATTGCAAAGGGTTTTATTAAATGCAAGGAGAACAAAGAACTCACAATCTCCTGCAGCGTATTAAAAGAGTGGTTCCATGCATAAGCAAATAAATAATGATGCGTTCACATAAATATAATGGATTTCTCTTCTCCATCTATGGTTCTTTCCCTCCTGCAATTATTTCTGAGTGAAGTGAAATTGTAAATAGCTTTACCCACTAAATGATCTTGAGAAAATTATTTCTGAAGTGCCACAGTGCAGCTTGGGGGCTTTTCCCAATCATTCAGTGCTCAGATGATTAGCTTGAAGCAAATTTTTGCAACTATGCTCACCAGGGCAAAAACACATTGTGAGGAATGATGAAAGCAGAACCTAAGTCACATTTGATTTTCAGCAGAAAAAGGCTTTGAAACAGGACTGGAAAGATGCTGAAGGCCACAACAGAAGTGCTTGCAAGAGCTGGGGTTGTGAACTGGAACAGTGAAAGCTGAAGTTATCCATACTGAACTAGCTAATCTACAAACTTCATTTTAGGATAGAGATGCCAGGCTTGGACTGCAAGAGAGCCAAGGGGAGCAGTGAGCACTGCATGTGCAAAATGAAGCACACTGGAAATACTGCCAAGAAAACCCAGGTTGGGACAGCATGGACGAGCGAACAGCCCTGGCAGAGCTGTGCAGTACCCCTGCACAGTGCCTGGCTCTAGCCAGCAATGCTCAACCTTTCCACTGAAAACAGACAAGAGCAAATCCATCAGTTTTACAGTTTCTTCAGATTCTCAAGGCCTTTTATCTCTCCAACTAAGGGATCAAGAAAGTAATTATCTATCTAGTTTGAATTAGTTCCTTCTAGAAAATGGTAGAGAAGAGCCTTTGAAACACCTGTGTAAAACACTTTTGTGACTAAACTAATCTTCCACACCATTACCAAGATTCCTCTATGGAAAGGCAGGCATGAAACTGTTCTGATTGAAGAAATGTAATGCCTTGGTCAGAAGGTGATTCTTTTACCCAGTAGGTTTCAAGAAAATCTACCAATTCCCTCCAATTTCTGTGAGAAGCTTACACCTGAAGAGAACTCAGCAGCCACAAAAGTCTCCTAAGTAGTCCAAATCTTGATTGTTTTCATAACAAAGGAAATAATTTGCACAATATATCACTTTGAAAAACAGTTCATCAGCACTGATGCCTCAACATCATCTATACACTAGAAGATTGAAAGATAGTCAGGAGATTTTATTAATCATAAATATACACAACTTGGGTTCCATCAGACTCCACATCAGCTGAGAAGACGGTGTGAGCATCCAAGGAAGAGGCAGAGAATAAGGATGTCCAAAGAAAGAGTTTACTCATGATTCTCATCCTGCCCAAAATCATTCAGCTTCACTCTATTAACAGGAAAGGATGTCAGGATGGCAACCCAAGGTGCTGTAAGGAAATGATTGGTGCCCATCTGCTCACTACTTTTCTTCACCAAACACATGCACTGTTGTCATGCTGCAGTATGGCTCATGTCCATTCTCTGATATTTCCAGTGCACACAAATAGGTTGTTTAGGAGGCTCGATAGCTGAGTTAAATCATTGCCAATCAAAACCAGCCGCTCAACAGAAAAAAATGTTGCCACTGATGCAAGAGAGGTGTTGGTCGTGTTCCTTTAACTGGATGTGGTCACAAGGCAATATCTCCTCAACAAACACAACCCACACTACAAATCTCTGCTTAAAGATTGTTGGTTGAAAGTGAGGTCTACCCTAGCAGAGTTGGTATAGCAGTCTTTCAGATGCATATTGACTGGTTCTCACCCAAGAAACCAGTAGGAGTCAGTTCTAGGGGACATCCAATTCTGCAAGTTCTCTGTGACTAAAGAAAGATCCACAATTATGCATAGCCCTAGATATCATGATTGGAAGCAATAAATACAAGAAAACCATACGTAATCTTTTTCATCTCCTATTTTCATAGAAGAATTAGCAACCCATTAGATTGACTAGGACAGACTGAATGTTTCTGTCAGAAACAGAGTAAGTGCATGCATTAAAATGGATTTTTAAATGTATGTTGGCCTGAGGGAAACAGCTTTGCTCAAATCTTTGTAAACAGCTATTCACTCTCCCCCTGCCTTTTGAAGCAGATGTTCATTGAACTGTGAGAGGGAAAAATCCCTAAGTCCAGGATGTGTTAAAGATCTGCAGCCTCATCAAAAGTTTCAGGTACATCTTTTGTCACTATGATGGGTACAGCTCATCTCTGCTTACAGTAAATTAAACTGATCCCAGCAGCTAAGACCACACTGTGTCAAAGAACTAGGTGTGCAACAGAGCAGAAGATACAATTGGAATAGCCATCATCAACAACATTTTGTCAGCTGAGAAATTACTCCTCTGATCTCCATCCTCATTGCTAATTTATTACAAATCATCGTCTATTAAGGAATATCATTAGATGTCTTCTTGGCTTTGATACTTCATACTTGAAACCAAAGCTTAATTTTTAATCCATGAACATGTAGTGAGGGACAAACCCACCACAGAGCTATGAGGGAGTATCTCATCTGCTACAGTACCTTCCCCTGTAAATAAGTAATGAGTAAATGGCATGGACTGACTGTAGGAAAACAATCACTTTTAGCTGGCCTCTAATTAGCACAAAAACTTAGCAATAACTACACAACTATCTCTTCATTAAACCAATACATTCCCAGAAATAAATGGGGTAAAGGTGCTTCACTAAAGCCATCTCCCTAAGAATCTCCTGGCAAGAAGACAAAGACAGGGAACTCTCTGCTTCTTTTAATATTTTTGTGTAAATGATCAGTCACCCTCTCTATTACAATTGTACCTGTTTTTCCATTTTAATATATTTAGATTCAGCTCCAAGTTACTGTTTTTCATTATATATTCCTCTGCAGATTAAAGATCCATTAGTGCCTAGTATTTTCTTCCGGTAAACATACTTTTATACTGACACCAGGTTACTTCAATTTTGCTTTCCTGAGGTGTCTTTTAAAAATGATGAAGTGGTGTTGCAGATAATACACCTGGGGATACTTTCAGGTAGTGATTCTATTCTGCACCTAATTTTTTCTCTGATATTTCACATGTTCCAAAAGTTGTGTATGCAGGCTTTACATGTGAACTAGTTAGGAATTTGATAAAAGTATGGAACAACAGCTGCACTGTACTTTAAAAATAGATAAGGGTTTTTCCTTCTGTCTTTCTCAGATCCCAGATTAGAAAATGTTTGGTGGTTTTTTTTTTTTTTTTTCCTAGGTTCAACAGAATACTGTTTTTTTTTTCACTGTGTCTTCATTCTTGGTGGAAATTTTCAATAGCTGCAATAGTTTGCCCTAGAAGTGGATGCATGTACCTATGGCTTGAAAGGTACATCTGGAACACTGAGACTGATTAGAGATTACTGGAGCTTTTTTCAGGAAAAGAAAAGTAGTATCAAATGCATTAACTTTTAATACAGAGTAAATATCTGCTAGAAAAAGCACTGAAGTTCTGCTTTATTTTTGACCTTGAGATTACAGTTTGTGTGTTTTACAGAGTCACAGTAGCAATCTGAAACCACACATGCTTTGCATTTAACCATGCCAACAGTGATGAATCTGGCTATCAGAGAGAATACTTAAAGCTGTCAGTTTGAATTAAGGCTGTATTTATCCTTTAAAATGCTGCTGATAATAATGATTTCTCCCAAGAGTCAATAAGTCCCTGAAAAAGATTAAAAAAGAAAAGCACAGGGAACAACAAATCAGAGTCATATTTTTCACACAGTACCTTCCTCTCTACCTTCTCTGTTCAGGTGAATTCAGGAGCTTTATAATTATGAACCTATGGCCTGAAAACATATGGAACAAAATGTAGTCCCAGGGCATCAATTTAACAATCTCAGTGAGTCCTAAACAAACAACAATTAATTGCAAGATCTCTAAGGACAGGCTTAAAGTTAGGCATGGGCTTGTGCATTGTGTTTAGTGAAGAAAAAAGTTCTCTTGGATACCATTGCCATTTTCAGAGCAAATCTTTCTTCTTCAAATCACCCTGAACTTTTTCTGATCGAGAATATTTGGCTGAAGTAATTCCATTACCTCCATTATTCTCCTTCCCAAACTGTTCCAGATAAAAATACATCTTCCATTTTGATTCTTCTCAGAAGAAAAAGGAGTGGAGAAACACAAGGGTAGTTGCACAGATTTTTTACTTCATATATAAAAGAGTAATTTTGTTTAAAATGTTTGCAGCATTAAGAACCAGTAATTTAGCAAGAAATGAGAAAATTTTCTGTGCTTTGGAAAACACTATTTGTTTTTAGAATGTGTGGGTGGTGTAGAGATGTCATGACTAATGTGATTTGCAATACAACTTGATCAAATTGCAGTGACATCAGTGCTGGTACAGAGTGCTAGACTGTCACCCCTAGAATATAAAGTCCACAGAGTAGATACAACTTGAGTTATAAAGGAGAGATTCCTATTGATTTCTGCAAATGTGTTACACTGGGAGAGGCATTTTCCAGAAAGGGGACTGAGTTTCTTTCAGTTTTTCAGCTGAAGATGTCAAAGATGTCAGAAAACTATCAGTGTGCTTTTTAAAGTGGGCTAACTCCTTGTATACAGCCAAATAAAATTCCTCCAAATGAAAAAGGTCAGCCAAAATTTCACAAAGTACATAACTCTTCATCACTATGGAAGTGGACTGGCATCCACCTTCTTTCTCTGCAAATTGCAGTAGTCCTTTCTTGTGCTGTAGCTATCAGCAGAACCTGCTGAACACACATTCTGTGGGCAAATAATGAATTGAAAGGATAATAATTATCTCCATGTGGAAACATAAGGCTCATATATACTTCAGGTTGCCAGATTGAAAATTACATCTATTAAGCCAAACAAATTACTTGTGCACTGTACTAGAGGTAACCCATAAAGGAATTTACTTCTTCTACCTTTGTACCAACTGTGTTAATTTAGATAATAATAAGTGATGATTTGCCACATTAAATGATTGCAATAACTACACAAAGTTTTATCCTATCAGTCGGCCCTTCTCAATTAAAGAAAGAACAGAATTAATCATTGCAAGCCAAGGTTTCCTAGGAAATCTTCTCTTGCTATCATTGAACTGATAAGAGGGGTCATGAGGTCACCATCTGAAACCTACCCAGATTTCAATAGACCTGTTACCACTATTGCACCAACTGATAACAGTCTGTATGGTTTCATTCCAGCCTGCACACTGCAAACATATCTCACTAATACTATAACCTTGGTTTATTTCCATATGCTGGGTAATTGCCATGTACTAAGTGATAAATTAAAAAGATTAACCAAAGTACTAACTACAATAAAGCAGCTAATTTAAGAATTTCAGCTCTATATTATCTTCTCTTTATTGAAATGGAACTTAAAAATCCTCCCTCTGCTTCAGCTAATGATAAAATTTTAGATAAAGATAGGTTTCTGTATTCTCTATTGGTTGACAAATAACAGTTTATCCTCTAATTATGCAGCTCAAATAGCATTTTCCTTGACTGCAATTCCACACTTGCATATGGATCTTAGCCTGCCTAAGTGGAAGACTGCCCCCACAGCAGTAGTTTTCAATCTCCTGCAGGTTAGAGGACAGAGAAGCTGCCAGCATGTCAACAAAGGCACTTCCAGAAAAAATTCCTGGTGTGATGTGGAAATAGCAAAGACGAAGAACAGATCACCAAGGCCCCACCAATACTCTGGAGTTTATAGAGCTTTTGCCATTATCTGTAAGCCTTTCAATGCACATTGAAAAGCTGTAGTTAAACAATAATAAAAACTCCTTTAGTTAACCAACAACTCACTAAATCTTCAGAGAGGATGTCTGCCCCCTCTGTGTTGCTCCCTAAATCAACAGTGTGTACTAATGGTCAGGAAGAGATTCAGGCTACTATGGTCCTGGGCATGAAAACCAAATCTGCACCACTAGTCACCTGCCTGGGCTCTTTTGCACCCCAGCGTGTCTCTGACTGTAAGCTGTGAAGTCCTCCATTACTATTCTGAACATTGGAAAGACAGAAAGTGTGTGAAACTGCCAGATGAATGCTCATAAGGGAGCTTTAGAATGAGGCTGTGCAGTTATATCTCTTTGAAATCCAAACCATGGATTTACAATATGCTATCTTAATAGACATTGCTCCTTGCTACCATTATAAAATAATAAAATCATAGAATCATCAAGATTGGAAAGAAATTTAAACAAGTTAAATAGGACTGCTCCCAGTACTGAGCCCTGGAGAACCCCTCTAGGGACTGACTGCAAACTGGATGTGGCACCATTTACCACTCTCTGGACCTGGCCATCCAGACAGATTTTAACCCAGTGAAAACTGCACCTGTCCAAGCCGTGGGCTGCCAGCTTCTCCAGAAGAATGCTGTGGGAGACAGTGTCAAAGGCTTTACTGAAGTCTAGGTAGACTAGACTTCATCCACTAGTCAAGTCACCTTTCCTTCATCCACTAGTCAGGTCACCTGGTCATAAGAGGAAGTCATGTCATAAGCTGAAGATTAAGAGAAATCCTCTTCTCATGGGTTGGCACATTCTGGGAGTACTGGGAAAGGTTATATGTTCATCACAAGTAACCTTTAGCATCACACCATAGTTTTCCCCCTTTGTAGTACAAAAGCAACACCGGATTTTTTGCCTGAATTGTATTTATTCTGCCAAACTCAGAGCATGTCTATACAAAGGACATAACTATGTCTTAACCCTGTCTGTGCTCAAAGTTGTCTTAAAATGAACCAGCTGAAATCTGTAGCTACATTACTGTGGGGCTATGCCCAGGTGAACACGTCCTGCCTCTCCAGAGGTCCCATTATCTGGGTCACAATGCCAGGCTATCACAACTCTGTAAATTTTCGACTTGATCTTACTCATGTCTGAATAACTCCATAGTCAGGCAGAGTGTTCTCATATCTATTTCCATCTGTCCACTCTGTCCACTTCAGCTCTGTTAGAAAAAAAATGTTCTCAAGCTTCATCTTAAAAACAGTTTTCTGACTATCTTCACCTGCCTGCCTCTCTTTGGAAACTGTCCAAAAACCTCATCACTGTAACAGTTAAGAATTTTCCTGTCATCTCCAAATTCCATTTATCCATTGCAAATTTATACTGTTACCTTTTTCAGTAAAATTTGCCTTTCTGAACTTAAAAAACATTGCTCTCCTTTGTGCTTAACTGACTGACGCAGTTACAGGGAATAATCACCTCCACTCGTAGCATTTGCTCTGCAAGGCTGAATAAATCAAACTGGTTTACAATCATTTTCTGGGAAGAACTTTTCATTCCTCAACAACCTAGAAACTCTTTACCTGTTCCAGAAGAAATTCATCTTTCCTGAACAGAAGTGACTAAAACCAGACACACTTTCTAAAAGAATCCTCACCAGTTTGGTACGGAACAGCACTAATGCTTCCTTATTTCTGCTGGATATACGACAGGTCTGCTGATATATCCTGGGATATAATTTGACATTTCCATCGCTTTTTCATGTTTTTTCAACGCCCTTTGTTTCACAAAACTGCACTTTAAATCTCAGAGGAATATGTTCATGCACAACATTTCTGATCCCTTTTAATTCCAAGCAAAGACAATCTTCATCAGAAAGAAGAAGATCTATGTCTGGGCACAAATACCTTGGAATCTGACTATGTTCAAAAGTTGGTTTTAATTGGATCTATTTTTTCTTTGTAGTAAGCTATAAAAAAATGCTCCTACTAGAGTTCTGACATTTTCATTTTGGAACTAAATTATATTGATGCAAAAATGCAAAGCAATTGAATAGTACAACTACACCAGATGTTTTCCAAACCAGTTTCTAAACCCAGTTCTTTTTCAGAAAAAGTCAGTTAAGAGAAGCAGTTAAGAATGTTCTCCATCTCCCTGGTCTGGATTACCCAC
The DNA here is from genome assembly GCF_026979565.1 of Vidua chalybeata. NCBI lineage: Eukaryota > Metazoa > Chordata > Aves > Passeriformes > Viduidae > Vidua > Vidua chalybeata. The sequence continues at coordinate 20,903,193 of NC_071535.1, forward strand.
TCCATTCATCCCTCTGATGTTCTGAGTAAACCACATACAAGAGCATTTTCTTCCCTGAATCCCCTTCATGCTTTTTTGCAATCCTCTACAATGCAAAAGATCCTGTAGAAGCAGTGTGGTTTGTCAGCCAGATCTGACACCGGCCTTGGCCTCTCTTCTCTCGAGTGGCTCTTGAAATTCAACAAGAAGATGACTCAAGTGCTGCTGGGAGGAGGGAGAGTACAGTGATGCCATTCACACCACACTCCATACAGTTTCTGAAGAACTCACAGCAAAAGGCATATAATAATCTCTTCACTACCAGCTTTAACCAGCTCCTCTCTGGATCGTGACTAAGTTCAATTCTTACTAAAGAGACCCTGTCAGGTATTTTATATTAGTTTGCATGGGGTTTTTTGCCCTCTGGATGTCTTAAGCTATTTCTTCTACTGTGGAAATATTTTGATTTTGAGCAGGTTTTCAGGCAAAATAAGTCTGTGAAGCTCTGCAGAAGTCAGTTCACACCACTTGATGAGCTTTCCTTCAGCAGACAGATGTGGGTTTTTTATCCCAATTGTTTCTTTAAGAGAGAAAACAAACTCTTCATACTATCTATCTTTGTATTTCAGGTCAAATCCAGGACACCAGCAGCAAACCATGTAAGTAAATTTAAGTACTGAATTGGTTTCATTTAGAAAAACTAAACAAAAAATGTATATACTAAAAACACACAGGGCCTGGTTACAAATAAGCTAAAATCTCAGTTTAAAAAAAAAAAGCGTCAAGATTTCAAAATCAGTTTGCAAATTTGGCAGCATTTAAATCTTCCCCCCCCCCCGCCCCAAACAGAACAGGAAAAGTGATAGGGAATGAAATGAAAGGCCTGCTTTGTGAGACCAAGGTGGGCAGAGTGATGTGGATGTGGATGTGCAGTAACCTGTTGAACAGTAACTTCGGAAGCTGACTGCTATTTTCAGTTCCACCAATGCCATGCTTCATAAGTCTCAATAAATTCCTTTATTTCTTGTGTCTCAATTTACCTACCTACAAGACAACAATAATGATTCAGACACCACACAGGAGTTTGAAAATCAGAAAACACAACCTAAATGCTAGGCATTAATATCTAATTTCTTTTTTTTTGTGTGTAAACACAGGACAGTCCTTAACAGTTGCAACAAAATTGCACTGAAGTGTTAGAGATCATGTTTTCCCGGAATTCCTTTTAATTTAGATCCTCCCCAAGTCTCCTTTTAGCGCTGCCCTATTTTGCAGAGGTATTTCCATATTGATTTGTCTTTGCTTAGGTAGGTTGGTTTTCTTTTTTTTTTTTTTAGAATGATAGATTTTCCAGGTGTGCTGTACATTCATAAATAGCCTTTGAAGCAATCCAATATAATTTCAGCTATATTAATTCAATCCACTTGCTATCCTTGAAACAATTTTTGACTTTGCAGAAACCAGTGTTTGCATCTAATGTAGCAAGTATTGCAAATTGCCCTTAAGTGCTTAAAAATTAGTTTCAGGCTGTATCTGGCATCCATTTGTCACATAAATGCAGCGAATATAAGGCTTTTATCAGCAACATCTAACATATCTGAAAGCCACAGATAAACTGTCAAATGGCAACAAATTTTGTTGGAGTCTAACCTAAGTAGGATTTGAAATACAAGAGTGTTGCAGCCAGTTAACACCCTAGGAAGCAAGATAGATTTCTTCACAAGAATGGTAAGGCATATCTCCCAATATGGGGGGTGTATGTGCATATATATATATACCACACCTGGATGATGAGTCTCTATTTCCTATCAAATTAGTTTGCAGCACATTACAATCCCACCACATTAAAGCCAGACATCACACCAGATCTCTATGATGCAATGAAGATGAACAGACACGTACTGGTGGTGTGTGTGTGTGCAGCCCCTAAATGATTAAAAAGGGAAAACTTCTACTGAAGTAAGAAGAACAATATCAGATTAATCCTAATGCTTCCTACCTCTAAGCACAGGTGCCATTTTACTAGCTTTGCAAATGTAAAGCTACAGTACTTAATTTTAAGCACTTGCAACAAAAGTGAATAATTAAATCAGTAAATCTGATTTTCATCACACAAGAATTGTAGCTTCCACTGAAGACAGTTATGGTCAAAAGCATTCAGGCTTAGATCAGGTATAATAATAATAATAATAATAATAATAATAATAATAATAATAATAATAATAATGGTATTGAAGTACATAAGTCTTACCGGGTCTCCTACTTTTTCATTTTCCCCAGTTTGCAGATAAATATCTAAATAGGTGCTAACACTGTTGCATGTGTGAAATGAATGAAGAGGCATGTTCCGTTCCTCACCTTCAAACTTCATACTCTTTCTATCCTGCCACAACTTCAGTAGTCCCTATGACAGTTGCAAAGTACATGTGAAAGCCTCCTAGTTCTTTTTTAAGGGTCTACCAAGATCTCTATATATGGTTCTCACTGTTACTACATTTTAGGACTCACTAACTTTCTTGAAAGAAAGTTAGGAGTGAATTTGATCTCCACCTTTCTGAAGCAAAATCATTTGGAAATATGAGGGATTACAATGTTCAGCTCTTAGAGGAGTACTTTTTGTAAAAAGGCACTGAAAATCCTTTGAAAGAAAGAGAACTTTTCCTTCACCTTAAATATTACATGGCAAGATCTTGGTTTGTGGGTAGGCAGAGCAGGAGGTAAGGCTGTCTAGTTCATTTAATGAATTTCATATAATCACATCAGAAGCCTATACAGAAGCAGAATTAACCAAGACTGGTTCTTTAGAAAAAAAACCCTTGAAACTAAGCAATCATTTGAAAAATTGGCCCAAACTCTCTTGCATTTATGCCAGTTTAAATGTGATGCAAATTCCCTAGCTTCTGTAGCACTACTTTAAGATCACAGCCATAGCAAGAAAAGAACCCAACTCAATCTTCTTATTCCCAGCTCATAAGCAACATGAATTCAGCCTGTGGTTTATGAAATCACTTCTATGCCACATATTCCTCCATTCTTCCTCTGCCTCATTTGCTGAACAAATGAAAAAAAGCACTTTCCGTGAAAAAGCAGCAATAATGGAATTATAGCTGTGAAGGTAACCTTAGCCCATTCCAACTGCAGTCCACAGCAAACTGCTAGCTGCTGTCCCAGAGAGCTGCACTCTGGAGTGGCCCAGCAGCAATCTCATTGACTTTAGCTTTCTGCAGGAGTAGGACACCATTCCCTCTCACCTGGACCCCCCCTGCATTGTCTGGGGCTGCTTTTCTCCCTTTTCAATTGGATATGAAGCCAATGATACTATATCATCCAATAATTATATAAGGTCACATTATTTCTAGATATACTATTAACCTATTAGGGTTTGTTTGTTTTTTTTTTTTGAAGGAAGATAAAAAATCTAAAAGGGAAATAAAATTTTCTCTCAATGGCCCCATGTGATTTTCACAGCTATACACTGTATGGAATAATGTTGCCCCTCACAGGCTACAAGGATAAAGCTTGAAGAAGAGTAATGAGAATAAGGAATCAAGAGGCATGGCTCAGTCAGGAATTCTGGTTTCTGTTGCCAGTCCCAAAAGAATGCACTGACTAGTATAACACATGTTGTTCCTATGCTGCTGGTAAAAAGGATAACAATATTTCCCTCCTTTCTCAGGGCATGTCAAGAGTATCAGGTAGCCACAGAGGTGCAGCCAAAAGACTGCACTGCATTTCCTTCATCCTCTCTCCCTACAGCTTCCATGTGCACTGAAGCACAAACGTGCCTAGCTCTAAATTTCATTAAAACATTAAAATGCTTTTCTTTCATTAAAACAGAGGGGATGTAGGTAAGGATCCCCTATACATCCTGCTTACACAGGGTTTAGCACAGTTGAATAGCTCTGGGAACCATTCCTCATCTCTGTAAGGTTGTAGTCAGAAGGTTGAGCTAGGCACAGCAAAGAGAATGCAAACACATATTACAGTCAAAGAGAGGGTCAGGCCCAAGTCATATCCAGCTCTGGATTTCAAACTCACATTAGAGTCTGGAGAGACTGCTTTTCAGAACTGAGAACCTGCTTTTAGGGGGGATGTATAATAGTAATGGTATCAGAAGCAGTGAGCTGAGGTGACTGCTATTTTCTCAGGACCTAGAGAGAAAAGAACAAAACAGAAATGAAAGGGAGGAAGAGAGGACAATGTAGGCAGCAAACACTCATCTGCTTCAAAATTAGCAGAAAAGCATGATAGTAGGGAAAATCCTACAAAAAAGATACTACACTGTCAGCAAGAAAGGGCTGCTGCAGAGGGGGATCAGCAAACAGCCTTATTCTTAAGGCCCATGGATTTTGAATTTTAGAGAGATTAAGTAGACACATGATACTGGTGCAGGAGTGGAGCATTATGTCCAGTTCACTCTAAACATGTGTGAGTCTTAATACTGCTTTAATTGTCTTGATACTATTTATGACATAAGCTCTGTAAGGAAGACATCTAATATGCAGAGCACACACATGGTCCCTTCTAAACACAAAATAGGACAGGCATTCCCCTCTAAGAGCAGCCTGCTTTACAGATCCAGCACAGCACAATATCACATTGTCACTCCCATGCCATGCGTCCCTCCAGTCATCACCAAACAGTAATGCACATTGTAAATGAGAACAGGCTAAAGGGCTAAATGTTTCTCACTGCTTTCAGGAAATTATTAGTGTATTATGTACCCAGCTTCCCTACTTGAACTATCTCTGTCTATCTTTGGGAGCCCAACAAAAAAAACTAATGATACCCTAAGGATGTTTAACTTCCTCTACATACTGCCTCTTTTTGCTAAGGCAGCCAAATGTGAGGCTGGCCTGCTTTCAGTACGTGACAGACCAAATTCAGATGTAACTGGCCAAGTTCAAGCAAGGTATATGCCACGCTCTCCAAAGAGATGATTAAAACTTTAGGAAATGTAAGTCGAGTCATCTTAAATCAAAGAAATGGGGCAATGCTGTAAAAGTAAAAGGGGAAAAAACTATTTTGAGCACGTCTTGGAAAAAGTCTGGGACACATTCATAATGGCACGATATTCCTCAAGGGTGTTTTCTTAAAGGATATGCAGACTGGCGCTAGCCACAAAGCAGCAGGCTGAGAAGGATTGTGGGAGGGAGCAAGAGAAATTTGGGACAAGAGAGGGTGGTCTAAAGCAGTCATGTGCTAGGAGGCTGAAAATAAATCAGCTCACAAACTCACATAGGTTGTTATGCAACAGTGCGTGAGATGCACAAGTATCCTCAGATCTGGTCATCAGTATCAGCAGCAAAGGCAGAAAAGAACCTTTTGACATCCAGTGTGTCAATTGTTATACAACTGCTTTCTGTTTATTATCTTAGGAGGAGAATGTTATTTAAAATTGTATAAAGGCAACCTATTTGTAAAGGAAAAAAGTGCAAGTCCACTACCCTTAAGTGTAATTAATTAATTTCCTTGAGCTGAAATAAACGTGGCCAAGACACTCTTGGCACTTTTCACTCCACTGTTCTCCCCACCAAATGTCTCATCAGTAACACTGAAAATCTCTTTGGTCTCATAGAAGCTTCACCAGAAAAGTCCATCCATATCCTTAGTGTGTTTCTTTCCCTGACCTGTCTTCATTTTGTATAGTATGTCAGGTTCCTCTCTCTTCAGCTGTTATTCATCTGTTTCAGAAAGCTGCTGGGACTGAGACAGAAACACAGGAACTTCCTTCACCCAAGTTTGGACCCAAAACTGGCAAAAAAGGTACAAGAAGAGGCCAAATAGTGTTTCACTGTTGGGCTGCTGGCCTTTTGTTGGTCCAGGGCAGGAGCAAACAAAAGTGAATAATGTCTGCTGGTGGTTCAGGACCCTTCTGACATGAATTTCGTGGATTTGGATCTGATTTTTTAGAGATAGTATCAACTCAGGAAAACCAACACATACTGTTATCCTACGAGCACCTTAAAAGCAAGGAGTCTTTGGGGAGTACCTCAACAGCAAATACAAGGAATGACTCCATAGCAGAGATTCCCTTCCTGGCTGTATAGATGAGCTCTCCAAATCAGCATAAGTGTATGTGAGCTGCTTAAGCTACCATCACTGTATACACATATACACCATGTATATATACACCATGTATAGATGGTGAAAATAACAAGAGAAGCTGGCAGACAGGCTATCACTTTATCATTGTAGCCACGGTCAATCAATTGAATTCAATAATTCAGCACTTTCCCCAAGTATACTGACACACTATATATCCAAACTAATATAGCCATATTCAAATTCCTCTAAAGGCTCTAGCTAAAGGGCTACTCTCCCTTGAACAGGAATCAAAGATGTGATGAGAAAATGTACAGGTTTTTTATTACCAATTATGAGGGTATTCATGCAGCACTGCTTAAATATTATCTTCTAAAATTGATAGAAGGGCAATGTAAGGGGGAGTTCTTCAGAGAGCAGGAGACCAGACAATTAAAGCTCTTAATTACAAGGCAATACCCAAGAACTTAAAGATCATACCCAGACTAAACTCTGTCCTTTATACCAATATTCATCCCCCTAAAATACATCTCTTAAAAAAGTCTACACATCATAATTTTCTATCATATTTTAAAAGAATTTTAAGAACATTTCATGCACCACTTAGTTCAAAGATACTATGATACATTAAAAAGTTCAAAGCTGCAGCTTCTCTCTTTCCTTTAATACCTCATTTTAAGACAGAACAGTTGCATGCAATTTAATATTCCTCTTCACCAAGGGTTTGCACTTGTTGTAACAGTCTTACCCCAAGACTGTTGTAGAAGCTCCTTTAACACAGAGAAGAAACAACAGTATATACTGTACTCATGGTAGTGAAACAGACCAATCACATGTTTGAAAGACTATGGGAAAATTCAGACCAAGAGTCCAACGTGCACAGAGGAGCACAGGTCAATCACCCCTGCAGCTGCTCCCACCTAGCCACCATCACATATCTAGACAGCACCACAGTGGGTACACTACTGTTGTGAGGGACAACATGAGCAGGTGGTGCACTACTGCCTCTAATTCATCATCTTAACCAGTGACATATAAAAAGCAGTGAAACACAAAATGCTATTAGACCTGAAAAGTTGCCATAATTGCAATAGCATTGCTAACTAACCATCCAGCCCCATGTTCTGAGTAATTAGGGCAATGGTTTAGGACCAGCACTTGGTGGCATTAGCAAAATGGAACAGGAGATTGAGCATGATGGGTGGGTTGGGAAAGAGGGGGAGGAGGAGAAGATGTAATTTACAGCTTTAAGGAATCACCTGTTAAAAAAAAAACATGTGTCCTTCTTTACTGAAAAGGAAGAAGTTCCCCATACTCTATGGATAAGGAAAGGGATTCAAGACAATGGCAAGGTGACAGTCTGTTACAAGAATGTTTTTGACTTTTCTTCTCCCCCCACATACAGATTATGTGATTTTGCTCTGACAAGTCAGCAGGAGAAAGGAAAGTCTAGCAGTCAGGCTTTTGCAAGACAAATTCTGTATGCTTAAATGATGAGAGAAAGATGTTACCTTACTTCCTCTTAGAATAAAAAGGCTGATGTAAGTCACCTACACTGCAGCTCTATACACAGTAGGAGGGGACTGGGGGAGTTCACATAATGCAAAGAAAAGTACCACAGAGGGAGGAGAAGCTCTTGCTTCTTGCCCTCCAGTGTAAGGCTTCAACAGTAAAGATTCTGCAGAAGATGCAAAAGATAAATATGCATGACTTATTTTTTCACGGCCATTAAGAAATCTACCCTGAACTCTAGCACAACTCCAGATAACTTTCTTGTTTTCATTCTTACCTGAAGCCCAATAGCAGGGTCCAAAACACAGAATTCTTTTTTTTTTTAATTCTTTCAGTGGGGGTAGGAGAGGGGATTTTTGATGGAAAATTGCCAGCAGTGATAGTTTTCCCACACTGCAGAAAACTGAAATGTGCAGATTATTACATGTCTACATTTGTCTAATTTAAAGTTCCAGCCACACAATTATGTCATGCTTTCACTTTTAAAAAATTAAAAGCTCTCTTATTAAATTGCTGTTTACCACTGTAGGTAGCTGTAGATTGTTATTGCCATCCCCCCATTCTACAGAATCACAGAATTATTTAGGTTGGAAAAGACCTTTAAGATCATTGAGTCTGAATGTAACTTAACACTGCGAAGTCCACCACTAAACCATGTCCCTGAATACCACATCTACACATTTTTTCAATATCTTCAGGGATGATGACTCACCACTTCCCTAAGCAATGCTTGACCCTTTCTATGAAGAAACTTTTCCCAATATCCAATCTAAACCTCCCCATCACAACTCAAGGGCATTTCCTCTTGTCCTATCATTTGTTTACTTGGGAGACTGACACCCACCTCACTACAAGCCCTTCTTTCAAGTAGTTGTAGGGAAAAACAAGGTCTCTCCTGTCTCTTCATTTTCAGGTAAATACTACTCTTCTCTCACTGACAAATGTTTCAATTGTTTTACCAATTATATTTAAGAACTATCTCTCCTCTAAGGTAATAGCAGCTTTATGCATAGGAAAAGTATTTCATTCACAATCATACCAAGACTAAATATATTTGTTCCTACTCAATACTGTCCTTTAACATAACCAGAGAGTGATTTAGTCCTTTGGCCATCATATTACCCTGAGAACTCATTTTCATCTGAGTAAAAGCCACAATCCTGAAATCTTTAGCAGAAACCAGTACTTCCTAAGGTACTCTGAAAGGATGGCTTACATACTTTGTTTTAAAACTGATATATTTCCAAGCAGACACTTTAAAATGCATTTTGTTCAACTGCCCTCAATTTGCAATACAATTCAGTCTATCAGTGACATTTCATCTCTGAATGTTTGGACTACCCTCTGTTTGAGCCATTCAGTGCCAGGTGGTCTGTAAAGAGGATTCACAAGATCATATATATATATTTTTCCTCTCCAAACAGCTGTTAAAGGCACAACTGTACATTCTTATTCATTCAGAGGATCTTGCAACATAGGTGGCAGTGGCATTGTGAAGAAGAGAAAATAAGCCAGCTCTGTCAGATAAGGCAGAAAGAAAGGGTCATGTTGGAAGACTAGCTCAGCAGAAGAAAGCTGGCATACATGAGTGAAGCAGGAATGACCCTCCTCCACATTTCAGATCAGTCATCTGTGGGGCTGGGTGCCTCTCTATATCTGAAACAAAAAGCTCTGAGACTGACAGTGCTGTTCCAGGGTCTGAATTGAGGGTATGTGGCAAGGGAGTGTTAACAGGGAGAAATATGCACCACGACCATGCAGGGAGAAACAAAGGAACTGAATAACTTGTATTTCCATGATAGGGTTTTTTTGGGGGTTTTTTGGGGTTTTTTTTTTTTTTTTGGTTTTTTTTTTTTTTTTTTTTTTGGTCATGGACAAGAATTTAAATTGACTGTACCTTCAACCTCTGTGTTTTTGGTAACAAAGTCAGCAGATTCTGATAAGGGAAAGCAGAGGCTTTTTTTCTGCTTAAGAAAATATCCTTTTCTAATGGTAAGTAGAAGATTCTAAAGCCTCATCCCACCTGCCACACAGCAGTGCATGCCACATAACAGCATGCCTGGGGAAACTGGCAAAGGTAATAACATTTCCTCTGAACCCTTGATGGTGGATAAAGAAAAGGGCACTTGGTCTTCCCCTGCTCTCTTTGAGCTGTCACAGAGATGTGCTGCACCCATAAAACAAGGCAGGGCTGCTGAGGAATTCAGAGCTCCAAGGAAGCTTGTTTAGCTTTTTTCCATCCTCTGAGAGTCAGAGGCCTATAGAAAGTATTGTGGTAAGCACAACAGCAAGACCAGAGAGGGAAAAAAATGTGTTTCTGGATTTATAGCCATTTGTTCTGAGCCAACTGACAGAATCTTAAGTGGGAGGGTGAGGAGCACAGGGTGCAAAATTAGCCTGCATTTAAATAAGAGACATGTGGGTTTGGAACCCCTCCCTCCTCTGTTTAAACAGCCCAGTGCTGCCATGAACAAAGCCTAAGAAGATTATGTTCTGTGAGGATAATCTCAGCTCTCTAGTGCTGTCTTGGCTTCAGAAACACAGCATTCCAGTTTTCTCACAGGGTCATTTCTACCCTTTCCCTTCAGCTCCTATATGCTTCTCCAGCTACTCTCTGATTTCTGGAGTGAACTTTTTTAATGTTATAATTATCAAGGCTCCTTGGATTTTCTTGCCATTCAGGCTTGAGAGAGACAGATTCCTCACCTGAAGGTAACAGGTTTAGGTGTCAAGGAGCTTTCTCAGCAATCTAGGTACCCCTTTGGAAAGCAGAGGAGCAGCATTCCTGATGTGCATGGGGACCCAGCAGCCCAGAGCGCCTCATTGTCCACCCAAACACATTATCTCATCTGAGCATTAAATAACACAAAAAATATTCCAGCAGATCAAATATTGAGCAAGCAGCAATGATGCTGTCACTTTGGCAGAATGTGCAAATACTGGTGCATATGGATAGCATTTGTGAAGTAAATGAGCAAGATGAGAGAGGACCCCTTTGATCTGCCCTGTGCAGATCCCATTGCAGCTGAAGGCAGGTCAGGGATAGCTGTTCCCATCCTGACACACCCTTTCCCACTCATATGCAGACTCTTTTGCCTTCCCTGCTGCAAGAGTGCAGAACGGCTTGCCTGGCAGGCACTGTGCACCACTTTAAACATGCTGAAGTCTGAAGAGTGCCATTTCTTTATGCTAGGTTTGAATTTGCTCCGTGCCTGCCAGAAGACTGGAGAACATGCTGTGTAGGGTTTTCAACTGCTTTAAACAGGTAAAACAGGTAAATGAACGTCAGAGTTATTTTACACATCTGAATACACTGTGCATAATATGCCTTGGCTGCAAATTCTGTTCCCCATGTTTTGGGGTACATGTTCATGTTGCCTCATTTACATCTACTACTTGTATATGTATATGTATATAACTACCAAGACAACTGATAAATATGCAGGAAGAATAACTGGGAGAAAAAAGCAACACAAGGACCAGGAGTCAAAACACTGTTAAGAGCTGCAGCCCTTTCCTAAGGTACGGTCTGAGGTACCTGGAAGCTCATTGCACAGGACAGGCACAAATCTCTACACTACCCTGGGCCAAGACCACAGAATCAACCTTGTCCAACACCTGGATGTGATAAACCCAATAAACAGCCTGAGAATGCACCTTCTTCCTTTGGTCCAATGAAGGTTAGTCTGCCTTGTACTTGGTCTTACCATACTACCTTAGTCTTTCATTTGGGCTGTGGACACAGAACTCTGGCACTGACATGACAGCAGCAGAGCAAATAACCAGTATCACATAAATAACCAAAGTAACTGTAATTGTTCTTTGCTGTACCAAGTCCTGCAGTGTTGACACCAAACAAATCCCTTTGACTTGTATGGATGTTTGGCCTGATTATGGATTATCTGAATCAGCCTGTATACCACAGGCTACAAAGGAAGTAGAGCATCAGAGGAAGAAAACAAATATGAATTGCTCTCAAGTTCACCCTCAGGCTTAGGAAAGATTGAAAGCAGCCAGTACATTGCCCCATTCCATCATAGTCCCACTGGTCTGGTAATGCTGCATCAATATTTGCCAGAGTCTTTCATATCAGAGCTCCGGATGGGAAATCCCAATTCCCAGTAAACCCAAATAAATGCCCAAATTAATTAAAAAAACAAATGCTGGAATAAACCCATTTATTCTATTGTAATTTCTTTTCCAGTGACATGTTGCAAAGCCCAGCAGGAGCACACCTGCTGCATGAAAACCTCAGGGGCATTTTATGAGATTTCCCTCAAACCCAGTAAAAATGGCCAAGAAATTATCTTTGTGTTACAAAGTAGCATGTCTTAAAATGCATTAGAAAGCTCTGAAGTATGCAATACAGTCTCTGTAGTCAAGACCCTTCAATCCAAAGTACTTCCATCACGGTATATACACAGTGCAACTGATTGCAGCCCTCCTGAGGTGCCAGGTAGTAGCTACACATGGTATAAAGTAGTAGACCAAATATCACATGGGATAAAAAACAAACAAAAAAAAAAAGGATCAAATATTGACATGCTTCTGAAATGCTGTAAGGACATTCAGTGTCCTTTCAGATCACATAGTTGCTCTGGGTGTGAAGACACAGGCACAGTAAACCCTTCAAGGTCCATCTCCTGCTGGAAATCCAACACACAGGCAAGGAGCCAGCGAAACCACTTCTGTCTATAAACGTCCTGAGGCTTCCTGGTGTACATGCTCCTAGTGGCTGGATGCCTCTGCCACAGATAAGCTCCCCAGTGCAAGCCCTTCCTTTTCTTCCTGCAGCAATCCTGCTCAAAAGTCTCATGTCAGGCATTAGAATCAACATCAACAAGGTGAAGTCTGACATTACATGGTGCTATTTGACATAAGCTCATGCATAGGTGTATGTAATTCTCCCTGCTGAGAATCCTGATCTCCCAGGCCCCACAGCCACACCAGCAAAGGAAGAACAACACCACAGCTAAGCATGGAGAGAAGTACTAAAATGACAGCCACTTTGCATTTTTAATGAGGATTGTCTCCTTAGTGTCTCTGTACCTTCACAAAGCCCTCATCACTGTCTCGAAACCCATCTTGTTTCTCTCAACTGATTAGGAATTTTTATGCTTGCTTGTTTCCCCTCCTCCCTGCCTATTCCTGTGTCCTTGGTGTTAGTGTGTCCTGACAGCAGCAGCTCTGTGGTGTTCTCCTGTCTTTGCCAAACACCTACTACTCCTTGTGCTGCCAGTCACCCACAACTGCTGCTTCTCCTGCACCACTCACACTGGGCAGTCAGGAAAGTCTTTGTCCCCCACCCCAGCCAAGAGGAAGGAGCATGCACAAGGCCCTGGGGAGATTCCACACTGCCCATGTCTGTACCCTAAGTCTGTCCCAAATCCAAACTAGGGCAAGAACTCCATATATATCAACCCTCCCACTTAACACCCTAGTTTTCATGAATGGAAAACCTGGAAAAATGAGAGGGTGCAGAGATGCCACATGATCTTGTCCTGGTAAAAGATTCAGATGACTGGGAGACCAATAATTCGTGGTGCAATACAGTATACATGCAGAGTAAATTTAGCTACAGCCTGACATTCTTGCTTTCCTGCTTGTAAACAGAGATAATTGTGCTTTCCTAATTAGTGCATTAGTGTTGAGAATAAACATTGAAATTCTTGAGGCATATCTTAGCATAAGAACAAAACTCACAGAGGCTGAAACCATCTACAGAGGCCACAGGAAAGCTTTGCTTAGCTTACAGAGGATGTGCTCAGAGAAGGCTGACTGCTTCCCAAATGGAACAAAACCATCTTAAAGCCATAAAACCTCCAGAGTACATCCAACACTACCAAACATTCCCCTTCCTCTCACAAGCTCTTCTGACCTCTGTTTTTCCCTTTACTAGTCATCCTAATAGATCTTAACAGCTGTATACTTTAAATATGCTTGTATACTTTACTAATGCAGTTCAACAAGGCTATAATTTCACTATGTTTCCTCAAGGCATGCACAGCTCAGACTCTTTCTTTCCTCCCAAAATCCAAGGTTTAGATGACTGTCTATGGCTGTACAGAGTGAAAGCTCTGGGCATACATCAAATAATTCAGAGGTAGAATAAGCATCAGGAACTAAAACTGACTGACCTTTTAGTCCCTGAGCTCAGCCCTTTTGTTTTCCAAGCATTTGATGGACCAGTAACTCACTCTTCACTCCAATCACATTGAAACTTGAAGGTTCCTAGGCCAAACTCTTCATTCAAATAAAACTATCCCAGGGGTCACAACAAAGAAGTGTGTGCTTGTTCTTCAAGTGAGATAACATGGCAACTGTATTTCTGTTCTCTTTGAACAGGATTGCTACTGTTGTAGCAAACGATGGCTTCTAACCTAGGCAGCACTGCAGCCGCACAGCGAAGTTTTAGTGAGCAAGTTGAATCCTTTTGGCAGGTTTATTCTCTCGTAAGGAATTCCTTTCATTATTTAGTACAAATAAAGATATACCTTCATAAAAGGCTTCTGCTGCTCATGATGCTCACTTTGATAGCTGAACAAACAGCTAGAGACCTTTGCCTGTTTCACACTAGTGTGCAAGAGGGGTTCTCTTCTGAGACTGCTTAATTTTCAGAAGAATATTGGGTTTTCATATGGAATTAGATGGATATTGCATCAGATTTTGCTTTCTACCTTTAAACTCCTCTAAGGGAGTAAAAAGAGCTTGCAGCACACTTGGTTCATCCAGCAAAGCTAGGCACCACAGGGAGAGACTCCTGCCTGACCTCTACAGGCGTTAGATAATGACTTGAGCTATGTGATTTGAATATCCCTCTGTTAGAGCCTGAATATGCCTCTGATACATGTTCCCCTGTAAGGGCAGGGAGTGAACTAGGACTGTAAACAGCATTTCAGACCCTCTCAACTTTAGTTCTACATTAGACTAGGAAGGACCATGTAGAGACCCTATATATGCCTTCTCTCTGCCTATGCCTGCTCTCCTCTTACAACAGCACTAGCCTGCCATCATTTTCAAAGATTTGCCACTGAGCTTTGAGAGAGAGGTGGGAGTTATTGCATCCTTCCTCCTGCTTTAAGATGGCTGCATACAACCCAGTGCCTTATAATAGCAATTTGTTACTATTTTGAGTGAATGTGTGAGCTGGGTTCTGCTGCCCTGTGGCAATAGATGGTATAAAGCTGTAGGTCTTGTTCACAGCACAAAATGATACTTCTTTTAACATCTCTGCCTTGTGTTACTGGCTAGCCCTTTAGTCTCACCTTATTGAAACTCTGAGAACTCAATGCTGATCATTTGCTTCCTGATTCTTCACAGTCCTTTCACTAACCCTGAAGTAACCTTCACTACCTCAAAGGTAGACAATCCTTTTCAGCATCTCCTGAACTTACCACCTTCAACAGTCAGTGCACATTTTTTCCCCAGATTTTGCCAATGCTAAGAAAACCCAAAGGGGAACTGTGTGCTCTGATTATGTCCAAGCCAGAAATCATAAGTGCAGAATTTGCTAGGGGAAATCATTGCAAAATAAACAGATGAATAAGATACTCTGCATTTTGCAAGCCTATAAAAAGCTGGGCTGGAACAGGGTGGGCAGGAACTTAAGGGCTGAGTGCCAATCAGGATAGTTGAGGGGTCTGTTAATTCATCCCCCAAAGATTTCCTTCTCCCTTAGGTTGTAACTAATAACACAAACTCCTATCTAATGCTACTAATGCTATTATGCTGGAAAGCCCAAACCCGAGGAGGGAAAAGGCAGTGTCTGGCAGCAGATGCCAGAAATCAGCCAAGATCAGAAGCAGAGCATGTCTTCTGGCTATATGTATGAGATAAATGTGGACTTAATTTCTATCCATATCCCCCATACTCTGTTCTCCTGAACCCTCCCAGTGCCTTTTTTTCCAAAACACTGCTCTGTTCATATCAAAATGATAATTGTTAATTTATTCTGCTTTTCTGGTTGCTGTGCTAACCCACAGCTTGTGCTGCTTGGTGTCTAAGCAGCTTGTCCTGGGGATATGGTTAAACCTGCCTTTGATCAGCATTTAATCCTTCAAGGTGCTCCAGGGGCTGCATTTTAGTTTTTATGTGAAAGCAATGAGAAAAGGCAGAAAGGAAGGAACAGGGTTTTCACTCTTGTTCTCCCTCCAACCCTCCCTTTCTCCGAAAGAAACATTTCCAAAGCACTGAGGTGGTTGTTACAGTGGGAGAAGGAGCTGCTCCATGGGCCTGATCCAGAACTGATGACAGTGAGAAGCAGGAGCCCTGAACTTCAGAAGCCTAATCTGTCCATCTCCACAGGTAGCCCAAAGATCTGTGCAATTTTGTATCTCAGCTAAATATAAGCTTCTTGTTAGGGAGAGAAGCTTATTCTCCCCTTCCTTCTTTCAAGCTTTCATCGGGGAGAACAAGTAGAGGTAGCATTTTAAACAGATGGGAGCTAAGGGAATCTTTCAAAGTAAATAAATAAAAAGTAACTTGCAGTTCCTACACACAGCTAAATATGTCTGTCTAGATAAAGCCCTAACTGTGGGGTACAGCCATCTGTAGGAATGCAGAAGCTGCAGTAGGAAAATAAGGCATGGAGCTGGGGAAGAATTTGAGAAAGCAAGACTAGACTGGTTGAAGAAAGGCAGCTGATGCCAAACATCCCAGATAAAGCTACTTAGAAAAGGATTCAGTTAATGCTCTGGTACAGCATCTCTAGGAAAACTCCTGAAATCACTTAAAACTCAGTGTGTGATGTCCACATCAATGTATTGCCATGGCACAGGACTTCCCTCAATGGGGAAAATGTACTATCCATTCAAAGAGTTTACAAGCACTTGGTCCTTGGAGATCAAAGAGCAGCATACTGTCCACTTGTCCCCTACATTTCTGGCTTTAGATTCACAATGTAGAGGCCACAGAATGGTACTTCTCAACCTCTCTGTACATGGAGCTTAATCATTGCAATGATATGACACCTACTTTTCTGTTGTTGGCTAGATCATGTCAGCCAAGCTCTTGATGTCACAGAAATGAGATACAATACAATAAATGCCTAGCTAAGGTACTTCCAGAGTACTGATCAATGCAGTTGTCTAGGAAATGTATCATCAGGATATTAAAGTTGGTTACCATTCCCTAAGTGCTCTGCTAGGTTACTCAATTTGAGATTAAAGGAATAAATCAAAAAATGGTTGGAACTGTAACAGGAGAATGCTACCACTGTGACCACCTATATATGGTTTGGTTTAGTAAACTTGGGATACACTGTAGCTCCTGGATTCTACTTGGTTTGCAACAGAATTGTTTTGTGCACCTGATGAGGTGCTTCTTTTCTCTAGGCCTCAGTAATCTCATGACATTCAGTTTCCTTATGAAACTCAGTTTTCAATGAAATGGAATTAATGATGTTGTCCTGTTCTGGTAGGATACTTTTAGCTGGCTCCAGACATGTAAACAGCTGTGAAATTGCAAGTAATAATTTATCTCATTTGCACTTGCTTACAGCTACACTACTGTAACTCTTTGTATGCTCCTGTAGTTCTGCTCTGTAACTGGAGATAGGAATTAGAATTTTAACCTGCTACTTATCACATCAGAAAATGCGAGTCACTCACCTCCGACATTTAGGAAAAAGTTCTAGTAACTACATGTGATTTTGAAGTACCAAATAAACTTCACTGCTTGACTTAAATCTCACAAATCTTCATGCCATGATACCACACTAAAGGACTGCCAGCTGAATGTGCAGCAAACAAATGAAAATCCCTTAACAGTTAGATACATGACTTGTTCAAATGCCATACAGGAGAAACATTTTTCATCTGGTATGGAGAATAAATTAGACACATGCCAGCCCAAATTCGGCATATATTAAATTCTGTGAAACACCCCTTTTTATCACACTTAAAACATGTGGAAAATACTGATCATATAGGGTTAAACCGGTCTTCAGAAGAATTTAAACAGATTCCAGGGGTGACTATATAGACAGGAGTTCCCTGACATCCTATGCTCTCTGCTCCATGGCTCTGAGCTGCCTCGGGGCAGGAGGGGAGCAGCCCCTTCCTTCCCTCTTCTGCTGCTCCAAGCCCTGCAACCTTACAAGAATTCTTGGATTCTCATATCATGTTGTACTCTGCAGCCCTAAAGAAAACATCACATTAGCTTTGCTGCAGAAAAAATCACCGCTACCCTTGGTGTGCTAGCAGAAAATAATTGAGAGGCACTTGAAATAAAGAGTAAAATCTATTATAAAAGCATGTCCCAATCCCTCTTAACTGAGCTTCAGCTATCCTTACCCATTTTTTTCCTTCTCAGGTTTTTTCAATATAGAAAAAACAATGTGTTAAAAAAAAATAATAAAGCCAGCTAGCACAGCAGGAGCTACATGCTGATTAGAAAAATTTTGCTTTCTTGGGGTGCAGGTTTGGGGGCGGCAGAAAATGAATCAAATAAATGGTATTAATCTTTTAAACCTGGGAGTTTTAGCTACTGCGTTGAAAATTTGGCAGTGGTATCTTCTAATCCCAAAGCCCAAGTACAGAGTATTATCCAGCAGACTGCATTCCCACACTTGACACCTCCCTAAAAGCTTTCTGTCATGTGTGCCAGTTTTATCGGCTACCTGGAGGACTAAAAGAGAATTCACTCACTAATTCCCAACCTCAGAGCAATCTTGCTCTGTTCCTTGAATGGCAGGGTGAATAGGGCACTATCTTTAGAAAGCCTTTCCTTATTCAGTTACACCACCTTGCTTTGCTACCAGCCCTGAGTCCAAACCGTATTAGTGAGTAGATGCAGCAAAAGCATTTACTGGTGGTCTAATTCTGCTCTCCCTGCCTTGCCCTGAGGTGTGACTGTCTCTGATGTGGACCATGAAAGCTGATGAGCAGCTCACAAAGGCATGATGAAACACTGCAGGTCAAGACATGAGGAAAAAGTCAATATCCAAGGAAGCCTGCAGGAAGAATGTAAGGAGTTGGAGTAAAAATAACATAATTGGGACATAGCCAGAAATGAGGATTAGCACTAGACAACATCAGTGACAATGAATGAGGAGGACTCCTGGTTGCATGTCTTATACCAAAAATATCTCCACGAGAAACAACCTGCCCCAAGAAGAGTGAGCTCAGTGCTAAAATGCTCGAAGTGCCATTCCAGATGAAATCTAGGTCCAGGTAGTGCAGTATGTGTCACTGTCATATCCTGTGGTGAAAGGACAGCAAACCTTGCTGTAAGAGGAAATTGATGTAGTTTAGTAGAACAAATGATGCAGCTGGAATAAACAGGCAAAATATCAGACACAAAATATTTTTCATGTCAAAAAATGAGTCTGTTACAGACCAGTTTTACCAGTGGTTTACTAACCTTGCTTTGTTTACACACTAACACCACTGCAGCCACAACACTGTTAAATACAATCTGCTGTAGTACATTTTGGTAGTATGTGCTTCTGTACCTCCTAGGTCTCATCTTTTTTCTGGGCATAAGCAGAAACAGCACTTTTCTTACTCAGAGTGAAAGACCCCTCATGCTGCCTTGTCAATGGCCACTGTGAGGCACAATCTCCTCAAAACCATGCCAAACCAACTTCCTGGTCCTCCACCAGAGGGATAAGGAAACACCACCCAGTTAAAAATAGATGTTGACAGATTTCAGATCATTAATATTGATGTTTAACAACTCCAGATCTCCTGCTCCTTTGAGAGTTCATCCATAAATGCAATATGGGGTCTGCAAGGAACATGATAACTCTCCTTTGATCCTGTCCTCTTTTGAGTTATAAAATAAGATTTCATACTAATATCTGGGTCAAGGGACAAACTGCTTGGAGTTTTGGTGTAGCAAAATACTGACTGCATTATTTTTCCAAGTCACAGCTTCCCTTCTGGATTCTGACAAGGAAAGACTGACACACCGGATAAACCAGGGAAGAAATTACATCATATGCAATCTGTTACTTTCTCTCTTTCTCTTTTTTTAAGACACCTGAAGCAGATAAAAAGCAGAGAGGGGGGATCAGATCCTCACAGGATATAAGCTGGCACAGCTCTGCTATAGTCACTGAGTAGAATGAGTCAATATATTGATACCTACTGAGAAGTTATCCTGTGTACCTTAAATATTAACACCAGAGTCAACATGAAGGAAAAGGGAAAGGGGCTTTCACCTCATCTGTTCACCTTTTCAGCCTAATGAATGTATAAGTTCCCTAATGAGCACACATACACACACACACACACTCTTGCTAAAATAAGCCTGGCTGAGTCAGAGAGCCACTGTGGGACCCATCTGCCCCTGCTGATCAACCTCCTCCGCCCATCCACCCACCTTCTGCCCCAGAATACACATTGCTCGGCTGCCACACTTCTGTGTGGGGCACAAAGTTCCCTGTGCAAGCAGAAGAAATAAAAATAATAGCCTAGGCAGGCTTCCAAAAGTCAATTATCAATCTGCTTTTTTTTTAAATTTAAAAGGTAATTGGTCCACATTCTGCTATTACTGTTATCAATGCAAACCTGGGAGATTGCAGTTAAAGATAGCAGAAAAGACCTAGGATGAGAACCAAGTACTCTCCTGCTGTATCTGAACTTAAAGCATAATTTGGCAGTATGTAGTATACATTCTTGCTTCTTTTTGTGCACATTGTACTAGTTCATGAACACATTATTTAACCTGGGGAAACATCAGAACTTCCCTTCATAAATGTATTTCAATCCAGAGGATTGCTCAAACAGAAATGTCCAAAAATTGGATTTAGAGGAAACCACAGCTGAGAGACTGTTAGATGATGAGAAAAGTCTTATGGTACTTAAACACAGCCCAGAAACAGACAGTGCTGGATATATGTATGAAGGTACCTTATACATTGTGTATAGCTCTCTCTCTCTTTCTCTCTTAACTGAAGGAGCCAGTTAAAAAGATTATTTACATGCTCTGAAAAGCTGGGATTTGCAGTCTGGAATGGGGAATGAATAACAGCAGCAGCAGTGTCCTTTTTGGATCCCAGCACAAACTGTACACCATAGGCAGGACCTATAATTGTCCCCCACTGCAGAGTGAAGCTCTCCAAATTAGGTCCGCTAGACTCAGGACTTCCCTCATACCTCTCTCCAGCACTGGCAGACTGGGGAACATTTGAGAATTCTCAGCTGTGTCATGTGGCAACAAAAACAATCCAGTTTTGATCTCCCCTGTTTTTATTTCTAAAAACAAAGTTGACTGTGGTCAACAGCCTTTGGGGATTTCTGCTGGATTGGGGAAGTTTAATACTAGGCATGCTGGGCAATGGACTAAAATACTTCCATATTACATGTCAGGAATAAACACAAGGCGATTGAACTTAATCAACTCAGTGCCTTCTTGTTCCTGTCACACCTGTAAATGCTACTGACTGTCATCCAGGGATATGCTTTTCTAGGACAGGCAATTTTCCTGTGCAAGGGAAGTTCATCACCATTAGATATGAAGGACTACCCTATCCCTCCTCATCTCCAAACTCTGCTTCCTTTGGCAATGTTCTAGTGCTGATTTTCTTAGATAATACAGTTGCTTTAATGTTTTAAAACTAAAGACTTCTTAAATTGAAAAGTGGTGTTTTAAAAACTACAATATTTTACTTTTCAACATTTTTCATTTTTACAACATTTTAAATGCCAATTCTATTATCAAAAAGGTTATTGGAACTGTTACCAAAATAGTTATAACTGTAGTAAACCCCCTTAGAATACAAAACCCAAATCTATTTTGAACCCTGGGAACAGAAAAAGCACCAGAACCTCTATATTGAAAGGGTAAGTTGAGAAACATTATCCAGCCCAGCTTTTTAGTAAGTCACACAGTTAACTCATTCCTTGCTGCACTCTCTCTCCTCTCTTCTCCACGCTGAAATGTAAGAAATACAAGCACTGAAATGAGAGTGGCATTTATTTCCTTTCAACACAACACAGACTGAATTTTACAGTCTACCATTTGACCTACAAACATACCAAGCAGAGTTTCTAGGGGCCTAGCTACTCACTTGCCCACAATTTCATGTAAGAAGTATGAACTACACAGGTTCAGGGCACTCTGAATAAACTGTTTTATTTTATATACTTTTTTTTTATTATACTTACTGCATGCTTTGCAGTAAGACACACAGAATGCTAAGTGGTCCTGACCACATGCATACATGCACACATGCACACACCAGTGCTTGGGTCTCCAGAGATATTTAGGCTGTAGGAAGAAAGATCAATGAATAGGAATTACGGATCCTACTTGCCTTTTTGCCTCTAAAATGCCAGTGCTAGTGAATAGCTGCATGTGAAATCAACAACAAAAATGGGAAGGGAGAAAAGAAAACCCTTTTCTGAGACATAAATTATGATTCTTTTTAAAAAAGTAAAGGCACACAGATCTCCCTCTTGTTTAAATGCTCTCTGGGAGCACAGCCATACAGAGTTCAGAGTAACAACTAAAAGGGTTGTCACGTTAAATGGAGCCAATGATGGCTAAGTCTCAATCCCCAGTTAATCATTTGCTCTCACCAGCATGGTAAAGCTGAGCATCCCAAATCTCCAGGACAGTTGTGCTAATGAAATAAGCAAAAAAAGTCAAGTGAGATGTTATCTGAGCCTGCCTGATGAGATTGCAGTTTGCAGACAACCCTGGCTTATCTTAGATGATGAACTATCGTGGATAAACAGAATGCATCAAGTCTGTTTCCCCAAGACCTTGACTTGCTGGTGGTAGGAGAATATGAATAACATCTAGGCAGCTCAATATAGATTAAGTGAGGAACTGGATAAGATCATGGTGTTAATGAATATGCCCTTTAAAAATATCACCAAATACCTAGTCTGATAACCACACACTGCAAAGCTTTATGCTTCTGGTATACATACTTTAGGGCAGGTAAATTAAGGTAAAAATCAAGGACTCTAAATGTAGCTGCAAACACACATAAGGTTTTCTATGTGTGCCCTCACAATAGCACCCAACTTTTACATGATCAAAAGCTACTATCCATCCATTCCTTGCAAAGCTGTGTCACTATCACAATTCTGACACATAAGAGGAAACTGCAGTATTGGCTAGGATTATAAAACCAGAACATACAAGATACAGAAAAAGGCTCTTGGACCCTGCTCTCCTCTGGATTCCCAAACACTATATATCAGTGATGTTAGCCAGAAACAGTTTGGTAAGAAAGACACAGAAATCTTGCAAAATGAAGACTGAATGTTGTCCCACACACCTGTGATCACATAAAAAAATTATATATTCTGTTTGATAACTGCCACTGAGAAACAAATTTGAAAACATCTAGTTTAGGCAGGCAAATCAATAATGAGTAGAGACATGCAAGGAGTATTCATTTATGCAAATGTGACTGCATTATAGGTGTCTGAACAAGCTATTGTAATGCATTGCATTAATGTACCAGATTGTTTATCCTAAACAACGTATTGCCTAAACAGTGACTTGTTTGGGCTTTAAATTTATTTAGCTTTAAACACCCAAAAAATATGGGTACCTAGCAGTGATGGTGGGATTGAGGCACAGGTCAGCCTTGTTCCAGCAGCAGGTTACAGACCAAAACTGCTTGGTGCAGAAATAACATGGAAGTTCACTGTGCAATCTTTTTGTAAGGCAATCAATGACACTTTAACAAGCCCACAACTATGGCTGGGTTTGGAAAAACCTACAGCACTGGACTATTACACAGTGGCAGTTAAAATAATACCATGACCTTATAACTGATGTATGACATTGCTCCATGTCTTTGCTTTTTCTCAGAATTTCACTAGCAGCAATTTCAATTTAAGAATTCCTCTTCAGTTAAAATCCCAGCTAAAGAGTCATAATACAACAAGTATTCCATTTTAAGCCTAAAACTGTGAAAGAAGCATGTTTTAGAATACTCACTTCCAGAGTCCTAGTCACCTACAGCTAAAGTTTAGAATTTTTTCTCATTCCCCCTGCTGTTCAAGCCACAATGTATCAAGTACAATAGAAATAACAGCAACTATTTTAGGAGCCTTCTAAATGGATTAATACTCCTGTAACCTAGGCTTTCAGAATGGTTCTAATGGCATAGATGTGAGTTTTTGTTTGCATTTGTATACAAATCATTTTATGACTAGCATAGGTTGAGAATTTTCCACTGCAGGGTAATTCATCAGAAGTAAACTATTTTTAGGGATTGTTCCATATTCAGTTTTAAACAAGTTTAGGCATTTAACAATAAGGTTTCAACGTCCATTGAAAACACGTTTTTTTTGTTTGGAAAGCTTAATAAATAAATACTTCAAAAATTTTAAAAATGTGAAGTTTCTATACCCATGATGATTAATAGTTATAAATGAGCAAGATTTGCCTTTAGTAAACCAACCAGTATAGAAGGAAAAAAATCAAAACATAAGGAACATAAACCCTCTTCAGATCTAAAAATGTAGCAACAGCTTTCAAAACAACATTTAGGTTTATACCAATAGCTCTAAATTTAACACTGTAATCTAATAAATTAGTCAATTTAAGGCAAGAGTATTGTTACCTGTAGGTCTATGGGGAGTGCTACTAGAAATGGTAATAGGCTCTCTCAGTTGAACAGAGGGAGAACTAATTATTGCCTATAGGATATGAAGAGTTCACAGACAGCAGGACATAAGAAGAACTACAACATGCAATAAATTATTATTGCTATCCTCAGCCCTTTTAGCAGTAACACATTTTAGTTTCTAAGATCGTTCTTTGAAACTGTTTTGAAGGACTCCTTTGAGGATCAGGGCTAATAGGTTAGAGTGATTGTGAAAAATGTTCTCCCCCTGTTACCTGGATGATTCTATTTACTGAGTGTCTGGGTGAGTTTGCCATGGTATATGGCAGGTTTCTGTTTTCCCCAGCTTTGGTTCCATGAGGACCTTTGCAAGCACTGGATGACTTTGCAACACTGATTAATAGGTTGAACCATACACGTGTTAAATCCAGGGCTCTGGACTGTTTACTGTGAGTGACGTTTTACTATGGCAACTACAGAAATCAGGCAGTCTGTGCTTGGTTTCATTACATGAATTTTGTTCCTGGGGATGAATTTGGCAAGATTGTTGCAGAAGTAGCCTGAGAGTACAGGCATTGTAAGGAATGAGTTTTGGGAGAACATCTTTTAATGATATTCGTTTTCTTGTAGAAGTTTAATGATTTTCTGTTTAAATTCCTGCATATGGTGTTAAGCCATAAGCAGATGTATACAATGGGTGTGTGTGCACAGAAAAAGGGTTGTATTACTGTTGTTTTGCATCACGTTCTTGTATGTCTCACAAAAAGATATGACCAATCTCTCGCAAGCAGTAACTGTTTAAAGAAGTTACTTGGATTGATCTCTGGATTCCTTGGAATAGCCAGTTCAACATTTTCAGCTTTTTGGGGTTTTGTCCATATGGAAAAAAAAAAAGAAAAAAAACTTGAGTAAAATAGATGGGACAGCTCTACACTATTTGTACCCTACTCTACTCACATCATATGTTACAACAACAAATGGAAGTCCTTTCTGTCCAGGTCATAAGTTCCCTGGAATCCCTTTTCTGTGGCTGAGTCTGCCAACTGCTAGACAAACACAAGAGATCAATAAAGATTTTCATCTGAAGTTGGCACAATGTACAGCTGAGGCTGAAACTGGGATACTCAGATCAGAGCTACTTCTTTAGACAGGCAGGTACAGACTGCAGCAGCAAGGGAACTGACGTGACCTGCAGCCAGCTGAGAGCACGGGGCCAGCACAACAGACTCTTCTTGATGCTAAATGTCTTCTGGTTTGTAATGGTGAAAGTAAGATCAGGCTGGTTATGTCTCCCAAGACTAGGAAATATTTCAGCTTGCCATTACCACCTGGGAGTTTAGAATATGCAGAGGTCAAGCTCTGATTTGTCTAAAGTGACAGCAGAAGGCAGGGCTAAACCATGACCCAAACCCACAAGTTGCTGTTTCCATACTCCTTACTTAGTCTACTCTGCCTCTTTCCCTGTGGGATACTCTCATGTGAAAGCTGCTCTCTGGGATTTACAGCAGTTTAGATGAAAACACTGAATACAAAGGACTTATTTCTATGCATCATGGACTGTTACTGAAACACTGTGAGTACATGGCAGCTCCTGTTTGACACTGGACACAACAGGCTTAATGTCACAGTTTGGAGGCAGAAGAGAAAACATTTCTGGCAGCATTTAATGTGGCTGAGGTTATTATTACTAGACACAAATGCAAACATAAACAGCTTTTCTGCAAAGCAATGTGTAGTCTCTCTCTCTCTCACACACACACCATAGTTCTAGTCCTCAGAAATCCATGATGTGGGCTGCTATTAGGAAGAGGTACAATGCTGTAATTCTTGTGTAGCATGCCAAATATTTCAGGAAGATACGGACATGCACTGTACCAACAAGCTACCCACAAACCATATTTTTTTAAGGAAAAAAAAGTAAGTATTGCAGACATATCAGACTAAAAGTACACGGATGGATTAATCATGATGGTCAATGCTTCCTGGTAGTGTCAAACTAACTATACATGTGCCTCCCTTCCCTGTATACGTGTTTCAGCAAAGAAATCCTAGACAGGAACACAACCCTGCCACCATGCAAGAGCAATGTGAAAAGTGCACTGGATCGGATGCCACCAGTGCCAGGTTGTACTGTCAGCTTTGACTTTGTGCACAGCCACATTCAGAAAACCTAAATTCTATTAACCTCCAAAGCCTGTTAGGTGCTTCCAATCAGGCACCCTGATAACCTGGACTGAGGCGACAGAAAGCAGCATACCCTGGGATTTCAGCAGAACTCGGGCTGTTTAAATGTGGCAACAGTTTCTGACTCAGCAAATTGCTTTACCTCTCCATGTCCCATTTTCTCATCATAGAATAAGAAATACAAAAACTGGTTGCTTGCCCTCTTATCAGTGCTGTGATGGTCTAAGAAGCTGCATAAAATGCTTTGAGATGGCAATTTAAAAATAGCTAAGGAAAAAGTTAGCAAAAGAAAAAGATTTACTAATACAGAACAGCATATGAAATATTATAATATAACAAAACTACAGTGAGTCCCCTTCTCAGTTCTTTACAGCATAAGGTGATCACCATTTGTGAGGTCAAGGAAAAAAAATTACAACCCTCCCTTGGGATATACAATTAAACATATCAAAGAGGTTATTTGCATCCATCTGTAGCATCTGGCACTGGCCACAGTCAAGAGACAGAATACCAGACCAGATGGTCCAGTGTATACAGAAATTCTTATAATCTTCTGTGATTAATTTTTTCCTTCAGGTTGGATATGTCTCTTCAAATTGTGTATCAACATCTAACCAAAACTAGTGCTGACACATCATTGATTGTACTGTGAGTTTATCTGCAGCTCAGCATTCTGGGACAGTTTAGTCCCTTGCTTACCTCAACTCTAAAGGGGAATTTCTTTATCAGTGAATTTCTACATTCACTCACACATTTTCCAAGCCTTGTCCTCAGAGATTACTGACAGAGTCCATGACTCATCTGTAATTTGAACCAAAAATCTTTTTTAGTTCCTGAATCTTTGCTACTGTAAGACTGTAGCCTACAAAACTATAGACTATAAGACTCCAAATGATTTTCAAATAGTACAGTCTTGTCCATGAACTTACAGAGTCTAGGTTTGCACATCAGGATCCTAAAACTTTCCCACAAATTCTTTTAGAATAATTGCACCGTTTTTCTGTGATCCATGCAAACACATGCAAAGCAAGGGTGAAGTAAAACAGCAAAGATAAGAGAAATCTTGTCTTTTACAACAGTCACCCATTGCATTTTTTTTTGTTTGAGGACCATGTAGGTAAGAATAATCAATTATTTTAATCCTTATTTTATTTATAAATAATTTATTTTACAAATAATTAGAAATCATTAGCACTGCAGTATAAAATGATGACATTGCAATATTATAATACGTCAGGGACTTTGTTGCCATATTTTAAGCTTCTTAACTAACTAGGACCTCTTTAAACATTGTCAAGTTCAGCTACACGAAGGCCAGGGATTGAATCATGCTCTCTAGTAGATGCCCTTGAATCCAGGAATTCAACAAGGTTATAGAAAAGGGTTGCTGTAGAATGGTTGCTCAGGCAGTGAAATTGGATAAAAGAAAGAGCTCCTGCAGATATGACTGCTTTGTCTCTACACAGTATTTAGAGGGAAACACTCTCCACACAGAGCCCCTAGTCTTTTCCTGAACCTGAACTCAGCTCTCTTATGGACATGAACTAAGCATCATCCCGAACCTCAGCAGAAGTCTAAAAACCAAACACTGCTTCTGAAGAGAAGCAAGTTTCCCCAAGGAGAAATATACTGCGCATATCCCTATGTACACATGGAGAGGTGCCCTGGCAAAAATGCCCACTATTGAAGCATTGCATTTGAACAAACTGCTCCTCTTAGGCTCTTGTTGTGTAACAGAGGAGCACAGACAGGGCAAGCACACACCCAGAGGCACCACTGCTGACTGCCACACAGCCCTGCCTTTACCTGGGCCTGTCCTAGTAACCTTCTTAGCAACACAAATAAAGCGCTGCACAGCTCTCCTCCTGCCAAGCAGCAGCAAAATCCAGCCCTTCTCCCTCCACAAAAAAATGTGCCTTGAGTCTTTAGACTGATAGGCAATAAGTTAAATTTATTAATGTCTTGTTCTAGATATTGACAATAAGACTTCTAAAAACACGTGGTGAAAAAAAGAAAAACAGAAAAAAAAGGAAAAAAAAAGAAAAAAATAAAGCTAAATGTGTGATTCAATCATCACAGTAACTGGACTTCTGAAACATATAGAAAACTCCAAAATCTAGATCCAAGGTCAAAAAAGTGTGTGGCTAAAAGACCACTGTATATTGAACATCAGCAGCTTGGGGCTCTGGTGAACAAGATGCATATCCCACAGCCTTCTTCAGAGCACTTCAAACTCCAGCTCAGATGAAGAGGAGCCAACAGAGCAGCCCCTTTGCTGAGCTCTGATACTGTTCCTTCCTGTCCTGTTTATTTGGTGTATTTTTTCCTCTAGCTTCAAATTGCCTGTCTCTTTTCTTGAGAATTACTTGGGACTTTAATGGCTCTTCTAATGCTTCCCTCCTTTACTTCTGATTAAAGAGAAAGAAAGAATGGGAATGAATTTACACTTCAGCTTAATTTCCATCTTCCTCCTCTTTTCTCCCTCCCTCTTCTTTCCCTTGATTGCTGAAATAACCTCAATAATTTTGTTCACGATTTTTGATAAAATGAATTGATTGAACAGTTGCAGACAAAATCTAACTTGTGAGAGAAGCAGAAGACAGCCAACAAGGACAATGAAAGTAGAGGCTAGGGTATACAGTCAGCTTTTGGGTCACTGGTCTAAAAAATCCCCTCAGATTTCTAAAACCAGTGAAGAGAAATGCATGTCCACAATGCTCCTTGAAGCAGTAAATGAAACCATCACCAGCAATAGGAACTGCTCTCACAAAGAAAGGACTGAAACAACACAGTGCATCTAATCACAGAGCCCAGGCATTGCCCATGCTTCTGACAATGTATTCTTAGGATGAGAATCAGTATTTCTTTGCAGAACTGGCTTCCTAAAAAGGCACCCATCCTTCGCAGGACTTCTTCCAAAGAGAGTACCAGGAGCCATACCACTGTGATGTTCCCTCAATTCCAAGAACCAAATATGCTGGCTGAAGTTTGAAGATACGTTTCCAGAATGTTGGGGGAAAAACCTAACAACATAGTTCTTCTCCTTTCACACGTTATGTCAGGATCTAACAAGATTTTAAAAAATCATCATATTTTTGCACTACAGCATAGAGAAACTGAATCACCTGGCAATGCATGATTCATCATCCAGCATATCGAGCTAAGCCAGGAGCAGAGCTATGGAAAATGTTTGGGGGGGTTCTTGTCTTCAGCTCTGTTCCATGCTGTTGCTGAGGAAAAACCTCTTCAGCACTGCTCATTAACAACTGGAATATGGCTTCAATGACATCAGTGAAAAAATTTCTCATCAAGGAATGCACAAAAGGCTCAGGTTTTGACCATTTTTCAAACAGTTATCAAGTATTAATTAGACCAGTAGGGGAGGCTACTCATTTTGCCAGTGTGTATTTCCTAATGACTGGGCCAGGAAAAGTAGCCAAGTATATGGCTTGTTAAGTAGGAATTAACCTGTCTGAAATAACAATTACCTGAATCGAATTAAGCTTTGATACACACCGCTGGCAGAATTTCCCACCCTGCCATCTGAGCAGAATTTGCCACGTTGATATTTGGTTACAAGATATATTCTTTTTATACAAAGCAAATGCATATCAATTCTGAAGGACAGGTACCCACATCACCTTATTCTGTTCCAGCCTACTGCAATCCTGGCATGTTCATAGTGTCTAGTGTCAGAAAAATAAGTTACAAGGTAAATGGATGTTTGTATGGCACAGACACTTTTTGTCTCCAGATTCTCCATGAAAAAAAAAAAAATTGAAAATAAGTTAGTAAGAATTCTCTGCTCTGTTTCTCTTCTTCAAGCCTTTATAAGGTGCTGAATATATTTCTCAAGGAATATTAATTTCTTTGTCTTCTCCTTGCCTCTAATGAACTGCCTCTGAATGCATGAGGGGAGAGGAAAGAGAGCAGGCTCCATGGTGAGATAATAAAAAGTGAAAAGGCATTCAAAGCCATCAGTATCTTCCAAACTTACACTGACAGAAATATGCTGAACTGTAGACAGGGGAGCAAGATCAGGGAAACTTAGAATAGCTTTGGCATTCACTACTAAGCTACAAAGTGAAGATGACATTGGGGGAGCAGAGGTCATGCCACAGACAGGTTACACAAGCACGTGACTAAATGTAGGCCACATAAACTGAGGATTACTCTAGGTCCTATCCAGGCCACCAGCATTCCTAAACACTGTACTCAGTGAACATCAGAGAATGACAGACTCTCCTGTGGAAGCACAGAACATCATCATTAGCAGCAGAATAATCAGAATATGAGAAAAGCTGAGATAAGCTACAGATAAGCTACCATTAGACAAGTAAATCAAGAACAAATAAAGGAAAAAAGTCAGGTTTCAACCTACTGTTATCACTTTCATTTCACCAGATACTAAAAGATCAACAGTGCTTGTAAGAAAACATGCCTATATGACTGCAAGCTCCAAGAATCTTTGGAGTGAAACTGTCCCACATGATCACCATAACTCAGGAAGTTACAAAAGATGAAGGCTTTAATGCAATAAACACAGGAATTCCTACATGTTAAATCAGACAGTGTGAATCTTTCCAGAGTAGAAGCCAAGTAGAGACCTTGGGAGAACCTATTTTCTATGTGTAGTCCAGTCAATGTAACACCCAAATAAAATTAATCAGGTCCTTCTTTTTTTCTCTTTTTCTTTTTTTTTTTCTGTTTTTATTAATTCTCTTACCCAGAAACACTTGAATTTCTTCAACAAATTCAGGTCTATTGGATCTTTTATGTGTTCTCTCCCTTAACCACCCTGTATTTGACTTCCCAATGCTACTCAGGGGATTTCCATACTCTGATGCTTTGTCCTCGTGCTCATGGTTGAAGTCTTTATCAGAAAAGAAGGACTTCTGTGCACTGAAACATTGGTAGCTGAAACAGCAAACACGCAGAACCAGCTGGACAGAAAATATTTCCAGACATTACCCCTGTAAAGTCTCCACTGGCTGGAGTTATTAAGCAAACTGGTAGAGCAGGAGCAGCAGGCTGCTGTAACTGCAAGATCCAGCCATGACAGGACACCATGAAAACCCTCACTGGGCAGTGTAGCAGATGAGCAAGAAAACAAAGGGTTCACCAAACATGTCCAGAAAGTCAGTTCTTGTCATGCAGCATGATGTTAAAGACTGAACTTTTTGAAAAAAATCCAAACTTCAGCTCCTCACCCCTTTCAATAATTTGATCTTCTTAATTTAGATTTATAATCTTCCAATAATTTGACCCGATTAATGCAGATTAATAATCTTCCAGTAATTTGACCTAATTAATACGCTGAATTTATTCTAAATTCAAAATCAAGTTCCGAGGATAGCAAAGAAACTGATTCCCTCTGAAGTTATTAAATGGAGCCTGGACTGCTGACTAAACTGATGGTACTCTCTTCCTGAGCCCTCTGGAAAACAAAGTCTTCCCTCACACTTTACCATGTGGTATTCACAGAATAAGTAAAGGGTCTTTTTTTAGCAATATTTTTACATCTTTCTGATTCATTCACCCTGTTTCTTGATCTTCTGCAGACACAAGACCCTCTGCAGATTGTAAAATATTTCCCCTTCTTCTGCCCTCCATCATCACGAATGCAAAAAGATGAAATATGCAAAAGTAAGAAATGATAAAGTAAACTTTAGCACTCGATCAATCTAGTAATGTCCTTTATCAGCCCCACTATTCATGCTTTGCAACCACTATAGCTCACACTAACTTCATTTTCATCTTAATACACCATACAGAAAAGCAGCCTAAATATACATCCCCAGATATAAAGCGTATAATCTGTAAACTACAGGAACAGGCAGATCATTTCCATTAGTTTC
This sequence comes from Vidua chalybeata, assembly GCF_026979565.1. NCBI lineage: Eukaryota > Metazoa > Chordata > Aves > Passeriformes > Viduidae > Vidua > Vidua chalybeata. The sequence goes on from NC_071535.1 coordinate 20,935,308, forward strand.
TTATGTAGCAAAAACCACAATTTACACCCAAAGCATATAATTATATTCAAATTCTAAAAGACAGTTTTGGAAGTACTTTAAATTCATAGTTTGGGGGAAAGTAACTCAGGGATATAAGTAGTTGTTTTAATGTGCAAAAACAACGCACACATACAGAATGCAAGAGAAGCAATAGGCAAGAGTGGTGAGAGAGCCAGGGTGAATCACAGGTCCTTGGCTCCAGTGGCTCTCTGGAGTTTGGTATAGCCAGCACTCTGCCAAAATGCTGTCCTGCTCCCTCAGAAACACCAGTGCTAGCATTTGGCACTAGAGCCTGTCCAGGCTTTAAAGCCATAAGGGAAAGAAAACACTACAAGGATCTATGTTCAGAATTTGATGTGTCTTGCTTGTCCTTCAAGAAGAGATACAAGCAGGCTGTTCTTTTAAGGTTCTCTCACATCTGAAGCCGAAACTGGGGTTTCATTCATTTCTGTGGCTCCCTGCCAGGGATCTCAAAGCACACAGATGCACCAGAACTGCTCACCTCACCTAGGTGAATAAATGGTTTTCTTTTAATTGCACAGATGAGGAAAACAAGTCAGAAAGTAAAGTAATGTCTTGTCAAGGTCATACAACAAATCAGAGCCATCAGTCAACTGCATGTTGTCTTGTGTACAGAGGTTACAGGACAGAAGTGCAAAAACAAACACAAAAAAAAAAAAAATTTAAAAAAAAAAAAAAAAAGGCAGCCAATCAGCACAGGACTGTCATCTGGGGCAGCTACACAGAGAGCTGGTCTTCTTAAAGCACAGCACATGGAAAAGAAAAAAAATCAGATGAATGGTCATCCTTTGCACTTCCCAGACAAAATTTATACTCCTTGCACTTAGAAGCTCCAGCTCTTTATTCAGTTACCTTCTGTATGGCAAACCATGAAACTTCCCCACCACCAGTTGAAGACTATTAAGTTTTTGTCAGTATTGCCACATTACACTAACTAGGTGCATTTTCCTCCTTCTAGTGAGATGTTTTATGAATTTGGAGCTCCCAACAGCACAATATATAATAATCCAGTGGATGTCATAATACTGTTCAAGCATAAATTTTCATGCCGTGAAATTTTTTTGCCAACATGGCAAAAGAAGAGAAAGAAAAAGAAAACAACAAGGGAAAACTAGCCATAATTATTAAGAAAAAAAAATGTATATTTTTAAATGTAGAAATATTATGAAAGGTAACATTCTCATTCTGCAGTATTGTCACTACATAGCTGATATCACATAACCATATATTCTTTACAACATCAATACCTATACAAAACATACAGCAGGATCTGTCATCTGTTTTTGAAATGTACTCATCGCCTCTGCAGCAGAATGTGGCAGTTGCTTGAAAAGTCAGGGCTGCATTAGCCAAAAGCAGAAACAATAAAGAAAAGAAACCTCTCTCCAGTCTGAATTGCAAAGGAAATACAAGAAGGAAGAAAGTCCTGATCTAATTCTGACTAGGACTAACATTCCCCCTTTTGCAAAATGTGCTATGAGATACTGAGCAAGCACAACATAGCTTTCAGAGGAGGCTTTTTAACACGTCTTAAGAGACTATACCTTCAGCAGTATAGATCTGAGCAATGTTTCAAAGACACAGAGACATATAGTAAATAAGACTGACAGCTCAACAATAAGTTTCTCATGTTCCAGATCTCATAAGATCATTGGGATCTCCTAAGAACAAGTACCAGGTGAACAGACTTTGACATCAGTTTTGGAGATCAATGCAAACTATTCCAAGTTGAGAACAGTTAATACAGTGCACAGAATGAGAAGTCAAAGCATCTAATCAGAAACTGTTTCATAGAAAAGCATGGAAAGGACAAGTCAAATAGCAATGTAATTTTGAGGAAACAGCCTTTGTAAATATCAGATTTTTTCTGTATTCAACTACTGAAAACTGTGCTTTCTCAGAAGAGCTACAGAGTCAGCACAGGGAGGGAAAAGCCCAGATATGATCACTTAAAACTCCAAGTGAGTTAGTTTGGATGCTTTGATTTCTGGATAGCCAGCTTGAGATAATTTAAGGAGATTTCTTTTAAAAATAATTAATCATTATAGCATCTCTGAGGAAGGCAATGTAAACATCTGAGCACACACCAGCACTAGTCTTTGCCAAAAAATTAGGCTTCATTGTTGATATGAGAATAAAGGCAAGCCACAGAAAGTAGACAGACTACTAGCTTTTCACCTTTGCAGAACTTAATTGCAACCTTAATTTCAGCTCAGAGTGAAGTTAGTTTTGCTGGATCGCTGACTGCTTTGTACAGAGCGATTTTTCCCATTTTGTTAAAGCTATCAATCTTTGCTCAAAGTAATCTCCTGGTAAAGGAGTAACGGGAAAGGTCCTGCTTTGTACTGGGGAATGGGCAGTGCCAAGGATGGGGAATCTGTTTCCTATCATAATGAAAAGGCAGGATTGCAAGAACATAGAATCTTGAAACGAGGAATAGGTCACACTGGAGGAGCAGCAAGGACATATGTATTTTAAAAAGGGTACACCTCTAGAGATGTGTGGCAATCTTTGACGCTGGTTTGCAGAATACCTGCCTATCTTATGGAAACACTCTCTTGATTTGTCCAAGCATTCACTCTCATTTGCTAATTTTAAAAAAGATGTAAGAGAAGGAAATGCTTCATATAAATAACAGGACGTCTAAGATTTGATTCAGGCCTGAGAGTTATACCCACAAGATCTGGTGATTGCTCATTATCAGTCCTCACAACAGACCCACACTTCTTCCTATGACTAGTGCAACAGCCGAGCCAGCCTAGGCCCCACAAAGTGAAAATGAAGAGAAACTATCTGTGCCCACCATTGCTCCCATAGCTGCAGAGCAGACCCTGCAGGCAGGGGCAATCAAGGCATCACACATCACCTCTGAGCACCCCTGCTCCACAGCCATTAAGGACAGCCAGGGAACAAACAGCTGGAGGAGAAAAAGAGAAAGTAAATTAATTAATTCACCACTAAGACCAAAAAGGCACAAAATCCCTTCATTTTATCTGTCAACTAGAGGCACACATTATTCATCAGCTGAGGCAATGAGGATGTGGAAAGAGGGGCTGTGAAGTCACTGCTGCAGGCTCCAGCAAAGCAGCTGACCCAGAACAGCGCTAAATAGCCCAAGGGAGACAGGAGGATTCAGCACATGCGAACCTTCAATAAACACAGCCCCAACTTTGTTCCCCCCTCTGTTTCACAAGCCCCTAGTGAAACAAAATCAAGGGTTTCCCTTCCTATTACTCAGGGATAAAGATTCTGCTAGTCTAGGAAGGTCCTCACATGGAAAAAAGATTTGTTTTAACTTGCTGAAGTCCCCTGCCCGGCCAGGCTCATTCCTCTGCTGACAAGGAGGTAAACCTGCTAGAAAGACTTTCTCCTTGAGAAGATGCGCTGTGCCAAGTTTTGCATTTGCAGGTTGCAGCCCAACTACCCTAAAGCACCAGCTCAGTGATTTCAGAATTAACTCTTGTAACACCAGCACAGTAGCGACTGCCAGATCTGGGTCTGGTCCTGCTCAAGGTAAGCCACAAGAAGGTATTCCACTGATTTTAAAGGAGCACTAAGACACAGGCTCCAAACAAGTACTCACTATCATGAGCCATTTATTTTTCCTCTGTGCTAGATATTAATTTGCTTCTTCAAACAGATTGAAATCCACTGGGATATAGGAGAAAAAAGGAAAATATGTTTAAATACAAGACTGAGTCCCAGTGGTCAGCACTGTGGGGCTGAAAGACAACACAGCAGGGCGGCCATGATCCTAATCTGATTCCTTCCAAAACCAGTATTAATGTAGCCACCAAGCAGGGCAGCAAGCAAAATTAATTTCTTATTTCTCTATAGAAAAAACAAATAATCAAAATCCCAGGAAACACAGGGAGTGCACAGCCTCCTTGGAATCTGACTCCTCAACGCTGTTACAGATCCAAGTTCCAAGGGCCTCTGTTGTGCAACAGTGAAAGAACACACAAAAATAAACCATGCATGTTTCCAAGACCAGCTGTCTTTGTGGTCTCTTCTTCCTCTCCCTCTCTCAATCTCTCTCTCTCTGTCCACCCCATTCACCCCCTTATTCATGGCCAAAGGATGTTTTTATGACAGCTTTGCTACAAGGCATGATTAGGAAAGAAAAAAAAAACAACAACTAAAAAAATCCCACAAAAAAACCAAACAACTCACATTGACTTATGCATTAGCCTGAGCTCCCTGAATTCTCTATTTCCCTTGTTTCCTTTCTGCAATGGGGACATAAAAAAAATTGCCTGTTTCTCACTGAAGTTGATAACTGCTTTTGCTCCCGACTCTTAAATGAGGCTTCGCTTGACTTTCAGGGCAGATGGAAAAGCCATCAAGGAGAACAGAGCTATCATTTCTTGACCAGGAAACACACTCTAGACGCTCACACAGACTACTGTCTGACTATAACAGCAAAACCAAACACTATCACATTTTGTGACATCCTTCTCTCTTTTCCTCACAAGTGACCTACAAGCCAGAGTTTGCTATCCCCTTTCATCACAGAACTAAGCTACAGAAGCCGGGGTGTTGAAAACCTTTTGGGGCAGTGACTGGCTGATCCCTCATATTTCTTGCTTTAGCACAACAGGGACTCTCTCAGATGGTCCTCAAGCATTGCTGCAAATAACTGGGCTCCTGCTGCTAGTGATTAATAACCCATAACTGAGTTTCACATGGGTGGTGCTTAACAGATGGTCTTGATGTCTGGCATGGCATTGATTCCCTTCCCATGTGGGGCCTGAATGTTTCTCTAGCATTTTAGGATGGATGTGAACTTTGGAGCAGAAGTGGGAGTTTGATAGGCTGATAGTACCACTTGTATCTGCAGAAATGGCTGAACACCTCCCACTCAACCTACTGCACCCAGTGTCACTTCAGTCCTGAGCCGTCGCCTCTGCAGCACGGTGCTCTTCTGCAGTGCCCTGGGCTCCCCCTCCCGCACTGCCAGAGCATCGACGACCCACCTTGCAGAGCTGCTTCTCACCCTCTTCCAATGCCCTCCAGCAGCTCTGCCAGAGCACCTTCTGCTAGCACAGCCCTGCTCCGCTGGTGCTCAGCTGTGACCTGCAGCATCTGCCTCCTGGCTGTGTTCCTGAGCCCTTTCCCTCTCCAACGCACCTTGGCTCAGACCCGCAATACTGAGCTTCTTCCACAGCTCTGCCAAGGTACCTGGAGATTTCGTTGGAGTTCCATTCATCGCTGTGCCATTTGAACCCTTCAGACTGCTCTGCTGGTCGTCTGAGCACTTATCTGGAGTGCTTCAGGTTTCAATAGCCTCGTAACCCTGACACAGCCCTGCCAGCACATCCTCAAAGTCTCTGCTGCAGCCATGTCATGCGGCACCAGCCGTGACAGGGCTCTTCCTTCCTTCCCTTCCCTCTCCTTCGAAGTGTTCCTATGCCTCATTTCTGACACTGGTTCTTCTTCTTCCGGCCCAAATGTGAATCTCTAGGTGAATACTCCTATGATGGAAGGCCAGACCTGACCCTGACCTGCAGCCCTGGAGGGAATGGGCCAGGCCTTGGCCTGCCTGCCTCTCCCAGCTGATGTGACTGAAAACAGAAGCTAAGGGACAAGGACAAGATACAGGAGAAGGTGGAGATGAGGAAAAGCCCCCATGTCAGACAGGCCTAGGCCAACTCCTGTCAGGGTGGGGAGACTTGAGAGAGCTGGTTAAGAGGTTAAGAGGCTGTGTAGGTCCAGCTGCTGAGCACTGCTCAGCATTTCAGGGCCCTCCCTCTCTCTCTCGGCATCTCTCAGACACCCTCTTCCCCTTCTCCCTTGCTGCCAGAGTGAAAACCTACTCCCTATTATTTCCTGAACCAGGGTTTCCCAGGAAGACACTACCAGATACCAAGCAGGAAGCCAGGAGCAGGAATGAGACCTCGCCTTTTCCTTTGTACGCCCCTTTCTATGCTCACCCAGGAACGCAGCGAGCGCGCAGGCAGGGGAGGAGCGGCGGCGGCAATTCCCCAAGCTCCCGGCTGGCCCTCCCGCAGCTGGGCGACCGGGAAACGAGGGTGGCCGGCGGGGAAGATGCGCTGCTGCAATGACCGTGTCAGCCGCTGCAAGCCAGAGAGTTAGCGATTCCCCGTCGCAGGATCCCAGCGGGACAGGAGCGGATGCCCTTCCGCCGTCCCGAGCTGTTCGGCGCTGCCGTCTGACACGGAGAGACCCGAGCCCGCCCCGGCCCCCACCCTCCGTCCTGCTGGACCACACCGGCCGGGGAAGTTGGCTCTCAAAGCGGTGCGTCCTCAGCCCTAGGCTCGGCTCGGGGGCAGGGGAGGAGCGGAGGGTTAATGGGGAGGGGGCAGAAATATGAGGGGCAGGGAGGACCCCCCTCCCCCGGAGACACAGCCATGGTCCCTGCTCCCCCTCTGCTGCTCCAACTACTCTGCAAATAGGTTAGAAAGAAACAAGAGTGGGAACCCACCGTGTCCTCCTCGGAGGGAGACAGGGGAGCGGTAGATAGAGATAGGCACAGAGTGGTGCTTGCTGCCGTGGAAGTGATGCTCATACTGAGCCTGAGAAACAGACGAGGAAGAGGAGGCAGAAGAAGCCACGTTAGAGGAACTCCACACAGAGCTGACGATACATCCCCAAAAGAGGGAGCACATCCACAGGGTCCAGGCGGGGCGGCGTCCCGGGCAAATGCTGGGGTCTATTCTCAGGTGCATGGTCAAGGCACAAGACACCTACAGACGGGCAGTCTGAATTCCAGCCAGGGAGAGAGAATAACGTTCATGATGCCAGGGGACCCATGCTAGCAGAAAGGAGAGTCGCTTCCGAGGCTCTAGGGGAGTGCGTGTGTGTGCCCAAGAAGAAAAGAGACAGTGTGTGTGCGAGAGCGAGTGCTGGCAGGGAAGGGGAGGGATGGGGGAAGGTTAGTAACCACACAGAGACGAATAAGACGCGCCGTTTCCCAGGGCTGGATCTACTGTGGCAGGAACCCCGCGGCCGTACCGAGCCTCCAGGAGTGCGCAGGAAAGCCGCACATGTCCGCACGAGGGTCCTGTTCAGGTTCCTCCAGGATCACGGGGTCCTTGAGGACTTTTCCCTGCCTGCGATCCCTGTCTCTCACTTTGCTGAGAGGGACTATTAAAAAAGAAAAAGAAGAAATAAGCCAGGGACCCCAGGTAAATTTTTGATTTTTTTTTTAATCCCAATTCCGGGGGCTTTCTCTTGCTTCTCCACTAGCAAGTGTTGCAATGCAGAACTGCCAGGACACGCACACCCGCGCATACACACACGCACACACACACAGCGATCTAGATTGTCATCCTCCTTCCACGGAATCCAGGCGACCGAGGGCTCAAGCCGATTAACCCTGCGCAGCCGTCGAGCACATCGCCAGGTCTTTTCCTGCCGCGTCGGAGCAGCCGGGGCGGGCGGCGCGGTCCGGGTCCGGTCCGGTCCGGGCGCGGGGCGAGCGGAGCCGGGGGCGGCTGCGGGCGGCCGGCGCCAAGTGCGGCCAACTCGGCGGCGCAGGTGAAGCGCAGCCGGGGAAGCGACTCCGCCAATGGGCGAGCCGCATGCAAATGTCCCGGCGCCGGCGAGCCAATGGGAGCGGCGGCAGCGCTGCGCAGAGGGACTGGCCGGCTCCGGGGGGAGGCGGGGCCGGGGCGCGGCACCGCCCCCGCCATTCATGCGCTCGTGCGGTCCCGCGCGCCCCCGGCCCCCGGGAACACCCGGCTGCCGGAGCCGCCGCGCCGGGAACCGGAGCCCGGCATTCGCCGCCGCCCCGCCGCGCCCACGGCCGCCGCCTGCTCCGAGCGGCCCCCGCCGAAACGCGCCCAGCCCGGGGACGGGACCTCCGCCCGTGCGGGGACGGGACCTCCGCCCGTGCCGCCGTCCCGCTGCTCCTCGGGGGCAGCCGGCGCGGGGAGCCCTCGGCCGCGGCGCGGGAATGGATGCGCTGGAGTAACACCGTCCCGCCGCGCCGCCCTGTCCCAGGGCTCGTCCTGCGGCCGCAGCTGCTGAGGAGCAAACGAAGAACCAGGAATGATCGCGCTCTTTAAAACTCCCTATGGCTCTTACAGAGTTTTAATTTCTTTTTTTTTTTAATGCTCCTGCAAAATAGGTGTAGTCCAAACAGGTGTATCTGCACTTAATCCTCGGAGAGTGAGGAATGCAGCCGGAGTTTGCAGCCCATAAATTCATAAACAAATGCAGTAGCTTTATCTAGTAATTTACTGCCTATCAATTTGCATGGCAAAAATCCCCAGCCACATTGGGGAAGGCAAGCACCAGGAGCAAAGTGACTTACACAAGATCACTCAGGGAGTCAATAAGGAGCTTTAGAAAAGGAGCCAGCCAGCCCCAGGACTCACCTTGCACTGCACTCCCTCATCCCCTTTCATTTATTCATACAAACAAATAAATTGTTTATGACTGTAAGTTTTCTTGTTTTCCCCTCTAGAACCGTGTTTGTAGGTGTGCACGCATGCGCCTCTGAAACCTGCTGTTTGACTCGAGTATTTCCCTAACGCTGAGGTGCAGCGTTTTCAGTCATTGATCTCAATTTGGTACAGCATGTCAGTAACTTGTAATGATCAGCTTGAGTTGCACACCTAATACTATTAGTTGAGACTGATATGCTTGTAAATTATTTTCTAGTAACTTATAGTGTAAGTGATCTAAATCAGGGGCTAAAGCATCCACAAATGCTTTGCTGTTTTGCTGGGTTTAATCAGTGATTGTGAAAAGCAAGAATATTATCTTCACATTTATCTTAACATCTGCTACCTAAGAATCTCAGCGTGCTTTAAAATCTTTTATTAATGAAGCCATTCAACAGCTTTAGGTATTACTTTGCCATTCTGTAGATAAGGAAACAGAGGCTCAGTCATGTTGAGCCAGTGAGTGACTGATAGACATGGGAACTGAACAGACACTGAGATTCTCCATCCCAAGCAGTACATGCTTTTAGTATAAACTATTTGACTGATTTGGTGGCCATTTGCTAGCCTTAAAATGTGAATATCAGCTTTCCTGACAATGGGACACACAGGTGGAGACAGGACTGAGTAACCTGTAGTGCAGGTGCCTCCTGGATGGCAAGTTTGCAGTGCCATACAGGGGCCACAGAGCAGTTTTATCTGTGCAAGACAACTTTTCCTGGCCTTGAGTTTTGTTGAGGAAACTGAAGTTACTGCCACACATGTGGTGGGATACCCAGAAGGATGCTGTCTTTGTGGAAAAGAAGCTCCCTGCTGCTATGTACTTGGGGGAAGGGGGGACTATAACCTGTCACAACACCCTTGAAGGACTGCTGACACATGAGTCAGCATCCTTGAATCCCTCATCACAGAAGTCCTAATTTTCACACAGTCCACAGACAAAGTACTTTGAAAAATGTATTGTGTAGTTAAGCTGTAGGGAGCCTGATTTAGGGGAAGGGGGGAAGGACATGTATTAAATACACATCACTGAGTAGCTGATCTGTAAAATATAGGAAATCTGAATGAGTTTCAGACCCAGATAATTATGAGCAATGCAACAAAGATCTGCCTCCAGTCATTTTACTTTCTGTTTTCTCTGGCTACAGCATTACAAAAAGGACAGAACGTATCACACTTTATAGGATCAGTCAAAGGGGCTACAGGTTTAAACATTGAGGACTCAATGCTGCTTTTCCAGGAGGTGGGAGTGGAAAATTCATTACTTTGTGTGGAAAATATATATGTTTTAAAAAGTGCAATTCTAGAGATAAGAGCAGGGCAACTGCATGAATACACTCCTTGCCCCTGTCCTGCAACTATTTGCCCCGTTACTAAAAGAGAAGAAAACAGAAGAGGTTGTTTCTTTGACTAAACTGTGGTAGCATCCTTCAGATTTTGATTCCCCTTTAACAGTCCAACACACCACATCCTCTTCTCCATACTCAATCCCCTGTTCATGCTGGCCACCTACCTCTTGGGTTGCTTGGGAGGCAGAGCCCTCAATGGACAATAAATTACCAAGCTCCAAAACAAGTCACTGATCCTTTTCCTCATTCAGTCTGCCACCAATCCTTCCCCACATACGGATGTACCACCTTAGGTACTGGTAGGACATACAAAGGTGAACACCACTTCAGACTGCCCTGGCCAGAGACAGAAAATGCCTGGACAGTCCCAGAACAGGAGAAATAGAGTGGCTGTGCATTGCCCCTCTGATGGGGATTTGCTCTACATTCTGCCTACCAACCTTCTTTTGCTGGAAACCAGTGGGTAAACTGCCTTAGGCAAAAATAAGAAGGGCCAAGAAAACCAAACTCTAAGAGTACACCATAAAAATAAATAATGAAAAAAAGGAAAACCTGTGAAGCTAGCTATAAATACATCACAGGATTCTGGTGACACCATAAAGTACTGGAACTTCACTCTGCATTGTTTTATGAGATGTCAGTGGATGTATTTACTGCCCTGTAGTTCACAGGTGACTCATTTATTTAGCAGTACCACTGCAGGAAGAGGGCAGATTTCAATTGCAGTTTTCCTCTTGGGTGGCAAGGGGAAGTTTATAGTCAGAAGTGACGTTTCAACATCATTCCCACTAGATTTACTTCAGAAGAGGCCGCCTTTGTTGTATTCATATTAATTTATTTAATCTGGGTAAACATGGAGTCTTTCTAAATGCTCTTGTGTCTTCAGAACCAAGATGGAATCCCTTAAAGGATAATGGTTTCCATGATATGTTGCTCCCTACAGATATGAGAAAAGTCTTATTTCCTACACAGCTGTTTCTTTTACTAGAAAAGCAGAGGGCCACTATAATCCACAGAAATGAGAATAAAGCAATTGTTTCTGAGTTTTAGAATCCCAGAAAGAGACCCAGTTATCTTCAAGCCCAGGAAGAGTTTGCACTCCATCTTATTTAAAGGAGCAAGTACAACTTTCTCTGTTTCCTATTAAATCTTAGCTGTTAATTACTTTGCTGCACTCAGAACTGAAAAATCAGTGCTGCTAAAAAATCACAGATCTTTTAAACTGGATCCAATGGGGAAACTTGATTAGCATTTATCAGTACAGGGTGCCTGCCAGAGAGAGGACAGCTTTGCCTCCACCAGTAGAAGCTAACAAGGTACAGTGTTAGTCAGTGCTTTGGTATATAATAAGGTTAAGAGAATAAGGTCAGCTAGAACAGCCTGTCACCCAGCAGCTTTTCCCAGACTGAACTGCTTCTCCCAAGGTTCAAAACAGTTCCATTATTTTTTAAATGTACTTTTCCAAAAACAAGAAGGAGGGTGAAAACATGTCATACATATGACGTTAAAATACAGTTTTAAATAAACTAAACTAAACGAAACTAAAATAAACCAGAGGGAATTGCATGCTGTAGAGAGCTTAGGACTGGCATATAGACACCTTTGTCTTTAGCAAGCTACTTCAAATTCTGCTGACAACAGCAACAACCAAAAATCTGGTAAATTCTTCAGCAGTGCTGGCAGAATTAACTGCTCTGAGACTAGTCCCTGGTGCCCTACTGTCCTTGTCATCACTGTCTCTCTGCAGGCAGCCTCAAGAGGCAGGACCCAGCAGCACCAAAAAATTATCAGTGTTTGCTCATCCAGAGCGAAAGGGGAGGGTTGCTCCAGGACAGGGCTGAAAAGTATGCACACAGCTGCTGTTATGCAGTACTTTTTCTTGTGTGCAGTACTTTTTTTGCATATAACCAAGTTGCTGCAGCCTCCGTAGTTCTCAGTTTTATTCTATATCTGGGAAAAAAAAAAAAAAAGTAACCTTTTCTCAGGGATTCTGTGCTTTCCTTTAACAGTTACCCACAAAAGTTGAGGTTTATGCCTTACATGTTACCAGTATCAAAGGGCAGGTATTCTCTTTTCTGCTCAGCTCCAAGGGACCACAGATTGCCAAAAGCAACTAATATAGAAGCTTTACAGCCTAGTTTTCTTCTCATTTATGTCAGGAATAAACTCAACAGAGCCAGTAGGTTGACATCAGTGAAGGGAAATCTGACCCTTGGTGTCCATTTGTGAGAAGAAAAATGCAAGTTGATTACAACCAGTTAGTCTGGGCTAGCACTAAGTTAGCCAAAAGCAGTGGTAACCACTGAGACACAAATTCAGTTCTATCAAACATCTAATTTAAGGGCCAAAAATCTTGTAAAGTTTTTTGTAAAACTTTACAAAAAGTAAAGTTCAGACTTTCTGACACACCTGGAGTCCTATGTTAGTGGAAACAAGCAAGAACAAGTGCATGGGCACACAAATACAGCAACATATCTCTTTTTTATAAGCATTAATCAACTATAATTGGGAAAGAGGCAATGTCAGGATTTGCTAATGCAAACTGACAATAACATGTTAAAATTGCCTGTTTGCTGGATAATTGTAAAGGATGATCCACTGTACTCAGCACTATGCAAACTAACACAAGCTGTGAGTCCCTTCCCTGGAGAGATTACAGACTTGCTGGAAAGGCATGAGCCAACATATGTCAGAACAGCTTTACGAGCAAACAGTACCTTTTTTTGGCCAAAGTCTGCTAGTCTGCAAACCTATGAGAATGGAAGGCACTGGCAATGGTGCCTTGACACAGGAGTGTCTGGTCCATGCTTTCAGCCCTGAGCATGGGAGTTCTTCATTCCCTCATCCCTGGGAATTGTCCTTCACAGAATGTGCTGCAGAGATACCCCTGACCACCTGCACAAAACACCAGAAAGCATCCTCTCTCCTAAAGCTGCCTCAAAAATTAGGACAAAATCCTTCCCACACCTCAGACCTCTACCAGATCAGCAGTTATGAATGGGATTTGTATGAAATAAAGGATGCTCAAGTTTAGTTTATTTCAGTCATCATAAGGAGGTTCTGTTATTCAAGTACCAAACCTCTCCCCTTATGTCTCACCTACACTTTAGTCCCTGCCTCTGGGGTACTTTATCAAAGTGGGCTAAGCAGGCTCTAGTCTGCCCTTCAGCCATGTGCTGACAGGCAGACTCTCATCTCACAAGACAAAACCAATCTTCTGTGGCTGCAGAGCTTTTTCCTCCAGGAAAGTTGGAACTACATCTATCTCCTACTCTCAGTAGAAGCTGGGCTCAATGGCAGCTGCTCAAAGCTTGTCAGGCAGAGAAACAGAACCTGCTTGGACTTCTTGTATCCCTTTCAGCAATGTGACTTTTTATCAAAGGTTTTTTCAGGCTCAGAAAGATTTTAGAAACTAAAAGTCTAGCTGAGTTTGAAAAAATCAGAGTTGCCCACTGCTTGACCTTAGATAATTATTGAATCACCAATAAAGAAAAAGAGCCCAAGAGTTTAATTTTCTGATGTTTCTTTCACAGAATTCACACTTCTACTACCTAAGTTTCACTAAGTATATCAGTATAAAATGGTAGTGACCTGTAGAACTGATTTCCATTATTCATAACAGCCCCCTCTTACAGATCTGTGATTATCCTGATTTTATGTTGAACAAAATTCATCTCTAGCCTAACTCCTAGCGACTGATACTATGGATGCATGTGGCTACTGTGTTTATGTAAACCAAAAGCTATGTGTACATTCTCCTTATGTTTGGAATTAGTGTTGGCAAGCCCAAGGTGAAGGGGAACAGCCTGTTTCCAGCCTAGGTGTGAGCCCTGCCTGGGATAACACACTGCTGTGATCCCTTGCCTTCAGTGACTCTCACAGCAGCAAGAGGTTAGCTACACAGCAGATCACAGATGTTGCCTACTGTAATTTTGTCTGTATCTATTCTGCAGATCCAGAGTTAGATATGGAAGGTCTGCAAGCCATGCCTTACACACTGGGGCACTAAGAACTAACAGCTATGTCACAAATTCTTCGTGTGGAACATTAAGCTGGGAAATTATTTTTAAGAGCTCTGAGTTATAAATTTAAATAGAACCTGAAAGGCTGAAGTAGAAAGACATAGAGAATAGATGGAGTTAAAATACCTGCTGAGATAAATAGGGAACTATTTTAATTTTACCCATGAAAGCAGAAAGAAGACTTATTTTTCCTTTTGCACTCAAAGAAATCTTGTCTGACACAGAAAGGAAAAGCTGGAAAAACTTGCTCCTTTAAACTGACTTCTGTACTAATGAAAAGCAAGTTCTCTAAAACACACTGTGCACAGGCTCCCCTCTGCTTCTCTTCTCTCTTCCATCTATCATCTTTGCTTGGCTTTTGCCTATAATCACCTGTTCAACTCACAGCAATAACTTCCAGGTGACTGCTGTTTGCTGTGGTCATCCAGCCACCAAAAAAAAAAAAAAAAAAAAAAAACCAAATCAGAAAAAAAACCCAAAAAAGAATTAAAAGCAAAGAAAGATAGAGGGGGAAAACCTTTCAATGACATGAGTGTCTCACCACCTGACAAAGAGAGAACTGATTCCAGCGGCCAAGCCTCCTTGCGTGGGAGCTGCTGGTAGGTGTAATTTCCTAAGATGTATACCTTGTCAGAGTGCAGGAGATGAAAAGAAAAAGAAGGTCAGAGCAGCCAAAGCTAAAAATTTGAAGGACAAAAGATGCTGTGGGGAACAACTCTTCTGCTTTTAACCCTGAAAGAGCCCATTCTGCATGGTCTGTGTCAAATTACTTATTGGCTAAGGTGTAACAAACAAGATGTTAGATGGCCTTCTGTGCCCAAAAGGGACAGCTGTTTTTACATGCGGTGCCTCTGCTACAGGATAGTACACAGTATACAGTCCAATTGCTCTTAACCACAGTGGAAATGAACATTTTCCCTACAAGTTACTAGGCTCATAATAGACTAGACAGACAGGTCTAAATTAAGAGGCTATATTTTCCCTGTCTCCACCAATGTAGTATAAACTTTGCCTACAACACTCTTGGTGATGTCTGAAGTGTAATGATGAAGAATCAGTTCTCTGGAAACAATATATACCAGTGTTCAACTTTATCAATTTTTTTTTCCTCCTTCTCACAAATATGCCGTAGTCAAAGAAGTCACATGTGATACCTATGAATTACAAATGCATTAATCAGGACATACTTAATCTTAGCTTTCCTTCTATGCAGACATACACATACTAAAATATTGTAACTAACAGCAGTCTATAATATGTTGCAACACTGTGATGGTATATATAAGCATCTCACTAAGTACGTGAGCAACATGACCACCAAACAGGCAAACAAGACGTAGTTATTTGCTCATGGGAGGCATCCAGGCAAGAAAAAGTTGCAACCAATAGAAAAGATAAGCATAAGGGATGCAAACAGACAGGCATCCTGCTAACACACAAGAAACATGTCTGGGGAAAAAAGAACAAGAGAAACAGCACTGTTGGCAGTTGAAGATCCCATTTTTGGGAGATCAAAACAGCATTAAAGAATCAAGCACGTAAAGGGTAATTGGATATGGAAGATGACAAGCCAGCATCACTTCCAACTTCTCTCATCCTTCTCTACTTCTCACTTCTTCTGCAGCTGAAGTGACCAAGAACTGTAGCTGTCAGTGCTAAGTGTAGAGAATCAGCTCTGTGGCACTGTATAGTCACAGTTAATTTAGGACACAAATGTTGAAGAATAACAGCTCTGTAGTTTTGTATATAAAGCATTAATTAATGATAATATTTGAGAATTAACCATTAGCATAAAGTGTGTTGCTACTCAATGAGTTCAGTAAAGTTTTGGTTTAAAAATTCAAAACTGGTCTGATTTACTAGTGTTCCTAGCAATCTGTAATTTCCCAACATACAAATACACACACATTTTCAGTTGCAAAATTGAGATGTTATTTCTTCTCTATCATACAAGGAAGATTATTTTCTTCCTCTTTACAGATACTATTTATATATTTGAAGACTTCTGCTATGTCCCTCCTCCCTAAACAAGGACATTTGCTCTATTGTTCCTTAGAAATCTATGGGGCTCATTATTGCTGGTTTCCTAAAGACTTTTTCAAAGTATCTACATTTTTCTTGAAGTGCAATGTCCCAGACTGGATGCAGTCCTTCAGATAAAGTCTTATGAGCACTGCATACATAACAATTATTTCAGGTATCTTATTGATGATTCTCCTGTTTACATTTCTTGTAAGGTGTTTGCCCCTCTTGCACAGAAGGAGAACTCATATTAGCACTCTGCTATTTACTCCCAGTTATATATCTTGTAACATGGAAAATACCACTAAGCTCTTGTCCACAGGCTTCTAGGCCTTTTGCACTGAGATTTTTAAAAGGTTTTGCAACTTACAGAAAGTGCAGCTTAAGTCACTGCATTATTATGCTGAGGTGAGTAGTTACACAGCATCAGCTACCTGTTCCCTGCTGATATGTGTAATACTTCCAAGGACAGGCCCTGGCTTCAAGGTATGCAATGCACCCACACAAACAAATCAAACAGATGGAAGCAGAATATAATCTAGGTCCATTTGCAGCAACTGATCAGGGACCTTACTGGGATTCTTGGTCTCCAGCAGAGAGGTTCAACAAAAGCACAATAGTGAAAATAAGGAGCACGAACTGCTTTAAAAACATCTCTCTCCTTGTGAAGCACCTCCCTCTCCTGTCATTCCCAGGGTCTCAAACTCCACCTACACAAGCTTCCCCAGAACTGCAGGTCTCCTGAGGCACCAGCAGTTTCCTTGACTTGTCATATCCTCCAACTCACATGTAATTCAAAGAGTGTTCATAGTATTCACATTGATGCAAAAAGCCAACTTCCTCAAACTGAACACTTCCCTTTGCCCAGCACCCTAGTCTTTGAGCAAAATGGAAGGGAAAGCACCCCACAGCAACAAAGTCCCACTGGAGCTGCAAATACTACCAGAGCAAGTACAGTCACCAGGAGTACAAGGACTTTAACCACCAGGCAGCCACGAAAATTGGGACATGGAAAAAAGGGAAGCAGTGATAGGCTGTATACAACAGATAAGGCATAAACTGCTACCAACATGGATGTACTATCTATTGGATAGAGCCAACAAAAAATCCAGCTACTCTTTGTAAAGTGCCAAGGAAAAAACTAAAAACAGGAATGCAGGGGTTACATTTAGATGCATACAAACACATGTGCATGCAGAAGAGCACACACATTTCTGCTCTGCTCTCTCCTCTGTAGCCTCTTTATCTCCTCCTCAGACCATCAGCCCAGGACAGCTACAGACGAAACAAAAAACAAACAAACAAATAAAAACAAAACAAACAAACAAACAAAAAAAAACCCAAAAAAACCAACAACAAAAAAAAAAGGAAAATAACAAAATGCCTGGCATAACCTGCAGAGGGAACTCACTTGAAGAACCACACTTCTTTATTTCCTCCATCTGAATTTTGAATTGGTCATACAAAAGCCATCTTCACCCTGGACCAATAACCCCTTAAGTTATAATTAGGTCTGCATAGTTTTAATTAGATGCCACGTTTCACCCTCGTTGCCTTTTTATTAGTCACCTAAAGTGAGCACTCAGATGGCAACACACAGTCTGCCACTGACTCGTCCAGGGTACTGGCAGAAGTATGGTGGGTATGTGAGGGTGAAGGAAATGTGAGTGGTCTTCAGGATGACTAACTGTGAATCATTTTGTGGCTGTCTTTATCTCTGCATTCTCATCTCCTCCTGCACAGAAATCTAAAGGTAGCTACTTTATGACAGCCCAAGCTACCAAAAAAAAATCTGAAGAGACAGAAAGCAGTATGTGATCAACAGAGCAAGCAGATATACAGGTGCTCTGTATAACACATTTCCTTGCACTGAGACGCTACTTACCTACTAGCAGCCCCTACACTAGGTGTTATCACCAGAAATGTAGCAGCAGGCAGATAAAACAAGGGCATCTAACATTCCTGGCTACCTGAAAAAATATTTGTTCTACAAGCAGCAGAACTACAGAAATAACTGATTAGGAAATGAGGCTTTATGATTCCCCTTTGCTGTGCTGTGTGTGCCCTCCCCTATTCACCACAATGTCACCACATGACCTTTGGTTCCCCCTGCATTCTCTCACACTTCCTCCTCTGATGTGTTCTGATTTTTGTCACACTTCCTTACCCCACAGTAACACCTTTCATTTCTTTTCCTTCTCACGTCTTGCTTTGGCCGAGGAAGAGGTAGTCTGTGTGGATGCAGGTTCAGAGTTGCAAGCCTACCAGCTGGTGGGCCAGCCCTTACACCTCAGCAGGGATGAGGAACAGGTTTAGGAGGAATTCAGTATCTCTGGGGCTTTAGTGCTCCTGTCAAATATGGTGGCTGCTGGCCAGGCAACCAAAGGGGTGATGGCCAAACAGAAAGATTGTAGAGGCAGGATTTCCCCATAAGAACAGACTAAAATAATACTGTATTTCCACACTTGTACAGAATGGTCCAGAAGGAATCCTTTAAAGGTGAGTAATTCTATTCCCCTTTGATCAAGCATTATTCTCCACCAGAAATGGGAGATTTCATCTATCACTGGCAACAGGATCTAGACCAGCTAGACCCCAAAGGCAGGATGGCGCTTTTCCACACTGCAAACATTGCTTCTGTATCAGAACCAAACACTGAACAAAGCTTGCACTGGAAAGAGAAATCAATTATCTAATGAAGTTTGAGTGAAGATGAAAATTCTATACAAGTGTAAATTTCAAAACCAGTAGAACAGCACACTTCCAACTTCTGTCAGGAAAATGGGCAGCATCTGAGGGAAGCCCCAAGCTGGCTAATTATTTGTGGGTTCTTTGAAACCCTTTGACCCATCCCCAGAAAGACTGCTGAGCTTTGAAATACTTTTAACAAAATTTCCATCTAAAGGAATAAAGCTATAAAAACCTTCTGCTTTCAACAAAGGACGATCTAATAACTTGTGTTTGGTTTGTTATTTTTTTCCCAAGCAAGCTGTATTGCAACAAATCACTCTCATTATTGGATTTTCTCAGGTCACTAGTTACAGGCTGAAAATAATGCATATACAGATGTTTATACAGCGCTTATAATGGCTTAGGTTACATAAATCATGGTAAAATAGGGTTAAAATCACACTAGATAAAGCACTGAGACAACCAGGCAAAAATCCCACTCCATCCAAATGGGACAGCTGGCATTTAGCAGGTATTTTTACCTCCATCTATCTTCATTTTTCTCCTTATCTCCCATATTTGTAATGGCCCATCCCATCCTGCACAGTAACACACACAGGCTCACCCACTCACTCCCATTTCTTCTCTTGCCAAGAAAAGCATCCTGGTGGGATTCAGTCATTTGTTGTCCACAGAACTTCTGGTGTGCATCTCTAAATAGCTGACATCTGGAGAAGCTATACCTTTCTTGGCACAATCAGATGCTGCTAAAGAACATGACAAAATGCCTCATTCTTAAAATATCTTTTCTCTTCCCCCTACTTCTTTCCAACAAGTTTTTATTTCTGAGAGGCATTCACAGTCCACTTCATATAGTGACCAGCTTTCCCAGCTGTTGCTCCCAGGGACATAAAGAAACCAATGTAGAAGTACACACTGATAACAATCCATTATTTCTGCCCTCACATCTATAACATGCTCATTGCTGTTTAGGAAGAATTTATCACTCTAGAACGCTGCTGCTGAGCTAGGGAAACAAGTGGAGCATTGAATTCTTTAATTACAAAACTCCACTTTCCTTTTATCATTCAGAAAAATTTTATATCAACTAAAACATTGGTTTCCCAAACTACAGAATTTTCTATCTATACAAATATGTTTCACTTAATGATTATTTCTGGCCCACAAACAAATAGGGAGTCTACAAGAATATGAACCTGATCTTGACACGATTAAAAGACTGAAAGAAATGCAGAAGGGGGAAAATGTTACATAGATTTCCAGCTTGCCTCAATTTTGAATGCTTGATTTTGCAACAGAAATCCCAAATTACTCAGAGCAGGGTTGTTGTTGGCTTTTTTAACGTTCTCTCACACACACATGCCCATCTATTGATGTTCAAGTGTAATCTTTATTTCAGTGGAGTATGCTTTCATTCAAAAATATACAGCTAGCACATACATGCCTCAGGTCACCCAGGCAAAGGAAATTCTAACAGCCAGCAAAGTGATGGGTAGCACAGATGCTCCTGAACTGATTAAACTGCTGTTGCTAGAACACACACATTGCAATCCCTTTCCCTTTTGATTTATTCAAGGTACCCTGTCACTCTTCTCCAACCCCTTCCAAACTGCTCTTGTTAGCAAGTTGAGAGAATTAAGTTGACTTACTAATATTAATAGGTCTCTCTAATTCAATAGCAGCTTGTTCAGAGAATGCCACCTGCCTTCTCTTTAAGCAAAAGATACTGAAACACAGCCAACACTTTGCCCAGATGTTTCAAAAGCTAAAATTAGACACACCTGTTTTAACAGTTGTTTCAGCAGCTGGACATTGGGATTTGGATCATTCAGATTTACTCACAGCTTTTTCCCCTTAGAGCCAATAGTGCAATTTTAGTGTTACATCCTGTGTTTAGAGAAATGTATGCTGCAGGGGATGGTGTGAATGAATCAAAAGAGGTCAGAATGTTTCCCTTTCACATTGCTGGACCTTGCTACAATCCAAGAAAAATTGCTTTTTCAGTTCCTGCCTTCAGATTCCAATGAGATCAAGATATACTGGTCTTGACCTAGTAATATACAAGAACAAGATCTTGAGCCATCTATAAACCAACATAGTGATAAGCTGCAGGTATAAAATGGCAAGTTTGTGAGATTTGTACTCTCCTTTTGCTGCAATGAGTTGGCAATGCTCGTAGCTAAAGCCAGCAAGTGAATCCTGCCAGATTTTCCATGCAAAACCCACTTCTCCAGCATCTAAAGCACAACTGTCCCACCTGTTGTCTTCACATTCAAAGTGATCCCTCACTGCAGAAACCTATGTCATACTGGAAACAAAAAACACTGAGATGTTATGAAAGAATTGAATGCAAAGTGAAAAACAAAATAAATTAAATCTTACTGAAATTACACTTTAAACACTTGCTGGAGCTGTTTCCAAGCTTCTGTATCTGACCAAGTTGCTTGAGAATCCAAAAATCTTGTCCGAAAAGAAAGGTTCAATTCCCTAAAACTGCAGTATTTCACAATCTAGTTCTGTTTGCCCTTTTTCCTGAGGCAAAATTAATTTATACAGTGCTATCCAGAGCCATTTATTCCCAAACTAGTGTCAAGCCTTCTGGGGTTGACTGTGGGACCAACCGGTAAACACAATCAGGGAGATAATCTGTGTTACAAAGAGCAGGCAAAGCCAGGAATTCCACGAATTTGTGTTATTACTAAAAATAAGACACAAAAGAATTCTCAAGACAGTTCTTGAAGTTACAGTTGGCCCTGTAGTCTTAGAGTTCCCATATAACCAGAAGCCATAAATTTGGAAACATGAGTGCACTGAGTTATATAGAAGCAAACATCTCACAGAGTATATACTCATTATGTACTCCGCTGGAATGGGCACCTGAGTGTTTTCAAAGAAAAGACACACTTATGATATGAACCCAGAGAGTTAGCATGCACACTTATGAAGATTATTTATAATGTACATAAATGTATGCAAGCATACAATCATGGCCATACAGGTCTGTAGCCAAGGGAGCAAGGGCCTTAGAGCACAGTGCACAATATCAGCTTTCCATCAAAACACACTGCAAACTTTCTAAGAGAAAGGGGCAAGGGTAGGGAGACTACTTGGCTGTCAAATCCAGTAATAAATGCTTGTCAGGAGTGTTTTTGAGTAAAAGTGTTGGAGAAGTAGGGCCACCCAATTCAAACTGCCCAAGTTGAACTCAAGAGCAGGGACGACAGGAGTGACAGTGACACAAAGACTTTCTCCTCTTTCTGGGAAATAATGAACAAATCCTTCTGGGTAATTACTCTGTTACACCTGCTAGCCCTGCTCTCAAGTCCGTATGAGACAAAAGATGCTCCTATCTTCCCTCAGATTAAATGTGCCTTGTAAAAAGCGATCCGAGATTGGCACGATAATTATCCTTCCTCATTAGAAAGCAAGCCCTGAACCTGACTGAATATGACTCCTTTGTCAAGGCCCTTTGTGGGCTCTAACAGAATCCAGCCAACATCAACAGGAACACAACACTTCGTGTGAACAAAACAACACAACATATCAAGTAATCTTGTCTTTTTAGTTGCTTTTTCTCTTCCAAGCCTGATAAGTGAGGTGGGAAGGTGCCAAATTCTTTTTTAACTAGTATAAATGTGCCTAAATGTCACAGAAGAGCCTTGTGAAGTGAAAAGCTTTCCAAATGTTTTTTTTTCTCCCACATCTAAAATAGATTGCTCTTTTTACATTTTCTTTTCAATTAAAAAGGCACACTCTCTCAGACCACTGCCTTTCACCATTCCAAGGGTCAGCCAGCTGTAGGGACCCAGAGAGCTTTCAGTGTTCTTCTGGAGTATCATATGCCAATAGTGCAAGGGTACACCTTTGCCCATGGAAGCCAGAAAGAAGGGTAAACATGTGGGTAAATACAAAGTTAAAAGCTCTTCTGACAAGACCATGAGCAAACCTAAAAGGCCTTTCTGTGACGGAACATACATGCTCCCTCTTTTTTTTTTTTTTTTTTTTTTAATGCATTTTGAGCATATTTGTTGCTTTGGTTCTTTTCTGTTAGCATGAACGTGAGCTGTGACTAACCTCCAAGAACTCTGACCCCAGTGACTGCAGCACCACCATGGAAAAGGCAGTGCTGAGGCAAAACACTAGTCCTAGCACAGACAGGGCAGACAGGGCAATCTCATTTAAAAGGGATGAGTGGGAACAGCTCAAGCTTCCACACTGGTGCACATCTAGATATGACTGGTAGATATAGCACACTGAGAAGGATGGGTGGTCAATGGTCAGTCATTATGGGAGCTTTGTGACAGCAGATGAGGGCAGACAGCACTGGCTAGTGCACAAACTGGAGAATTAGGAAGAACTGCAGAGAACTGTGCTTGGTGACCTCAATGAATCAGCTACTTCCCTTTTAGTACAACCAACTGTGGTCACTTTATCATCCCAAAGGTCACTCCTATCTCCTCAGTCTGGCTCATTTCTTGATGTTCTCAGTTAAAAAGCTCTGAGTGCACTTCTGGTCTTACCAGAAGGTTGTTAGAAGAGGCATCCCATTTGGTTCTGCAGCCAACTATAAGGCTCAAAGAAATGATCACATCCTATAGCCTGTTCAACTGCTGCAAAATGATGCTACTTTCAGCAGTAGGAGCAGAACTGTGTTAATGCACTACAGTATCCTGCAGCAGTGTCAACTGAGATGTGTGGTGCCAAAATGCAATGGCATTTAAAAAGAAAACTTACTCTTCAAGTCATCACATTACAAGTACATCACAGAAAACACATATAACCTACAGGAATGCTATAACTTAACACATGTGAATGGAGACAGACACTGAATTTAGGACACCTGACATAACAGAAGGGTTACCTTAGATATGCTGCAAAGGAGCCCTCTGCAAGCTACTCACACTTGGGACTCCACTGCAACCTATCCCATTCTCAGCCTCCTTCCAACACCCAAATCAAGAGACACCCACACTGGAAAAATGAAGTCTCACAAAAGTAATTTTACTATTTCACCATCTGCCAGAGTCTGCTCTTTCCCAAGAAGGAATGTGGGCCTTTCCATTCCAGGCAAAATCCAGAAGCTCAGACTAGTGAAACTACCATCCTCTGAACTCTAAATCTCAGAGCTGGCCCCTCAGGTGCAACAAGAGGGATTTTTAACTTCTTTTTTGTTTTAATATCATCCTGTTCCTTTTATTTGCCTTTTCTTTTTTTCTATGCGGGTAAAGGGAGAGGAAAACTGGGGAGTGGGGGGCTGTTTTCATGCTTTCATCTGTAGTAAATAAAAATTTTGTTTCATAAAAATTAAATGAGCAGATTCAATGACACTATATGCCTGCAGGAGCTCAGATTTTAAGATACACATCAGCCACCAGTGGCCTCAAATTAAATTATGCACTAGCAATAAAAAGCATCTCACATTTAAAAAACAACAGAATTCTTGATCAGTGAACATTTCAAAACCTCTGTTCTGCAGAGGCTTACCCAGGTGTTTGCTATGCAGATGTAACAGAACATTACTACACTGGAGCAGTGGTTAATTGCTGTGATCATTTAAATATGCATTCATTTGCTTTGGATTGAGAAAATGAAAAGCTAAAGTGGAGTTGTTTTGTGGCCCCAGTGCTAGTTACTGGCCACCTCATCTAGGTAAAATTTGGGTAGGCAACGTTGCTCTTCCTTGCCTTGCCTCAGCTTTCCTAAAACTAATCACCCTCACAGAAATCTGACTTATTTCATTGGTCTCCATTCTCCTGTGACCACTTGCCTCTTTCTCCTTTTCTGTCTTCCTTCCTTGTCTCCCTGTTTCATGGGCTGCACTGGGACTAGGAGCAAGAGAGCACATGCATAAGCCCATTTCTTTACCTTGCTGCTTACAGCATTTCTCAATTTCAGGAAAGTTCCTTTTTATTACTGCTGGCTGGCGCTTTATTTGCATAGGCATGAACTATGAAGCAGTGTTACCTCTCCTCTTCTGCAATACCAGAGTCTCCTGATGAGTTTGAGTAGTTTTAAACAGGGTTATGCTTTCTCTTGTGCCCTCTTGCAAGCTTGGTGTTCTGCCAGGCAGCTGCAGAATGGCTGCACTGAGTGCTGAATATTCCCTGTGCAGCAGGCTAACAGGAGCTCCGAGGGGGAAGGCTCATCCAAGCTCCCACAGCTAAAGCCTGGCAAAAAAAAAAAAAAGAGCATTCCTGCTGCCTTGAAAATGATGTATGTGCACTGGATTTGCACAACAACAACCATGTATGATGCCCTACACTGCTGCCTGAAGCCCTGCACGTGATGTGAATGGCCACGCAAGGAAACACGCTCAATAGCATGGACCTGAACACTAGCAAGATCAAGCAGTAATGTAAAAGGTAAAGTAACTCCACTGCCCACAGTCAGCCTCTGCTTGCAGGGTTTGTTTTTCTGTAGATATTCATGTAGAATTTAATGGCTGGCACATTGAAGGGGATAGCTTTGGCTTGTTCCTTTTGGATAGTATTAAAAGCTTTTACACTGGTTCAGTGCTTCTTGAGAAAAATAACTGTTTCTCCCACAAACTTCAAAAGACAGGAGGTTGCAGTCTAGCTGGAAATGGTAACAACAGGCCATCTTTTGATACTTCTACTTTTTTGATACTTCTACTTTTTTCACAGCTCTAAAAGGAGCTGTGAAAAAAAAAATTATTTTCTCATCTTCTAGGAATTAACCAGATCAAATATGCCTGACCTTCTGATGAGTAGGAAATGTTGAGGTGTTTTTCTGTCAATGCTTAGACCTGAGAGAAAAGTTGAGGTCATATCCAGCTGGTCAGACTAAATTACAGAAAACTAAGTAGCTCAACCTCAGCATTTCCCTTGCAAAAGCAGCTACAAGAACCCCTGGCCAGTGTAATCCCAGCAGCCCACATATAATTCACCTCCATGATGCCCTCAAAGTAAGGGGTACACATTTACAGTAAGTCACATACTAAATACAATTTGCAGCCTGCTAGCCACGAGAAGGCCTACTGCTAAGAAAGATATGGGATCAGCACTTTTTTTTGGTCAATTGTGCCAGACACTTAGGTAAAACTCTTTGTCCCGGGGAAATGGCCAAACAAGATTATGCAATACCACTGACATCTCATTTTCTGTATGCTTGCTAATTCGGCCTATTAGCAAATTTCATTGCAGTCACAAACACTGGCATAAGCAAATATTTGCTTTTATTCAGCCAAGTTTTCAAAATTTTTGTAAATCCCTCAGCAGTTACAGGAAAATTAGGGTCTGCCTGTTAATAATTTATGTCAGATTCATGCAAAATACCCAGCTACGTAGCAGGAGAGGAGACTCCATTCTCCTGGTCCAAAGCTGCTGCCTCCTGGACTGCAGAAGATCTGACCTCCCCCCTGCAAGTGCTGTAGAAAAGTGCCAGCACACTCTGAGCAGCTCTGGGCCTATTCAGCACATCAGCAGAACACTTGGTTTTATTCTACATTGAATGCGTAACCCTGAAAACATACAAAAAAATCCTGCTCCAAAATCCACAGCTATACAAAGAAATTGTTTACTACGTAGGAATATTTTATATTTGTAAAATGTATAGTGTCAAACTATGCCAAAGGAATTTACTGCCAGAGTGTACATAGAAAGGAAGCATTAAATACTCCAACTTAAAGGAGAGCCAAGCTGAGGCAGTGAGGGACAAAACACACCACTGGTGGGGGCGGGGGTGTCTCTATGTATTTCTACACAGCCTCTAATGACATGATCACATGCTACTGTTTTTTGACATGACCTTTCCTTCACTCCTTGCACAAGAAGAATAATGCCTGTTGAAGGTGCCATTGCCTGATCCTATGTTTTTTCTTCATTGCTCCATTTGTGGCCCTTCCACATATTACTAATCCTGCTCTGAAGAGTAATTTATTTCCACATGGGCTTTTCTGCGGTGCCACTCAGCAAAGCACTGGACTGTTTTGCAAAAATTAATTACTCTGGACAACACCTTTCTCATGTGATAAGCTCATTTTCCAAATGCTGAGTTCAGGAATAGGGAAATTGAATCCAAATGTCCACTAGTATTGAATGCACAGTCTCAGATTGAAAATTCTGCATACACACTGTGCTTAGCACCCTATGGAACCGTACACATTTGAAGCATGATGCTGACTTCATTCCTGCTTTTAAGGGCTCAATACTGTTTCTATCCAAACTCTAGATCTCAAGTAAAGGAACAGAACACAAGAAATGTGTAATTCAGAGGTGACCTGAAGAAAAAAATTATTCTAGTAACTTCCCCAGAATCATACTGTGACTCTGGGGAAGAAAGAGGGATAGAAGAATGAGATGTCCCTTAATCAATGCTTTGCTAAAGAGGTATGCCTCCCTTGTAAGAATCTTTTTCTTCATTCACTACACATTCAGCTTCAGAAAAATCAAAGTGGCATCCTATGTACAAGGCCATCAATTTGAGAACAGATCTCAAGTGCCAGAAGCTCCTTTTTCTTCTGTGCACAGCATGGGTGCAAGGCATATAGGGGAAATAATGAGTAAAGATGTTACCAAACATTGTAACACAAATACCATAACCAAAGGATCACAAGGCCTATTGGCATTCATTTTTAAGTCCTTGACTTTGGATTGTCCCCAGTCCTTTCAGATTTGTTAAATAGGGAACAGCTTATATAAATATTTATACAGAGATAGATAGGTTTGTAAATACAGATATTGAAATATATATACACACACATAAAAACATATAGCCTTCTCTAAAACTTATTTAAAGTTTCAGTGAGCTCCTTTTGATTTAAAGAGATGCTACCATATCCATAGGCATTTCTGTTTTACATTTTTTATTGAACAAATCTAGAACTGAAAACTAGATTTCCTTCAAATTCCCCTACCTGCATAATACAAGGAAATGAAAATGTCTGTCAGCAAAAGTAATGTGTTTAATACCACGCCAGCCCTAAACATCAGTAGAGATTTCTGTGTATTGCAGATAATTCTATCACCAAGCCATATTGCTCTGTGATGTGCTTTTATCTTTGCTGTAGGATAATATCAATATTTCAAGCACGAGCAAAAGAATGTTTTATGAGATTGATGTGGGAAAATACGGTGACAAGTACATAAAAAAGGGCAAAGAAAAATGCCAGGTAGTCATCATAAATGCCTTCCATTCCCACCAGAATTTGTCTAGTTTATCCAACTTTAATCAACAAGTAGAGGTCCACTGGGGCACCAGTGACTTGGATTACATTTTCAGTGCCAAAGAAGAACAACAAGCAAAAGAAATAAGAATAAAGAAGGTAACAGGATGGGGAGACTGTCACCTACATCCTAGAAGTTTAGACCTTTAGAGGTCAAAATCGTATTTTGTTAAACTTTTAAATTAAATAAAAAGAAATTATTTTTAAAGAAGAAAATAGAATGGGGAAAAAGAAAAGAAGTATTGAGCCATTTGCTTCACTGCACACATGCCTGATAAAGGCCAGATGACACAGGGCAAAAATACTCAGAGGATAAAGCCATGATGCCCTGAGCAGGCAGCTTTTTGGGCACTGCTGTGCATGGAAGTGCCCAAACAAGAAGTCAACCCTGTATGGCTCTTGTTGGGTGAATTATTTACCTCCTGCCTACTTCTGCAAAGGTAGACAACGTAGTTTTTTCCAGAAAAACTCTCAGTTACAGATACAGTTATACCAAGAAAGAGGTGCTTTTCCCCAGTACAGCTAATTAGCTACCTGTGCCCCACACTGGCACAAGATCTAAGCTTGTGTATATAAACTTTGCAAGTAACTCTTCTGGCAAATCCACCAACACAGATCATTTGTCATATTGTCTTTTTTTTTTCCTCTGGGGCTTGCAGTTCCTCCCAGTTTGACAACAGAACTGATGACTAGTATTTAACCCCTTTCCACATTAACACTGCAGCTGTTCAGCCAGACTGATTTGTTACTCTTGCTTGATGTTAGGTACCTCAATATTTGTTTGTTGAACTGAGAACCCTTACAGGAAGCTGAGACTCAGGAAAAGAGTTATCGGCACACTCTGCAATCAGTTTTAAAACTGTTCCAATTCATTAAAATTGAGGTAATCAAAATACTAGTTCTGTCAATCTTGTCTCGTTTAATTGGAAGAAAAAGAAAATCTCACACCCCGATCTTTTCTAAAGTATCCTCCAACTCTACTGTCCAACTCAATGTTCTCCTGGGGACATTCAGATAGTTTTTAGTCCATCTGAAACAGTGCTCATTTCAAACCCAATTTAATGAAATGCCTAAAAACTCTTTGAAAATAACTCTCATAACAAGTACTGAACCTTTTATGATATTACATTATTACCAGACAGTAAAATCGTCTGTCTCCCCAAATCCCTTACCAACTTCTTTTAAATACATAAATAAAGAGGGGGAGTTTCAGTGGATATTATTTCATAATATGTGGATCTGAGACATTTTAATAAGGAATGCACTTTCAGGCTAAGAGGTATGAATTGTACACCAAAGAGAATGGTTTAATACACTGCTTAATGCTGTCATCAAAAATGATAACAACATGATGGCTTTTACACGTTTTAACATTTTTTTAGTGCTGGAAAAAGTGGTAGTGAGAACTATATTTGCGTATTACATAAATGTCAGAAGTAACACTGAACCAGGCCGGTGACACACAGTTCCAACAGCAGTGCCTCTCCCTTACCAAAGAAATATTACCTGAACAGAGAGATCTAGGGATTTCCTCTGAGAGTGACTCTTAAAGAGAGTGCCTCTGCTGTATACCCCACCAGTTCATGTGAAATAATGCACACCTGCCATGTCCTCACATCCTCTTGCTTCTACCTACAGTGTATTTTTTCAAAAGCTTTGATACAGAGTCAAAGTGTGACATGTTGATAACAGCATTTGAAACAGGAGCAAGATGGACGGGATACTCCTATCTACCAGGGAACAACCCATGACCAGGAATCCCCTGCCTGGCAGAGGGTTATGCAAGAGACAATTTTGGAGAGGCCATCACAGCAGCAATCTCCGTAAGCTCTCTAGATCCTGAGAGACATCCTGAAGCATAGATAGATATACCTGTAACAGCACTGTAGCAGTAGTACCAAGCATGAAATAACTCTTTCAGGAGAAGGAAAAGGTTCCTCCCTCAGCTATAGCCTTTCTAGCAGAACCCTGCCAGGAAAAAAAACCTGAATTGTATTAGCCTATGATCATACAGAAATACTGTTGGGGGTGCATTCTTCCATTTCTTAAAAAGAGGTATTGGAGACCAGTAACTTAAAGACAGGAGCCTCCTTCAACTGGCAGCAGCCCATGGCAAGCCACCCAAGTCTTGGTGCCTTTCCCTTTCCCAAAAGGTAGAAGGGAAGAAGTGGTATTTTCTGGAAGCAATCCTGGATCCCCCTTTAGGGAGTTACCTCTGCATGAGTCCATAACTGTAATATTAGCAAGATTTTGACTCTCATAGTCCCAAGGATGGGAAGATTGTCAGGTCCCATATGGGAATTTCCAGGAATGAATATGGGACTTAACTCCTGAGGCATTGACTATAAAAGGGGAGGCAGAGGAAGTAATATTGCTCTGGCTTTATTTAGTCCAAAATGTGAGTCTTATTTTTGTGTTCCCCAAGCCCCACCAGGTTTGTGATATAGGATCCAGTCTACTCACACAGCACATATCCATTTAATGTATTCCTATGGACTCAGATTGACCAAGTGGTTCTGTCTTCGAGATACTGTTGCAAAAGGAGAGTTTTTAGACTGCTAAAAAGCAATGTAAAAGTAAATGGTTCTTTTAGTGTTCTGTAGCAGGGCTGTGCTAAATTGTGCAAGCTCTAGCAAAAAGTATTAACTTGTACATAAATGTTTTCTCCTGCTTTTTTATTCTTCCAATGAACAGGAAGTCCCTAGGGTCCTGTTAACTGAGAACAGTAAAGACTACTTGCACTTGTCAACAGAAACAGGTTTTACACCTAACAATAAAGTATTCTGGCACTTTATAATGTGTATTTGCTTTTAGCTCCGTACCCCTTAAGAGGGATGCTGGCACTTTTACACATTCAGTGGGGATAAATGGGGAACATCTGAAGCCACCCTGTGCCCACTTTCTGGAGGACAGGAACTTTTCTTATTCCATGGTACACCATTACCTTCTTGAGGAGTCAGCACCTCCAAATAGTCAGGCAACATTTTCCAGGAGAGTGTTTGGATTTATCAATCATATAGGACAACTTCCAGATTTCTCTTATGTTAGGTTTCTGGCACAACACCAGTTTCCCTTTTCCTACCAATCAAGACCTCTGTTTCCCATGGTAATATTAAAAAATCTGTGCTGAGATAGAATGGGAGAGCATAAGTCACAGAAATGTCCAAGAGGGAGCACATGCCTCATACAGGTCCTCATGAAGACCAAACACATAGCTCATATGTAGCTACTGACCTAAAATAGCATTTCCCTTTCCTTTTGCTAGGGAGCATGTTTTCTACACAGGAGAAGTAAAAAAAGCAGGCTGGAGTTTAAGGCTGGAGCCTTCTGCTCTTCTAGATTTACGTCTTTTCAAAGTTATAGGAGTCCTGACTGTTTTCATATCGAGATATGTTTGGTGAAAAGGTCAGGAAAGTCTAGCCCAAGGTAATGTTAAATTTTAGCATTACCATGAAGAAAAAAAAAAAGTTCTTGGTTTTAGGCAGTGGGGGTTTTATAAAAGTATTAGTTCTTAATGCTGAAGTACACATGAATGAAGGGAAGTACGCAGGTAAACAATCCAAGTTTCTGAGCTGCCCTATCCTCCCCTCCCTACATACTCAGCCCTGCCCCCAGTGCTCCTGTGAATTCTTAGACCTGGCTTCTCACAAAACTGACCAACATTTTCTTATATGTGTGTACAAGCACATCTGTTTTATTTATTTCAATGTAAGTATCTTCATGGGCTTTACAGAAATAAAATTGTTTTTCCTCCCCAGTATGAAAACATAGCACATTCAGTTATTCTTTACCTAAATAAGAAATAGCTGGAATATTGGTATAAACTAGGGTTAACTCAGTGTCCAAAGACAGTACATTATTTAAAAATGCTTCAGGAAATTAAGATCTTAAGCTTATAAATACAGTTAGTTTCTCATAGCTCTGATAGACTTTCCTTTTCAACTTGTTTGCAGCTTTTCAAAACTAAAAAACCTAATAACATTATTTCCTAGCTGGTTGCTATGAGCACTGCATCAAAACTGCAAATTCTAAAGAGTGAGGGCTGGTAGTTTTGGTTGTTCTGGGTTTTTTGGGTTTTTTTTAACCCCAACAAGTTGATTTTGGACTTAAAATTGCATGTGTTTAATTAAGAACTGCACTTGTGGATTCTCTTTGAGTGCTGACCCAGCTGAGCACTGCTCCTCAGCTCTGCACTGCTGCTCTGCCATTATGTCACAACTGATCTCGAACTCTTCCATCTGTGAGTTATTCATTGCCTCTCCTCATGTTCGTCTGCTGGCTATTTATAAATTAAACTCCACTATCACAGCAGTCACTAGTTTCCCTTAAAGAGGATCTAAATTTACAGAATAAAATGCTGAAGTTGCACAAACACTCTGTACACAGAGAAAAAAAAATAATTCCCATCTTAGAAATAGCAGTTACTGTGAAATATTTGAAGTATTTCACTTGGGTCTATTCTAAGTATCGCCATTTGATGCAGCCACTTTGGATTTTAGCAGGCATAAGGGCACCAACCAGCTTACTGAGAATCATTTGCACATATGCTGATAAAGTCCTGGCTTGCAACAGACTGAAAAAGCAATCACCAGTAGGCAGTTTAGCTTCCTGCAGCTTCAGAAAGCCTGTGCATAAGTGACTGGAGGCTGAAAATCCCTAGGTATCTTATAGCCATACTCTGTCAGAAATAAGCCCTGGGGACCAGATCCTCAGGTCTGCATTCTCATTGCCTTTGGGAAATCCTTCTAATTTATACCAGCTGAGGAATTGGCCTTTATATGTGTAGTCTCCATAATTCTCTTCTACGACACCTCAAATAAAATGAGAATGATAAAAGCTGAAAGGGTATGAGAGTGTGAAAAGGAAGCAACTCCCTGCTCTATCTTATACCAGTAAAATCTCTGTTCAAGGCAGAGCTTGAACAGTTGCTTCAGATCCACCCTGACACACAGAGAGCAAAACCTGACCAAGGTGATGTCCAGAATTAGGAGTGCAACTCTTGATGCATTTTCTTATCTCTGCTATGCTTTCTTCCTGGCCTTGGTTAAGTTGATTAACCTTTCTTTTCTAAGTTTCTCTAAAAGTGGCATGACTCTGCACCTCCCATAGAGGTTGTGGTGCTTAATTGGCCAGTATCTCTCAAACACTTGAAGTGCTTTGGATGAAATACGTTGTGCAAAAGAAATAATTGAAGTCAATGGAGCTGTGACAACTGACACTAGCTGGTGGAACCCTGGTGTTTAATAGGATCAGAAGGAGGCTTAGTTAAAATGACAGGAAGCCAAAGAGGCATTTGGTGGTAATAAGATCATAAATGAGTCAAAGGGGTTACTGTTTGCTGTAGTAATACTCAGAATTTTCCATCTTCCAGGCATTTTATCAGCATCCATTAATTCTCAGGCCTCCCCATAAACAGATCTGTAATACATCCCCCATTAAGCAAATAGAAAAATTAGGCAGATGAGTGATGTGACTTATCCACAGAACAAGATGTAAGAAATCAAATTTGAGCCCCTGGTTCCCAAGCCTATTCTCAGAGCTCCCTTTCTGCCACTCTTTTGTTGTCTATATATTTCCTTATCTTTCTGTTTCAATTATGAAAGCCCATCTCCTGCTCCTTTTTCTGCAAGCATCCTTGCCTAATTCCCTGTTAGATACTGCTCAGATCTAACTCAGATCTGCTCTTCCGTCAACTTCTCAAAGCTTTCAGATACAAAGCAAAGCTGGGGGGAATGCTGCTGGGCTGAGCAGCTCTCCTTGTCTTAACAGCCCCTCTTCCCACGTGCCAAGATGTAACAGCTTTTGCTCTTCCAAGTATTTTTCCTGGTTCCCTACAGCACCTGGCTGCTGCACTGCAACCTCTCTTCTCAGAAGCAGTTCTCATCAGAATATGCTGGGACAAGGTCTGTCGCTTCAGACTGCCTACTGCTCATTGCTGGAAAAAATTCGTGACCTGCTTAAGCCCCTAGGGAAAATTATTGTCATTACTTCAGCTCTTGACGATGTCTGACATTAGAGGATGCAAGGCTGAGGTTA
Organism: Vidua chalybeata; assembly: GCF_026979565.1. NCBI lineage: Eukaryota > Metazoa > Chordata > Aves > Passeriformes > Viduidae > Vidua > Vidua chalybeata. The sequence goes on from NC_071535.1 coordinate 20,969,065, forward strand.
TGTAAGTGTGCCAGACAAATCCAGATGTTCTAAGGAGTCCAACCACAGCTGCTCTGCTGCTAACCCCTCTCTGGAATGGGTGCCAGGCCAAGATTTTGGGTACTCAGTCTAACTAATAGCCTCCAGGCACGTCTCCACAGACTAGTTTCTGTGTAGAGGGAATACATGAATTTGAATCAGTCCCCTACTTGAAAACACAAAAGTGTGCTGGGATGCTTCTGTACGGAAATGTCCCAGCAGATGGAAATGGAACATGAAATGGGGCAAATTATTCAACTGTTATAATGTTATAAATCCATAAATATGCAACAAACCCAGACAATATAGTTTACTCTATAATAAAGGCTTCCACTGCTGCTTACAACAACTATGCCACAGCAACACTGGGGGTAATTATTCTTGTATGCTAGAGGTTTCTTTAATTTTTTTTTTAAGTTATTTGCCCTAAATTTACACTAATAGTTCAAAAAGAAGAGGTTTGGCTACATTATCCCTACTTAACTAAAACCCAAACTGGAACAAAGGAGAAAATATAAAACATTACCCAATCAAACCTCAGCACTTATTTGTTATAACACCATGATGAGCTGCTTTTGCACACGTTATTTTCTGGCTAGCTACAAAAGAAGTTGGCTTTTTTCACCCTTAAAAAACAAAACAAAACAAAACACCAAACCAACCACCCAAACAAACAAACAAAAAAAAAAAAGAGAGCATTTTAATTTTCATAAAAGTGCAAATTTTGGTCCAGATGAAATTTGAAGGTCTAAGGAAGTAAACTGAGTACATAACTGGATAATAATTTGTTTTGGGTTTTTTTTTTTTTTTGGTGGCTTTTTTTTTTCAGAACAAAAAGGTAAAGGATGCATATTTGCTCTTGCTGACACTTGAGTGCTTTGATGGTGACATAACACTTCTTGTGCATCTCTGTTTTATACATTGGAGACAGCACATCAGACACAAAAACTGCAAAGGTAAACTGCAAATTCTCCCAATCCAGATGAAATAGCAATTAGACTCATAAAAAAAAAATTATATGAAAAAAAAAAAATTACTCTTCCTGTCCTCTTCTGTGCTCTTTGCTTACTAAGATGTAGATTTTGAGGCTTTTGATTGAGATGTTAAGTTCTTAACACACTGAGTATCTTTTGTTACAACACAAGTGAACTCCCTAAAAATTTTACCTCCAAGTCAACACATAGGATTCAGCTGGACTGACTCCCTGTATAATATACACAGGTTATACTCCCTGTATAACCTTATTGAAATCTCGTCTTATATTCCTCCAAAAGGAGCTATTACAGTCAATTCATTAATGTGTAAAAATGTGATTAAAGACCATCAGACAGAAAATCTTAAAGAAAAAGCATTGTCGTCATAGATTTACATTAAATTATCTTAATAAAATGAATGCCATGCTATCTTTAGCTACAAAGTTTAAAAAAAAAAAAAAAGGTAGGCATGCAGAGTCACACTATCTGATAACTAACGCAGCAGGGAGATCCGTGACAAGTAGATCCACAACAGCTAAAACTTCTGAGGTTTTCTGCAAAACTACAGGTGAAAGCAATGACATCTTTCATTTAGAGGCTTGCTCAAAGCTCATCTCCTAATACTGTTTGTCTGGAAAAAAAACCCAGAAGAGAGAGAAGGTAGCAATTACCATTGGGGAAAACATAAAAGATGACTGCTGTGTGTGTGCCAGGCATTGGGGAAAATTACTACTTTGTCTTTAGCAGAGAGATGACATTATCCCTGCAGCCAAACAGAACCTACACTGTAAATGCAATGTCCAAATATATTCAACAAGAAGAGGAGAGAAATCCAGCTGGATTAGAAACAGAGCCATTCATGAATTAATTGGGACAAAGAAGTTTTGCTGACAGTCTAGGCTGCATACAGCAGCTTACTAGTCATTTAAAGAGGGGGCAGTATCATTCCCATTTTGGGAGCTCTAGTAGGTTAGTGATGGGAATTACCCAAGAAAACAGTGGGAAGCAAAGTGGTCACAAGCACAGGGGAGGTAGTCTCAGCTGGCACTGGGCTTTTTGGATGCATTTGAGTGAAGGATGCCCCTGTACTGCCAAATGGAGAGCCAATACTTCCCTGTTTGGAAATAGATTCCAGGATTTGATTTTTTTTTTACAGTAGCATTGATCTGGAATGATCTACAATGATCCAGTGGGCATATACCAAATAAAATGATGGCTCATTGTACATGTGAGCTTTTCACATTTGTACCTGCTTTTCTCTGTGGCTGCTGGCTTGGAGGGAAAGACTTGGACAGAAAAGAAAAAAAAAAAAAAGGCATCACAAGAGCCCAGGGGAAATGGGGCAAAACTGTAATGAGAAAAAGGAATAAATAAATGGAAGTGGTACGTAAGCAGCACTTAAGTCTCTGTGAGGTTAACACCAAACGCTTACTCCAAGCTAAATAAATGCTGCCTTGGGACTGTGATTAGAGCAGGCAGCTCAGGGAAGGCAGCAGATTCTCAAGGCTGGAGCCAGGGGAAAACTTTGAGAGCTCAGCAGTGAGGTGAGCATTTTTGAGCATTAAGTCCATCTGACCAAAGGGAACATGATGTTCACAATAAGGGTGAAAGCACTCCCCTACCACATCTATCTAATACAGTGCCATCACGCTGCCAGCCTGTGCAGAGATGTCATGTCATTCTGTCACATTAACATCACAGAGTTTCAGAGCAACTGGAGATATCACATGCCCTGTCCAAACTGACCAACTCATGAAGCCAACAGCTTGAAATGCCTCCTTCCCATGTTAGGGTCCTAGCTCAAGACAAATGATCAGGCAGTCAAATGCAAATCAAAATCCTTGTTTGAATAACCTGCCTCTTGTAATACTTCTCCTTTTTTCAGAAGCAGGTATTGGATAAAACTGCTTGGGCGCAGCCCTCAGTCAGAGGTAGCAGCCAAATTATCAATTTACTTCTTCTGATTCATATTACATTCTACCTGCAGGTATGTAATCAGGCTTTTATTCACCTAACTGCTCAATCCTCTAACAAGCAATTCATCTGAAGAGTTTTTTACTGCAGGATTTCCACTATAAGGATCTTTTTTCCTGTTGGAGAAGGAACTCACTGCTTCAGTGCAACACTTTTGCTCATTAAAAATAATTTCTCAGTGAGTTTGATCATAGTAGCTCTTCAGTCATATTAGAGACCCTGTTGCAGCATTACTACTGGAGAACATGTTAAAGACCAGCAGGGAAAATGAAAGGGAGAGAAGAAAACAAGAGGATGTAAGTACAAGACAGATTGCTGCAAATTACAAGCAAGCGCAGACCTGCTGCTGCCCACTGAGGTACTGATTTGTCCAGCCCTGGGAAATGTGCTTGACCATAAAGTCAGACTGTACCCTCATCAGAATTTCTCACCTACTTACAAATGCAGTTCTTTATGTATTTTCTCTCTTGCCTCACTCTCTTCTTGGCTCCCTTTCCTCTTGGATCATCCTTGGCTTTCTTCCTTTACTACTGTAACTTCTGTGCTCACCACAGATGCTTTGAAGCTTGCTTTCACAACATAGACTGATTCCAATCTTTAGGGAAATTTGGTACAGAGAGAGCCTGCAGTTTATATCAGCAAATTCAGTAACACAAGCACATTGCCCCAGAGAGATGGCATGTTCAGCTGCCAGTGAGCTTACTTCAGCTCCTTTGCTTCTGCAGCAGACAACTCCCTCCTCAGGAAGCCTTGTGTGTGTGGTGAGGGGCAGGCCTGCACAACCTGTTCTGTTACAGGATGTAACAAAACCTGACAACTTTCACTGAAGCTCCTTGTTTTGAACTAAATAAGAGAACTGGCACAATCTGGAGGTGGAGAAAGATTATCTCAAGACGCAAAGCATGCTAATCTCCCTTCTTCTGACTTAAGCACAGGCACCAGTCAATGACTATTTCTAATATCCCGCCTAAATAATGAATCACATTATTCAGAGAAGTATCAGCTCAGACAAATACAGAAAGAAGCAAGGTACTACTTTTCATTCTGTGGGACAATTTCACCTCCAAAGTAAGTTAAAAGCCTTCCTGAGGCTCTTCATCAGTCGAATACAGCTTTGTTTTAATAAAATCAAAGCAGAGTCCCCTAGCATAAAAGTTCCAATCACTTCAGGGAATTCATGATTGTACAATGGCATCTACTTTTCTTTAAGCAGTAGAAAAAGGAGGAGCTGGATAGTCTGTCCTGGACATAGGAAATAATACTGTGATTGATCACCATCAGCCTGAGGGAACATACTAAAAGATCAAATAAAAATCTGCAGTATTTGTTTAGAGAGGGACTACTGCTCTAACACAAAAAGAGTTCATATTCCAGAAATCTCCCTGCCTGTGGTAAAACAAGAAACATACAACTCCTGGGATTATCCTGCAGCAGGACAACCACTGCTGCAGAAGGAAATAACTAGTTGAGACCTTCTAGACCTTTTCCATCTTACATCTTATTGAAAAGAGCTGTCCTGGTCACTGTGGTCATGTAATCTCCTAGGAGGACAGAGGAGTATAAATTTGGGCCTCCAGGCTTGAGTGGCTCATGTCAGTGTTCACTACTGACTCCTTTGTACCTCTGCTGTGTCTCAGGAGTACTTTGATTCAATTCTAACTTCCAGATTCTGGCACTGGTAGGTGAGAAATGGCCCTCCCACTTGCTTTTAAACCCTGGGGAAATTCTGCACTCTGTTTTATTTCTAGTATCTGTTCAACTGGTGTAATTGGGTTGTTTCAGGATGGATGAAGCTAGAACTGAGAAATGGGTATCTATGCTTTACTGAAAAGAGAAAAACATAAACAAAATCAAGGACTTGAAGTTAAAATCTTAGACACTCCCCTCTCTTCCAAAATCTCATCTGTAACATGTCAGCAAAATAGATGGTAAAGGAATTCAAAAGACTCTCTTGCTTCCTCAGACTGGTCCAACAGTGATGATGATGATAATGCCAAGGGAGCATCTTTCACCAGGAAGGGGAATAAGTAGTTTTTCCATTCAAAAAAAAGATGGAATTAAAGCAAAGAGAATGTGAAATGAGAAAGCCAGCATCAAACAACAGACATGATGAATTGAACTTATAAACAGATTTTCTAGTTATCAGGCCAGTATCCTTTCCCAGAAAGTATGCTTTATAAAGCACTTAAAAGAAAAATCTGTAGACTGCTATATAGAAACGAAAACCCCACAGGACTATAGAAAAATGTCAGACAGGAGGCACTGGAACCTCCTTTATTCTAAACTATTAATGGGACTAGTGTCAACCCTTGTATATGGAAGAACCCTTGTATATGGAAGAGAAACAAGCATGAACTGTCAGCACTCATACAAGAAAAAGCCCCATGAGCATCTGTCACTCTTACCCATCCTTTACCAAGTGTAATACATGTCTTCTAGTGAGACTTGCCAAAAAAAAACAAATCACCAGCCCATTAGGTAGCCTTTGTACACTGGCCAAAATTCAAACTGTCTGATTTAAAATTCAAATGGGTGCCTCAGCATCACAATCATGCTGGCCAGGACTCACCCATCATCTCTTTAGGCCTTTCCATATGAGAGAGTCAGTCAGATCTCCTTCAGAGTCAATAGGGGTATTTCCAAGGCTGAATTCATCTGGTGTCTTTTAGATGTCCATTTTAGAAAAAGAGGAAAGAGATACCAACTTCAACACTGAGCCTCAGAATGGAAATGCAAATTTTAATGCCTATCAGATCTTTTACTGAACCAACTCTCAATCAAACAGATGAGAGCTGAGGATTGACATAGATATATATAAAATTCAAGTAGTATGAGCTAAAATGAAAGGTTACAGCAAGTCCTCTCTAGTGTCAAATGGGAAGTTTGTGTGCCACAAAGATCAGCAATGGTAACATACTCCATCAGATGTTCCTCTGTATTGATGCATACTGTCAGGATAAAATGGGTACAGACTCCACAATATGCTCCACCAGGATGTTAGCTACAAAATTTAGCATACACACAAGGTAAGTAATGCAATAAGTAAACATAGAGACTGGTTATTACGTTAAATTCCATGACTGAAAATCAAGACTAATTCCAACAGGAGATCATTAGAACTCCAGCACCCAGACTTCAGCCTGTGTACTTTTTAAGCCAGTATTGACTCTGAGTGCAGAGTCTTAGTTTGGTAAAACCAGCAAAAACCTCAGGAATTCAATGAAGATAAGGCTGTTAGCTGTGACTAATCAGAACAGTCTCTTAGGAAAAAGGAGAGTTTAATTACCTTAGTGTTCTACTCAGTAACTTTTCTAGATATACCAACACACGGAAAGATACGTGACAATGTGGGTGCCAGAGTTTATATCATCACAAGCTTGGGACAGCCATGTTAGTCATGAGTTTGATTCCTGTCTCCTTCTTTTCTGAGGTGCATTAGCTGCTATGGAAACCGTATCATTAGAATGGGCATAGCTTTCTGACACCCAGATGAACCCCGTGCTGATGCTAAATGATGTATCTTCTACACAGAGATAGGTCTAACCCCAGCATATTAACTAATCCAGATCCATCACACACAATCTGAAATACATTGCTATACAAAGGAGGTAATTGACAGAAGTTTTGCAGGTTTTTTCCTATTCTTTCCCATTCTTAACCAGTGGTGGATTTCTCATACCCTGTAATGCCATGAAAACAGCAAACTGCTCAACACACAGCTGCAATGATTGGGAATGTGACACTTAGTTAAAGAAGCCTGAGAAAACCTTCCATGCTCCAGAAAGACTAGAATCCCTCTGATGAAGTACAACCACAATGTAATGAATTTAAATTTTTATGCTTCTTTCAATTTTCCTTTTGAAAGAATGATGCAAGAAGTGCTACTTCAATTGGATCAACAGGTGTACAGAGAAGCTACACTTTTACATCCCCATGTTAAATGGTGCTTACCAAAAGAGTAAGATACAAACACAATAAGACCATGGGACCCTGTTAAAAAAAAGTAAGAAAAGAAAAGCAGTTCTGTTTAATTAAGTGGCCTATCAAATTCCATAATCTGAATGAAAATTTTTAAGGGGAAAAATGAAACAATAATTTTTCTGCTCAATGAAATCAATGGCTCATCTGTTCTTGTGTCTAAATGTGACAACTGTCAAATTTTCTAAGCAAGATGTAACCAATTCCCTTTCTGCTACTGCAATTCATTTCCATGCTACTGCACTATAATATGCATTGTTATATTCCTCCCAATGCCATTCTGCGATCTCAGATAGGAGGATCAATTTGGAAAAGCTTCAAATGCTGCAAAATATTTACCAGATTTTAGAACACCTGGAAAGCTATGAAATAATAATAAAACTAGTAATTACAGTATATAATGCTTTTTCAACACTGTGCTTGTGATTTACTTCATTTCCCCAGTCTTCCGTAACTACAGAATAAATGATATCACAAGGAAAGCAACTGTCCGGATCTCTCATGCAAGCCCAGAAGTGTATGAAATACCTTTGCTTTAGCAACCAATCCTACACCACTGTGGAGACTCAAAAAGACTTTGAAAATCTCAGTGAAGCTTCTAAAACAAGAAACTTGAAAAAATTCAAATTATCATATTGATCATAGCACTCAACCTCCAAAATGTCATTTTTGGTCTTTATTTGAAGAAGCAGCAAATGCTCTCAGTATCTCATTGAAGATGTATGCCTCAGTTTACCAATTAATTCTGAACAGCAACCTCCTGTGACCAAAGATATTTTTCCCCCTGAAACGGTATAGTCAAATTATATCTTAGTAATTAAGCCATAGTAAATTAGACTTGATTGATTAAAGTCTACTGCTCTGCAGAAATAAAATTATCTGGAAACCATCATGTAGCTATTAACTTTTAACAAAAAACAGTCAGAGAAGTCTGAAATAGCACCTGAGCTGCATATTGCAGTGGAGAAACAAGTTCAGGACTTGGGCTCCCCCTGCAATAAGTAGTTGCAATGCTCCATGTTTGGAAAAATGAAGACAACTAACCACAACACAATAGGCATGTACATGCTTTCATTTTTATTTCTTAGCTAGAAAATTTCCAATGCTGCCTTTGAAATTGCTAGCAAGCTATCTTTGACAAGGCTGCTCTTTCTACTATTTGATGTTAAGCAGAACCAAAAAGGAGTCTCTGGTGGGGTCTTACACATATTTAGCCTTGCTAAACTAAACAGGTGAACTTCACAGCTCTCCCCTGAACACTATTCAAGGCCAATGGCTAAGTACTAAGAATTAAAATCCCCAAAAGATTGTAGAAAGGTTTGAGGCACAGCATGCCTGTGCATCTGTGACAGATGGTTACTTCGGCTCTGTGGTCACACGAACAATTCTCGGTCAGATCAGCAGATACTTTGTTTATCTTGGACTTTTACAACTAGGAGGAGGCAAGGATACATTCTTCAGGACACTGGTGAGCTAATTACAAAGAGTTTCAACCTTTCAGTTTGTGTGCACTCAAAAAATTTTGGGCCTTTCTTGTAGATCTCTATAGCAGCCTTAAAACAAATTACAATAATCTTGCTTTACTTAGTTACTTTTTACATAACTTACATGTAGTCCACTCACATCTATTAGTTAAAATCTAAAGGCATTCCAGTAGATCTTTTCCATACCTTACTAATGAATCCACCAATTTAAAATAAAAAGTCAGTTTATCAATATTTTTTCCTAGTAGAGACCACTGCTTTGAAGATACTTCCATGGTGTGCTAACTTTAATCTCCTATTTCAGGGCAAAGTGCCACCACACTGTAGTATTTGCATTGCACTCAGTGGGCCTAAGACAATCCTGGGATGCCCGAGTGCTGCAGGTTGGCCTTTCAAGATGGATAATCCTGAGTAACCCTGCAGCAGCCCTGCAGCAAGCCTAGGATGAGTGAATCTATTTCTGCCTGCATCTCTCAGTATCCTATGGCTGTGTGGTGCTCACAGGGCTGGGAAGAAAGTCTACAGAGATAATGGCTGCAATTTGCAAGGGCTCCTCTTTGTTTCACTGTCTGAGCTTGCTTGCTGAGGCGGCACTAATTGCAGAACAAGGCTTCAGCTCAAGGGGCCTCACAAGCAGAGCTGCTTGCTCCTCAAGCTTAATTCCCTGATTCGTGACCTTGGAACAGCAGGGACAAGGGAGAAGAGGGAACACATATCCGACAGTTGTTGCAGTGAGGACGGCAGAGTGGCCTGAGGGCTCAAGACATAGATCCTGTTCTCAGCTCTATTTTCTACTGGATGTCAGCTGCGGACACCTCACAAAATCTTCCCTTGGACTTAAGTTTGTCTCATAAAGGTGATGATCAAGTGCTTTGAGATATTTGGATGACAGAAAATGCAAAAACATTTTAGAGCATCTCATTATTAAATATAGGACTAGACAAACACCTCTGAATTTTGTTAATATTCAGGTAGATAAATATAGAGCTGGTTGCATTGAGTTCCTTCTGTGTTTTCCTTCTGTGAATATTATAGCAAGTGACACATAATGTGGAATGAGGAAAAAAAGGAAAAAGGGGTAAAAAGAATAATTTTAAACTTGTATTAGAAACTGTTCAAAGAGAGAGATTTTTTGATTGTGTTACCTCATTTGCATTTGAGAACTGACTTGTTTTACAGGAAAAGCGCAATATGATCTTATTGTAAAAATAATAGCAATAAACCCCCCTAATTATAAAGTCCACTGAACTTTCGTATAGGCAAATCTCTGACTAGCTTCCTCCTATGTGGCATCTGAAGAACCTTCTTTTCAATGATCTAGAATCCTGTGTACCAGTATAAAAGTAATTTAAACCACACCACATTTTCATAACTAAATATAGGGATGGTAGCACGAGTCACTTTTAGGATACAAACTGAACAGGGAAATCACATTGCAAAAGTTTAAAGAGAGCAGCACTAATGGGAGAGATGAGTGGGAGTAACTCTCCACAGTGAGAGGCATTGTGTCTGCAAAAGGGCAAATGAAGGACACTTTGAGCCTTCCAGCTCCACAAACCCAGAACCAGGGAGCCAACAGAAGGGCTTCCTTCCTGACACCAGACTATGCCAAGGGCAGCTCCAGCACTGCTATGCCAGCACAACCAAGAGATCCCATGCGCAAGACAGTGCAGAAAAAGGCAGCATCTCCAGATGAGGATTCTCCTGGGTAGAAGGAAGATTCTATCTCCAAATAAAACTAGGTCAAACTTCCACATGCTATTCTTTTGGTTTGGTCCTCTCCAGCCTCATCTGTGCTCTCTGCTTATGACACCTGAGAAAATCAGTAACTACATGGCACGTGCCCCTAACTTGATGAATTCTATGTCCAGCACCTCGGTATCGGCAGTAGTGTCTGCCTTCTAAAGACAAAGGAGGAGCTAAATGACCTCCCTATGCATTTGACAGAAAAAAAAAGCCAACAAAGGGAAAGCAAAAGTCATGCAGTACAGTTTGTCCTCTAGGCAATTACTAAGGTCAGTCCCAACAAGCAAAATATAAGAAAGGCTGATTTTTAGAGATTCAAGCTGAACCCCAAAATGTCATTGTGCACCTTGTTGAGCAGAAGTTTAATTACTAACAGTTTCTCACTAACAGCTTCAACTTCCCCCACCAGGACAATGGGAGAGTTATATTCACCTCATAGTAAGCAGAAGTCAAATTTCAAAACAGTTTTACATCAATAGAGGCAATAGAGGTGGGGAGAGGTGAAGATGCAGAGGTGAGAGGCACTACGTTCAAATGACACAGAAATAATGTCGAGTCTTACTTCTTTTCTTTCAGATTTGCTATAAACCTTACAGAGATTAAAATAGTAGCCCTGGAACTCCAAAGCAAATAGACTAGAAAAAACAATACACAAGTACTAAACGTTACATTGTACACAATGGCCACACTATGACCAAGGGGCCAGAAAGACAGATGAAATTCTCATTTTTATTCCTGAACTTGACACATCTTTGCAAGTTCATCTTCAGCAAGCCATTTATAGGTCTTCTGTACATCCCTTTCATAGTTTATAAAAGGGACAAAAATACTTCAAATTCTTTATACAAAAAGTACTGTACATGACCAGGGTGTTATAACTACTATTAATCCATATAACCCAAATAAACAGATCCCAAGTCCTTAAAAATTAAGAGTGTAGGACTGGGCTATGATGCTGGAAATGTTCATAATAAGATATTTCTAAGGATATTAATTTATGAATCACTTTTCTCCTATATAGCATTGATACAGAATAATAATCTTCATGGAAAATAGAGAGTCTTGGCAGTAAACTTCAAGAGCACCTAGTGAAAGAGCCCAAATTGTAAGTGTTCCTGAAATGACAGTTTGTTCATTGTGTTCCACTGGCATCTCCTGATTCCATTTCCATCTCACAATCTTTTTTTTTTTTTTTTTTTTTACTGTGTCTCACTTGATAGAAGGAATCCTTGTAAATCCAAACAGAAGCACATTTAGAGCAGTTACTAAGCCCAAATTAAATAACCTCCCTTCCCTCTTATTTACAAAGACACATATTTTTATCTTCAAGTGTTTCTATTCTACAAATTCAACCAAGAAAAATCTGTAGCCTGACAATGCAGCATTGGCATCTCCTGCTGAAAGAAACCAGTTCCTGCCTGACAACTTCAGTACTACCAAATGCTTTTTCCTATCATCTTTCAATGTTTACATTATATATGAATATGTCATAATAATACTAATACATTATGCAATAACATATATGCAACAAATAACAGCATATAATAATGTTTTAATAATGTAATATTATAATAATATTAAAATTAATTAATACTAATTAATATTGATCTTAATTAATATTAATATTATATTATTATAATATTATAATAATAATATTATATCTGGTATAATATATATAACAATATATAATTATGTTACATTAGAAATAAAAGCAATACTATTGACTTGCACCGTGGCATGACAATCAGTTGAAGATGTAACATTATTACAGAATTTGCACTCCATATTTAGTATACAGATGACCATTATTGAAGAATGGTAAAGAAAATTTTAGTACCAGAGCTGCTTCCCATGAATAGATAAGGTTTCATCTAGATACCTAGAAAAGCACATTAGACTTCTCTATCCTCTCATAAAAATACACCAGCAGTTGTACTGGGCAGATGTGGGCTTAGCAAACACACTGGACTGTTCTGACCACACTGACTGCATGCTCAAAGCTGTTTGTCAAACACATTGATCACCTTCTGTTCAACTTAGATACTGCCTTCATCACTGGAGCTTCCAAGCAGTTTAAGTGAGATTACTTTCATCTTTTCTTGCATTTCTCTATTTAAAGTCAGGATTTTTTGAGATACTTGCTGAAGTAGCAAGTTACTACAGATTGAGTGTTCATTACAGTCTCAGTTTAAGGCAAGGATAGTGTGCTGTGGCTGCAGCAGGTTACCTTGGTTGGAACTATCACCTTAATCTGTGTTGTCCCTCTCTGTTGATCATCTCTGCTTGTCATCTTTCAACTTGATTTTAGAATAGCATCTCTTTGGGAAAGCAACCACATCTGTGTGCAACGTGTTTTAGCCATTGACTAGCATAAGGCAGCTGCAATATGAATAGAGAAAAAGTTGTCAAAATTTGAGAGAAGCAGAGAGAGCTCCACTGGCTATAGCAGTGAGCTTTAAAACCCTAAGTTTTAAAGTCCAGCTTGATGCACGCCACAGAGGAATCCATTTCTCAGTAATGAAGTTCACATTGCAGTGTGAAGAATTTTGGAGCAAACACTGTTGGCAGTGGTCCACCTAGAAGGTACCAGTCACTTCATTATATAAGGACCAAAGATAAAATTAGACAGAACAATGTGTAGCATCTTCTAGAGCATAATGACTCACATTCACACGAGGCTGTCAAGCTGGAAAACAGCCATGGAGAGTGTAAAAACAAGGCTGCAGTAAAAAGTACGTCTCCGGATTCCTTTGCTGAAAATAGAGAGACAACTAAAGAGCTAGGGGCATATAGTGATCTGCAACTTACTGCTGTAGGCTACAGAAACTCATGAACCATAGTAGATAAATAATAATACCTCCTTCCTTAAACATTGCAAATCAGCAAACAGAGGGAATTCATGGGGAAAATTATGACAAAAGAAAGATTAAATATCCCTAAGAGGAGTCTCAGGAGAAACTACTCAGAAGGTGAAACCTTTTCCTGTAATGACGCATCAACTTACACAGAAACTCCAGGCTACCTTATTCATACATTCCAGTTTAGCAGAGACTGTAAAATGTAGGATTCTGTACATTTCTATCATTCAGAAACAGTGTATCACTCTCATTGTAGTACACACAGAATGAGATGAGTAGATCTGTCTGGCTGCAAACATCTGTTCTCCTCCCTCATTTCAACTTCTAATGAAGGAAGCAACATTGCTGATCCTCCCTTCAGTGCATTCTCTACCTGTATAACGTGCACAGCCTTGCTCATCAACTCACACAACCAAGGAAAGACAGACCATTTTTTGTTTCCAGTCTGGTTTTATCCACCTGAATCCATAACAACTCAGGTTTTATAATTCATCAGAAAATGGTCCTTGAAACAATTGCTGGGTCCTGACTGATGTCAATGCCTACAGCAAATATTGTCAGGAGGCACTTCCCAGGCACTGTCAACACCTCTCAGTGAATATGTTCAGAAGCTGTCTCCCAACAACTGTGAAGAGCTCTCAAATTATGTGTTCTGATGCTAGCACCCAACTGCTGTCATCTCACAACACACCTGGTCAAAGCCGCTTCCTGAGCGGCTGTTGATGCCAGCCAGCCATCCAGGTCACTTGTCTGTACTGGTGGTAACATGAAGAAAGTCACAATGCAATTTGGTTTCCACAACAGCTAAACATGATCTCTACAAATTCATCTCACAACCAGCAAGCACATTGCTCTGTACTGTGGCTTTGGATAGCAGGGAACCCCTGCAACACATGGGAGTTACAGCACTGTGTACCAGTGAACAAGAATTATCCAGCAGTTTTATCCAAGTAAGCAAGTAAAAGTACCACCACTGAAACAAAGTGGATCTCACTGCCATGAGGTTTTACCTCTGCCATATTTAGGTGAAAATTCCATTCTTAAGATGTCTCTTCTCCCTTGCTGTACCTTCTTGTCTATGGTGCATTGCAAGCAACACTTCTCAATCTTTGATTTCAAATAATCATCTCATCCCTACTTAGTCACAAATTAGTCAAATTGTTCACATTTAGTTTGTTCATTTAAATCCACATGCAATTGTTTGGCTCTCTTAGGAGATGTACAAGGCTAAGAATGCTTTTAGTGAAAGAAGAAAATGACAGATTGTCCCTCAATGTGTCTGTGTATATATACACACACACATACACTGTATGTTCTGGCACATGGTAGGGTGTATTTACTGTATGAGGCCATATGGTTGAAGAACTAGAACAGAGGAAAAAAGCCAGTTTCTGAATGTTATATGTCTAGTTTAAATATTGTCAAATATATTTGAAATATATGGGAAACAGTTCGTAAGATTCATAACTGGTAAAGAACAGGCAGTCACATATAAAGATCAGTGAGTGTTCAGGAGTCAGATTTACAAAGAAAGAAGGTGGAGCACTTCTAATCTGTATGAAAACTTATCACTGCTCCTGTCTTTTCAGCTTAATAAAAAACTCTCATAAAAATCTGAGTATGCCAAATGTAGCAGAAGCAATATCATAATCCTTGCATCATGTGTGGATTTACTGGAGTACATTTCCACTTCCAGTGGTGGAATCACTGAGCGCTCTAATCATGTAATACAAATATATCTATAGAATTCTTGATGTTTTGTGTGCAAGTGTAAATATGTTCAATGGATGAAAACACTGAGAGTTAAAAGGCTTTTTCTACCCAAAAGAAAACAGCATAACAAGAAGAATTAGCTGAGTGCTGGAAAATAAGCCAAGATAAATTATGAGAAATAAGCACTCAATAAATTCCAACAAGTTTGAATATGTAGATTATGCTTGTAATCAGAAGCGATTCAAATTTTTAGAGTGAGTTACCTACATCGATGCTTTCTTACCCTTTGTTACTTGTTGTTTTGAGGCTTCTTTTATTCCTTTCTTATGTCATTATGGAACAGAAATATCCACATTTTGTGATACTTCCATTTCACTGGAGTTTTAACTGAAAGAGAAGAGTCCAGTTCTTCGACAGCAACAGCCAAAGGCTATGGCCACAATTGTTTGTATCCATTTATCTATGCCAAGTTTTGCCTTGTGAACTCATCATTAAAACCAAGACATGGGAAAATGGTACCCCTGGGGAAATATTAGACAGGAACTGGATCCCCTCTTTAGGATTTTTAGGTGTATAGAGAATTAGACATACTGTTTTCAACATATGCAGCATCTTGTTTGGAACCTCCTAATGTACTGAATTACATAGCACCATTGTGAAACTAACAGCTCTCTGATTTTGCAAAGTTATTCTCTTAATTAGACAGCTGTGAATAATTCAGTTTACTAGAGAACAGTTAAATTCATTTTAGTCTAGCAAACTAACATAGAATAGGGTAAGTTGGGAGGAACCCACAAGGATCATTGAGTCAAACTCCCAGCCCTGCACAGCACCATCCCCAAGAATTACAACATGCACCTGAGAGCATTGTCCAAATGCTTCTGGAACTCTGTCAGGCTTCATGCTGTGACCACTTCCCTAAGGAGCCTGTTCCAGTGCCCAACCATCCTCTGGGAAAAAAACCTCTTCCTAATATTCAACCTAAAGCTCCACTGACACGGCTTCAGGTCATTCTCTTGGGTCCTGCAAGTGGTTACCCCTGAGAAGAGATCAGTGTCTGCCCCACCTCTTCCCGTCATGAGGAAGCTGTAACTACAATCAGGTTGTCTCTCAGGCTTTTCTTTGCTGGGCTGAACAGACCAAGTGACCTCAGCCACTCCTCCTATGGCTTCCCCTAAATGCCCTTAACCATGTTTGTGGCCCTCCTTTGGATACTTCCCAATAGCTTAATGTCTATTTTATATTGTGGCACCCAAAACTGCCCCCAGCACTCGAGGTGAGGCTGTCCCAGTGGAGAGCAGAGCAGGACAATCCCCTCCCTTGCCTGGCTGTGATGCTGTGCCTGATGCACCCCAGGACAGGGTTGGCCCTCCTGTCGCACTGTGAACTATGTCAACAAAGGACTTGATTGTACATCAAATCACAATATTTTCTTCAAAAATGTTCCAACACCACAGGTGCTTTAATAAGTGAACTTAAACCCAAGGATCTTCATGAACAGATAAGCTCTGCTTCTTTAACGGAAACCCATTCTTACATCATGATAGCACTAGGAATCAATTATACAATGTACTTCAGTATACTTCAGTTAACTGTTGCCTACAAAATATCTCTAGTTTTGGCAGGCCTTATTTCCTATTCCCATAGCCACTGAACCTCTGTGAAACCTAAAATCTCTTCCTATTTCAATGCCTCAGTTACTCTTCCTTTCAAATATGAGGATGATGACGTTGGTATCTACCTCAGAGGGATTCTGAAGATTAATTCTCAGATGACTTGAAATTATCTGAACTGTGATATGTGGGTAGAAACTATGAATTATTAGCAGATGTTGTTATTATAGTGACAACTTCCTACATTTTAAAATCTCACATTTTTGTGTGAAAGAATAAAGAGAAACACCTCTTGGTTTCTACATCAGGACTTAGATTTTAACCTTCAAGATTCTTTTAACTTTATTGAGCAGAGAAAGAAGATTGAAAGCAGGGACTGCAGAAGAATCTGAAATTCAGTGAGATTTTCTTCTCTGTCTTCTTTCTTAATAGTTTCTCTAGACGCGCACTATTACCCATCAGGACAGCATTTTGCCCCACTGGTTAGAAATGTGCTGAGAAAATACAGTCTCCAGCTGGCAAAGGCAGGACTTGATACATAATGTGAAACAAGCAGCAACAATGACAGGACAAAAAGGACTTTGACAGAGAAAGATTGATGGTGGCAAATGGAGAAGTGTCACAAAGCCAACCTCAGGCTTGCCAAACTCCAAAGCCACATTTTTCATCTGTGGCACTTTTTCCCTGGTGCAGCCTGCTTGTCAATGGGACTAGTTCAAGTGTTCAGCAGGTGAGGAGATGTGGAGGTGAAGAAGTAAAGACATCATTCTTCATTACTCACTTCAGAAAGGAGGAAATGAAAATAAGGAAGAGTCAACCACAGTACAGTCTTGATTAATTACCAGGCTTGTCAGTGACAGTGAAAGCCAGAGGATATTGCTATATACACACAGAGCAAATCCAAGTTCCCTGAGAACCATCAGTTCAATGAGGCAGGCACTAGTGTCTGGATCCTGAAGTCCTGCAGGCTGAAAACACAGACCTGAACAACCATCCAGCCCCTCCTCACTCCACATTGCTGCTCTGGGCCTCAGAGCTTTTTACTTGGCAAATCTCATAGTCTGGCAGTAGCTTTGGCCTTACAGTAAGCAAAATGTTGCACATTGCATCTACAGACTGTGAGAACAATTCCGTTGTGTAAAACTGGAATGGTTGCAGAGGATTTAAATACTTCCAAAGTGCAAATCACATGAAATAGTGATTTTTTTTAAAAATTTTTCTGGTATCTATCCTAAAATTAGATAAATATTTCATTTGGAAAACCTACCTTTAATGCTAAAGAGGCCAATACCTGATCTCTCCTAACATGTTACTTAAAATAATTTAGAGTGTAATTATGGGTCTCAGACCATGTACACTTAGTATTCAAGAAAAAATGCTGGGTTTTCCTTCCCTGATTTCCAACCTTGTAAACTCAACCTCTGACCTAAAGTCTACACACTTCCAGCTCATATAAGATCTGAAATAAAGAATGTACTTTTACAATCAATCTTATAAAAACTTTTAAGACATGAAAGATGATGCATCTCTTTTGCTCTGGAAGTTCTGCTGACTTTCATGAAAGTGAAAAATACTTTAAATGCATCTTAATTTCTACATCCTGCAGTTCTAATTCTGCAGTCACAAAGGATTAAATTTGTGCCTATTATTATTTGAGCAAATAGTCTTGAAATCCTATTCCAACAGGTTTCAGTCACTGTGGCAACTACTGAAAACCACTTGTCCCATGTTTGTTAATAGTAAAATTGCTTTCAGCAGTGCTTGAGTGGGGATTAGAGCCACTGATGACAATTACAGTTAAAATACAGGTCACTTTCCCAGCACACACTAACCATGAACCTCTGCAGTACCCAGAATAAAAACTCTGACACTAAGGACCTGTATATTGTGAACAATTTTTTTACACAGTCCCTGAAAGAAGGAAGATTTTCTTAGCTTAAAGACAAGTATTGAGAGGTCTTAATAGCTGTAGGAGGTCTAAAAAGCATACCTATCAATGTGGCCTCTCTCAATCTCCTCACACCCTGACATCTCCATCTGAGGAGTTAGGCACGAGGATATCCAAAAAGTGAGCTCTGCATACATCCAGCACAGCAAAGTTGGCAGCACTTCTGGGCACACACGAGAGCAGAGTAGAAAACCTCCTGGTAAAATTTCACCAGAAAATGCAGATACAGTGTCCCAGGCAGCCATGCAAAGTTTTCAGTATCCTTTAAGCTGTGCTTCTATCACCAAAGTGCTTTTGTGGATACCAACCACAACCCTTTGCCACGGAGACTTTCACCACCCTGTTAGCAGAACACCTAACACAACCTATTTCACAGCCTTCAAAGTGTGTATCCTCTCAAAATGTGAAGGACATAACTTGAGAAGGACTTAACTGATGTCACACCACAGTATGACCTGAAAATAAAGTGGTGGATGGAGGAACATCTTTCAGAAAGCCATGAACCAGCTGTATCCAAGCTGCAATAGAGTCAGAAGCAGCACATCTGGAAAGCATTGTGTCTGCTAAGAGGCAGAGACCAACAGCTGTACATGGATAACACAACACTGCTAGGAGGAGAACAGCACATACCTCTGCATGGATCTGTTCCACACATTACAGAGACACGACTCCTTGTGGAGCTGGGCCAACGCACCCTGCACCATGCTCAGCTCTGCAGCACAGTAAGGCCAGTCACTGCTCAAGGTCACTTTATTCGTCTACAGGAAGTATGGAAAATGTGCAAAACCTGAACTCCTAAAAATGGCATCACTTTTATCTCCCTGCTCCCCCCCTTCCCTGATTATCATGTTAAAAATGGTCCCATCTCTTCAAAACATAAACACCATCACCCTCAAAGCAGGCATGCTTTCTCGGGAAAAATGAGTCATTTTCTAAGTAAAGGCAAACTTTCTTTAGAATCTTTTAAATGTCTTCATGCAAACATGAAATACCTGTTTTAGCAGGGTTTCTCACTAAGCAGCTGGTTCAAATCCCAGAGAAGGAAAACTGTATAGATTTGTGTCTTTTTTAAAATAGTTTAATTTCACCAGGTTCTAACTTGCAGCTCAAGGTGCAGAAAATATGTACTAATACTAGGGCCTGTCTTTTCCCTGACACACTTTATTCATTGATCCCACATAATAAAAGGCAGCTTGAAAGACTGTTCTATTTTGCATTCATTTTTCATGTTCACTGGCTCTCAGCATACTTCACTGCAGCTGATGCCCCAGTTAAGCTCCACAGATCTGCCCCCCACCATCAAATCCATTCTGAAAGCACCCAAACCTGCTCTCAAGCAAAGAATAAGAAATGCACCTGCAAATGCCTGAGTAGCTTTCCCCTTCACCCCTCCTTGCAGGTATCTGTAATTTGTTCTTCCCAGGTAAGCCTCCAAGTTATAGCCACTATGCTTCTTCCTGGCCTGACAATGAAGCCTGACAACACTCTCTCAATCATCTTAAGCTGTCAGTCATTATGATTGACACACCAACTCACAGCTTGAACATATTGCACCCACAGGAATCCCACTGCTGTCTAGGCTACACAGTGATAGTTTCTGACCAAGCGTTCTAAACCAGGTCTGGACAAAGGGTCTGAGGCAGAAAAACACAACAGATGTGCCACCACCAGGCTGGTGCTCTCCTATTCCTTATGTCCATCTCACAGCTCCAGAGCAATAGCAGGAATGAGATTTAAATCACAAGATTTCTGAGGCAGAAACTATACATTTTATTATGTGCAAATTCAACACACTGTATGACACATCTTTATCTTTGTGCTTGAACTAGTAGAGAACTTCCATCAATGGAGAGGAGTTATGACACAGCTGAGAGATTCTGATTTAGCTGTTAGAGGAAGCTATATACAAATGCAAAGTTTATCAGACAAGGGAAAACCTTCCTACCTTTTGCCCCAGTACTCAAACCAAGTGTTTCAAATATTAGAAAACACTTTCAGTTCTTCCCTATGATACTTCCATCTTTGCACCTGATAATACAGTCACAATTCAAAGTGGGAAGTGAAAACTGCCTAAGAAACCAAAGACACTATGTTGTTTCAATTGTCCAAAAATGAAACAGAAATACTAGATAAGGTACAAGAAAGACTTTCCACTTTAAAAATTAACTATGATTACAGAGATCATAGTGTTTAACTGACAGAAGAAGGTGAAGAAGTTCTGCAGAAATTATAAGGTGAACTTATTCTTAATCCTGGGGTTTAAACAGGATGATGCCTCCATACCATGCTGCCCTATGTCTCTTCCATGCTGAGCAGGTATAAACTCTCAGCGCTCTTGGCACTGGGTTGACAAACTCCAGGGAGCACAGGCTGAAAGAGAAATGAATCCCCTACATTCAAAGTAACATCAAAGTCTTGTCATTTATTGTGTGCTCAGATGTTTATTCCCACTCTGCTTAGGCTGGTAAAAAGTATGGATCAGATGTTTAATGTTTTCAACAGCCACCTAACACTAGAATCAATACTGCCAAACACCATGGGTTGTCCCTCATTAATACCCTTGCATCAGTAGTGTCTCTGATTTAACGTACTTTTAATGGCTTTGAACATTTGATCCATACACTTCACTTGCCTAAACAGAAAGAAACATCTCTTGACACACTGCACAACATGTGCATGGGCTATGAAACCAAAGAAGCAGAGCAAACACTGAGGCAGTGGCTGCAGACAGTCATGCTCATCACTGCCCTTAGCTCTTTAATTAACAGATAAAATTTCACCATTCCAGCAGATAAGTGGTAGTGACAGGAAAGGCAGAAAGCAGAGAATGAGAAAGAGAGCAAGAAGGAGAGTAACTTTCATGTTATTGCTCATGTTTAAGGAGTAGTTTGGAGTGCTAAAAAAACACAAGGAGCAAAAAGGTTCTGATTTTTCATCTTTGGGGACTGTGCTATAAAGGTTTGAACTTATCTTTTTTAGGACTTGTGCAAATCCTCTCCACTTTTGTCCTAATGCTGTATCACACATTATGGAAGTATTTTTGCTGGACATCACATAGTGGTACTAAGTGAATATGCAGCTACACAGGATGCTCTGGGGCCTCGTGTTATAAGCTGATGGTGTGACTATGTAAGACAAGCACCTGTGGGCAGATGGATTCTCCCAGTGTATAAACACTAAAAAGGATCCACAGAAAAAAAACATGCCCTGCAGATCCAGCCCACTCAGAACTACTCAGTGGCTGTTGGTTATACCCTCTATGTGTGCATGTCTATATCTTAAGAGTTGTATATATACACACACACAAGCATATAATCTCTACTAAACAATTTCCAGAAACTAATTACAGCCTTGACAGGGTGGGTCTTGCATCCTGATAAATTGCACAGCCACAGCCCATATATATTCCACAAAAATGTACCTCCGGATTACTATGCTTGTGGTCACAGCTCAGTGAAAAGCACTCTCCTCTAAAGGATGACAAATGGCATCCTCACACTTTTTAGACTTTTGCTCTTATGACTGCATCCTCACAGCTTATCATGTGTTTCCACACCTGGGGTCTCCAAGGAAATTCCTTAGCACCTAGTGACTGCCAGAATTTAGATTTCACTGTGATAGAGACCAACTCTGCATTCCACAGGGGCTCTGCTCTCTGTCTCTAATAATCTGCACAGACATTGCTCTATGGAACAAATCAGAAGGGCAAATGACAATGCATTGCTCTCCCAGCAGCTTGGCCTACCCATCACCTTACTTTAGCTCAATAATTTTGTTCTGGCCTTATTGTGGCTGCCTTCTATATAAATACATCTTTCACCTTCTACCTTTGCTTTAGACAACATAATATTTCCTTCCCTGTGGAACATGGGGTATGGGAATGTGGCAGACCGTTGCCTCTAGGAGAGTGGTACATCACACTCTGAAATCACATGGGGATTTGTTCTAACTTAGTGTCATCTGTAACTCAGCTGATTCTTCTGTTCAGTCATTGATTCTGTCAGCCTAATTTATTTCCCCTACACAGATGTGTACTTCTCCCTCAAATAAAGAAGAAAACAAGACAGAGGTGACAAGAGGAAGAGGAGGAAGTCAGGGCATGTTTGTTCCATAACAGCATGAGGAAGGTGTGTGGGGGACAGAGTAGGGCTAGTGCTATCCTCCAGTAATCACAGCTCAGGGAGAAAAGCTTGCACTGCAAGGCGTGAAACATCTTTGGAATGTGATTTTCACTTGATAACCAGATTTTCTTTTACATTTTCTTCCTTTTCCCTGTTTATCTTGCCAGCCTGTAACACGTGGGAGTATTTTCCTTCTATTAAAGGGGAGTTTATCTCCCATTCTTGCAATAAAATAAAACACCTAAACAAACACATGAAAAAACCTCACTGAGAAGAACACTCTTATAATCCATCTAGAATAGCTCAAGAAAGCAGCTAACACAAATTGGATCAAATAAGAGACAGAGACGGAGAACTTCTGGTCTCTCAGTATTCTTGTGGATTTCTTGTGTGGTCAACCTTTGGGAGAGTTTGCAGCCTGCTGTTCTCTAGAATTTAGAAGGGAAAACTTGAAATACCATTATTTCTTACTTGTGTAACATTCCTCACTCATTTTAATGGATGAAAGCCTGTAGTACTGTGGCAATAAGGGGTATTCAAAGAGTCAGTACAGTAGAAAAGTGTGGAAAATCTTAAAATACAAGGCAGCAGTCCTTTACCATGCTCTGCTAATGGTAGCTCAGCCACTATCTCACCAAAGGGTGGGAAGGAAGAGAAAATCCTGCTGCTGTTCAAATAGCAAACATGGTTTGGTACCCGGGGCCAGCAATTAGGAGACGTGGTCTTATTCCCCAGCCATGCCTCTCCTCTCCAGCAGAACGTCCATCACACTCATACTCTGAAGTTCAATTTCTCCATCTGTATAATGGGCACATATTGGCTTTCTTCCATAAAACACAAAGATCCACAGAAAACTGCCACATAAGTGCTAATTATTGTTAAAAATATGATTCTGTCCTAACTCCTTCAGACACACTAGCAGCAGCTTGGAAAATGAACAGTGCAATCTCAGTAACGATGATCATCCCAACAGCACGGGTATGTTTAGCTCTGTATAAATCAGGCCTGGCAGCTTGATGAGTTGCAAGGAAGGTGATATCATGTCTCCAGAGGAATGGACAAGTGCTGACAGCTCACCAAGGCTTCCTCTGCACAGACACTAAGCAGCTTTCTGCAAATGCTCAAGCTCCCGTGAGAGGAAAGAATGATATGAAGAGAGGGAAAGGAAAACATTTTGTAAACTTTTTTCTCAATTTTTTTTTAACTTCTGCTGCTGTTCCATCTTCCTCCCCAGCTCCTTTTTATTACAAATTAAATAATTGCTGGGCTGTAGCCCAAAACACTGAAGATTTCACATCTTGTTTGTTCTAATTATATCAGTCGGCCTGACAAAATGGTTTCATCAATGGAATTGCCTTCCAAGAGCTTCAGCTAATCAATTCTTTGACACTTAATTAAGAACTCTGCTGGTCTGGGAGGATTCAGGGAAGTTTGGGGGGGGGGGGGGAATGTTGAGCAACAAAGTATCTGTAGAGTGCATGTCGTTAAAAATCCTGGCACAAACAGACCTCTAATTCCTTCACTGTCCCTACTTTAATATTACCTCACACTTTATCCGTCTCTCTAACCACTTGCTTCAGTTGGGTTTTTAATTACTTTAATCTTAGCCCTGCCACCGGTAATGGCTTCAAAACACCTCTAGGGCCTTAGATTTACTTTCAGACAGATGTTTCCAAAGCAGGCAGCAGTAGACAGGCTCAAAGCATAACACTTCAAGCTGGAAGTGCAGCGGACCTCAAACACTAAGCAGAGTTCGGCAGCACTTGGGGAAGAGATCAGTGCAGGGAAGACACGCTGCCCTGGTGAGAGGAGCCCAGAGCAGGTTCACTTCCCCTGAGCCAGCACCATCCTGACAGTGCCTGCATGTCCTTGCAGGCTGCAGGGTAATGGCTTTCTTTTGAAAATATCTGCCAGGCAATTGGGGATCACCCATCAGTGCAAGTTGTCATCTAGGTCTGCAGCAAAAAGACAGTTGTTTTTCTTTTGAATGACCAGTGCACTAAATTCAAATCTTATATTGGTTTTCCTGATTGTACAGGCTCTCATCTGGCTAAGGGAGAACAGATAATGACCATTCTGGCATAAAGTTAGAAAAGAAGAGAGTACCTGATCTAGGATAACTATTTACATTCACTGCAAAGTTAACCCACTAATATTTTTTCTTAATAGCTCAACACCAGCAATGTGAGTTTCACCTGGATGAGTAAATTGTATTATTTGGAGGCAGTATGTTTTTATTTGGCCCAGATCAGAAATTAAAAAGTGTGAGCTACTTGAAAACTGTACCATTTAAGAAAGAAAAGTGGCCTTTATAAATAACATCAAATTAGAAAAAACAAAATAAATAAATAAACTAAAAACCAAAACCCCCACAAAAAAAACAGTGAAAATGAATTGGTAGAAAATTCTGGCTAAAATCTGCTTAGTTTAACAGCGCTTAAAAAAAACACATGGCAAATGCACCCAATGTCATTTCACATGCTAAAGCCACATCACAAAGCACATACTGAGCCCTATCTTGCTGCTCTTCTCATGGAATGCACAAGGTTAGCAATATCAGAGGTAAGCAAGAGATGGGATGCTCTTAGCTTGACCATACATTAGCCAGATTTGCATTAAAATGCTTGGTTACACTGCAGATTCAGAGCCTCAGCTTCAATTTCGGCAGTGGCAAAGACTGACTATTAAGAGTTAGAAGGCCAAATGCTTTACTGCAAAGAAAGTAGCCAGAGACAGGCTCCTTCACAACATTACCACATTCAGAACTGCTACTCAGAACTCTGAGGGCAGTTACACTTTTTCATTCTAAACTCCATAAATTTTGGAGTGTAGCTCAGAAGACTTTGGATGAAAGACAACCCTTAAAAAGCTTCTCTATCTTCTGAAATTTAGGATTCAAATTCAATAATTTTGTTTCAGGTTCATCCAAAAATCAGATACATAGCAGAAAAGGAATTAACCAAAGATATAACAAGAAATGACAAAGTGTGTTTGGCACACATTTGCTTACATCTGAAAGCCATTAGCCAGTAACTGTAAAATCCTCTATTTGTTGTGTCCATTCTTAGCTTGGAAATCCAAAAGATTCCTTAAAGAACCAAAAAAGCTGTAAAAAAAAAAAATCAATTTTTAGGTGTAAGGTGTCTAACTTTTACCAATATTAGATGGCAAGACTGGCACACATGGGAGATTCCCTGAATCCATTGTCCCAAACAGGAAAGAAAAAATGGTAACAGTGACAAATTCAATATATAAACTTGAAGTTTTGGCCATCTTGAAAGACTGTGGGAAAGCCAGATACACTGTGCAGAACCAAAAGTGGAGGCAAGCAAACAGACACCTTTAGCTCTCAGCTTCCAAGGAGGTTAGATCTCATCCCAACAGCATCAAGAAAAGAGTGACTAATTTTGTCTTTCTCAGTTTTGTCATTGTCTTTCTCCCAATTTTAATATTGCAACGGAGAAAACCTTTCCCTTTGCACCTCCTGCCATCAGGATATACTTTTCTGTATTCCTTTCTCTCACTACTCTTAAGCTTTCAAATTCTTTGTTTTCCACAAGAAATTCATCACCTTATCCCTGTTCACTAAATTTTCACTTCTCTGAAAACAAGAGTTACTGTACTTTTATTTCCATTGATGGAGGTGTGTCAATTTACACAGTGGAAAACTTTGTTTATACTAGACCATAAACTTGATAAAAATTATTTAAGCAAACATGGGAAAGTTCTTTTATTCACTGCTAAAACAAATCTGAGTTTGTAGCTTGCAGAAAACAGTGAATTTTTTAAGGAACTAGCTGACTGTCTGGATCAGCCAGTATCAAAAAAAAAGAACGCAGCAGAGCAAATGGAAGATGAGGCTAGTAAAAAATGAAATTTGGGAATTAATTAGGAGCAGAATGAAAAAGATTGAAAAACTACCTTTATAAAGCTCTGTATTCATTCTGGTCCTTCAGTGTTGACTGTCAGGAAGTTAATATTTTGCTGTAAGAAATGTGCAAATCTTTCATATTTGTAATTTTTTTTTTTTTTTTTTTTTTGGTGGTGGGTAAAAAATTAAGGAAAAAGGAGAAAAGGTCCATTTGCTTCTTCCCAGAGAATATGATTTCAAATTTCAATTAAAATGAAATGAGCAGCACGATTATCGCTATGGAGCAGGCGCTTGGTAGCGCAATAGGCCCCTTTCACTGCCATGGCAACCGGGCCTCATTGTCACGGCTACCTTGGCACTACATGTAATTGTCGATGTGTGAGCCTGCCTGATAATACACAATCAATACCCCATAAGCAGCAAACATCATTTTCTGTCTGAGGGAAAGAAAAAAAAAAGGAAGGAATGCTTGCAAAGGAGAAAGAAAGCAGCAAAAAGAAACAGGGAACTGAGAAAAAGAGAGTAGAAGAGAAGAAGGGAGACCTAAGTCCAAAACACCGTTAACAATGAAACGTGCAGCTTTTTTTTTTTTCTTTTTCTATAAAGCAAATAGCTGGAAAAATCCCACCAGCACACATGAGCACCTGCTAAGTCCTTCTAATAATATATTAACTAATTGTTTATGCCAACATCATTAAACCATTACCCAAATACCACATCAACCAACAGAATGCTTTTTGTACGTAATCAACAGTAATTTTGGTAATGCCAAGTTCTCTGGAAAGAGCCAGCACTTACAGTCCAAAGCAGGAAGCTGATTTTGTATATGGATCATTAGGTTTTTTGACTAGCTGAGTATAAGAACAAAACAAAACAGCCCAGGGAACAAACAGATCTTGTAGAGGAGTTTAGTCCTCAAACACATAGCAGAAAGCAAACTGTGATATCAGAGTGGAGACAGGTGCAGGAGGATAAATGGAGAAATAAAAAGTCTGCTTAGTAGCAGATACTTTGGTCTGATACTGATACTTTGGTCACCTCGTGTTCCTCTTTGGACACTGTGTCCTTTTACCTAATATTTGCATGCTGTACAGTGCAATTGGGTCCCATTATCAGTGAAAGAAAATGGAAAATAAGAAAGGATACACAGAAGAGTATAAGAGGAAAATGGAGGGAAAGAAATAAAAAGAACAGCGCAGGAAAAATAGGGGGAAAAAGCTTGACTCTATTTTTCATAAGTGTGGGGTCCTAAAGATCAACCATGCAGGCATGTTTACTTCAGTGTGAGCTACCTGCATGTTACACCTGTATATACAAGCAAGACAGAGCCTAGAAGACTGGCACCACTAGAAATGTGGCCATGCAGCATCAGCCATTCTTCTCCAGAGAACAGCAATACTATAGAGATTTCAGGTCAAAGTGGGTAATATTGTTATGAGATGGCATGAACTCACTGTCTTCAGATTTAAGGCATTTTATTCTCTCAAAATTCTCTAGGGATAACTTTGACTCTGGACTCACCTGAAAAAGTGAGGCAATAGTAAGGGGATTGAATTCCTCTAGATATGAAAACAGGGATCTCAACAACTCAATACCAGGAAAAGCCACAGACTCACCCAATCATGGGGACACAAGATTCATCTCATACCCCTGCACACCTCTGGGTGGTATCAGGTGGTGTTAGTGAGGCTGAAGGTAGTTAAGAAAAATGTCTTCAGAATGGTACAGAAAGGAAGCGCTCCGTGTCCTCAAACAGCCTTCTTCTAGATCTTTTTTATTTTCTTTGTAGATTTACGTATTCCTATGAGAAACTGAGAAGATGTTTTGCAGGTATACAGAAACAACTTTTGGGTTTCATAGCACAGGGCAAGGGAAGCTGAAGGTACAACATAACAGAGATAGGCTTAGTATATTAATACTGAGTGCACAGTGGGAATGTCTTCCCATTTTAATCCTTATGAGATAATCATCTGTAATAAATTAGACACATCAGAGAGAGAGAAGAAATTCTTCACTAGCTTGGGCAAGCATGGGCAGATGTGAATCACCCTACTTTGTGGTCTACCATTTCTTAAATATCAGTGTTCTGTCTTGCTGAATCTGAACATGTACCTTTGCTTTAGACTGGTGTATTTTCAAAACTGTGCTTCTCTGAGATGTCACATGTGGTAATATTCATTATAAAAGCACATCATGCATTCAAGCATCCAATATAGAAGTGAAAATGTGTTTCTGAATGAGTCCATTTAGACAAAGTTCCCTGTTCCCATATGAAACCACACAATGCAGTTGATGCTGAAAGTTCAGCTTTCCGAAGTAAAAAATTCTGTTATAATTACACTGTCAGCATTATTTTAGTTACAATATCAATCACCTTTTGCACGAAGGAGAAGTGCATCATACACATTTTCCAAGTCCAGGAAGACTCCTGCGTTAGTACTGCAGCAATATGCTTTGCATTCCCTTATTACCAAGCAAGGCAAGTCCCAAAAAACAGATCAAGGGATAGTTACCTGAAGCTTCTGCTCTTCCCATTTTAATCCAAATCTGAGAGAAAGATAATGAAGCATATGGGTCTCACCACACCTTAACTAAAGACCAACAGAGTCTTATATCATATAGCCCTGAACCTTTTATATGCCTTCAAACTCCCTGGCTCTTCTGAAACTACATGATACCATCTTGCTCAAACTCACACTCCCTCCATGATGATCAACTGTAACTTGAACCTTTATTTGTCAAATTCACACTGCATAATAGATAGGATAATTGGGCCCCAGTTGACTAACTTTTATGGAACAAACCTGATAACAACAGACTGATTGACAGCCCCAGCTGTAGAACACAAACACAAAGTCTTTTAGATTACAATGTTCTAAATGTTAATGCTAGGGTTGAAAAGCAAAATTAAACAATAATAAAGGACATACCTGTAACAAATGTAATGACAGAAATTTCCCTGGGACTTGAGTTAGGCCTGATAGCATTGTTCTAAAATAAAACTTGAAGACACTATAATGTTCTAGTTTTAGTAACACTCCCCTAGGCTTCCTAGGGATGCCTTATCATTTCCCAGTATCTGAAGAACTACTTTCCAGACACTCACGTAGGAAGCTTTCATTTTCTTTTCCCTTTATGGACTTTTGTTTCATCTTACTTTCTACCTCTGCTCCTGACTAGTCCCACTCAATCACACACACTCCAAAAATGAATATAAACCCCTAGCAGACAAAACCAGCAACCTGTTTAGTTTTGACTCTTTGTCAAATTATCTGATCTATTCTGACTTTTAAGTTCTGTTTGAGACAGTATGTCAGGAGAAGCAATCAAAACCATTTTTGTTTACTGTGTTCTTTTTAGTAAAAGCAACCTTTTATCCATTTCTAAAGACAAGTTATTAATGAGTCTAATATAAATAGAAGAAAGAAATTAAACAGCCACTCTTTTCATCCCAAAACAACATTAAAAATATCCATTGAATGTATTACATAAACTTAGAATACCTAAGTAATTAAATAATGTGATCTTGTAACTAGTAAGGCTTGTAGATGCAGAGGCCTTCCAGCTCACTGCAAGATAAATGCCTGCCATACTGAAAAACATCCTTAGCTCTGAGAAAAACATATGTGTTGCTTCTGGTACTTTTATCAAGACATGCTGAAGAATTCAAAACTCCTATGCTTATTTTCAGGTATTAGAAGAAAATGTGAAAAGAAAATCTGCAAATATGGCCACCTTCCATACACCAAAACTAACATTGCTCATGAGCACTGGGAACAGGAGTGATGTGCATGCTCAGGACAGAAGGATGCTACAGCCTGAGAGAATGGAGAACAAAGGGAACAGCAGTCTGAAATACTAAAGCTCTTCCTGTAAGCCACTCCCACTTTCTGAGCTTGAATGAGATCGAGTCCCTAGTCACTACATTTACAGCTGCTCATTTCTTATTTGCACTATGTAAGGTAAGTCATGGAACAGCCACACGATGGAAAGTTTCTTATAGCACAGGGAGAATATTTTGCCACTAATATTCACAGTTAACAGCAAAGCTCCAGAAAATCTGATATGCCAATCTTTAAAACCTTTTTCTGTTAAACAGCCTACCTCTTCCAATGAGATCTAACAGGCAATCTAAGCTGGCATGAACAAAATCTGTTTGAAAAGGAACTTGGGCCAGTGGATGAATATGTCTGGCCTCCTTGTGCCTCATAACCTTGTCCTGTCCTTCCAGCTCTGGGTGACTGTGGCATGCAATGGGGACAGTGATTTTAAGTCAATGTTACAGTTCAAACTGCTCACAGACAAGGCTACAAGCGATCGCAGGGGCTGTTTGACAAAACCTGCCTGATGGTTGGAAAGGCAATCTCGCATAAAACAGCGTGCTTCCATAGATGTCTATGAACTTTTCAAGGGCACATAATGCAAAAGGGGAGAGATAGAAGAAGGGGAAGGAAACAATTCCAGGTTGTGCAATTAGGAAGAAAAAGGCACAAAGCAACGCACAGGAGAAATGTCAGGATGCATTTCTATTTGGCAACAAAGTCCCTGGAACAGCCTCCAAGAGCGAAGGTGGAATTTGTGTTGCTATAGTCATTTATAATTAGACTGGATGTATCACTAGTGATTGTGACATAAAGAACAAACTTGTAGCAAATGCCAAGGGAAAGACTAGATGGCACAGGTGTTTGCCATTTCTTGTGTCTAAGGCATCTTTCACTTCATTCATAAGTGCTTTCTAGTCTTTATGCAGAAGCCTTTTAATCCCACTACCCTGGCAAAATTCCAACTAAGTAATTAGTTTCTGTCTACCTTAAATTTCTTTTTTGTAGCTTTGATTTGTTATAGCATTATCACATCTCCTCTTAAGTATAATATTTTACTGCCATGTTCCACTACAGAAGTAGTTTTTAATACACACAGAAGGAGAATGTGGTGACTGTTTAAAAAAGCTCAGCAAACATGAAAATGTAACACAGCAAATGGAGGAGGAGATCACAGCCAATACAAATCTGCTGCAGAAACTGAGCAGAAAATAGCTCCTCAAATTGGAACTAAACCAGAACCCTGGATTTAACATATCTGCAATTGTGAAAACTGACAGAAGATCTTTACAAACACCAAATAGGCCTGTGCATTATCCCCAAAGACCAGCGGAATCAGAACAACTTCAAGGGGCAAAAGACCATCTACCAAATCATCCCTAGTGATTCCTGCAAAAAAACTGTTTCTTTGGGGTGTTTTGGAGATCTTTTCTTTAAGTCCTAACTAATGCTATTTGAAGTCTTGTGACATCAGAACACAAGGTTGTGAGGCTACATGAAGTCAACTTTGTAGTTCCTTTGTAGACTACCCTCCTGTCCTGTGTTTTTAGCATGTATCTCTCTCTTAAAATATATGAAAAATTAAAGACCCCACAGACCACACTTGAAAGAAAAAACAAACATCAAAATAAGATGTTGGATTCTTTTCCTCTATGCTTATTTATTCTGTTAAAACTTGTCAATTTAAGTTCCTAGTTGGGTTGATTTCTTCCATTTCTTAAAAATGCACCCACTCTAAAAATTACACAACATTGCTTATTTAAAACTGTAAATGTTCGAGAAAAACACATACCAGAAAAAAAGAATTTCCTCCCTTTGTTCTTCCCAATAAAATAAGTTGCATGCATACCACATGCAAAAGTAAACCCTTGAAAACTGCATGCTAGGATCTCAGGAGACATGGAATTAAAACTAGAGATGACAGTATTTTCTGACAGTCATTACAATTACTGCTCATTTTTTGAAGAGGAGCATCGATATTAAAGAAATATGAAAGCATTTTTTTTTAGAACTGCAAAAATAAATAAACAATTGCATTAGTTAAATCCATTCACACATCTTGAGAGGTTATTTATTTTCTCTGAGGGCTGATAAAAGTTCCTGATGACATGCTTTCTAATTTTAAAATTGCTCTCACTTCACAGTTCTGAAAAAGTGGATGCCAGGGAGTGAGTGGGTGGGTCTGTTTTAAGTGTGATTCACACATTAGGTTCTCTGATCAGCTCATGCATATTCAGAAGTGCCATCCAAGGGCTGTGGGGTTCAGGAGGAATCCAAAGACCAGAAAGGAAAAGGGTCATTTGGAAAGAACTGATTAAACTATGGGGAAATAAAATAGGAAAATTGTTACAATATCTTTTCTTCATGTGTCAGGCATGCAAAAGATGCCATATTTATGCCTCAACAGAGTATGTCACACCTGCAGAGAGCCTTTCCCTGTCCTGAGCTCTCGTTCTTCCCACCATCTTGTGACCCTCAATATGCACAAGTAAGCTGAGGCTGCCATGGTCTCCCCCCAAAAAGGAGACATGTTTTCAGAGATGTCTGGGACTGGAACACAAGATCCAAAGCCAAGGCTGATTCACAGTGTAGTATTTGTGAAAGGTTTATGTTTAAAGCATCCTGAAACAACACAATGCCCTGCTAACATGTCATCTCTTCTGTACACACTTTTAAATACTCCCTGCTCCTAATGTGGGTCTGATCAGGGTAGCTCTTCCCCAAAGTAAATAATTCCCAGGACAAGAAAAGGCCATTCTTGAGATGAGATACAACCAGGTGATGATGTCAGCTATCTAGGTGAAACTCTGCTGTCAGGCCACTAAACTCATAACTTGGCATTTTTTTCAGATCATCAGGCTGGCTAGCAGAAATCTTTCCTCCAAGTCCTTTACTAGAGGGAAGTGCTTTGTCTCTTCCCCCTCCAACTGCAAGAGATTTGCTGGTATTGAAGAGGGTGTTACAGAGTAACAAGATGGCAAACCTGTGTCATAGTCTTGGTGGAAAAACAAAATTCAGTCGTGACAGCTATACAAGAAGATTCTGTATGATGGCTGCTGTGCTGGACACAGACATGCCCTGAAGCACAATCTGGTTCTCTCACTGCCTTCATGATTAACATAGCCCATGATGAACAGCCTCATCACAAAGTCTGCAAATCCTGCTCCAGCCTAAGCAGATGAAAAAGGTTCTGTTGACTGCAGTGCACATACCTTGGTCCTCAGGTGCTGGCAAGCACAGCTGAGCTGGGGGAGGTAGAAGAAGGTTGGGTGGCAGGGAGGGAATGTGTATGATAGAGACACACACAACACTGTAATTAAGGGTAATTTCAGAAGCATTTACCTGTGTTTCAGTGTCTGACAACTTTTCACTTGTGAATGGTGCAAACGCCTCAGCTCTATAGACTGATCTTGTTTTTATGTTACTGGAATGGGAGGAGCAGAAAAATGAGAATGTCATTTTGAATTAATTACCTCCACTGATTTGAGCAACATGCACTGAAATGCGGTTTAACTCTTGCTCAGGATCTATGTGCCCTACCCTAAAAGAGAGCTGAAATGGAGCCATGCCTTGTGTTTACAAATACAGAGCTATTGTAGAGGCTCTCCTGCCTGCAGAAGGTAACCAAGGATGAATGCTGCCATATAAAAAACTCAGTGTTTTTTGAAAAACTACACTGGAACCTTAACTTCATCTAATATGACCTCTAGCTAGCAAAATCATTACCGTAAATATCACCTTTGTTCAGTCACCACCCTAAAAGCCTCTACTTGATTTCCATTTCCTTTTGCTGAAAATCTGAGGTTCCCCATCCTTTAAAAAGTACTATAATGGGATTGAAAACCAAGCTGCCACTCACCCGACTTATATCCCTAATTCTGCAAGTGGGTCAGTTTTGGGTACATTACATCACTTCTTTCCATTCCTATTTACCTCTTTCCTAAGACAGTAGCAGCATCTTTCACCTTTGCCAAGTGTTCTGAAAGTAGGGACTCATAGACTTCTGAATAATGAAAACTTTGGAGATGTCCAGAGTTAAAAAGTTGTGAGGAAAAGTGCATTTTAAGTCCAACATCCAGTACTTGCCTCACTTTTTTTATTTACTTATTTTTAAAATTAGCTTAACAATTGTACTCCAGGTCCTGACCCTCAATGTCACTCTCTGTCACGTCAAGGTATGTCACACATCAGACTATGACATACTGGACATGAGAGTTTTTGTCATGAAAAAAAATACTCCATCCTGACATGGTGGTGGTGATGGGGTAAGAAAAAGGAAATATAAGATGCAAAGTATTTTATCTCACTTAAATTAAAATCACAGTTTATTTTATCCATCATTTTTCCTTAAATACATAAAATATTTCCAGAGTTTATAGCACAGAATGACTGAAAGCATCAACCAGAACTGCACAAACTGTGCCCAAGTGATACATGTTATATTCTCAAACACTTCTGTCCTGGGTTCAGCTCTCCAGATAGTTCAGGCCTAGGCACTGCAATAACATTGTCACCCTCTTCAGAACTCATGCCCGTCCTTTCATTACCTGGAGCAATTATTCCACAAGGTAGCTCAATCAGCTCCACCAATGAACCTGTGCTGAACCTCATGTTGTTCTAGTATTTCAAAACTTGTAGAAGCCCCTTCTGGGGCTGGAATCTATAGCAGAGGAGTCTGAGATAACTAGATTCTTTTACTTTTACTGCAAAATTGACCCTAGACCTATGCATACATCTGAAAAACCTGTAACGTATCTATGTTTACTGTTTTAATACAGTCTAAATCCCTTTTTCCAGTTTTCTTTCTTGATTCCACTGTGCAAAATGAGTATTTTCTGAGTAGGCCACTGTATGACCGCTACTACATAAGAACATAATATCTTCTTCCTGCCAGTGTGATATGCAAATCTTGTTCACATGTTTATGATATTTTCCTTTATTTCTCTTTTGTATGTGATTTTCCACTTCTTCCACTTTTTTTTTTTTTTTTCCAGAGCAGCAAGGAGCAGTATGTAGCTGAACTAAATTTCCTGCACCACACAAATGTGAACAAGCTCTATGTGAACAAGCCTTGGAGTAATGATCACTGATAATCCATCTGGGCAGAACTAAGAACAATTATGACCTCCATTTCAGTATTCAAAGCAGCAAAATCAAAAACAGAAGTAATCTGTCACTGACAGCAGAAGGCACCACCATCAGCTGAGGAAACTCTAAACAGATTCTGGTGAACTGTGTGGTAGCAGCAATTAACTTTGGATTGTCATGTACCCACCTCTGAGAAACAGCATGACTGTGTCCCTTGCTAGTATCAGGCTGATTGGAAGGTTCTTCAGCATTACACTTAGATCAGCAACACTGAGTAGGTGGCTCCCTCTCACTCATTGCACAGTGCTATCTATCCCTTTAGGACACCTGGTTGCCCACACTCCAGAGCACTGAGTCAATCCCAGCCCTGCCAGCAGCAAAGAGGCATGTCAGTGGTCAGAGCAGCACACAAAGGAAGATGATGCTGGTTAGTGCCTGACACTGAATTGTAAGGGAGGAGAGTTTACTGTAAATAGAATATTAAATTAGGAATGGGCTCTTTCCTATTGAAATAAATCAAGAAATTACATATTTTTTGACACAACTTGAGCTGATATATGCAACAGGAGAGAAAACAGGAAGGGAAGTATCATTTGTACTTTGTATTCACTTCCATGGATTGATTTGACTGCTGTTGGTGGACAAAATATCATAGCAGCTGCTTCTTCTTCACTGACAATTTTTAAGGATTGAAAAAAGCCTTCCTATCAGAGCAAACCTTATCCTGCAGAGCATACTTGCGTCTTAATGCAACTGAGTTGCTGCAAAGATAGGGACTGAATTCACCATGTACATGGACAGGACTTTTTGAGGAGTTCCTGTCACAGACTGGAAACATAATTGATCCTAAAAAAACAAAAGAAAACAAAACTATTTGATAAAAGTGTCAAATCATCAGGTCTGAGAATGACAAAACCAGCCATACCTGTCCTAAGCCCAAACACAGATCCACAGATCTGTCCTAGGCAGAAAAAGCTACTCAGTGTAATAAAGATGGAGAAGCAGGAACTCATACTGTGTTTGCAGGACCTAGCAGCCCTCTTCAGAAAGTGATTCAGGATGAGTGCCTGACACAGGTGCTCCAAAACTCTCTGACATCTTATTTCTCTTCAGAGCCTACACAGTGCCTTACAGCTTAGTTACTCAGAACACATTAATAACTTCCAAAATGCTCATGGATCAATCACAAGTCCAACTTTCTCTCTGAGGAAGACTGACAATAACAAATAGTAAATTCTGTTTAATAATCTCTGATTGGCAATTAATCATCAGTCCCCATGCCAGCACTTTCCCTCCTGCACACTTTTCTCCCGTCATACAGGTATATCTATGTAACAGCCCCATAAAGCTACCAAGTGCCTTTTTTCTGGAAATAGGTCCTTATCTCCAGAAGGCTGACTGTGGTCTACTCACCCCTCCAGCCCTACAGAGTGCCCTAACAAAGCAGACCTTGGAGAACAGGTATCCTAGGTGAAATCCCAGGGACACAGAAGCAGCAAATGCAAAGGCAGCAGCTGCCAAGATGGATGGATGTCTCTGGTACTGCAGTGAGCATCACAGCCTCTTGCTGCTCTCTATTTGGAACTGAAAAGACCATTTGTAAATCATTTTTAATTGTCATGTTAAAGCGCACAGAGTGCAGCAATCTGAGAGCTGGTGGTGTTGGAGGCCTGACACCACCATCAGGCACGGATCAGCAGACAGGATAATAGAAGGAGAAGCTGCAGGGTAACACAAGCAGGCACAGGCAGGCAAGTGGGAATGTGAGAGAGGAGGGCAAGTGCTCTCACTGCTCTCTTCTGGGGAGCAACTCATGTGAACTCAGTGGCAACACAACCTCTTACATCATGAATTAATTGGGCCCATTGCAAAGACACACAACTCAAATTCTTTAGAGGATTTTTCATAATGAAATGACCGGGTTACTTGTAATTTTTCTCTTTTTAAGCGCTGGGAAGTGGCTTCTCCAGCTCCTAATAGTTCATCCCTATCTTGACTAGAAATCATCACGAGAGGTTGCTGCTGAAGCTCAGCAGGCTCTGACAAGCTATTCACCTTATTTGTATTATGCCTTTAACCATCTCTTAAGGGAAATGGTTCCTAGAAAATCTCACCAAGCCAGGGATCTTCTTTCCAGAAAATATGGTTCTCCAGAAAAAAGATACTCAGAATCAGAAAGGGTCAGTCACTCTGGACGTATCTTTTCAGTAAGTCCTATACTAACTGGAGAAAGAACTTTTTAGGTTGATCTAGAAGTACAGGTTCAGTTGTTTCTCATTAACCTGTCTGCCTCAGGGTATCTGTGAAACACCAAACACAGGTTTGGATCCTGTTTGTAAGAAGTAATAATAGATAGTAATGGGTGTTAATTGACCTTCATGTGCTTCGCACAACTACTATTTGCTGTTAAAAACTCTACAGCACTTTAAACTGAAGTGCGTTCAGTTGAGTTTCAGAGGACAAAACCTCTCAAATTCTTTGTTCACCTCTCTGATCAGTCAACTACTGGGGAACAGAAAAGCAAGGACTGAAATCAAGGATCTACCCTGCTTTCACGACAAAGTAGCCAGACTACTGTAGTAAGAAGTCCTGGGCGCGTTCTCTCAGTTGGTACAATCATTATGCGAAACAGCAGGCAGCAGGAGAGAGGCAAAGAAAAGGGTTCTGCTTCACTGAGGATTCTTATTACTGCTTAAATACAGAAGATTGGATTTTCTTTCATTATTACTCCCCAGGAGACCTGGGGCCTTGCAGATCTAGGATATTTTGTAATCTGACATTAGGGACACCTGTTCATCTGCAACACATGGATTCACTTAGCAAACACATTCTGATTGTACTGAGAGCAGCAGAAAAGCTATGCTTGCAGTTTGAGGGTGGAAAGTAGAAATGGCTAACTGCTGCCCTTCAGTCTCCAAGAAACTGCTTTGATTGCTGTTATCCTATTTATAGTTTCAAAGAGCTATCCTTGAATTAGAAGTAAGAAGTTGAGAACAGTCATAGCCATGCCCACCTCTTCAATAGCAGCACTCCCAGGGTCATTGTTCTGCCAGGGTCATCTGCCAGCCAGAAATGAACACCATGAGAAATTAATTTCATTATAAATAAATACAGAAAATAAATACCAACTTTATATTATGAAAACAGCAGATAAATGCTCCAAAATTTGGTTCATTAAGCTTAAGAACAAGTCCAGTGCAATACTGATCAGGAGAGAATCAGGCTTATCTTTTCTGATATTCTTGCTGAAGCTTTCTCAGCCGTAGGGAACAGAGATGATGCACAGTAACAAACACAGCCAGTTCCCTATGCAAGATTTCAGTGGCCTGCTGAAAGGAGTTCTTCTATATGTGAGGGGAGCCCTTCTAGAAGCCTTGAACACTTAGCTTTTCCTCCTCTCTGTTAGGCCTGTTATTGCCATCATGCTCTCTTATCTAAGCAACCACCTAAGTGGCAAGAAACTGGAGTGTTGATTTGGTTGAAAAAGTTTTGGCTATAATTTTCATTGCTGCAGTTTTCATCTGAGCCCCAAATGATTTTTTTTAAGGGTTCAAAAATATTGTTCGGCGTTTGATTATTTTCGATGCCATGGTGCTAAGTATTTCGTAACCCTCTACACTGGGTGAACTGAGAAGGAATTAAATAATTAGGTCACACTCAGCAGAATTGTTAAGAAAATCTGCCCCAGTGGTAGGACTGAAATAACCCACAGAAAAATAAGGTAAGAATGAGCAAACTATGAGAAGTGTGGTTGACCCCACAGAGCTCTGTAGAATATTGATACTGAAGTGTACAGGTGACAAATTAAGTGTTAGCTTTGTGAATTACTTCACTTTTTAGCCCATTAGCAGGAATATCTAATTATTTTTAAGCTCAAAGTAGAACCTGAAGATAACGCTACCCACTCTGACAATATACCAAAACAAGAATACTAGGGAATCTTACATAAATATGCAGAGAACCTTTTCCCTTACTGCCAGTCCCAGTTCTAAGAGTCAAGTAAACAGACAATTCTGACAGATAAGCTTTGGTAAATGTATCTCAAGCAGTTTAACACATTACACACTTGTCTATGCCACTGCTTTACTAGAGAGGTCCACCCTTAAAAGTAAATAAACAAAATGGGGAGTTACTCCATGCCTAACTTGCTCTAGGTTACAGCCCTAACCAGTACCTTAGCAAAAACACTCTTCTCTGATTGATTCACCTGAGTTGTTAGATTGTAAAATCAGTTGTGAAAATGCAGATACTCCCCTCATTTTGTCACTCCATTGACAAAAGTGTTAACTATATTTGCACTGAAATAGAGTCCATAACTGAGAAATGCAATGCTAAATACATCTATTTCTGCCTTAGTCTACCCATGGATGTCCTAGGATCATTCAGGCTATCCCATTTTTGACATTTTATTCAATTCAAGGTCTTACAGAAAAACTGTGGTCTGCAAACACATTCATCAGGCCACTGACCAATTCAATCGATTTGTCTGTCTTCTTTCCTTTCTGAACCACAATTCTTTTGACATGAGCTGCCTGTAAAGCCACTAACAATCTCTTTCCATCCAACCAGTTCCCTCTGGAATTGCTGAAGAACTTTCCTTCTACTGGTGCTGTCCTTCCAGAGAAGCAACATTTCACCAAGGAGCAGGGTATAAAAGCTGTGTGAATGGTTTTGGGTTCACACACTTTGCTTTCAGTTCTGTGATTGGTGCTCTAAGGTGAAAATAAGTACATAGAATAAAATGCAAAAGAGATAAGCAAAAAACAATCCTCCAAAAGGAGTAACTAAACAGGACAGAAAACAAAGAGGAGCTCAAGATACTCTTCAAGTCACACTTTTTCAAACAACTTAAAAAATCTATTTCTTGCCTACCTTGATTTTATGTAGGAAATTGGGGGTTGGAAGTAGTTAATTTATGCTTCAGGGGAAAACAGAATGTTACCCCTCCCATTTGCAGTTTTCTTCAGTTCATTAAATGAAAGAAATTGATTTGGTGAAGGTAATTTTGTAATTAAAAAGCTTATCATGGCTTTCTCTAATGAGCTAAGCAAACAGACAGTAATTCAGTGACAATATTTACACAGTGCACACTGGGGGACGTTTGTTTATAAAATTAAATAATAGAAGGAAATGGGAAGAAGAGAGAAGGAAAAGAAAGCGAAGGAGATGAGGTCAGTTCTAGATTCAAGTTCATTCCAGGGCACTGGTTCTCTTACGACTTTCTCCTGTTTCCATTGCATCACAGCAGCAAAAAGAAGAAAAGGCTGTAAGTGACCTAAGCTAGTCCCTTGTGTAAGTGGGCTTTTCACAGACTGAATTTACTATGCTCTCATCTCCAGCTGGGACCATAGCCAACTCTATTCAGGATTTCAGGGAACAGCTTTATACTCATTCAAGACTAAGAATTACCTTTCCAGGATACATTTCCTCCCTCTAGGGTGCCAGAAGATTCATACACACCGACTGAGGGCACAGTATGGGAGGGAAGACAAACTCTTGAAAGCTGTAGGTAAACTTGACTTCAAAAAGCTCTTCTGTTACATTTGGAATGAAACTCAGAATTCAAACTACTCCTTTTTTACCTTCAGAAAGCAAGAAAACATGACAAAGATCCTTCCTCAAGCAAAGCTTTGTGCATTGCAGGATGAAAAAAAAAAAGAGAGAGGAAATCCAGCAGTTCTCTGAAGACTTTTTTCCCTCTTGGTCTGCTCTGTTATGCAGAGGTACACCATTCCCATCCGAGGAGAAAGCTTCCTAGTACAGAAAGGAGGAAGTCTCTTCTCCTCTGCCTGTTTCCCTCAGCCTTCAAAGTCTGTTTTCCAATCATCTCTCTCTGCTCTGTGTAACTACGGATGAAACCTCTGGCAGTTTAAGAGTGGAGGGAAGTGAGCTCTGGAAAAATCATTCTCAGTTTTCTGAGTTTCTCACACTTAAAAAGCTGTTCCCTCTATTCTTGAAAAGAGATCT
Source organism: Vidua chalybeata (assembly GCF_026979565.1). NCBI lineage: Eukaryota > Metazoa > Chordata > Aves > Passeriformes > Viduidae > Vidua > Vidua chalybeata. The sequence goes on from NC_071535.1 coordinate 21,010,239, forward strand.
GGCTCAGATACTGTAGCAATTGACAAGTGCAATTCAAGGAAAAAAGAAGAATCCTAAAAAGAGTGAGCAGAAGATCAGTTAGATGTGAGGCAGCAGAGAGACAGGAAAATGCTGCTAAGAAAAAGGTTAATAGTGGGAGCAAACTCACAAAGCTTAAAAGACCAGAGAGAGAGAACAAAACGGGAACTTCAGTGGACAGAGTAAAAGAACCTGTGGATCTAAAAAATTGTCACGTTTCAACTCAGAAATAGCTGCCTTCTGATGCCTAGCATATGCTTTGAAACCCTTCTTTACAGTGATAATGTAGAGCTCATACAAAAAACTCATATTAACAAAGAAGAAAATAGTTTAGGAGATTTAGCTCACAAATTTCCAGATGAATTCCCTTAAAAAGGATGAGGTACATTCATCCCTATGCATCATCAGAGGTCAGCATGTCACTGTGCCTCATGGATATTTGAGGGGGGACATAATAATGAGACCTCCTTCTTTCCTTAATATTTACTCCATGATAAGATAACCCACCTCCATTCTGAACTGAGTCCAACAGGAAGCACTAGTGAAGCAAATGTTCCAGCACCTCCTGATACTCTGACACCAAAAGGCATTTTTAGATTAAAAAAAAAAGAACAAATGAGTTTCTGTCTGCTGAGTCCAGTCCACACCTGTACTTTTCTGAATAGCCTCTCAAAAATTAACACCCAGCCCAATTTACTAAGTTAATAACTGATTTCTGTGGTGTAAAAAGGTATTTGCAACTTACATAGAGTTGAAGGGAGCTCAGTCAAATTGCTCACTTACTAATCACACCTGATGCTTCCTTACAGTAAAAAAGAAAGTTCTCCATCTCTGCTTTCCTCAGAGGTATCCTGTACATACCCCATTTTTTCTCCAATACTGGATACCGCATAAGAGCATTCTGAGACCACAAGGCAGGCTCTGAAATTCTGCAGGAACTGAACTCCTTGCTGCAGGAGCTGGACATAACCTACTCATATGTCTGAGAGGACACTCATGATAGTGGCTTGGAACAGAGGATAAAGTCTCTAAAATGAATTGGAGAGATGCAGACAGATAAAATCACAACCTAACTGAGCATCTGTAATAATCCTTAATCCATTCCCCTAGACAGGAGACTCCTGTGAGTTTTCCAATACCACACCCTGCTGGCTGTCCCTGAATATTCTCTGACAAGACGGCATGATTGCACAATCATTAATACCAGACATCCACACATTCTAACAGTACTAATTTGATACATATCAGGCATAAACCCACATCTTCAGCTCTCTAAAATTAGCCAACGAATATGGTAGAACATTTAAGGCTATTGTCCTGTCAGGTGGGGTTGAAAGCACCTGACCCAGCATATAATCAGAGGTGCAAAACCAGATAGTCCAAGATCCAGCACGAAGTCTCTAAGTACATACTAAAATCCTTTGAAAAAATCTGAGAAATCAGAATAAATTTATTGGTGCCACGTGGCCCAGCTTTTCTGTTTTCATCTGAGATGTCCTAAAGCTGCGTCACTGAAACATCGTCGTTATGCACAGCAGGGAGAATCTCTTTCAGTACACAGGCACAGAGACAGAACCTAAGACCAGAAGTGCTCTGCTTGCCATGACTCACAGTCAAATGTGTCTAGGAATTGCTGATAATTAAGACTTATGAATCTCAGTACACACACTCAATCCTGCAAGCTAACAAGCACCCCACGAGTTAAAGGAATTTGATATACTCACCACAGTTACTAATTGCTTACCAATGAACTGAATAATTGGTTGCCAATATTTCTCCCAAATCCCCTTTTCAGCTATATTTTCCAGCATAAAAACTATTTTCCTGTTCTTCATCCTTTGTCTTCTCTCATCCTTATAACTCTTCCCTTAAGTGCTTTTGAATCCAGGAGCAATCCCTTCAGGAGAACAAAGTTAGCCAGTGATGATTTGCTGGCAAGAAAATAGACAAGAGCCCAAGAAGCTGCCTAGGTCAGACCTCAGGGTAGAACTGTGCCACCTCATTAACTGCAACAGTAACATGAAAATCCCAGTGGCTCTGCAGTAATAAATATGTAATAAACGCTACCTTTATATATAACAGAAAAACCCTGCAAGTTACACTGCTGGGGAATAATTCTGCTTTGTGCTTAAGCAAACTGACTAAATGGAATATAGCTTTTCCATCTCTTAGTTCTGTAACCAAATATTCTCAGCAAAACAGCATATACATTTCTTATTTCTGTTTTTTTATTTTTATTTTTGGTTGGTTGGTTAGTTTGGTTTACTTTCTGTTGTGTTTTGGTTTGGGGTTTTTTGTAATGATAAACTTGTAATTGATTCATTTATGGGAGACTGGGTGTAGCTGTTTATATGGTTGCTCCCACAGGATAGAAGCAGAGGTGCTCTAGCAGACAGCACTGCTCATGAGCTTAGACTATGAAGAGAGAGGAGAGAGTCTCCTACAGCTCAGGTAGAGACAGCCATTGGCTTTTGGAAGAATAGGACTAGACCTATGTCCAGTGCCATTATGCTGTATTTAGGGACTCTTTTTTGATAGGACAGTAACTGTTGGGAACTCACCCTGGATTTCCATTGAACTGAAACAAATTATACCTGAGGCGACACTACACAGAGAAAATTAATAGGTAATGACTTAAACATCTGAAGGCCAGCTGAAAGAAGGCAAGTAGAAGAGCTACTGAGAAGAACAGAACTGAAAAATGATCCACACATCTCCCACCTTACTGTCAACCCAGGGTGAATATTTTCTCCTTTTCTTATATATTTTTTTAACCATGGGAAGTGAGGTTGTCGTGATGAGGAGAGAATGAGGTGGCTGTGAGGTTTCTCCAAGGAGTATTTAACTACTCCCTGGGTATTTTAGTGCCTGCACACGTGAAACACTTGAGTATTAGCTTACCACTCTTTCTCCAGTTAAAAGCATTAAATTGCAGATACCAAGTGTTTTCCTCCCCTCATTCTCTTTAAAATTCCTGAAAGCTAAAGCAGTTTTGTCATGACTCACATTATAAAAAGAACAAGCGATGTGACTGCTCCCACTTATCATGCACATGTACAAAACAAATATTCTCTGTCCGCTCTACCTTGACTTGCTGCTGCCTGCAGTCCTATCATCACTGCCATCTGTTTAAGCATTAATGCCAAGCTCTGCTCCATGAAGCAATTTCTTTTTTTCCTTCTTTGTTTTTTCCCCCTCGAGGTTGGAAATCTCCCCCTACTCCATTATTCTTCTATCACTCCCATTAAATTAACTAGAATTCGTATAGGACAATGGAAAGAAGAATTAGGCTACAACATGAGTAAAATCCTAGATGGTGACAGAAAATACCCATTCTCAGAGCACAGAGACTGGACACAAATCACAGTACCAAAGAGAATTTGAAAATAGACACTTTTTATGATTTTAACTACAACCACTTATCTCCCAGAATATATGGTTATTCTTACTAGAGTTATTCATGAACATAATTCATTCAGCAACACAATCTGATCACTGTTATACCTTTTGATTCAGCAAATTTGTTAGCGATGGAAACATGATTAAGTTTCTAAATTAAAAATACATTGAGAAAACTGGTGAGGCTTTACATTAAGTTCATAAGTCTTCTCAACACAGAGATTAGTTGGGTTTTCTCCATAATCAAAGTAATGTCAGTTGCTGAATAGAGGCTTTTCTTCTGAAAAATTATACCACCTCAGCCCCTTTCAGCTCTCAGCTTACCATGTTACCACTGCTGCAGTTACAAAGATATCCAAAGTAGGATATGAACTTTTGTGAAGTCACATGAAAAGTTAGGCTTTAATTGTCACTTGAGCACACCTTTCAAAAGTTGCAACAATGAATAGAATCTAACCATGTAGAACAGATGTCATATTTGGGACAAATAACAGATTAAATTTCCAATTTCAATAAAACAGATTAAAAAGCTTTACCAGATAGGAAATAGCTCTTCATTAAATCCTCACAAAGTACAGAATTTTTGCAACTACCTCTTAACTTCTGCTCCTTTTAGACTATGAACATAACCCTTTACATATATATGGAGCTGCTGAAATTATGAAGCATTGGACCATATTTTGGTGACAAGTTTTTTGAATGACACTAGTTCATCTCTGATAAGGATGAACCTCCAATCTTCTCAGTCCTTGCTAATAAATTCAAATTCAAGGAGCTTTGGATCTGTTCCCATTTTCAATGTAAAAGCAGAAAGAAAACACTGCCAAAGGCTTGTGCACATTTATCATAACCAAATTTCAAACTTCAGCTCTTCAGTCTTTCTGAGAGATGGGTGAATGGTTAAACACCTGCAGTACCATTTCATAGCTCAACCTTGTCTTGCAATAGACACCCAGATGAAGCAGAGGGTTCCTTGCTACTACAAAGTTGTGATACACACTGCTCTGACTCATCACCAACTTTTTCTTATGACCAGTAAAGGTTGCACAGTCTCTGCAGAAGGCAGCATTCCTAACTCACTTTTACAAAGCCTTTTATCATTGATACTGTGTATAAATCATTGAGTAATAATGATTATGGTTCATTTTTAATTCACTGGAAATAAAATCCATACAATTTTGGCCCTTCTTTATTCCTCATGGACTGAACCATATTTCTGTGAATGGATCTGTTGTTCAGAAACATCCACCAAATAGTCCATTTGAGCACATTTCCGCCTCCAGAACACTTGCGAGCTGCTCACTTCAATTATCTGCTATTCACAGTGCGCGAGTGGCAACACAGTACTGTTTCCAGTTCCTGACTACGGGGAAAAAAGTTTTCAAATGGGGGAGTGATAAGCAGCAAATGCTAAATCACTTTTCATAAATAGCTTTCAGAGATAGATGACTGCATGATACATTCTCACGTTAAAGCCTATAAAACCTACAAAATAGACAAATGTTTTTTTTACAAATATCTTCAGGAAAGGAAGAATCTGACCCCACATACAGCTATAATATTATTCAGTACTTTATTTCTAAAATTATTTACAAGTTACTTTTTGTATTAAGCAGCAATTTGATATCCATGAGTGAGATTTTAAAACTCTTGGGCAGTGACACTATACTGAAGAATTCATTGCTGTTTTTCAAATGGAAAGAAGAGACATATCGGAGGAAACTCAGTAATTTTTAAGCAGATTCTGCACCTTCTCTACTGACAATCATCACCACTTCCTTTTCCCATTTTGTGTGCTGTATACCTATGTGAGTAATGTAATTTTCCACCCCAAGTTGTGATGCTAAAAACCCACTCACATTTTTCCACTACCTGATAACTAATCACTGCAAAGTTCTCTGATTACAGTGTGGAGCATAATAATAGCCATGAAGGGAGATGACCAAAAATTTCTTGGCATCAATCTCAATAGCTAAAAGCTGGTTATGCTATTTCTGTTCCAGAAGAAGGAGAGGTGCTATACTATATAATTTAGTAACTGGATAACAGCATTCTGCTGCCATGGTTGAGATGTGGCACGTGATGGTTGCACAGTGACATTTGGGTGGCTGATTGATGGAGAGCAGCACTGAGTTTGACAGGGTGTGGCTGTGCCATGATTTTGCCATGGGTGACTCAATTTTTTTTTAAGGTGAGGAATAGACAAGAAGCTGTTTGAGTTGACAGAAGTCAAAAATGAGATATAATAAGTACCACTCTAGCCATCTATAGTAACAACATCTGTTCCTTCTGAGTCCTCTTTTCATTTTAATTTTGAACTGTCAGTAAAAAAGACAAGATACCAATGCTGTAACTAATGTCAGAAGAAATCAGCCAAAAATCAAGAAAATGAAAGGCAACAAACTTCCTACATTTTTTTTTAGCCTAGTTACCCTAACCCCCTTGGCTCTTCAAAATCCTCCCTCTTGTTTGCCAATACAGTGCTCACCCCCTCTTTATTTTCAGAAGAATTTTTTTACAGTTAAGGGCTGACTGTACACTCCAAGGTTGACAGGGACTTCGACTGGATGCTCACTTCAAAGGGAATGTGCTGGGTGCTTACACACAAAGGACATGGCATCACTTCTCCTGCTGCACGCAGTGCGCCCTGATGAATAATCGAGGCAGCTTTTATAGAGACGCGAGAAATGCCGATCACAGTTTGTCTCTGAGTCAGTTGACATTTTTATTTTATATATAAAGCAAATTAGGGTGGAAGACAGACAGAGAGCAAGAGATGAGGCTTTGTGCCAACCTCTTCAGATCTCATTTAGTCTATCTTACAGAGCACTTAGTCTTTACAATCCAGCATGCTAATAAGGGACATATATCCCTTCTCTGAGAAATTAATAAATCTTGAGACAGCTTAAAGGAAAGACAAAAAAAAAAATTACAACCTTTAGTGTAGACATCTGTGCCTCTGTATGTGTAAAGGGATTAGAGAGGGAGGGGAAGGATTTGCAACATTGCTGAGGAGAGGGACATGGGGGGTGTCAGATATTTCCATAGGTTAAGAGCTATTCCAACATCTATTAAAAGTAACCTCGTAATTGCATTGGACACAAACAATGACAGTGGAAAACCAGCTCCCTTTATAGGAACTCTGCCACAGTGGTTTGTAAGCTCTGCTGTCTTTGTGATAGGCCTCCACCACCCTCCCATTGTGCTTGAGGGTACTCCCAAACCTCAGAGAGACACATCCCCTCACTGGGAAGTGAGTGACAAGAAGTGCAGACCATCTACTTGACAACTTAGTGAAGATACAAACTAAACTCCTTTTCAGATTTCATCTTTTTTAAGAAACTAGAGTTTAATTAGTGCTTGAAAAGCCTGACAAGAAAAAAAAAATCAGAAATTTCACAAGTGGGAGAACTGAAGCACAACATATCAACAGCAGAGTCTGGAAAAGAGCTTGGGAAAATCAGCCATCAACTTCTGCCTATTCCTTGACATTTTTGCAGTATTTCCACTTATCTCTGGGTCCACTTGCTATCTATATCAGAGTCACTTTTCACACAACCTTATACTGAGGCTAAAGCCAAAGCCTACTTTTCTACCACAATGTTTCAAGAAACAGCTAGGTAGGTCCTGATAAAGAGAGAGAGCACCATGCACAGCCAGTGAGGATCCTGGGAGATACTTCAGAACAACCTGAGTTTCACATTTTTGACTGATCCTACTTGAGGGATGCTCTGTTAGAATAAATATATTTATTGCTTTTTAGAGAAAAGGACTGTTTCTTACTAATCAACCTCTGCCAGACCCAAGTTTCATCAACACAACAGCTACATGCAGGCTAACTTACAATTTAGTACATGATTACCTACTGCCAGTCGATCCTCAAACTTTACAGTCCAGTCAGTGCTGAAAAATGTTAAAAATATCACTTACTCTATTTAGTGGAAGAGGAAGGGAACTGGGGGGAGGAAGTGGGAGAAGGAAATAGCACTATATTGAAGAAGAAAAAAAATTAAGGTAAAAAAATTTGGAAGAAATAAAGCAGAAGAAAAGGGAGTTGAGACTTCACAAGAAGAAGTTGAGACAGAAGGGCAGAAATGCTTTTTGCTGCCCTTTGGCAGCTGCAAAAAGATAAAAGTTTTTAAAAGTTGAAAAATAAATTACCTGTTTTTTTCTCCTCTTTTGCAACATGGCTGCAGTAAAATTCACTTAAAATCCTCCCCTCTCCCTGCTAAAACCAGCCCAAGGTTTCTCAGCTGAACTGCCAAAACTGAAATTTTACAGTCAAAATAAAGTAGATTGGGAGTGCTGTCAGCATAAGAGCTTGAGCACACCACTCTTGTCCCTTCCCATTTTATGTAGGCATTGGAGTGACAATAGCAGCAGTAATCCCTGGCTAAAGGATAGGTGTCTATGAAACCACCCCTAACAGGCTTTGGAGCTGCAGCCAAAGCCAGGCTGCTTGCCCACCACAAAGTGGTAGAAACCTGCAGTCCAGAGAGTGCAAGGCATCCCAGCATCCAATTCCTCTCCTTCTAGTACAGGCAAAGGTGTCAGAGGGGTTACTCTGTGTTACCACTCTCAGCAAGCTACCACTAACAAGCACCTGCTTCCTTAAACTGTCCTGGCTGCTCCTACCACCATGGAAGAAATCAGTACACGGTGTTTAACACTGGGACTGTGCACCATTGTTTGGTCTCTGTCTTCTCTCTGCCTCTTTTTGCTTCACAGCTTCATTTCCCTAATAACCAAAATATTTCCATTTGATTTTCCCCCATTTACCCTTCCTACTGTGCTTTACTTGTGTCCTTCATTTGCAATTAAAACTATCTATTATTGGAGTATCTAAAAATATTCCATTTATTATAATTATTCCATGTGCCTTCTTCTGCAGTCTCAATATTCTGAAAAGCAAATTGATTTCACTCATACAGAACATGAATTCCCTGTTCTAGCTCTATGCAAGATGCAGTAAGAATTTTCCTTTTATTTTTGGGATCTCAGCATTTCTAATCTCAGGACTGTGTGCATCAGATGAAAAAACCAAAACCAGACAAAAAGAAACCGCTGAAAAAAAATTGCATGTAATAAAGGATAATAATTGTTGTTGTTGTTGTTATTATTATAAGTGTGGCTAAGATCTGATTTTCTCCTACCCAGATCATATATCTTCAAGAAATATTTGCTCTGTTGAGTTGCATGTTTCCACTTTTAAGTACTCTGAGATGAATGAAAATGAGTTAAAGAGGTGTTCTGATAGTTCACATGATTATTTTTATCTTTGCTACCTTATCAATTTCAAAATGTCATTGTATTAATGACTTAAGTGGTTAAATAACCTATGAGCTATTTGCTTTACACTGAATTAAAATACAGACATTTGATTTTTTTTTTAATTGTCTTTTGTTAATCTAATGAATTAAACATATCCTAGAAGTTCAATGCCACATCAGTGTCACTGACTGCAAAGCTGAGGCTGTGGCCGAATTTTGGCAGCTTTTTAAGTGAGAATACTGGGCAGAGACACTGACTGTCTCTCTGTCCTATCAGTTGTTTTGCTTATATGTTGGGGTAAAAGAAGTTTTCTAGAAGGGGAGATGCTGAGAGTTTTTCTAATTCTTTCAGCAGTAAATGTTTCTTTTTAGTTTAATTTGGTGGTTATAAAATGCTCCAATTCCATTTGTATGCCTGTTTGGGGGTCTGTGCAAGATTCAGATTCATTATCTTGTTTTATCAAGCATGTAATAAATAAATTCAACTAATTTGAAACTTTCCATTTGTTCATGTTGTTTATTTCTGTATCTGTCCTAATCACAGTTTTTCTAGCTCCCTTTTTTTTCCTGTTTGCTGTACTCTTATTACTATTTTCTTATATTTGACTGGAAGTTCCTCACAGTCATGCTGTCATATACATTCATACAACACAGACTGCATTGGGACCTTGGGACTCTGATACTTAGAGGAATTTGAGAGTGATCAAAAACAGATCCAATAAACAAGAAGAAAAGGTAAGTTTATCTCTCATCTGCTCATTCATGATTATGGCATTGGGAGAAGAAAAATACAAAATAGTTTTCTGGGCAATTTATTATAGCTATATATATCTGTGGTAATGCCTGAATACCAGGTAGCTGCCCTTCCAGCAGAGCACAAGCACAAGAAACCGATCTACATTGGGACAAAGAAGAAAAACAAAAAATTCAGACCTAACTTATAAACTTCCATATTCCAACACATCTAAAATAATGTTCTGCTTCTTTACTTGATCTCTAGCTCACTCAGCCCTCAATTTACTGTAGAGAGCTTTACAACTTCAACCACAGATGATTTTTTGCAATTGTTTCAAAGATAGCTTAAGTAAGCACATCCAAGAGCAAAGGAAGACAAAACCAAATCCAGTTCACAAGGAGCAAATAAAAATAATCCAAATTTTCTCCCCAAAATAAATAGGAGACAAGGATATAGATGATGTGCAAAACCTACAGAGATTATGCAGAAGAGTACTGTCACAAGTACATACATGTATATATCTTTCCTTGTGAAATTTCACACTTGAAGCAAGTCATTCAGTATGTCTGCTCAAAGGAGATTCAGGGCTCACGTGAAATCACTCGCCATCCATTGGAGACTTCTGTTAACAATGAAGCCTCCCAGTACTTCCCCCTGAATTACGTTCAGGAAGCAAAAAGTTCAAACTCCATAAGTTTCTATCTATGCTTTTCCCCCCTCCAGTTGAAGCTCACCACCATTTTAAAGCGCCAAGGCAGTCTGAGAGGTTCACCCTTGTGACCATCTTGCAAGACTGTCAGAGTGGAAAACTCATCAAGTCAAGCATGATATTCCAGGGAGGGCTCCCCTTAGCCACATTACAGTAACTGGATCTTCTCATGACCTTCAAAATGCCACTTCAGTTCCCTCCAAAGAGACTTAAGCAGCCTCTCTGCCATTAAGATGTTCCTTCATTTGTCAACAGAAAGCTGCTCAATTGCTAGCCTGAGCAAATTTACATAGAAATTACCAGCAATACTCTGCAAACACTTAGGAGAATGACAGCAGAGACAGGCAGCAGAAACAGTCCAGGATACACAGCCTACAGAGTCACTACTCTAAGACATAGAGGAAAATGTTACCAGGAAAATTCACTGGACTTGCAGAACTATTAATATATGGGCATTCAGCAGTGTGAGGTCCACTGGGGCTCTGAGCATACTAGTTCATCCAAAACCTTTCCACAGAATGAAGACAATGTTGTCAGCATTTCCTTCCTACCTGACAAGTATTTCTGAGTTGCCAGGCAGCTGAATCTTATGTGAAGCCTGCAGACTGAGAGGGCATCATGATAAAGAATGCCTGGCTTTTCAGCCTAGCACTCAAATTTATCCTCCTGTCCTTGACAGACAAGTCTTGCTGCCACCCTCAAAGCTCCTCCTTGAAGAGAGCAGTCTCTCCTTGTCATACTCCTCAGGTCCTGCATCTACTCTCAGTCTTCCCAGAGACCTTTCCCCACCCCTAGAGACAGCACCCAGACAAATTTAATTGGTTCAAAATTGTCTTTTTTTCCCCCCCTTTTTTTTCTCCTTTCTAGGGTTCCTGACCTGATCACAATAGACTTTTATGTGAAAAATTGTAGAGCTGTGAAGTCTGCCCGTAATCCCTTTGTCAAGCACTACTTGTGGAAGTATCTAGCTTCCAAAGCCTTGTATGAGTGCTCAGACAATCAGAGATAAAATACAAATCTGACATGGTTGCTTCTTGACTGGGAGCATGACTGAAAGAATGCTCTAAATTCTCAATGGCAGCATTTCCCCAAAACTGGCCTTCAATGGAGCAATTTTTCTATAGCAACCAACAGCCTCAGCACAAGGCCTTAACCCTATAAAAATTAAAATGCAACCCAGAAACTTGGAAGTAATTATGGTTGAGGAACACTAACAGTACTGGGCCCTGTCTGCCCAAATAGGGACACTTCAAGCGTCAAAGTAGTGAGCACTAAAGCATATCAAGAGAAACAAGACACTACTGCAGCAGAGACTGTTGGATAACTTAAGGGTAAATAAAGAGAAATCAAACAGCAAAAAACTGTCTTCCTCTGTGTGGCGATGTACATTAATGGAGGTACATTTGTGTGAGTGTACACACAAGAGAAAAAAAAGGCAGGGCATGGGATATCTGATCCTTACTATGTGCTCTTGACATCAAATGACTGCACGGAGTAGAAGAAAAATCCCATTTCAAATAATGATCAAAGCCACCATATGGAAATGAGTAGCTTCCACGTCTTAAAGCTAACAGGCAGATAATATTTATTCCACAGTATAGACAAAACTCTGCCTTCTGTCAAGGAGAAAAGAATAAATTGTTTTCCCATAATGATGTTTTCAATCAATTTCCCTTCAAGCTTGATTTAAGAGGATGCCATGCCAGAACCTCAGGTGAACGGAAGAAACCGAAGATACTCCCCATGAAAGGTGAAAATGATGATGCAAAGTTCCATCCAAACACCAGTGCTGCACATACGTACAGTCATGCACTCCTCTCCCTCCTGCTCCTCTTCAAATAAAAGGTTTGCAGCAACAATGCAACTAAGGGCCAGCAACGAGGAGGAAGAAAGAGTTCAGAGCATAAGGAATAACAGCAATGGATATAGGTTGGAGTGCATGTTGCTTTAGTTAGGGATAGAAGTCCTAGGGAAACTGTTACAGGTAATTTTGTTACTTACACAGGTATATGCTGTATATGTTATCGATTTTTTTTTAAATTAGTGAGACCTTTGTAGATATTATCTTATTATTAATATGCATGCATATAAGAAAGAAGAACAGTCACATCTGGTAAAAACCTTGGCTTCTAAGAAAAGCTGGAAGGGGACAGAATGAAGAATGAGACTGCTCCCAAGGCATTGCAGGCACTTAGGTACTCGCAGAGCTAGGTCATCGGGGAACACTTTAGCTTTAAAAATATTGCCTTGTTAAAAATTGTGCATACTTTCTGGGGTTACAAACAGCCCTTTGAGTTGGAAAAATCACAGTAGTTTCTGTTTCAGAAAGAGACTGATGTAGAAATTTTTCCATCTATTGCTTTTAAATGCAGATTGTAGAAAGACTGTTTCTAGGAGGACAGGAATTTAAAAAGAAAATTCTTAGTATTTTTTAATCCTGGAAAAAATGTTAAGAGTTTGACCCACAGAGAGTATTGACACTCAGAACAGTTCCACTAGTATCAGAATCCAAACACATAGTCTCAAAATTTCAACTAAGCTTTTAACAGACAGAAATCTGAAAGACAGAGGACCCCTTATTCTTCCTCTCAAAAGGTTCCTCACAGGATGCAATTCCCAGTTATATAAATCATCTCTTCAAAAGTCATGGGATTCTTACTATAAGATTTTAGTGAGGGGATGTTGATTTAAAAGACACAACTCCATCCCATTTTCTTTCTGACAGACCTTTTATTTGAATGGATGCTGCCTCAAGACAGAGCCGCTTTGCATGTTTGAGTACAATGAATTCCTCATGGCAGTACAGTAAATAAACAGCTAGCAAATGATCTGGGTGTTCAATGGACTTTGCAAGCAAGATTCTTAACAATAGCAATGTTAGTTAAGCAAAAGCTAATGAACACTTACTACAAATGACATTCCCATTTCCTGGCTCTAATTCTCTCATTACTTATCTGCATTTACTGGTTTTAGCATTGCTGACAACAAAAGCCAGAAGCACAAAGGTTGCCACGTCCAATGATGACAGCACCAGAATGGCAGCTGTCAATTAAGCTGGGGAAGGGGACTGCTGGGGAGGACAGAGTTAACTCCCAGCACAGCCCAGCTAGGACCAGCAATGAGAACTCACTCCTGCTGCTGAGTACTTATCCATGCACACGTGTATCTGCGCATGCACCTGCACAAGGAGAGCCTTAGAGCAATCTTTTAAAGATTAAGATTTTCTCCACAAATGTAGGCCAACATTTTCAAAAATAGATGTCCAAAGTTAGGCATTCCAAAATCCATATTTAAGCATCTACAGAATTGTCCTCATTCTCAGAAGTGCTGAAATTGCCAAGGGCTGTAAAATGCTCAAATTTTGAAAACCAGGCCACATCTTTAGGTGCTTGAAAACAGATTTAAGAGCCTAAGTTTAGGAATCTGTATTCCTAACTGTAAACTTCTATTACCCAGGAAGACCTGCTACAATTCATCACACATACATGACATTCTCAAAAATGTACAATTCTAATTGTCCTAAATTTTCAGTTGCAGCTGAAAATTGCACCACCCAAATCAGAGCAAGATCACAAAGGCAGCCACTGCCCTTCTTCACCTATTTTCTGGTAGTATTTATGGCAGTAAATTACAGTGATGTCAAAGCACATAGTGAACAACAGTGGCAACTGACCTAGTCCATATTATTTTTATCTACCCTGAATCTCCAGCAGAAGAAAGGATGAAATTGATGTAAGGTTGCACAAGTCAAATTAAAAAGAGTGCTGGTTTTGGCTGGGTTAGAGTTAATTTTCTTCATAGTAGCTGGTATGGAGCTATGTTTTGGATTTATTCTGAACACAGTGTTGATAATACAGGGATGTTTTAGCTAGTTTAGAGATAGCTAAAACACAGCCAAGGCCTCTTCAGCTCCTCACACTACCCCATCAGGCTGGAGGTACACAGGAGGCTGGGATGGCACATAGCCAGGGCAGCTTACCCCAACTGACCAAAGAAATATTCCAGACCAGATGGCACCATGCTCAGCATATAAAGGTGAGGGGAGAAGAAGACAGAGAATATGTTCAGAATGATGATGCTGGTCTTCCCAAGTCACCATTATGTGTGATGGAACTCTGCTTTTCTAAGGAAGGACTGAACACCTGCCTGACCATGGGAGGTGGTGAATGAATTCCTTCTTTTGCATTGCTTGTGCGTGGCTGTCTCTGTATTTAAATCTGCATCATACAAGTGGAATAGGCTCCACACTTATCAATGTCAATCACATTTATTAAACATGTGCATAGGGTATATCTGCTTACTTAAAATGTTACCAAATAGAATTCAGTCGCATCTTTTGAAATTGATGTCAGATCTTTCAGCTTAGGGAAATTAAAAAGAAATACAACTGTGTGGCATGCTGGTGCCTCAGCAAGCAAATAACTTTCCCCTGTGCTACATGTGGTAAAAGCAAAATAATAGCATAGATAATATTTAAAGGAAAAAACACACTAAGGAAAGTTTCATCAGTGAAATAGCCAGTATAAAGAAGATCTTATTTTAATGCGTTGATACAACAACTCTTCCTCCTCTGAACCCAAAATCATTATATTATTCCTGTGAAATACACTGTAACAAAACTCTTAGTGTGAATCAGGGTCTTCATGTACCTCTCTTCTCCATTTTCCAGCAGCATTTTAAAATATTTCCTGCATCCTGTAGCTTCAGTGATTAGACAGCAGCGAAGACAACATATTCTACAAACTGCCTGAACCTGTACCCAAATAACTATACTGTCCTACACTGCTGGCAAGTACTTGATAAATGGGCATACTAGAACGACACAAAATTATCCTGAATGTGAGGTAAGTCATCATATGCAGCAACATCTTACTAAAACTGCGGTGAAAGCAACCATACTTGCATAACTTATTTTATCAAAATATTTCCCTATTTGTCTATCACATTTACATTTTTAATATATTCTTACAAAGGCTCAAATTCTCAGTTGTCCTCAAATGTGTTATTTCACTTATATCAAGTTATTATCTTGAACAAGTGAGAATCTGATTACAAATTCCTTCACTTAACAATAAGCTATACAGTTACAACCACCATTCAATGGCTCACAAACAACATTATCTAAGAGTTTATAGCTGGAAATAAAGTAAAAGACCTTTTTCCAAAGATAAAGCAAGAGGAAATTAACATAGGAAATTAATCCAAAGTGGCAAATGCTTTTAAATATATTGTTTCAACATGATGTCCCAAAGAAAAAACATGTCTACTAAGTCACCCACAACCACAAGCACAGCTTAACCTCATACAGAACAGCGATGTGTGAATCTGACAGGAGCCATTGTCACTCCCTCTGCCCCACCAGCCTCCTCTGGTGAGGCCACATCCCTTTGTGAGCTACCCACATAAGCCCCTCATATTTCAATAGGACTATCTCTGCTGCAGCATATGTCTATATGCTTCTTGAATCCAACGCACAGAGGGACTTGCTTACTCAGCTCTAACTTCTTCCCAGAGGCTCAAAAGCTGCTCTGAGGCTAAGCCTATTTGTTCAAGCATAGAACCAGTTATATTGGCTTCTAGACCACTGTGTTTACTCATCAACCTGACCAAACACAAGGCAATTCCAAATGCATGTTTGTCAGCAAAAGGCCCTGCAAACCTCTCCTTAGCTCATGTGAGCCAGAAATGCTCCAGTGCAAAGGTGGCACCTATGAGCTTTTTGTAGCAAAAATTCCTTTCCATTTCATTTCATTTCCTTTACATAACTCAATGACACATGAACTACAAATAAATTCCAAAAGTATAATAAATGAGAAATGGTCTCTTAAACTACTTTTTGACCAGAAACTTCCCTTTTTACTTGTGTTGCTACAATTTTATTTTCTGCAGTGACTTAGGGAAAAAGAGGTTATGGGAAAGATTGCAAGGAAATACTTGAATGAGTTGAAAGTGGTGTTTAACACATAAAAAAAGACAGGTCAAGGCATGGCATTTGTGCCAAATAGCTGTTAAAGAGGTAAAAACAGAAGAGTGGAAAACCAAAAATAAGATCCTGAAGTCTGATAAGAGCTAAACAGGAATCGCATTAAGCAGAAATGGAAGGAAGAAAAGAATTTTACAGTGCCTTGGATGACAAGTAATATGATTTGAGTAGGAAATGTAAAAAAACCCTGTCAGTTCAGAAAGAAATGTGACGCAAGCAAGATGAGCACTAACAGAGAAATGGCTGCAGATTGCTATCTCAACAGCCACTTGAATGAACTGCACACAAGGAAATCCAAAGGAACAAAGTCACAACAGTCAGTGCAAGAGATTAACAGAATTATGAACAAAGCTTCTAGCTGGAAGACTAAGTTTAGTCAGGAAAGTGACAGCTGTTGTTGGCTGTGCCAGATCAAGAATTGGATGAGTGACAGTTTGCCAGTCACCTGCTTCCTGTGAGCTGGAGCTCAGACCAACTAGTGGGCCAAAGGAGAGAAAGCATGCTCAGCTACAAATTTTAGTGTATGGCTCTTGTCACTGATAAATGAGTTGCTCTCTGTGTCTCCCAGTGTAGGAAGAATCAGCTGCCTCTGAATCTTGGTAACTCTGCATAGCACAACTTCCCAGAATGCCACCATTCACATAGCAATGCCAGATCCAAGTTTTTCACAGCAAGCATTTCTCTTTGAAACCCTAAGCTCAGTTTTGCAGACTTCCACACAGAAGAACACCAGTGAAAGTTGCATAGAAATGCTCCTGTAAGAAATGACTCAATGGCAGAAGTAGCAGGAGTTATGGGACCACAGGAAAACATTAGGGCAAAAAGGCTCAAATTTCTCTGCCATACACATTTCATCTTAATATTTTTAAAAAATCAACTTAAAAAGCTTTCCATGTTAACCAATGTATCTGCTGATTCCTAGGGACCACACCATCAATTTTAAACCTTGAGTTTATGAAGCTCATTTTTTTCCCTTGATTGGATCTTATTGTCCTATGTGTGCTACTGGAAGTATCTCTGCTGTTCTTAGATGGTGGCTTGCAGCCTCCTTGATCCCTGTGGAGCTATGTTGTATGACTCTGTTATATTGACACTGCCTTTCTTACTGCACCCTCAAAGGGCCAACTCCCTCTTCGCAGAGGCAGACAGTCACAGTTAGAAGAGATACACATCATGTACTCTATTATTGAGTAATTGCATCATTATTGAAAAAAAAAAAGATAACAATAGAGAGGGACCCTTCGTCTCATACCAATGCTAGCAAATGCACAGGCTACTGTTAGCAGATCAAAGCCAGTGAACACTGAAAAGAAGTGGTTTGAAATTTTGGTTAAGTTTTGCATGGAATATGGTTTGCTAATATCCAGCATTCAATTCTGCCTCATGGCCTGTGTCACTGTAAATGTTCAGTTCCTGAGGAGAAAAGAAGCAGTATTGGCAAGAATGTGCTTTAGAGCTTTTGGAAACATTTCCTTTAGTGTATGAATGCTTTTGGTAGGTCGTTACTGAATATCTGGCCTAAATATTTATTAATCTCTTACTTGAGGGTTTGTTTATATTCTCTAAGTATTGCACGTTGCATTTCTTTTAGGTTTTTCCAAACATTTTTTTCAGTGAGAGATTGCTCATTAGTTATATATATTGTTCCATACAACACTTCCAGTTCACTAAAGATTTCCAATGTACTTAACATTCCACAACACCATACAGCAGTGAGTTCCAGAGGCTCATTATGTACACGAAAACAGAGTATTTCCTTCGATTTCAAATAGGCAGCTTCTTTGGGAATCACCTGCAAATATCCACCTTTAACATTATATTCCAATCTTGCATTAGCTAAGTCTCATTGTGCTTAATACAGATACATAATCAATTAAAATATGCACATCTTAAGGACTCTACTTACAAGAAAATAAGAGCAAATCCACCAGCACTCATGAAAAGCCTAAAGCACACCATAGAATAAAGCCAGTGCTGTGATTTCAGTGTTTAATGATAGAGAGCTGTGTTCAATAACAAAGTGTGTTTCACTTTAGATTAACATCACTTAGGTTATTGAAAACACACTGTGCTCTGTAGCTTATGTTTTTGTGGAGGAAGAAGGGAGTATTAAAAACTTTCTTTCATTCACTAACTTAATCCCAGTTTGAAGGGCTTAAGCTAAAAATTTGAGATGGGCTTTCATTGTTGGGTTTCTCAGCTTTCTAATTATATCCCTTACTCTATAAAACATGCACCACAGTAAAGAACCAGAGGAACTGGCAGAATGAGGCAGACTGAAAATGTCTTAATTCTTCTGACCTTTACCACAATTTTCTTTCTCCAACAGAATACACAACCGACCTTTTCCACCTACTGACAGGACAGCTTATGGCAGATTTCCATTATCGAAAGCTTTCTGCAAATTCACTGCAGTTATTACTGGTAACCCAGCTCAGCTCTGCAAGGATATTATAATAGACAACTCCCTGAAACCTTAACTGTTGTTTTTTTCACATTCCAGAAAGTCACAGTGGCCATGCTTGCATACCTGCTAGCTTTCCAGATGTGCACAGAGGCAAAATACCTGCAAGACAGCCAAACATTACAGCTGTTCCCAGCAGAAACATGGCTGAAGTGTTGCCAGATGCACCAAACATTCATCTAGATCACAAACTGCACTGGGTTGAGGGATGTCTCAGTCATTAGGCTGCCTGCCTAGAATACATGAGATCTCTCTCTGACTTAGGAGGTGACATTGAGAAAGTCGCTAAACCCCTATGGCTCTGCTCTTTGTCTGTAAAAAGCGGGTGGACTGCATCTCCTCTTCAGTGTTATGAAACTCTTGTAGACAGTGAATCATTTACCACTATTCTGGTAACAAGGTCCAGATGGAGAAACTTGCAGAATATTTTAGTTTAAGTTTACAATTTAATTACAGAAAGACAACAAAATATTGTGGGGTGTGGTATACAGGTTTTATTGGTACAAGCTGGATATGTGATTATTCATGCCTAGAAAAGCCAAGTGATTCATGAAATTTGTATCAACTGACTAGCAACAAAGACTTTGTACCCAGCTGCACCATCCTGGTCTCTGCAAATTTCAGACTTTTATTAAGAAACCCAAATGTTTGTGATACTTTTTATACTTTTTCACATCTTTTTAATTGAAACTATTTTTACATTGCTCCAGCTGTAAAGCCAAACTCTTTTAGCAACCATGTGTTCAACAACAAGGATCACTGTGGTAGAGAAAACTTTATATTTTTATTCCCAAAATAACCTGTATTCTTATGCTTGCTTTCTTTGTTTAAACTAGAGTCAATATAGACACATAGAGTCAGGAGGATTTTGAGTGGTTATCACATATCTTGACAGAGAGCAGCACAAAGTGAGAAGCTTTTCCATAACTATATGTGCCTCTATGGTCAGCAAAGACAAAGCTTCTGGGGTTTGCAAAGGAGTCAAAGGCAATAAGACTTAAAAGAAAAGTTTTAATCTATAAATCAATGCAGCAGTTGCATTGAGAGTGTGGGAGTGATATTTGCCTTTCTCACTCAGACTTGGCTTGGGATTTAAAATCCCAGGGGTTTCCATCTTGCATCCTACTCTTGTTTTACAGGGAAATGAGCACTGAGAGAGAAACATGAATGCTCAGACAGGAAGGCCAAGAAAAGGATAGGAGAAGAGTACAAGCACAGCCACCACACTGAAAATGGGAACCAAGCCTCCTTACATGCACAACAACTCGAGATCACATTTTGAAAACAGAAGTGGAATTAAAAGTGAATCGAAGAGGCCTGTGATGAATCCTACCAGTAGAAAACTTCTGGAGACAGCTAGAGAACTTCTATCCTACCAGTAGAGAACTTCAGAGACAGCTAGAGAAGTCCTGAGTGCAGCACTCAAAAATTATTACAAACAGCACAAAATATTAAGCCAAATATATGTAATGTGCATGAATTTCAGTGCTCTGAGTATATTTACTCTTTGGTAAATGTTTTCTAGGTAACATAAAATTCCACTGCAGACAATATTCTTTGCTTTGCTGTAGTATGCCACTAACCAGTCATAATATTTTGTGCCATTATGACAGAGAAAAAAACTGTTCATAAAGCTTTGCAAGGGCCTTCCACAAAGAAAAAAAACACTCCCAAAAATAGCTTTCCAGGAAAGTGTTATTTCAGATTTTAAGGCAACCAGAACTAGTACATGGTTCATGTACATTTAATTTAGAATTCTACTGACACTACTCAATAGTTCATTCTACATTAAAAAGAATTTACAATACAGGTGTCATTAAAAATATCCCATGCTTCAGACAGAATGTCTCAGTCTGGGAATGAACAGTGACTTACAATCAAAATCTAAGAACAGGACAAAAGTACTATATAAAACATATTACATATATATTTTAAATAAATATATAGTTATACATTGCACTTAGAAAGATAAAAGATATTGAATGAAAATTAATGTAGGTAGAATCTAGAAAGGAGCACATATTTTAAATCTCACACAAAAGTCTAATTTCCCTGTAGAATTCCAACCTGATTTCTTTTGTTTTGTAAGACAGAAAAGCTTAGGTAAATATGTAAAAACTGATTATTCATTATTACTTAGCTAGTGGGTTTGGCTCTGACATTTCCTTCTTCATTTTCCTTCAGACTGCCTATCAAATACTACAAAGCTCCATTTGACAATGCTAAGCAGGAATAGACATGAAGAAAATCTGTGACTATCTTAGACTGATTTAGGAGGACAGTTTCAAATTTGAATATGAAAATGCTGGGCCAATGCTGACTAAAAAGAGAAATAAAATCTGCAAATATGAGATGCATAGGAAAGATGGAAGACCAATGCAAAATAATAAAAATCAAATTAAAAGCATAAAAATATAGACTGAAGAAATTTAGACTGGAAATCTTCTAGAAAGTGAAAAGATGCCACGGAATTATTATTTATTCTTTACAATGTTTTCCACAGAATCTCAAAACTAGATCACAAATATAAAGTAACAGTTCCATTTCTCAGAGGATAAAATCTCATCACTAAGGACACATAATTAAAACACAGAAGAATGGAAAAAGCAATTGAAAACAAAGCTGTAGGGGCCTTACTGGTGCCAAGAGTAGCATAAAATAAGTTTTCTATTTCTGAGGAGAGTGATTGTAGCAAAAGTAAAAGACTTGCAGACGTAGGAAAAAGGATACTGCATGAGAGAGTCTTGGGTTTTTAAGGGAGGTGTGATTATAGAGGGATGACCCTCCAGTGGTGAAACACATGCACAGGACAGTAGAACATCTCTTACATGCACATCGAAACATTGCTGCTGAATGCAGAGACAAGGTGACTTTGCTGAGGAAAGGCCACAGTTTCAGACATCAATCTTTTGCTTATCTTTTACAGCCATCTGAATGTACCACCAAAATCTGATGCACCACAAAATCTTCATGAAACTGCTGCTCTGGGACCTTTTGTTCATTTTGCCACTTTTCACATCTGAACTCCTCCCTCTTCAGCAACCCAAAAGTGAGATGCTCCCTCAGCCTGTCTCTGTCTGCTGCTGTCTGAGTACTTCGGACTCATTTTGCATCACAGAAAGAATGTAATTTTCAATGTCTGCCATTGACAGCCATTCCCCTTTCCCACTCATCCTTCCTCAGCAGGCTAACACATAACTCATGCTAACACCCCCGCTGAAGGTGAGAGAGATGGCCAGTTTAAGCATCCCATGCTTTTTCCTAATCTGTAACTGATAACCTCCAGTGTGACTCAACTGTTTGTCCCTGAGAGAGGGTTTAAAATAAAGCAAGGCTGCAATGGTGAGAAGCTGGGTAAATAAATGTTTCAGCTGTTTAGTTTGGGGATTCTGGAATATTTAGTTACAATTGACAGAAGTTTGCAAGCATCATCTACTTCTTCAACACCTTGGGACTGCATTGAAGTCATGCTCCTAAACTAAACTAAAGATAACATAATGATCTTTCCTTGGTTTGGCAGCATATGCAAACTTTAGATTTCACAAAACTGTAAAGATTTCATACAGATTCTCAGAAACCAGGTATTTCAGGAAACATCAAGCTGATATTTTCCACACTGATCCAGAGGAAGAGAGTATGCACTGGCTGGAAAGCCGTAACTATGATTTTATCTTTACATTCCTGGCCTCCAGGGAGAGGTCAGAGAAGAAGGAAATTAATTTTGTTTTCTCTTCCATCTTTAAAAGGGTTTCTTTGTACATGTTTGTGGGGGAAAAGAGATGAAGGAAGGGACCTGAGACTAGGAATTTTAAGCAGCACAGCACGTCACCAAATACTTTGTTTCTCTACCATTATTAAGGGCAGTACCTGATTTCTCCTTTCCTGACAGATTTACTTTGTAGGGTTTGCCACATAGAGGCCTTCATTTGCCACATTGTGGCACGAAATCTGGGGTTGTTTCTCTGAGGGGCTAATTAGGGATTTCTATTCCATTCCAGTATCTCTATTTAATGCCTGAAAATACAGACACCAAAGCTCCTAACTGGACTCATCCTTGCTCTGTATTTCCATCCAACAGAAAAAAATCCCCTAGAAAAATTGCTACTAGAGCAAGCTAACATTAAAAACAGAGTTTGCTTTTCTTCTTCTAAATGAGTTAGTTAGAAACCAGTCAGCTGTTTGTTCAACATTCTGAGCCAAAGCCAAGCACCAATCTCTCCCTTGACTTACATTTGCTTTGAGAGTGCAAACAATAAGCAAGCTGGGGCTTAATGAGCCTGTATGTGGGGTCAGTCTGGCAGAACGGAAGAGGATGGTCATTTTTTGAGCTATCCCAATTTGAAACAGAAACTAGAGGGGGGATAAAAAGAGCAACAATGAACTGAGGACTTGCAGAAATACCTCACAGAAAGGATTTCATGGAGAGCAACTCCCTGATGGTTTCTTTACTCCAGCTGATGGTAGGATACCATATTTCCCAAGCACTGGCACTGAGCAGCTAACCCAGATCAGCCTGCACCAACCTTTGGCATAGTGCAGTGGCACATCTGGACTGGGAAGGAAGTACTGAGCCTCTTGTACAGGAATGTATATTTTCTTTTAGAGAGATTTGTTTCAGATAAAATGTGTACTATCCAACATGCAAAAGGAACATGATTCCAAAAAACCACCCCAACATCTTATCCTTTAACTATTTCTGAACAGCACATAATAGAACATTTTGCTAAAACCCAATTGTCTTAAAAGCAAAGACTTTCACCATCAGAGCCAAAATGAACATCCAAAGCTCGTCTCAAAAACATGGAAGATAAACAATTCCAGACAAAAAAATACTCCACCAACTAGGTGGAGCGGGACAGTACATGCTACAGGAAATACAGAGCCATGGTAGCATCTTCCACCAGTCTCTTTTTCCCAACTTATGCCACAGACTCCATTCTAGGGCACATTTCAAAATCTGTCTTCTACAAAATTTAACAGCCTCCTTTGATTTGCCTGCCCTCCACACTTCTAAAGAGAAAGAGGAATGCCAACTCATGAACCCAAGTGCTCAGTTATAAAGGTGATAGGCTGATAGGCAAATTCTAAAAGCAGACAGGATTAATGTCATAGAATATCTCTGTGCCATTCAGAGAAGGAATTTTTAATTATTCCATAGCAAGGTAATGACTTTTCAAAACTTTACCTTTTTTTTCTTCTTTTCAAAAATTTACCTTGGTAGAACACTCCCCAAGCTGCAAAACAATGATCAGAAAAACTGAACATCAGACAACTAAATGGTTAAAATCCTGCTTGTGATTTGCTGCAGATGCTTTCATTGGGAATGTTGGAGCATAATAGGTCTGCGTAGGAAGAAAGGAACTGTATTTTAGTCATCTGAATATATTCTAGTTTTGGTTGGGTTCAGTTTTTTGTTGGCTGGGTTTGGGGTTTTTTTTAAAGGTACACTCAATGATTATTCAGGAGTGGACTATTACAACTGTTAAAAATAATATTCTTACAGATTGTAATCAGTTCCAGTGTCTTTCCACATGTGTGTGGGTTGGAGATGAGCACCATGGCCAGTAGGCAGGGACTTTTTTTGTACTGATGGGGGTGTATATTTAATCTTTATAAGTTACTCTGATTAATTCACATCAAGTCAGCATAATTTTCTTCACTATTTAAGTATTCCAGCTGCCAAGATTCCTAAAACAGAGTGAGCTGTGCTCCTGAACATGATCAGGGTCATGCCTGTTTTTTTCAACCAGACTGAAACCCACCAACTCACAACTTGGCTGGGACTTTTCTTCAATCTCATTGTCAGAATAATATCCAGAATGGTAATTTCACAGTAAGACTCCAAGTCTCCCTTTCTCAGCAGCTCTCTCCTTTTAGACTATTGATAGAATTCAAATTATGTAATTTCAGTTCCCTCAGGTACCTTCAAAATACTCTGGCTTTTGACATACGTAGCAAGAAAATTCCTTCATACAAGGTTTTTCCATTAGCAAATGCCCAGGGAGCAAGAGAGGTGGAAAGATTTTACTTCCCAATTAGTTTCATCTGGGATGTTCAAGGAAAGTCTTCCTTTCCTATTCTATCATTCATCCCAAAAATGTCTAACTAGGAAAGTAGCACCAAGTTTTATGGATCAGTTGTAGCTTCTTCCTAGCAATGATCCTTTTCTGTCTGTAGCTTTCACGCCATTGTCCTGCTGATGCTTTTAATTCTTCTTGGTTTGCATCCATTTTAAATGAAATAACCTGATTAGATTCCTTTTGTCAGAAGGCTGAGGTCACATCAATCACAGCAAGAGTTTTCTGGACACATGGAGAATGAAAACAGGTTGGATACCTTTACATTTTCCATTCTCCTACAAAAAGTCAGAGTATCCATTCATATAATAGTTTTTAACACAAGCGTGAAACACTTTATTGTATGTTTCATTCACCCCCAAAAATGCATATGCAATCTAACTGAAACTACTACAAATGAAAATAATATTCAAACTGTTCCACCCAAAACAATAATGTCAAGTAGAATCTAAAAAAGACTACATAGTGTTTCAAAAGAAAGCCTTTACATTTTCATTTAAAAGTGAAACTCTCAATTTAAAATGTCTAAGTTTTTAAGTCAGTAAAAATAGTAACTAAGCACTTATCCTATTCACATACAGAAATACATTGAAATATACTTTAATTATAGAGAAAAAAGTGTGCTTTATTTTTTCCAACACTCTTTTCTATTTCAATCAGCAAATTATAAAAACAGCCTTTGCATTGCAGTTCTACATACAACAATTTAAAAAGCTACCTTTGATGTTGCTCTTCAGTTTTCTATAAATATATGAAATAATTACAGCTACACCTACCTGTTCTACTCATCTGTACTACCTTCAACACTTGAAAAGTAAGCCTACAAATGAATTTTGCTTCCTAATCTCTTGAAGAGGTTATTGGTTACACCATCCAACTTATTGGAAAATATAGAGAGGCAGTGTAAATTTCTGGTGGTCATGCAGAAGGTTTAAAAAACATCTCTCCTGGCTTCAGACATACATTCTGACATATATCCTGCCTCTTTTTATTATGCTAATGAGTCACATACAAATGTTCATACTGCTGAGACTGCCAAGGTTTACACAGAACCTATTCCATCAGCAGAGTTCTGATCTGTCTTAAAATCTGTTGCTATTGATCTTTGGTCCTCGGCCCCATGTGGATCAGGATACTCACACTATCAGTTCATTCAATGTAGCAGTATATTTGCAGCTACTATGGAAAAGTTGTGTTTGTTTCTCTCAAGCAAAATTAACATGCTGAGTTATCGCTGTGGTTTTAGTAAGTAAATGAATAGGAACTAGGCTGAAAGAGACCAATGCATTCATTTTCTCATATAAATACAGGCTTAAGTAACCTTGCTCTGCAGAGGTGAGGGGTTTCTAGACACTGAGATAATCCAGCTCGGTAGTTTCTGTCAATTTAATTATTTTTTACTGAGACTGGCACTCACGAAACCATCTCTGATTGACAGCCCTGGAGATGATGTCCTGTGTTATCTATGGAACAGATACAGTGCAAGAAGAAGCAATGTTTTTAGGTCTGATTTATTTTCATTTCAGTCTTAAATGTGTCCTTCAATTTTTAATTGATGACAGTGACATCTCTTTCCCACTAGCACCCTTTTTTATTTTTCTGTAAAAGACAGTTATTTCCTTCAGCCATATAGATTTTACTTCTAAACTGATTAATTTTCCCTAAATACAGACCATATCTTCATAAATACTCTTATTACCATGATTGCCAAAAAGTCTACAGGTTACTTAATCAGTGACTTAACTTTTAAACACGAAAACTAATCTTTATTTACATTAAATACAAATATCTGCATAGTTACATTTTAATAAGGTTTTGTCTTATGGAGAAGGAGATCCCTAACAGAAACTGACATTACAGAAATGCAATGAGGAATGGAAATAAAGAAAAGGGAAAGGAAAATGAGGAACAAATAATTTTAAGATATTGGCTGACATGTGCTGTTTCACCTGTATATATACCACTAACTACATGGAGCAAGGAAACCACTTTGAGGCAAGAGAATAGCACAAAAGCATCATAACTGTGACAGAAAATTTACAACCAACGTCTGCAGGAGGCAAAAGTGAAGGAAGAAAGAAAGGATAATCTAGTGAGCAAGCAATTACGAATCTGCTTAAACCTGAGCCTCAAGAAAGATACAAATATAAAGGTTGGTGTGCTCACGAAGCAGCTCATGAAGCCCAGCTCACAAAGCAATAGTTGCCAAGACCCAACCATTGACATGAACATACAGGGAGATTCTGCTGTAGGTGGCAAGGAGGCAATCAGATCCTAACATAAAAGGCAATATCCTCATCTCCAATCTTGATCTAAACCACAAGGTTTAGTACCCTTTCCAACTTCCCTGTTAATAGAAATATCCAAAGTTAGAGCGATTATCAACATAAATGTCATCTCTGCATCTGGCTAAACTCCTGGCCTTAATGAAACCCTTTGGCAAATCATGCATTCTAATATCTAGGTTCAGCTTGTTACCATACCATACCATACAAGACTTCTTGTGCATTACATATAAAATCTTTAAAAAAAAAGGCTTTTAAAATTAATTTAAGCACATTACACATCCTTACAAATCTGTTAGATCCTGTTCTTATAATGAGGGTAACTGCACTTTGCTGTATCTTACTTATCTTTACAACATCTCCAAATTACAGACTGTAAAAGCATTTACTACTTGAGTCATGACTAGGCAGTGTGTAAGGGACAATGTACTTAGTGATGAAATTAGGTAAACTGTCACATAATGGCTAGTCACCAGCTCCTTCAGCTTGGAAGAATTATTTTCTAAAGACCATTCTCTTGTTCTTAAGTTTTAAGTAAGCGAAACACCAAGACTGCTCACGATTGCTCTCCAGGGACAATCACTTCCCCTGGCTCTCCTGGCCACACTATTGCTAATACTGGCCAGGATGCCAGTGGCCTTCTTGGACACCTGGGCACACATTGGCTCATGTTCAGTTGGTTGTCAACCAGAACCCCCAGGTCCTCAGTGTCTATACACTCTAAGATCCTTTTCTGCCGGGAAGTTTTCCAGCCACTCTGCCCCCAGCCTGTAGCACTGCCTGGGGTAGTTGTGTCCCAAGTGCAGGACTTGGCACTTGGCCTTGTTGAACCTCATACCACTGGCCTTGGCTCATTTGTCCAGCCTGTCCAGATCCCTCTGCAGAGCCTTCCTGCTCTCAAGCAGATCAATATTCCCGGCCAACTTGGTATTGTCTGCAAACTGACTGAGGGTACACTCAATCCCTTCATGCCTATCATTGATAAAGATATTGCACTCAACTGACTCCAATACTGAGGCCTGTGGAATACCACTTGAGACTGGCCATCAGCTGGGTCTAACTCCATTACCACCACTCATGGCTTGGCCATCCAGCCAACTTTTTAACCAGCAAAGAATGTGCCTGTCAAAGCCATGAGCAGTCAGTTTCTCCAAGAGAATGCTGTGGGAGACAGAGTCAAAGGTTTTACTAAGGTCCACATAGACAACACCAACAGCCATTCCCTCATCCATTAGGTGGGTCACCCTGTCATAGATGGCCATCAGGCTGGTCAAGCAGGACCTGTCTCTCATAAACTTGTACTGGCTGGGTCTGATCACCTGGTTGTCCTCTGTGTGCCACATGACGGCACTCAAGATGATTTGTTCCATAACCTTCCCTGGCACGAAGGTCAGGCTGACAGGCTACTAATTCCTTGGAGGCTCCTTCCAGCCCTTCTTGTAGATGGGTATCACACTGGCTAACCTCCAGCCTTCCTGCTCAACCAGAACTGCTCATAAATGATTAAGAGTGGCTTTTCAAGCTCTTCTGTGAGAGAATCCCTCAGTATTCCTGGGTGGATTCCATATGGCCCCATAGATTTGTGTGCATTAAAGTGGAGCAGCAGATTACTAACTGTTTTCTCTTGAATTATGGGGACTTCATTCTACTCCTCATTTCTGTCTTCCAGCTCAGAGAGCTGAGTGCCTGAGGATAGCTAGTCCAACCACAAAAGACTGAAGCAAAAAAGGCATTTAGTATCTCAGTCTTTTCCTCATCCTTTGTGGAAAGGCTTCCACCCACATCCAAAAAAGGATGGAGACTCTTTATGTTTTCCTTGATAACAGTAAATCTTTCACCCTTCTGACTTGTCAAAAGAAAAAGGGCATCATCACTATGGGAACATAACTGTGACAGAGAATCCCTGAACTGCCTACTGAGTTTTGCCTTGGACAAAACCTACAACAAAGATGCCAAGGAGGCTTGCCAGGGACAGAACATGTACACAGCCCCTCCATAGTGAGCTCCTTCCCTTATGTTTTAGCCCACTCCTCACCTTGTTTGCTAAAGCCTTTAACCAGGTCAGAATTGGAAGATTTATTCCCTACCGTGGCTGCTTTGACACAGACTTTTCCACAAAACCTTAAAGTAATTTTTGTATTTTAGAAAACCTATATTATGAATGATAGAAAAAAGGCATGAATTTTGTATCAGGTGTCAGCAAGACACCTATTATTTAAACACTAACAAGGTCCAGTGAGGCCCTGTTGAGCATTCATAAGAAGACCATAGGCTGGAAGTAAGGAAGGAAAGAAATTAGTCAGGATGGCAAATTGTTCTCTTTCAGGATTTCTTTGCTTGGTGTCTTTGACAATGCGACAATGCAGTTTCAAATCCCAGTAATAGACAGAAAGATTTGAGACCAACATTAATTCTCAATTCTACATCTTAAAACAGGGACAGAGAATGCCCTCATTTAGGATTCAAATTTAGCTCCCTCCTACTTAGACCTTTGTGCCATCTTGCACCTCTTACGAAAAAAATATTTACATGGGAATTGTCAATTTAACAAGCAAAGGGAGCGGAAATTTTTATATCAAAAGAACAAAGCCTGCTGCAAGTTGGCTTTCTCTTTTCCTTCTTAACAAATCATTCTGTGGCATGAGTCAGATAATATGGAGTGGGAGGATCACACTCCAGCAGGCTGTGGTAGAGCAGGTGGAGCCATGGAGACAGCTTGGACATATGCAGCATGTGTGTTTTCTCTTGAAGTACTTGGAGAAACAAGTGCTACAAAGCTGATTTTGCAAAGGTATCTTGCTGGCTAAACTCGTACTTTAAAAATACTGGGATTCCTGAGTTATTTTCCTCCACCTGCATCAATTAATGTTTTTATTCCGTAATTTTTTT
The DNA here is from genome assembly GCF_026979565.1 of Vidua chalybeata. Taxonomy (NCBI): domain Eukaryota; kingdom Metazoa; phylum Chordata; class Aves; order Passeriformes; family Viduidae; genus Vidua; species Vidua chalybeata. Next base: position 21,040,069 of record NC_071535.1, read on the forward strand.
CCAAGATGAGGCAAAAAACCCACAGATTTGTCTCACAGACTATTTGGGAAACTAATTCTGAGAGCAGATGACAGCTGTTTCAATTATCAATGCATAATACTTATGCTATTTTGTGGACACAGAGCAGACTCAACACTGTAGAAGGCATATTCTACAAGGGGGACTCATATAGTGAAGCTGGATTATTTTTCCTGGCCCCTAAACACTGACTTTTTTCTGATTCTTCTGCTGTTACACTCCAGGTTAAAGTAGTATTGTGGTACATACAAGCAAATTGTCATGTTAACTCTACTCAATGGTTTTTACAAGGCTCTGTATTCCTCCAAACATCAAGAAGCTTTTTAACAGTGCTGAAAGTCCCTGGATTTAATGATCAGTTTTATTCCATTTCCAGGATTATAGATAGCCTGGGTCTGTTTGTTTGCCTTACCAATAAAACTGGCATCAATAAACAATAATGACAGTGATCCCAGAGAAGTCACATTAGTGTAAATGAAAACACCCAATACTTTAACTGCTTCTGCCTTGTCCCCTTCTTCCTCCCTAATAAAATCATCCACTTTTAGCTTTTTGAGAACTAACTCAAAAAGGGACTTCTATTTCGGGTGAAGATCAAGAAACAAAGGTCCATGGTAAGAAGGCCAGCCCTTGCATTAATGTAGCCCCTCAGTGGCCCAGCAAATAATTTAAAATAAATAGTGTGCACAAGACACACCAAATCCAAATTTGAATAATGAGAACTTAAGGTTTGCTGTTCTTTGAAATATTATTTATATGAACAAACAGTAGCCTCAGGTGTTCTCAAACAAGCCCAGCAAGCTCCCTAAAGGTTTGCTAGCTGACTGCTTGCCCAAGGGCCACTGGATCTATTACAGTCTTGCTGTAGCTTCCTACAGAAGAAACCCTTCCTGAGTGCCTGAAATCTGGCACCAGGCTAGTCAGTGGGTATGCCAAGAAAATGCTGTGGAAACCCCAGTGAGACATTACTTACTGTGCCTAGCTTGGGATGCCTGACTTTTGACCTCTCAGGTCACATCTCATTTTTAATGTGTGTTAGGAGCTTTTATTCAAGGTGGAGGGAAGTGTCCTCTCTCCTTCCATGGTAGACAGCTCAGGCTGAGCACAACTGCAGCACCAAGGGATAAGGGAAGATCCTCAAGGGGAAAAGTGGTGATGAAATTGGCGTGATTGCTAGTGGCTGCTTGTAGGAGACTGAGCGAGTAATTTGGAAAAACAAGCTTGTTAGAGGAAAATGGGAATGACACCAATCTGCTGTAATGAGCAGGCAGTAGAACAGTGCCTTCATGTCAAGCTCCATTCTGGGTTTGAGCCACACACTGCAAAGGCTGTGGCCTTGCTGGGTGTAAATTAACACAGCTAATGATTTCTCCTCTCTTTTTAGTCTCCCAAGCTAGTATCAGTTTACAGTGAGAACAAAAGACAAAAGCAATGCAGCAGAATTGAGGGCAGACTAGGAGATTTCCATCAACTATGCTATAAAGACTTTTATTTGTTAGGGTGAAGGAAATGAAAGACTGGATGCTTTAACCAACTGTTTTGGTCTTGAGGTTAAGCAGTTACTCACCTGGGGCAAGGAGCTTCCAGCTTGCTCCAGACTGTGGGCATTTTTAAAAATGATCATAACACTCCCAAGTACCATGCAGCTATGAGAACATTGTCCAGGGAGTAAATTCTTCAGATGATGAAATATTCCTTTTACAGATGGGAACACGGTTGCACAGAAGGATTAAATGACTTGCCCCAGTATTATAAAGTAAATCAGTGATAAAATAGAGAAAATAATCAGATGTCCTGATGCCCACTTCTATACATAAATCACTAGACTATAATTTCTTCTGCAAGATCATCATTTCCTCCTTTCATATGCTATCTTGCTGCCAAGAGAAAGATTATTCTACATGCTGCATGGACTAACATTTTTCCAAGTCTAATTCAAAACCTGTCAAGCCATGGAGTTGCTCTTCTATTCTCCTGGGAAATGATTCCAGAGCTTGACAGGGCAAGGACATATCTGCATGACAGGAAGTTTTCTATAATATTTACCCTTAAATTTTTCTATTCTCCACTTGTAGTCATCTAAGTATCTTGTCTCTTTCTATAGTATTTATGATCATCAAATACTAGCAGAGTTGTATTTCCCCTTCTCTCTCCCAGATATCACTTAAGCAAGATTAACTAACTTTCAGTAATACCTCTAAAAGCAATTCCTTTAATTCCCAAAACAGTCTTAATTTCTTTCCCTAAACTTTCTCCACTTTTCCAATATTAGACACTTATTTCAGTGATTCCACAGTATGTTGTTTGACCTTGACCAGTACTTCTTTTCTCCCTGCTGATGGGATAGACTGCAGCAGAACACAGGATGTTGGGAAAACTGGAGTTTGAAGCAGGAACTCAGTGATGGCACAAGACCCCTAGTGTTGAGGGATTACTGGAAAGCTCCTGGAGCAATGTTTCTTTTCATCCATTGGAACTGGAAAGAGCGCCAGATCCTACATTAACATTGGGCTAATTTAGGTGAGAGGCAGAACTTACTGCTTCCTTCCTGTTCTTTTTACCATTTTAGCCCACTGAAATCAGAAAAAAACAGACATTAAATTCCATCATTAAATAATAAAAATGAAAATGTTTGTTTCACTGCTTGGCTAAATCAGCAAAAGACAAACACCAATACCTGAAACCCCTGAGGTTTCTGCTGTGGTCAGAATGAAGCCTCACAAAAATGGCCATCTCAGCAGAAATATACAACCCTGGGCTGCCACATTAACATAAATTACAGCAGCCAGAAATTATTGCTGCCTCTAATCTCCGAAGACTCAGGAGCTGAACTGCATTCAGCGGAATGACCTGTCCTCCATGATGCATTAGTGTTTGCACTCTCTCTCTCATGCGCACACAAAGCCCGTCCTTTTGAAGCACAGAGATTTATGTTTCCTGAAATAAAAAAACCTATATTTTAACTGCTCCTGCCTGTTCCACTTCCTCCTCCCTAATAAAATCATCAACTCTAAGCTTTTTGAAGACAGCTTTTTGGGACTTCTACTTTGGGTGAAGATCAAGAAACAAAGAACAACCCAAAGCTTCAATTAGCATCTTGCTACTGCCACCCAAGAAGAAACAATAACTTCTTTTCATCTCATATTTCTAAACTGAAAGTGATGTGAAACAGTTAACAAGAAGTTACAAAGAACCTGTATGCAATCATGCTTGTACAAAGTCACATAAAAAAAGCAACTTGCTGATCTTCTATTTTTTGAATTTATGCCATCCATCCCTCTGACACATCCCCTATATCCCATGTCTTCCCTAACTTGTCTTTACTACTCCTTAAAAATATTACAATTATGCCTGTGAACAAGTCTGTCTAAAACAAAACTAGGAAAAACTAATATGCACAAGTTCTTATTTCTACTAAAGGTTGGCTTATTTTAACTTAATAACTGGCTTTTTGTTTGCTTTTTAAATGCTTTTAGTTGCTTTCAAGAAAACTGATGATAGCTAGGTTTAAACCAAACTGAGCACTCTAGCTTAACAAGGCTTATAGGAAGCAGTATCTTAAATTTAACCAGTACAACTGATGGCAGAGGAGATCAAAGACTGAAGGTTTACTGTTGAAGACACAATGACAAAGATCTGCCTAAAACAATAATAATAAGTAGATGCTGAATGCAGTGGAATTGGTAGATTTAATTGCTACCCAAGTATTTGAAAGGTAGACAAAACAGAGAGTTGAAAACAAGCTTCCACTTCAGACAAAAGGATAATATCATGCTGTTTGAGGTCTTGAGCAATTAGAATTTTTTAAAAATCCAGCAAACAGCAAAGCACAACACAACACACTATAGCTATGCAACTCCTTCAAAAGACATGTGAGAGAAGACACACTCTCCAGGCAGAGAGAGTGACAGAAGTTTAGGTCTGTCTGAGCTCATGTGTGGTGTGGGCTAGGGATGTGACATTTGAGGAAGGATACATATAGAGAGAATCGATGCTCTGAGTAGACAGGAGCATCTATGTTTCATATTTTATTTGAGAATGAAGGACTTTATATAATTCTTTAAAAATAACAAAAAAATACATCAAAGTTTTCTGGCTCTGTGAAAATCATTTCCTCTTCATAATGGAATAAACTACTACCCCCAAATTTAGACCAACTGTTGTAGTGAAAAGAAGCCAGTTTATAATAGGAAGGTGGCAGCAATAAATAACCTGGGATCTATTACTAAAATAAGAGCACAGTGCTGACAATGGCTGAGGGTTACTACTCTGAAATCACCCTACATAAAATGACAGATTAAATCAGATCTAGCTCTATGCACAATACAACTCTTCCACACATTCAAATGTTATGTTCTAAAAGCCAAACAGCAAACACAACTCTCCACAATGCCACCATGTGACCTGAAGACTCCACACTACCCTTCACTCTCTAGGACTGAACAGCTGTCATAAATATAGAAAGCATGTTAATACTAAGGATCACTGCTATTACAAATCTACCAAATAAAATATCTGGAATAAAACAGTTATTAATAATCATACTTAGGACATTTTATTTAGGACTAGATGTTAGCAAAGAGCTACCAACAGCATGTTAATGGCTATTTGATGCAGGCAACTCACATTGCAGAGCCAGGAGAAGCCCCAAAAGCTTATTTCAGAGAAAGCTTTGCATCTACTCTAAAAGGCCTTTTTAAAGACCAACAGCAACACCAGATTAAATCTGCAACAGAATGGATGACTTTCAACTCTAAATCAGTGTTGAAAGTCTCCCACTCTTCTATTTCAAACTCATCACATGTTCCCATCAAAATAATCAGCTGTGAAAGAGTGAATTATGTCTATATTTAAAGTTTATACTTTTAGGCTTCGGAGCTGTATCCCCTTGAAACAAACAGAAACAGTCCTTATATCCCTCAAAGGCACTGTTTATAGGCTGTCTGCAGCCTCATCCATCTGCTTGGAAAATATTTAAAATTATACCTATATATGAGACACACTGTATTAAAACATTGCCAGCAAATACTTCAGGCAGCACCTAGTTCTCCCCTCATTTATACCTCTCCTTTCACAGCAAGAGACAGCACTTCCAACATCAGGCCTATCGGGTTATGTCAGAAACATAACCACTGTCCTTGTGTCATCTATGTCAAAGATATCTCTTTTTCCTTCCTCTTCTTCCTCAGATCTAAGTCCCTAAGTCTAGAAAGGTTGTCTACTTTTATGCCTCAACTGAGAAATCAATAACTGCTTTCAGCCTTTCCAACTTTATGTTTTTATTTGACAAGAGTATACAACAACAACGATCTATGTGACACAGTTATAGCAGAAAATTCTTAGGCGTACTATTACATTTCTGCAATTGAACAGGGCACAATAAAAGAGATTTAACCTAAGTGTTACCCTGCCTTTGCAATGAAGAGTGTGCAAACTGTTAATTAAAGTAACGTACCTAACACTATATAGTCTGATACAGCATCCAAATCTTTCACTGGTTAAACTTTAAGGTGACACACTCACTCTGTGGTAAAAGATCATCCAACTCAGGGTGTTGTCCTGGAATACTATTTAATTACCATTATTCAAGTAAATGTTCCCTATTTCAACAAGCATACGCTATAGTCCCTCTTGTCCTTCCTCCCAACCCATTATGAGCTCACTGGACATAGCACAGACCTGTAGTGCCGTGCTACAAAAAAAGTGCTAAGGAGGATGGAGATGTAGGATTCTTGCTAAGTTTTGGGATGCTTTGGCCAAGATTATACCACAGGGATGAATTAAGGATCATGATATGATTCTTAAAATTTACATGACAACTATAAAGTGTTCCTAGATATTAAGGAGAGATTAGGAGCTCCCACCTTGTCACAAGCACATTGAAGTTGACAAAAATATTTTTCTTAAATGAGCTCTTCATCTTGCTCATTTCCCTCCACTTAAAGAAAAATCCAAAACAAAACAAAATACAAATGATTGTCAAAAGCTCAAATAAGTAAACAAATAACAAAGATCATACAAACTCATCACAAAAGAAATGAGTTTCTTGTGAGAAATATTCAAAAAGCAAGGCTAAGCTAATTAAGTGATGCCAACTGCAGGCAGGCTGGGATGCCCAAGGCACCTTCCTGCCCTGATAATTATATATTTGGGCTGCACTGCCATAACTCTGGCTTATGGCAATCTCTTCTCTCTAAAAAAAAACCAAAAAAAAAAAAACCAAAAAAACAACAACAACAAAAACCATACAGAAAAGAAAAATCAAAGTCAGCTATGGCTCGACAGGTCTGCAGTAAAGCCCAGCCATGTAGAAAATAGAGCAGCAGCTGCACTACAGGATCAAAAAACAGAGTGAGCAAACTCCATTATCAGGCAATCAGGCAAAATTATCTCACTGGATTAAAAAAAAAAAAAAAAAAAAAAAAGAAGAAGAAAAAAAGATAAAATAAATACACCCACCCTCACTCCCCAAATGTCTCACACCCAAACCCAAGGGATTTGGGTTTCTGACGCAGGATTGCTGCATATTATCCATTACCTGCCTTACAGGCTTATTTTTTTTCAAATGTTTGGCTCTCATCAGACTTTAGTTAAGCATTGCAGAAGGAAGAAGCAAAAAGCATGCACAAGGCAAGGAAGTCCAATGCAGCAGACTGTCCTTCACAGTCATATTCCATGCACAAGGCTCTTGGAGGAGTCCTCCTACCAAGCAAGGGAGGAAGGTTGCTCCCACATCCTGTCAGGGCATAACAATGACATGGCAAGCTCAGGTAAAGTACATATATCATAGCATCAGCAGACAGCATCCAAACAATCTCACAGAAACAGACTCAAACCATATATCCATGAACAACTATATTATTAGAGTGTTTAGAAAGTTTAATATTCCTAATACACATATCTACATGTGAATCCAGAGGCAAATTTTAGATATTGAACTCTCACCTCAAGTTCTTCTCTCAGTATATAAAAGAGCTCTCCCCCTGAAAAAGTTCAGCCAGCCTTTATCCCATAAGATAGCGGACGTGAGGCAGGGACCTCAGAAATACTGCTGGCTAATGAATTTTGAGGCTCTAGTATACACATGCTGCCCAGAGATACAAGCATCTTTCTTTCCCTGAACCTACTAGAGCCAAATCCCTGCTTGGGGATTGGTAATCTATTCCCTACAACAACCCTACTTAAAGCCTTAGGAGGAGGAGGAGTGTCCTATTACACCTGTACAATCTCTGATGGTGTTCTCAGTTGATAGCAATAAATTTCAGTTCCTGAAATACAACCAGACACCATTCTCCATCAGATGTGACCAAATTACATCATCATTTCCTAATTTCCCAGTTCTCACACCATGTCCTGCTCACTTTTTTCTGCCTATTTGAATGCATTAATCCCTGGCTGCAAAGACTGAGGCATCTAAAAAGGTCAACCCCCAGGTGTTTATGGGACACATCTACTAACTTTGTGGCTGGAATGAATGTTATGTAGCACTCAAGTACCCTCTTTATTCATGCATATTTATACTTACAACTTGTTAAAAAAGAATCCTCAATGCCTCAAGGGAGTGTTTAGAGGACAGAAATTGCAGGAAATCCTGTTAAATAAGGTGTCAGTGTGTGGGGTAGTATCAATATACATCTTCTAAGTGGTTATCATACAACAAAGGAAAGTGAACATCAGCAAAGACCTCTGGAATTCTGGCTCTTTCAATGCCCTGATCTTCAGCAAAAAGTTTTTCACTTGTCTCCATCTCCTACATATCTTTAGCCTTTTGGGATTGCCAGCCCTCTGCATATAAGGAGAAACAAAAAACCACAGAAAAACCACAGAGCCAACTATAAAGAGCTGAGGGGAAAAGGTGGGTGTCTTTACAACAGAAAAGTACTGAGGTACTTTGATATAACCCTGCACTGCAGAGAAATCAACTTACCCACAGCAACAGAAGCCAAGGGCAGGGAGCACACCCTTCTACTGAATTTGCCACCATTTGTGAGATGATCCCAGCATAAAACAGCACAGATAAATCCTGTAGCTGCAGTAAAAGTAGGTACCCAAGCTTGAAACAAAACAAACCTCACAAGAGAAACAGAGTAATACAAGGAATTTTCATTTAATCTCCCCAAGTCTTTCACATTTAAGGTACTTTGACAATTCTTACTGCAGTATACTAAAAGTGCATCAGGATTACAAATAAAAGGATCTATAAAAAGATAAATAAACTCTTGAATAACCATGCTGATACACTACTGAAACACTAAAACACCAAACTGGACTCAAAAGATAGCTTTGGTTTTATAAGCACCTCCAGGCAAGCTGAAAGCACCACTGGACACTGCCCTGCTGTAGCGATGCCTAGAGAGGAAGGAGTAGCACCCTTTGGCACTGCAAAGCCCTTCCCTCCACAGAACCCAGCTGAAGAGGGCAGGTGGCTGCTGCACCAACACATACACAAGCTAACAAATCCTCTGGAAGCACCGACAGGCAGTCTCCATAGGGCCTGCAGGAAGCCAGAACTGCTTTTCTGTGGCCTCTGTCGTTCAGTACGCTTCAACTGGAGCAAAAGCCCACGTTAGCTGCAGATCAGCAAGCTGCAGACTCACCCGAGCAGCAGGTAGAGGGATAAATAGTGGAAGTCAACATGTTTGAGAGCAACTGGGAAGTGAAAAAGTTTCACACAAAGCAAAGACAAACAGCAACACGATAAAAAAAGTAGCTGAGATGAATGCAAGTGTCACTCATCTTCAAGAGGTCACAGCACAAAAATAAATGAAAACTGGGTGTTGCACTACAACACAAAATAACTCATGCACGCACACTAAGATTGAAAGAGTAAAAGGAAGTAAAAGGAAGGAATTTTATTTCTGACTTTGTAATATGTAGAATTCTAAAAGTGGTAGTGGATTGGAGGATGAAATTGTTACTTCTCCAACTACACTGGTTAAAGTAGCAGTCTATTAATTCTTTCCCCCCACAAAGAAGAATGTAAAACAATTATTATTTACATGACAGTGCGTAAGAAACTCTAGTAGAAATATGTAAATATCAGAAGGGATAGAAAAGTTTTAGAAGAACTTCAAAACTTTTAAAAGGACAGGGTGATAACTGGGCACGCTAGGGAGTGTAACATGTCCTCTAAGGATATGGTGATGTGCAAATTATGGTCAGCCTCTGGGAAGGCACTCTTCTTAATCCCTAAATTGTGTGAAATGGGCATCAGTACATAATGGGGGGGGGGGGGGGGGGAGCATTTTATAGATGTGCCCTCATGAAAAGACTAGGTCTTTTTGCATTTAGAACAACTGCAAGCCAGGGGCTGTCTGTACTGCCTCAAGATGAGCTGCAATGCAAGTCTCCAATTGACCTTCAAAAGGGTGCCACAAGGAACTGTCCTCAACAGGAAGATCTTACTACTGTTCCTTCCAATTTCACAGCCGCAGCTAAGACACAACTCCACCAAAACTCAGTCCTTAAAGTCACCTTGTGAGACCTCAGTTTACCCATGAAAATCCAGCTTGTGGATGCACAGAAGTTCTTGAAAGAATGAATGGTAGGTACACAGGACCAAGTTTGAAGAGAAACAGAAATAGAAAAGAACACAATGCATTGACTTATTTTCTCAAATTCTGAAACTTTGCACCACTTCAGAGATGGTCTGTGGGATATGATGGAGCCCCACTGACACAGTAGATTTCAAGTAGAAATCTTTCACTAATATACTCAACAATCTGACTACCACTGGCATAAAAGAAAACATGCACATGTGGCAATAGTGTGTGAGCACATCTCTGGGAGGTCAAAATAATACTTCAATATAAGAGCTATATTGAAGCTCTTATTGCACATCTTGTCAGGAACTACAAGGGTGTATGTGTAACATTTTCTAGAAGAAAATCCAGCATAGGCACAAAAAAAGGTGTTGAATTCACATTCAAATATAATACTACAGACAGAAACGTTAACCTACTTTACCTCTTCTTCAGCAATGGGATGAAAGAGATTTCAAGGTCATCATTCATCATCATTACAGCTTCACAAAAACTGTACTAACAAGAGCTGTAGATAAGAATTATGTTTTTACCACTGTATCATCTCATTCCTGTAGTTTTCATAGGCATACCGTGTGATTTGGTTATTTTTGCAGCCTTTTTGCATTTGCAGATGTTCTAGCAAATGGTATTTATTAGAGGAATATTCCAGTCTTGAAAAGACGCACATTTCAAATAGCCTATTTCCCAGATAATGCAAATTTGGATGGGCTCAATGAAATGGAGAAAAGGTGAAAAAGAGGCCAGATTCGCCAAGAAATATTTGCTAAAGAAGTTCCTGAAGAGCATGATTTAACCAAAACTTCTCCATTTCTGTAGGCCAAGAAAGAAGAGTACATATGCAAATGTATTATTTGTTCTGAACCACTTTTAAACTTCAATATTAGTTTTAAGATCTTGGTATCTAGCTTGAAAGAATCATGTAGAATACCTGTATACAGTCCTCTCATGTCTATATTTTTAATCATTTTGTAATATATGGTCAGAACTTAGATGGCTCTAAAATGTCTGCAACACAAAAGTCTCTTACTGTCATAAACATGAATGATAATACTGTTTATTCACATGCCATTTCCAACCCATGGATATCAAAAACTTTTGACAATAAACCTTGTAAAGACCCTATGGTATATTACAAACATTAGTCTTTACTTTCACACCTACAGCAGGCTGACCTGATATCAGAACTAGGTCTGCAGTCCAGGAATTCTGACCATTTTTGACTACTATCTCATACCATCTCTCAGCCTTCATCACAGCAGCCACACAGCCAACTTCATAGTTCTTACTTCTAAATATTCTCCCAAATTCTTCTCCACACAGCAGCACAAGAAAAGTCAATCTAACACTGAAGGAAATAAAACCACCTATGCTGGACACAGCTGCAAGCAATTTCCAATTATTCCCTGATAGCTTGGCATCTCTTCATCGTGTCATTTAATGCTATCAGATAATAACTAGTTATTTCTCAGACAAATAGGTGGAATCTAATCCTCTTCTACTTGGGTTTGCAAGACTTTTCTTGTGAGTTATCTTCTGAGAATTATCTCCTGAGATTTTCTTCTCCAATGGAACAGGCTAAAAGATTTCAGGTAAGTTCAGAGTTCACCAGGGCACTTGACATTTTTTTCACAAGATGTTCTCATGCCGAGTAGGTGAGATATTATGCTGAATAATATTGCCTATGCTGCAAACTTCCCTTGAAGGGACACATTTCCTTGGAGTGAGCAACCTGGAACTAGATAGAAAAGCAGTAAAACAGAAAAACTGATGGACATCAACCCAAGCTGCACATCCATCAAGGAAAGAAATTACCATGTTAGTCAATACTATTTTTTTGCTTCAAAATTTGTACATGGGAAAAGAAAACAGTAACTCAGAAGTCCTTAAGTGCTTTCACTGCTCAGTGACCAGACATGATTTTATGCAACAACCAAAACACACTGGCAAGCTGCAGCTTTTCATATGAAAAATGTTCACATCTCTCTCCCCAAACACGTCATAAAAAGCTTCCCATCACAGACACTTTAGCAGACTGTTTATGGTCTGTAAAAAATGAAAGGAATTATCTCTCCTTCATTATAAGGGCACTAGGCCAAGGCAGCACAAAAAGGGAAACTGACATGGCTGTTGATTCACAAAAGATTTGTTTTAGGAATTATTCTAGGGTATTCCTTACCAGATGTCCTAGTCCAAATCCTTTCCCAACATCCTCCATTAGAAAAGATAAGATAAATACAGAACAATTGGAGAAACATCTGAGTATTCATCATATTCTGTAAACATCTTTGCAGCATGGTGTTTGTATTTATCTTCTTTTCATCAACCCTGATGTGAGCTGCTTTTATAGTTCTCCACAGACTTAATGCTAACATCTTGGGGAAAACAAAACCACTTTAGAAGTTATTTCAGAATGTGCAGATATAATGCAGGAACACTATTCTCAACCTTTATATTAGTTTCAGAGGCAAAACAGAAAGTACATTAAGGCTGGTCTGCATAAAATTTCTCATGAAGCCAGATTCTGGTGTGAGCTAGAAAAGAGACTTTCTTTGAACTCTGTATTGCTAGCATTTGCATTTTGAAACTGAAATTTCCCCTTGAAACTCCCAATATGTTTCTGTTACCTTCAGGGAACAATAAGGGAGCCCTCCTGTGGATAATGCATCAAATTTAAATTCCCATGACCGACAAGGAGACTATGTAACCTAGGGGATAAAATGGCTCTATTTTAGAGCAAAGAGAGTGAGGTGGTAATCCACTGGAGGCTGTAGTTTAATTTAAATAGCTATTAATTTTGTTCCATTGGGGCAGTTATAGCTTAATTCATACTACTTTTCTGAAGCAAAAGAAATCATATCAAATAAAACATCCAGGCTACAAAAGATATTTTAACAAGACAAAAAAAAAAAAGTGTGATGGCTTTTTATATAAATTATGAATGTAAAAATATAATTATTTATGTTTCCAGCTCTTGGAAGGAACCTCATTCATGAGCTTTAACTTTAGGGACAATAGTCACATGAGGGCATCAATATTGTTTCTATTAGTATAGTTAGGTATTTGCTCAGTCTGGACTCTGCATTCCATAGTACATCACTTCTTCCTTTACACAAAGCATGGCAAAAAATATAATATCCTCTTCCTCCTTTCTGAAACAGAGAAATATTCAGAAAGAGAGAACACCAAAACCAAGTTAACTCTATTGCCTACCTTCAGTTCTTGTGTTCAACTCATCAGTTTTGTTGGCTTTAAACAGCAGCTCTGCTCTTACAAGGAGCAAAGTGGACACATTCACCATCACAACACACTGTTGTTTGTTGTTTGCCACTGGCTTCAAATACTTAGAAAAACAAATGAAGAAGAAATTATTTGGCCCTGCTGGGATTTCAACACTGAAAAAAAAAATTCATTTCTGTGGCAAACACTTCCAGAAAAAGCAAACATTTAAAAGTTTTGCATAATCTTACATTATGGACTATAGGTGCTGACTTCCATCACATCTAATAGGGCTTACAATTGCTCAGCACCTTTACCTTTATGCTCTGAAGATCATAACTGCTGCTTTTCTGCAGTCCTCAGACTTTTTCTTAACTATCCTATGAGCTCAATTCCCTTAGCTGATTTCACTTTTGAAGTGGTTGCATACAGAATGCCAATCACAGTAAAACCTTACAGCTGTAGGGACTCCTACTATAGAGGACACTACTGCAGGAATTGTACAGGCAGGTCAATTCACCAGCAGGGAAGACAAAAAGCAGCACTGGAAGTTAACAGAGCACAAATTTTTTTTTTTACAATTACTTTGGCAAGGAACTGAAGAATATTCAATGCAATTGAAACTGCAGGGAAAACTTAATAATCACTTGTAGTCCAATTTGTTAACAACACAAACTAATGCTCTATCTAAACTTACGACACAGGCCTTATGGACAGCAAGTAATCAAGGCTTGACTTCTGCCTTCTGTTGAAGGAATTTTATCACAGATTTTTACAAAAGTAGAGATAAAATTCAATACTCTTTGCTGTCATGAATCCTCTCTATAAACAAAGAACATTCAACCTAACAATATTTTCTTGCTTTGATCTACTCTCTGAAAAGCTGCACCTAGTGGAGTATTTCTCTACCCCAGATGACAAGCCAATAAGGAATAAGACACAAAAACATGCCTTACTTCTTTCTTAGTCTGCCATCATATAAGGCCTGATTTCCAAATTCGCAGACATAAGCAGGAAGATTTCCATTTCACTCAACTAAATCAAAAACAAATCTATAATACAAGACAGATAGAAAATATTTGCAAACTCAAGCATAAGCAGCAATCTTAGAATTCTGTATGTACAGATAAGGCAGTAATATTATAGACCCAATATCTACATACCAGTGTCAACACAGCAATGCTGAAAAATGGTCCATCAAAAGAACAGTATCATGCATATGGCAAGAAATAGGGCAATGGACTTAAAATTTCAGATTAGTAGTAACCACCATGCAGGAGAAGAACTATCTTCTGTGAAAAGATGTCTGAAATACAAATGCACTCTGGTATGCTCAATATTGCCTGCACCAAAATCCACAAGTAAACTACACAGAAGGATGATTGAAGAAAGAAAGAAAAAAACAACAAATACAAAAAAGCCACACACAACACCAAAACACACAACTACTTGAAGACATGTAAAAACAGGAAAAACCCTAAGGAAAACCAAGCACCAAGATACAAGTGAAGAAAGGAAATACCTTCACTTTGGAATAGAAGCTCTACCAAATATTAGGAAAGCAAATCAGTGAGAAGTAATATAACCACACTGAATATCTGCATCCAGAAAATAAATGTGGGTATCTCAAAATGACTGGTCTCTCCAGATTTTCCCACAATTACCGTATTTTGTCATGAGCCAAAAGTTACAAAAAATCTCCACTGCTCCTAGCAGTTTTAGGGAAGAAGCCACCATAGAAGAGAATTTCCAAAACTTAGGAGTCCTTTCAATATTAAAAAGAAAAAATTTCAAGTCTTAGGATAACATTCAAAGTCAGCCACATTGCAGCAACTGTGACTCATCAAATTCTCACCTAAGACAGCATGAGACAGGAGAAAAGATGCAGGTAAAAAGGCATGACACCAAACCAGTTTCAAAGATCTTTGTGACCGGGGGCAGATTTCAGTGAGTAGTTTTATAATACCTTCAGCCCCTGCCTTTTACTGGAGTATGAGCCAGGGTCATCACAATCCTGGAGATGAGATACTAATACACAGGATAAGAAGGAGAGGAAAAACAACATAAAAAGAAGATTCATGACAGAATTTGGAATCTTTGCAGCGTTTAATACATCTCCTTAGAGATCTTAATTGCACATCAATCTTCTTCAGCTGGAGAGTGAGAGGTGAACGTGCAATTCTTTAGCTTGGCACAGAGGGCAAACTGAAGTTAGAAGAAAAGGAGAAAAGAAGGACATGCTGAATCAAAACTGGATTTTCTCTCCTCTTACCACAAGAGGACAAGAAGCTTTTCCTTAGTGCTTGCCAATACAGGAAAATTACTTTGGAACAAATAAGAATGTGGCTTAACAGCATTCTGTCTGTAATTCCCTTATTCTATACCTAGAGTTCTTTTGGCAGTTAAGCTTAATCCATTTCTAACCCACACAAAGGCAAGTTCAGTGCAGGGTACCCACGCAAGGAATTAGTAGAGAATAAGTATGCTAAAGTAAGAAGACATAAGCACAAAGTTCTTCATCAACCTTCATTGCCAATGTCACCCTTGTGACACTCCTGCTGCCAAGGCAGGAAAAAGAATTAGGTAGGAATTGTTGCTCTCTTCTCCTATAAATGAAAGACAAGAATTACCCTCTGCTGGTATCAGAGCAAGCCACATCCAAGTTATCTAGCCATATTCAGACTGGCATATGCAAGATAAAACAAGAGAGTAGTGTCCAATCTATGGACACAATCCTCTTTAAAGCCTTTAAGCTGTGTGTGATCTATGTGGCTCTAGACAGAACTTTAACATTTCTTACTGTAAGTCTTGGTTTTGGCTGAGATAGCATTAATTTTTTTCCTTGTGTCTGGTATAGTCCAGTGTTTTGGATTTAGTATAAGAATAATGTCAATAACATACTGATGGTTTTAATATTTATACTATGTCAAGGACTTTTCAGCTTCTCATGCCCTGCCAGGGAGAAGGCTGGAGAGGCAGAAATAGTTAAGAAGGGACACAACCAGAATAGCTGACTCCAAAATTATATTCCATAGCATATGGTGTCATGCTCATCATATAAACCAGGGGAAAGCTGGTCAGGGCCCTCTGCTCAGGAGCTGGCTGGGCATTGGTTGGGGAGTGGTAAGCATTGTGTATCACTTGCTTTGAGTATTCAAATGCTTTAGTTATTATAATAATAATTATTATCTTTCTTTTGTGTCCCATGTAATTGTCTTTGCCTCAACCCGTAAGTTCTCATTTTTAGTCCTTTCTCTGTCCTCCATCCCAGTGGCAGGGCCAGGGAGCGAGTAAGCAGCTGAGTGGTGCTCAGTTTCCATCTGGGCTTTACCCATGACACTGTATGAACAACTTATCTATCAAGAAAAACAATTGTTACAGTCCAGACTTATCAGATCTAGATTGGAGATTTATGTAATCAACAGACACTTGATTAGTAACTATGACCTTGTCTGTATTTCATCCCATAAATTCAAGATTAGAGAAGTCACTAGAGTTGAGATTACTATCTCAAACTCCAATCCTCAAACTCTCCTGTTCTTCAAGTTCATGTTCCTAAAGGTACACCAACAAAGGAATGCCCTGAATTCATTCAAAGGTGTGATGAATATGACTCCCATTCATACCAACAATATTTTGTTCTAAGGGCAGCTTAGAGTCAAGCAGAAAATAAAAAAGACACTAAAAAGCATTCCCAGTTTCTAATTCAGAAGAGTCATATTTTAAACTATTTTAAACTGTAGACTTATGCCACACTTTATGATTGGGAATACATAACATTTCTTCACAGACCTAAATGAACACTGTCAGGATTAAAATTATGGACTGTCCCCAGATGAGCATGCAGCGACACACACCTTCAGACCTTTTTAAGCCATCTTCCCCCTAGGTTCCTCATGAGATTATCTGAACATTTTAGAAAAATGTAGGTTAGATTTACTTATTATTTTAAGATATGCATGAAGTGAGAGATGAGTGGTATCAACCCATTGCACTTTCTCTTTATGATCAATTCTTTCTTGCTCTTATATTTAATGTTTGAATAGTGAAGAAAAGAGAAGTCTCTCCTGCTTCTAGAAATGATATTTGAATTATCTTTTTCTATAAATATAAAAGGTACTATAGAGTCTATACTTTCTTGAGGTGAAGCATAGGCCACATTAATTTTTAAAACCAAACCCGTATTTTGAATCTAAGCAGCACATTTCACATTTCAGGTCTGGCATCTCAACCATAACGTAAAACTTGCACTAGCAAAAGATGAAAAGGAGAAAGCATGTTTGTCTGCCCTGGAATTCTGCTGCCCTTAGGCATGAGCCAGAAATAATCCCAGAGGCAGAATGCAAATGAAATGTCTCGTCAGCGTGCAGGCCTTAATGCATTTTACCTTAAACATTTACATTAACAGATGGTCCCCTGCAGTCCCATAAACTCACTCCTGAGTTCATTTCCATCTCACTCCAGGCCCCATTTGTCACTGGTCGGACAGAAGAATGTTGCAAGGGAGTTGAGCCAGAACAGAGGAATGGGAGAAACTGTATTAAATGATTGGTGTCACCTACATATAAGCATTTGACCTCAGTTACAAAGGGAGAAAAAATAGTGTGTAAGAGGAAAATGAATGAATGGTGATGAGCAGATGACCTAGAACTCCCAAGATTAAAAAAAACAAACACCCCCCCCCAAAAAAAAAAAAACCAAAACCAAAAACAACAAAAAACAAACAAAACCAAAACACCAAAAAACACAAAAAATTCCCCCCTAAAAAACAAAAAACCACCACCACCAAAAATCAAACAAGAAAACCACAGTACTCCTTTTGGGGAGGAGGCAAATGGTACTTTTTAAAGTGGACATGTAGCTGTGTACTGTGACAGTGGCCTAGGTTGGCTCATGTATTTAAGGAAAAGTGACTGACATCAGGAATGGCATAAAACAGCCAGAATGCTCAGCCCTCACTTGTGGGAGACGTAAAACTCTCCAATCATTCCAGTGCTCTTGTACAAGACTTTGGCTTTTGCTGAGTCTCTAAATTCTCAGCTCTGTCACAGAAAGGGATATTGGTTTAACCAGGGGAAGAATAGAATTAAGCCCTGCCATGGTAGGTTGAAAGATACCAGCTCTTGAGCCACAGCTCATCTGTGGCTTGGGTTTGTTATAGCAAGGAAATAAATTTTGATTTGCTTGTGTTATTTTTATCTTGGCCAAAAGACAAAAAGAAATTGTTAGAACAGAGATACCTGCCAAAACAAAACTCTTAAGTGCAAGAAGAAAAACCACAAATCAGTCTAGTTGAACTCCATGAGGGATAAGAACACAAATGGATAAAAACTGGTGACAAGGTGCTACTTCTTTATTCAGGATCTGAAGAATATGAGCAACAGAGTTTGATCTATATTCTCACCAGAGTCTTACACAGATGCCATTGGTGCTCAGACTGTCCCAGATGTATAATACACTGAGTTATCTCAGAACATTTCTCTGAAGCACAAAAATATCAACTCTATTTTTCAAACTGAACTACATCAGAGATAAAGAAAATTGTCACTCCACAAAGAATATCCTTAGTCAAAAAGAAAAATTAAGTGAATCACTCAAATCTCCAGTTAATGTCACAATCATTCAACTCTGTCCAGACCATGCAACTGTTCTTTCTCCCTTCCCTGTGCAAGCAGGAAACAGGTGCTGGGATGAACTAGCACTATGGCCTAAGCTGCTTTGCTGTGATGGTAAGAAAAAGCACTGCCAATCCATTGTTTTCATCTCAGAAAGGATGCCTTTGTTTATTAAATTAAAATCTTACTTTACTTCTCTAAATTGCTTCAGGGGATAGAATATGCTGCACTTCACATTGCATCCATGGATTTTATAGTGTAAATTTGAATACAAGACTTATATTTGAGAATTAATGACAGTGCTCTACAGTAAAGATCAACATTCATAAGAAAATCCCATTGTGTCAGATTACTAAAATATATTGTTTTCTTTAAATCAGAGTAAGCTTGTCTACTCCTACAGTCTATATCAAGTCTTTCAGCCTGAGTCAAAATGTAAGACAATTATGAGAAATACTGTTTTCCATTCACCAGCAATTTTCACACAGGTTCTTTAGTTGCAGTTCACTATTGCCCAATGACTTCACAGATCATGCACCAGAGCATCCAGGTACTTTGGAACAGGATTTTGCTGAGCAAAATTTAAGAACATATTCATAAAGATGGGATTTTTCTTTAACGTCTCACACTTCAGAAGCCATTGGCATGCTTCCTCTATTTTAGAGGCTCATTAGAAGAAAAGCTTTATAAAACAGAGGAACAGAAAAACTGCATTCTCCAAAGATCCCATACTTGCATTCATGACACTCACACATTCTTTTCTTTCCCTAGAGTTCAACAGCATCTCCCTTGAAGGAAACCTCTACCCTTAAAATGAGTTAGCAGTATTCATGATAATCCACAATTTCTAATTTTCCCATTATCTGCCTAGCTGAAAACCCTGCTGGTACCTGGCAATGAAAGCAAGTCACAGCAGAAAGGCTACAGGAGAGTTGTTGGGAACTGCACTCAAGGCAAATGCCTCTGGCTCCCTCCTTGTAAACCTAGGCCACTTCCAAGTATAATTAAGGGACTGTGTCAGGAGGGGAAGAACAGCCTTGTAGAGATAGCCAGCTATATAAGAGCCACCTCTATCTTTAACATTGTTGTAAACTAGTTAGAAATATCAGTTCACTTGAACAAAAACTGGCCATGACCTGTATTTTAAGCATTTTCAAGTGCAAGTAATCAGTTAATAATTAGGGTTCTTTGTCAGAAGTCTCTCTCATTTATGCCATGTCTGGGGCTGAAACACATTTTATTCCACCTTTCAGCCTGTACATAATGAGGAAACAGGAAATGTAGCAGTGAGACTGGTTCTTCAATGATGTGATAACAAAACAAGTCTGGCATCAAAAGGGGAAACTGTACCATTTTGGAAGTCAGCAGCCAAAAAAATTACACTGCAACAATATTCTCCTCCAGCAGTTAAAATGCAAGCCTGACTGTTGCTGTGTTCCTTCTACATTAAACTCAGTGAACACCTAGGGGGTTGCAGTGAGAGGGAATTTTAGACACCACTGTATCCCAAAGGCAACCCTCAGAACTTCTGTAATCTCAAGGCCAGCACAGTCACTGTGAAATTCAGCCAACTTGCTTGCAGAAACAACCTCTGCTTTTACATCAGGTTACCCTTTTCCTCCTTGCACTGTCAAACCAGCTGGGGAAAGATCACACCCTCATGGCTGCAGTATTCGCTAGTTTGTATTTGTTACTATAATTACATTTGGTCTTCAGCTTTAAAAAATCTGAATAAATCCTACATGTTTTTGCAAACTACATTCCCTAAATAGACATGCTGATCATCTTCAAGCAGCCAGACCTTTCCAATAATTACCTGCTAGGATACCACAGTACTTGTCCACTTATTGTGGCCTGAACTGGAAGATTTTTACAGGTATCACAGTATGTGCAGTGCCCAGAGTAATGGCAACCACACATATATACATGCAACCACACAGGTATTTATACACCTCTAGAAAACATCCATATAACACTGCTTTAAGCTGCATTCATGTATATCCTGAGTGAGTACAGGTGACTTCTACAGGAGCAGCAATTCTCATAGGTCTTCTTGAGGGAACGGGCTTCATATCAATGAACAGGTAAGCTGTCCCCATTGCCAATTGCTGGATTCCGTAATGATGAATACAGCTCTTTTCCCATAGAATCATTCCCTGAACCGTCCACGACGAGGAATTCAAGTCCAAGAACAAAACAAATGTTTGAGTACAGGTCTAATGCTTACAGAACATTTGTGCATATCTTGCTCTCATTTTTATGTCACTTTGACTCAACTGTAAAGGAAAGAAATCTCCACTCAGTGTTACTGGATGAGATCATGATAGCAAGTATTTCATTTCCACCATGGCAAAATTTTACTCGTCAATCTTTTGTGTTCTTTCAGTGAGTGGTGATTTAAGCAAGCTATATTTATAGCACTGATTCTGCGAAGGGAGAGAGTGCCCAGTGAGAAAGGACTGCAAGTGATGGATCCCAAGGGAGCTAAAACACAGATGTCATAAAAACGCATTTCAGAAACTGTACACAAAGGCACAGCTGTGCAGTGGGAAGCAAAACAGGTGGCACTGGCATCAGGGGCTGGCAGAGCATGGAAATAAACATACTGCCTCGTGTTACAGTACAACATTGCCACAAGATACCATCAAAAAGACCCATAAAAAAGGCCTCTGAAAAAAGACCTCTTTCTCCACTGCCTCTGGAGAAGTTGCTGAGGTTAAGCAGCCCCCTTTAAACAAAGCATCCCTAGAGCACAGAGTGCATTTGTCCTCGATCTGTGAATTTACACAAACTACCAAAGACTTGTGAAGCCAGCTGGAGTTAAGAGCCCCTCAGCAATATACTGAATCAGTGCCACACTCACCCCGAAGTCCTCTACTTAGAAGCAGCTGTTTTTCTACTGCTTTTGTTCAGCTTTGCACCCTGAGGTTGAAGAGGCCAGCTATCCCTCTCACTCAGTGTCAGGTCAAGAGACAGCAACTGAAGCAGCACAGGACCCAGGAGTCATCCCATTGCCACTTGCCGGTCTGCACACCAGACCAGGCTGCTTCACTTCGCTCTAATCTGCTGTTTTGTAGACAAATTCTCTCTGCACAACAGATTTTGAAGAGTTAATCAGCTCTCTTCTCAGTGGTTAGGACAGATTTAAGGGCAGTGTGATCCTAGCAGGATGCGAGGTTGTGCAATTTACTGCTATAAATCAACTGCCTTGATTCAGATTTTGAAGGCTGGAGCAACTCCATCGGAGGCAGTGGGGAGCTCACACACTTCACTGACATCTGACACCTTGCAATGTTTTAAAAGTATGTTCTGCAAAGCAACACCAATAAAAATGACAGTGTAGAGCTCTGTTTTTGTTCTGTGATGCCAGATCAAATCTTCTGAACAGACACTCAAAAATCTAACGTAGCCATCCCAACCACACTGTCTTTTATGTCACCATCCACAACATTCCTGTTTTAGGAACATAGCTGCCACTATTGGTGCAACCATGATTAACACACTGGAGGGCCCACTATGTCCCTTGCTTTTCAAAGGTTCTAAATCTAATCTTTTTGAGAAGGACATAAGAATCACCCAAATAGCTAGTTTGGGACCAGGTTTGTGTCATCTGTGCTTGTTTTCACATGTGAATTTTATTCTTTTTAATTGCAAAAATAAAAATAAATTTTAAAGAAGAGTAATAGCATACAGTTATTCACTGTTCATCTGTACAAAGAAGGTATTTGTATGCCCAGCTGCTTCACAAAATCACTGAAGATGCCAAGTTGATCATAACTGAGACACCAGTAAAATGCAAAGTTAACTTAAGAAAATTAAAGCAGCCTATTAAAAATGGAAAGTGTATGGAATTACTTTTGTTATCAGGCATTTCAAACCCTTCAGTCTTTCCTCTGACACTTGTTTGTATTTGTATTCTTTGAAGGAACATGCCAGGATTTATTATGACTAGAAAATTCTCAATGCTATTACTCTTCCAAATATTTATATATTTTGATGAAGAGGATCTTCTTCCACAGTGTTTCCAATGACTCTGAGGTACGCAAGTAGTACAAGGTGCAGCTCAAAGAGATTAGAGTCACCAAAGTTTTAAGACACAACACTTACAAAAGAAAATAATAACATAGCTGGTTGAAACAAATCACATTTGAAAAGAGAGTTCAGGATAACTGTAGAGATCACCACAGAAGTAGCTTTAAAAAACAAAAAAGCCTCTCCTGTCCCATGGGTCAACTGCAGTGACAGAGTCTCCAGCGGGAGCTTGGCTTGCCTCACTGCTGCAACTCTTGCCAGCCCAGCTTCACTGTGATCCCTCCTTTGACCCCCACGCAGACGCTGCAAGGTTTTGCTGGTTCTCAGACATTAGGCACGTGAAACAAACAAAGAATTTTTAAAAATTACTATACTGATTTTTAAAAATGGACTATAGTGAAATTTTCCTTTAACAGCTTAAGAAAATCCAGCTGATTCCAAGGAGCCTTGCACTCAGACCATCAAAAGACCATGAGGCCTGGAAAGATAACCTTGCAAAGAAAGCATGGGTTTAGGACAGTACCACAGTATTGAGCTCAGTTTTCCAACAGATTCTATGAAATACCAGGAAAAGATATTCAAACATTCTGGGACAAATCTAATGATTTAGTTTTATTTATCTAGAAAGATAATTATGGGTATATGAAAAGTCATTGAGCACACAAATGCCTTTAGCATCAATGGGAAGCCAAATATCTCATTGTGACTGCAGGGGTAAGGAGACAAATGAATCAAGCTTCTTATCTCAGGGCATAAATTCAACTTCCTCATGTGAAAACCCTGCCTCTGTATTTTCAGGAGAAAGTATGGATAAACAAATAATATTGGATAATAGCTAATTCTTCTCAGCCTACTGTGGTTTTGGCTCAGCCCTGCTACAACTGGTTTTCACTCATTTAGCTAACTGTGGCCACAACCCCATCTGCATCCAAAGATGCCTGGTTCTACTAATTTTTACATCTCAAAGCACTGCATCTTACTGCACCCATCAGACTGAGCCCTGGCTATTGATTAATCCTTAGCAAAAACTGCTACAGGCCTGTTCGGTCATAGGCAAACAATATCAGATTCCCCAATTCCTTTTTCTTTTCTTATTTCCTTTGTTTTTACTTTCCTTTCTTTTTTCCTGTTTTAACTCAATTAATTAATTAAGTGCCTGGCAGGGCCAAGGCCCTCCCCACAACCTCCCTTTTGAGTAACATGCCAGAGCACCAAAATGGCTCTTTGTAAATCTAATTGAAACAAAAGCTATTGACCCAGACACATTTGCAAGTAAATCTGGTTGGACTTCAATCAGAGAGCCTGTGTTTGACAGCAAATTATGCTTAAGTGCTACAGCAAGAAAAATTAAAGGACTGAAACACACACCAGTAAGTCTAGCAAATGAGATTCAGAGCAGAAAAGGAGAAGTGCAGGGCTGTTTCTTATTATATTCCTCTTATTATAGGAATCTAGCACTAAGGAGATTTGTTGCCCTCCAAGAATGCTTGGGCACAGGAAATGATCCTACACTGCTGTGAAAAGGGCAACAACCAGAGACAGGGGCTAAGGGTGAAGTTAACTACATCGCAGGAGACCTGAAAATGTCACCTTGTCTTTTGATTAGGGGTTTTTCAGTCTAAAGCTGAAAATGAAGAAAGCACAGTTTGCAACTGCTGCTCCAAGAAATTATCTTCAGAAAGGCCACAGCAATGCTACAAGTCAGTGTAATGCAGCTACCAGCCCTGTCCTCACCCAGATAATAATCTGCCATGTATTACTGAAATAAATACAAATTCCAGCAGAAACAACGGCAGTGGACAGCTGAATCCCCTGTTCTACAACCTCACACAGCACATGAAACAAGGAGATCCTGAGCAGGAAGGTAAAGTGCTCCTCATGCAAGGAGAGCCACAACATGAAACAATCATTGCTTGCTACAATTCAACAGGAATAAAAACATTATGTCCTGGAACAACCCGGAGGGCAGAAAAACATATTAATGTTCTTAGGGAAAACAAAACAAAACAAAACAAAACCAAAAACCCCCACATAACATCATCTTCATTCCTACCACAAAGGGACTAAGACAGCTCATCATTTTTATTTAACTATGCTCATTTGGGTGTGATATTTATCAAAATAATTATGCCAATAGAAACCCTAATTTAAACACAATTCTGTATGTTGGCACAGTAATCATGGTAAAGACCAGGATCTCTGACTCTCTTCTAAAACTACTGTGCTCTGCATTTGAAGCCTTCTTCATGCCTTTTCCTCTTTATCCACTTTATATCATGGTGAAACATCACAGTCCATAATAAATAGATTAACTAGAAGTGGAAAATAGTTTCCAACACTTTTCTCTTGAGACTAGGAAAATAAGCTTCCCCCTCAAGGTTTAAATGAACTTCATGAATGGATAACCAAACCTCGTAAGCTGGCATGTCCCAAGGAACTTTACAGACATAAATCTTCCAATCAAGCCCTCCTAGTAATCTCTGTGTTCTCTGCTGCTATCAGCTGGGTT
Source organism: Vidua chalybeata (assembly GCF_026979565.1). Lineage (NCBI taxonomy): Eukaryota > Metazoa > Chordata > Aves > Passeriformes > Viduidae > Vidua > Vidua chalybeata. The sequence goes on from NC_071535.1 coordinate 21,065,004, forward strand.
CCCACTGAACAAGGCAGGCGGCCTCACAGATCAGTGGGCAAGTTGTGCCTCTGATGTGTTTGACTGTCACATTCATAAACACAACAAGCTCTGCCAGCAGCAATAGCAAGGCAGCATGGTGGGGGATTCAATACAGTTCACAAGCTGCAGAGCACAACATTCATCAGTGCAAACAAACTCAGTCCACGGCTCTTCAAGCTGGCTTTCACAGCAGGGGCAGACAGCTGCCAGTGGTGCCCTGTGTCCTGCATTTGCTCACTCCTCAAACCCTGAATCCCCAACGCAGGAGCTCATCTTCTGTGACCTACTGGACCTCGTGGCTACAGCCTAACAAACACTGACCGCTCAGGACACTTTTAGAAGCACCTCAGAGAGATGCCCCACCTCTCTCTTAAGGGGAATTGAGTGCCAAGCCTTTCTCTGAAAAGGACAACTGTATAAGCTACATCAAATGCCTCAGACAATTACATATCAGGTCCAAGAAAGCATCCTGGTACCTGAACCCAGCAAAGACCATTGTCCATCAGGCCATGACCTCCATCCACATACCATCTCCTCCTAGCATACAAGTAGATATGAAGATAAGTGCTTTTTAAAAATAAAGTAGTAAAAAAAAAAAAAAATTACTGTGATTCCTCAATACCAAACATTTTTTTAAAAACGCATGTTTAGGAACATTTCTCTCTCCTCTCTCTGAAATGCCATTACTGAGATGAAATTGGAGTATTTAACAACACATTCAATTGTGAAAGAGAGAGCAAGGAAAGGATTCTATATTCAAATTTTAAAATAGAAACTTAGGAAAGTAAAATCTTACTATATAACCCATAGTTTGAAAGGGTAAAAAGATTGCTCTGGCCAAGAAATCTCCAAGAATTTCACCCATCCCTGGAGATGAGACTCTTAGTTTCATGCTTGATAAAGAATTACACACCAGTTCCTGGTAGCCTTGGCTTAGTGCTGTGTCCTGGATCAGAGCTGATGGGAAGCAGACTGTTACCTACTGCATTGCTGCAGCTCTTGGACTCTCCAGACATCAGCAAAGATGAGAACCCAATGGATGGCAGCTGGGGACTGAGCTATGAAGGGAAAGAAAGCAAAATGAAAAGAAAAAAATAATTGAAAAGATAACTATGTTGGCTACCTTGACAGATATTGACAAGAATAGAAACAATAAAAAGTCCCTGCTGTGAAAAACTCGTCAAGTAGGGGATGATGCATACCATGCAGACCTCATGCAGTGTCCTCCCTCAAAGATGTCACAGTTCTCATCAGCTTTGCTACTGTAATATTCCTCCAGGAGAGGAGAGCTTAGCTGACACCCTGCCAGCCATCCCAATGACTGCTGACAGCCTCAGGGAACATAGGGATGGGAAACGGATGCCTGCATTCAAAGGCTGCTGTCAAGCCCAGATAATAACCCATGCTGCAAGGCAGCATTGCCTAAGCATGTGTAAATACCTACAGGATCCATACGTACACACACACACATTTACATATCCTCAGCTGTATCCACAGAGATGAGAGGGAGACAGAGTTGAGTCTGCACGATTCCAGCAAGCCTGGGGTGGTGTTGTGAGGCACAATGTGAGCTTATTCACATGACAGCTGCACTAATTCCTTTGATCTGCAGTGACTGGGTTGCCCCATTGCTATGTTATATAATAATATAAATTAAGATCAGCTACAGTAAACAATAATATAGCATGAAATACAGTCAGTGTTTGTTCAGTGGACATTACCAGCACAGACCCAGAAATAGCACAGCACCTGGAGAGAGAAAATACTCCCCTGAGGTTTTGACATGAATTTACTGAGCAGGACCTACTGGATGCTCCTTGCCGCTCATCCTCAGAGTCTGATCATCTTGCCTCAGTTTTGGACACATTGCAGACAGTAAACTCCGAGTCTATGCCATTCTCCCCTCACCTCAAAGCTGTAAGATACCAGCAACCCTTGGAGATTTGACTCCAGTCAAACTGCAGTATCCATTTCCCACGTGAGTGAACCCAAATGGGCACTTGACTACCTGCCACACCTTGCCTGCAGGTAAATCCTAAGGATGTAGCAAGAACATTACCCTGTATTCCCAGTGCTCATTTGACTAATAGCAGTAAGAAAACTCGAAGGAAAATGTAATATGACATTAAATTAGTTCACGTTCTATACATATAACTCTTTCAAAGTTTGCAGGAGTGGATATAACTTATTTTAATTCTTGGCAATATCACATTCCTGAAGATGCTTCTTTAACGCATGTCAGCGGCCAAGATGAGGGCTGGTAACTTTGAGGGGTGCAGTTAGTTGACACACTGCAATATTAAAACTATTCCTAAATTTTTAATTTAATTCCATCTTCCTTTTTTTTTTTTTTTTATTGAAGAAATAGAAAAAGGATAAAAGACCTAAACCCTCCACAATCCAATCCAAACATTAATTTTTTATACAGGAAACCACAGGAATTCACGTGTTTTGTTACTGTCCAGGGCACTGTGGAAGCTGATTACCAAATTACCAATTTATGGGCTACCCAGCCTTAATCCACCTAAGCAGCAATGTATTTCATAGAGTACAGATCTAATTAAATATTCATCACTTGGGCTGTAATTTGATCAGGTTTACCAAATATGGTAAATTTGGTCAGTGGTTTACCAAATATGAAAATCTGCCCACCTCCCCAGCAAAACATAAAGCAATACTTAAGTTTAAAAAAGATGACAACAGTCAACATCATTTGATGGAGGGTTTTCCTCCTGCTCTCTTTCTTTACTGTACCATCTGGGTTACCCAGGACTCAAAACCTACAATAACTCACTTTATCCTGTTCCAAAGCAAACCACAAAAAAAAAATCAGACCATGAGTTCCTGAGGCCCTATGATTTACAGGCAAACAGCTCTGATTCAGTCCAGAGTGAAATAGATCAACAAGAAAAGAAACCAGAGCCATCACAAAACGTTAAGAGTTTTCAGCTTGCCACAGCACTGATTAAAGAGGAAAGTGTTTCTCAAAGCATATGTGGAGCAGTCATCTTTCCCGGCACCAACCTCGTGCCATTTCTCAGATCATGACAAGGAATTCTCTAAAACAGAAAAAATCAGACCCGTACTTATCAGATTGCCTAAGTAAAACAGCATTTTTTTAATCAAAAGTCAGCCACGTACCAAAGGAAATCTTACCAAAGAGAATGAAATCAGAAATTCCACATTAAAGTTGCTGTGGGCTGGATGATGGATATGAGGTACTTGCTATGGCTCAATAAAGCCTTGTCAGTTGACACCATCATGTGGGCCCGGACTTTTAGCTCCTGCTACAGTAGAAGACAAATCCTGAGAAACATGCTGAGACAGCGCTGTCACAGTTAAATATCATTGCCTTTTAGAGCAGCACCTCTTAAAAGAGGACCTGCTGGCCACATTTCTTTTGATGCAGCCCAGAATACGGTTGGCTTTCTGGGCTTTGAGCGTGCATTGCTGGGTCATGTTGAGTTTCTTATCCACCAACATACCAAAATCCTCTTCCTCAGGGCTGTTCTCAGTCAGTCCATTTTTCACCCAGCCTTTATTTCTGTTTGGGATTGCCCCAGTCCAGGCACAGACCTTGTACTTTGTCTTGCTGGATACTATAAGGTTTGCATAGGCCCACCTCTCCACACTGTTAAAGTCCCTCTGGATGGCATCCTTTCCCTCCTACACATCAACTCCACCGCTTAACTTGGTGTTGTCGAAAAACTTGCTGAAGATGCAGTCAATCCCATTGTCCATGGCACCAACAAAGAAGCTAAAAAGGCCCAGTCCCAACAATGACCCCTTTGGAGCATCACTCATCGCTGGTCTCCACTTGGACTTGGAGCGTTGAGCACAAGTCTTTGAGTGCTACCATTCAGGCAATTCCTTATCCACCAAGTGTTCCACCCATCAAATCCATGTCTCTCCAGTTTAGAAGCAAGAGTGTCGCTTGGAACAGAGTCAAGTGCTTTGCACTAGTCCACATAGATTACATTAGTGGCTCTTCCCTTATCCACTCTAACCCTGGTCATAGAAGGCTTTCCCAAAAAGGAATGTCACAATGCAGGCTAAATCATAGCTAGGACTGGAAGTGAACCACTGCAAAGCAGCTATAAAGGGACTGTTAAACAAATAGAGATTTTGCTGCTTAGCCAGGATACTGATGCTAGTGCTACCGGCCTAAAAATCACCAAGAACAATATACAGCTCCATTCAAAGGAAAAGCATACCAGAACTTGATGGATGGGGGTTGGCCTCTCCTCCCAAGCAACTAGATAAAGGACAGTAGGAAATGGCCTCAAGTTGCACCAGGTTCAGGTTGGAAATCTGGAGGAATTTCTTCACAGAAAGGGTGTTCAGGCATTGGAATGGGCTGTCCAGACAGATAGTGGAGACATCATCCCTGGAAGTGTTCAAGACATGGTGCTTAGCGCTATGGTTTAGTTGACATGGTAGTGTTTGATCAAAGGTTGCACTCACTGATTTTAGAGGTTTTTTCCAACCTTAATGATTCTATGATTACCTACAGGTGCACAGGATTCAATTAAGCCTATGCCCATGGTGCCTTTGACAGCAGGCACCCTTCCCTTCAATTCTGAGACGACTCACCTTCACTTCATTCTCCACCTCAAAAATAACACAAAATGTAGACAGGATCACAGCCACTACCAAAAAGCTGATTCCTCTCTACAAAGCATACTCAGTATTCTTCAGAGCTCTAACCAAAGAGCTGACCTTGCCCAACCCTGCACAGAGGGGATCTTTGACTGCATGATCTAGCTCTGCCACTAGAAAGAGGTATTACTGTCATATCCATTTACCTTTGCTAGCTCCTGGCAGCACTGGTAGGCTGTCAAGAAAAGAAATGAGCTAATGTTCACCAGCAGACCCTTGCCCGCTTCTGCTCTCTGGACATGACAAGCTCTGTCATTTCTCATATGTGAAAAATCGGAGTAATAATGCCTCTCCCCTCCAGGATGATATAATGGTGTCTGCACAAATAGAGAAGAGCAGCAGAAACTCTGGCATTCAGTACAGTGTGCAGTATACAGATACCAAGAAAAACAACAAAATATCAGAACAAAATATTTTTTTAATGCCATCTTTGATCAAAAGAGGATTTCATACGTGGGGAATTGGCTCACATTGCTATTGAAGAAAAATCCATTGAAGCTGGTTCCTCACTGTTGGTCCTTTCAACAGCTCTGCCTTTACAAGTCAGAGCTGCCACATTTGGCACTTCCTTGTTTTCTCCAACTGTGAACCTGGTAGAGGGATCTGGAGCTCACACTGCCTGTAATGCAGACCTTTCTCCACTGTTAGAGTTGCACAGGCTACAGGCAAAGACTGCTACTGCCACTCAGTGCTGACACTGGCACTGATCATTTCCTCCAGCTGAGGAAAGGAGAAAGCAATGCGAAAGGTTGAGACTGCAGAGGTCAACTCTTCCTTCCCCCTTGTCAACAAGCTTTTTCCATGTGAAAAGCCATTACCAAATTTATGCCCTCTTATGGTTCAAATTCTCTCAGAGACTTTTACCCACACAAACATGTAAGAATGAGTCAGACATTGGGCAGGACAAGCTATATCTCCACCCAGAAATCAAACCTGCAGAGAACCTCTCTTCCAACTTGTGTTCCCCCTATCTATCAAGCACCTCTCACCTTGACTAGTTAAGAATATTGATGAATACCATCTCTTTGCAAGTTCATCAACAGTATCACACAAATAATATGAATGGCATTGAGTAATGCTAAAGAGAAGCCCATCAGCAGCTGCCTTAAGAAGATGCAGAGAGTGTTTAGCCAAAATTATCTTAAGTGCTTATGGACTACTTCTTGTCACTGCTGGTTACAGAGAATCTTATTCCTTGATGATTCACTTTTTACACTCCAATGCACAGGCCATTTCAAACAAACCCCAAAAGAGATACTGCAATGTACTGAATAAATTGTGCAAAATCTCTGAATGGCTCTGACACATGCAAGAAAATAATTGCACTGAGGGAGCTTCAGCTGCTATGTACTTGAAGGGAAAAAAAGTAAGTTTAAACACTAGGCATACCTATTTAAGAAACAATGTGATGTAGTAAGTCTGTTGCGTAACTCATAGCAAAAAAGGGTAATTTATCAAGAGAGAGTTCTATTCCTGTCTTGATCCAGAATCCACATTGGAGAATAAAACACCCCACAATAAAAGAAAACCCCAAACCCTAATAAAACCTTTGGCTGATTGAGCATGAAGGAAATCTTTTCTCAACATGTACCAAAACATGCAAAGACACGGCACGTAAAAGTTCACCTGTGCTGTCACCTCTTCCTCTGCTACACATTGTATACAAATGATTGCCCTCGAGGGTGTAATTTAATTCTGCTCATTTCAGAATTAGTGCAGCTGCCATTACAGCAAGGCCATTTCCTCTGCAAGAATTCATAAAACTTGAAGTCCAGAAGTTTATCTGCTTTTTTAAACTGGCAACTGCACTCACACACAGATAAAAAAAGGAGATAAATAGCTTAAAAAAAAAGGGAAAAAATTTAGAAGGACAGAAGGATTGGTGAACTGTCAGTGGTCAGTAGATATCAGCAAAAATGAGAGGAAGAGAGACAGAAAAAAAGGAAGGAGAGAGACAAAAGAAAGAACAAAAGTGCATTTTTATTACAATATTACAAGCCCTCTGATTGCTCTAATTACACCTAAAGGAAAATAAAACATGCCTGCTAGTAGCAAGTGCATGAATAATTAACTGGAAAGGAAGGAAGGCTGCAAAGATGCAAAAAGCCCAAACAATCTTAAGCTATGGGCAGGTTCTCTGCAAAGCAGGAAAGCATTTAGTTCCTGATGTGTGGTGGTATTTTTTTTCCATTTTCCTCCCTTCCTGTATGTCAGCTGAGCTTTTCTTCTCCTCCTCCCCCACCATTCTGGGCCTGTGGTAAGCCACTTCATCTTGCAATGCTTATACTTCTTACTGTGACTTACCACTTTAAGTGCAAGCTGTCTGATTCTACAGACTGTTTTGGTAAGAGCATCTCCTAGGAAAATCCAAGAGAACACATAGGAAATGGATTTTTTTTTTTTTTTTTGAAAGATCAGCAGCTCAATTGCAGCAGTCCCTAAGGTGTACAGTAAAATCTGAGGCTTCAGTAGACACTAAAAACATAATTAGACCTTTTAAATTTAATAGTGCTCCCTTTCACAGCTCTTCTAAACAAAACCAGTTTGGGCCCCAATGTCTTAACCCACCTCCAGTCATCTTAATGATTTATACAAGGAGATTAAATTAAGCAAAATTATGGTGTTCTTTTTGTCTGCTCCCTAAACTGTCCTTTAATTTTGGAAAAGTAACCCTCAGGAGTTTTTCCTTGGCACAGAAAGTGAAACTGAAGTGTTAGGCTTTGGAATGTATTGTACAATACAAACCCACCCAACTAACCAATCATATAGGAAAGAGCAGAAAATGGTTTGATCTTGTACTTTAGCATACACAGTAGACAGATGGGTTCAATGGAAAATCTCTGGAATGAAAAGAAACAAATTAAACCAAAGGTGATCAAATAAATATCTTAGATAAAGCTTTTATGTTCAATATAAACAAAAAGCAAACACTTCTGGAAATATTAGTAGAATTTTACAAAGCAACTGGAAGGGATATGGGGTGGGTAAACATGTTATTAATGACTACAGAGAGAATCTCAAATGATGAAGTATTAATCGTCATTTCATCTATTTTGCTGAAACTTCAAAAAAAGAAAGAGAATAAACAATTCCAACAGGAAGTTACTAATAGGACCCAGCAAAGGTTGTATCTTTTCATCCTGAAGCAATGTCTTTGCTGATCCATAGGAATGAAAACATTTGCTTGCAATTAATCAAGGAATTAAAAAAAAGTCTTGACCTAATTTTCTGGCATTCCAGAACAATGCTGATATCAATCACTTTAAGTCTGTAGTGGGCTAAGTGCTAAATAAAGCTACTTCCAAATTACAGATATTTACCAAAATAAACATATTTATTACACAGTAGGCACAGGGAAGAAAAAGAAAAGAAGGAGGAAAATAAAGATTTAGAAAGAGAGGTCCTTACATCTACTTATTTATCTAATATCTGGAAGTAAAAGCTTTTTGGAGTGCAGAAATCCAATTGCTACATGGACCATGATGGATTAGCTCTGGTAAGACGAAACAAATAGCCATTCATCTTACTGCTCACATCAGCACTGGGTGCACCATGTACAGAACTGAAATGAAAAGCCTACAGACAACCATAAGCGGGGGATGAACAGACATTTGCAATGTTAGAGTTGTCTGTTTCCTACAGACAGCCCTAACATGCAGTACAAACCTTTGCAAAACAGTTTTGGTACAAGAGCTAACTCTGAATGCCCTTTTGGAGTCTCAAACCAGTCATATTTGAAACAGCCATTCTGTAATTCTCCCCTCTCTATGGACAGTCACACTGAGAAAAGCATGTACATAGTCATCCATCCTGGAACTGCTTGAGGGCTCCCCCTCCCCTCAAAGCATCTCAGAAGGTGTGCCCTTCAAAGGCCTTTAATCTACTGCTGTAATACAACTTCCACACTATCTCCACCAAATGCTGTGGCAACATTTTGTTCCCACTTTTAAAGCCTCTTCTAAATATGAAGATTGAAATAAACATATTGAAACAGCAAATTAATGTATCTAAGGCTACTCTTATATTCATTTTATAATGCCTTAATAGTTTTACTGATCGGAGGTATATTGCCCTAAGGAAAAATGGAATTTCTGCATTTATGGCAAGGGAATTAAGAGCAAAAAAAACTAGTCTTGCTGGAATCTGAACTTATGGGTTCAGGATACTTTCCATTTTGATGCTGAGAGCCCTGAGTAATGATCCTCAGTCCAGTACACCACTTTCCTCTTGACTTGAAGAAGAAAAGGCTTAAGAAAGCCCTGATCTTTAGCATCCTATTTCAGGACCTTTAGAAAAATTTTGAAGATATCATCATCACTAGTATTAAAGTAGATGCACAAAAATAGGGATTCAGTTGAACAGAAAGTTGATTATGGACATTGAGCAACTCAGGCATGGCAACACATTTTCTCTCTGGCACAGCCAGAAGTGACTTTCTATTTGCCAAGCCAGATACTCACTCTCACTTACTGAGACTCCTGAGCCATGCAGCAAACACCCTGTTCCTACTTTCTTCCTCAACAGATGTAATTAAACACTTTCAGGACAAAATTGTTTTGTTCTTTGGTTTCTTCTTTGTTTTGCCTTTTTTTTTTTTCCCCAAAGCACCTTGTCCTCTGTCTCACACTGCTTTTTATTGCTTAGGTGAAAGAAACTTAATGACTTTTCAGCAGTATAGTAATTACAGTCCTGGTGGAGTCTGTAGAGGCAGGAGGTCACTAACACCTGAGCAAATCTGATTCCAAACAGCATATCTCCCTTCACCTGTAACATATAAGAACTGTAGTTGCCTCAGGGTATTCATTCTGCACTGTCTTGTGTGAGTGGAAGCATATGTTTCTCTTCCTCATCAGTGTTTGTCAGAAATTTCTCTTTCCTAAATCCCCTGGTCAACAGCACCAATGGTACAGCTGCAGTTATTCCATTCTCCTCTGCCCTGTGAGAGGAGGAGCAAAAGGAGCCCAGATAATAAGGTCAAGGGCTGAGGAAAGAGTGAAGGACTTCAGAGAGAAAACCATCCTCTCCTTAAGGCTACAGAAGTGTTCCAAAGCCACATAAAGAAGCAGTAAAAGAGACCCTATTTGAGATGCAGAGCAATCAGAGAAAGGAGAGAGCTCTACCTACAAAGAAAATTGGAAATGAGAAGCAGCAACGGAGAAGGTTCTACACAAGTTGTGCACTTGAACCGAAAGAAGTCTGTTTTCTATCACCTCCAGACCCTGAAAAAGGTAATGGTATCATAGAGCCACCATCAACAGCCCTCTACAGGAAGAGGAGCACCAGTCCACACATACACACCATGACTCCAGTCTCCAAACAATAAAAAAAAAAAACAACCTAAAGTGATGAAATACTGAATGTTTCCTAATGTACAGTATTCTCACATCCTGCTGTTATCCCTCCTCTTCTGAATAGAGACTTTTTAATCAGTGGTGTGCATGATTAGTTATGAGTAAGATACAGATGATTACTCATACGTGAACCTCCACTTAGGCGAGATAGCTCCTGATAAGTTTTATTAATATAATTTTAATCCACAGCTAAAAAGTTAGTTGTTCAGAGGGTTTTGGTGCTCATCAGCCTCAATTCACATATTCACCTAGTACTAATTCTATTAGTGAATTTCATCACTGAAAGAGAGCTCCCATTAAATAAACTTCATGAACTGTTCCACAGATGTTTAACAAACTGAACAAGCTTCCTCACACTCACAATTCTAAAGATCTATGTACCAAAAAGCTCCAGCAGATTTACTTCTAAAACTCACCAGCCTCACAACTGAGCATGTGCCCAGCTGTTGCATCCTTGTTAAATGCTCGGATTACATGAGCTTTTGCTCAACAGTAGCTCTGGGCTCCTCCCAGGAGCCAAGATCTGATGAACAAACATTCATGAAGCTTCTGGGAAAGAAATAATTGTAAATGCCAAATCACCATAATCCAGACTTTATGAGTCAGTTCTTGGCGTTTCCCTTTGGCTCAGATGTCCTCTTCAAAGGGAGACCTCTAAAGAGAATCCAGTGGCTGTCCACTCCTTCATGTGACAATAAGCCTGTCATTCACCCAGTAGCTTTCAGTGATTATCCAACATTCTCTGAAACTCATGCAGCTTTGTTGTGCACTATCACATACTTGTCTCATTTCAACCCAGAGGTGGATACATTGCCTGAATGCAGCTCATAAATTGCTTCAGGCCCTCTTCCAGTAAAGGTGCTGGACAAATGAGAGCTATTATTAGCATAGACAGCAGTGGTGTCCAGCAGCTAGGACTGGACAGCACTGGTTAGCATTAAGCTAGCACTTCTGACTGGGCCCTCCCTCTCCCACACTGTAACACCACATCTGTTGTAACACAGGAGCAACATATCAAGCCATCTTGTTGCCACCGAAAAATTCAGTGTGATGACCAAAGAATTCACAGATTTTGCTGGGACCTAAAGCACACCCAGGAGCAACAGTAATGACACACAGAACTGCCTCATTAAAAAGAGGGATGATCTGAGAAATATCAACGTGCCAGACAGCTGCTAGCAAGCACAAATTGAAGGGTAGCTGGATTGTGCCAGCTGTCTCCAAAGCAGCTGCTTAGCGTAGGACACAACTTTCTGATGAGAGCAGCTGGGAGTAGAAAGTGTGGCCCAACAGCCCGACGAGTTAATGCTTGCTGCAGAAATGTCTCCAAGGGTACAGTTCAGTCTACTGAACAAATAAACAACAATCCATAAGAGAAATAGAGAAGTCTTCAGATCCAAAGGATATGAGGAGGCTACAGTAAGTTCTTGCTGTTGACAGCATTTCTCTGCCAGAAGTTCCATAAAACATTCTGCTCAGAAAAGCTGTTTATGTTTCATCATGTTGCTTTTCTTTAGATTGGATTTCCAACTCATGACTAGTAAAGCCCATTTTTAAGATGTGTAATGCTTATTTCGCACCAAATAACCCTATGAGCTGTCAGGGGCTATCATATTCCCTTCCTATACAAAGCACTTGACAAAGAGCTTTATAAAAGAATTATCCCCCTATTACAGGTATGCAAACTAAAGATCAGATTACTGATTCAATATTCAGGGGAGCTGAAAAGGTATATTGTTCCAGGGACATAGACAAAACACCAAAATCCAAACTATAAGGAGAAAAGAATCCGTCCAACAAGAACATGCAGAACTTTTATTGTCCTTTTTCATCCAATGGTTCCCAACAAAGTGATGAGGAAAGGAAAGAGATGAAATTTTATGTGATAGATAACAGAAAGGAAAAAAAAAAAAAAAGAGAGGAAGTAAACTGGTATTCTTTGGTTATATAAAGAGTAAATGGGAGTGCTAATAATGAGCAATAGATTCCCAAAATGTGTCTCAGGCTCTGAATGGATCATGCTGCCTTGCTTTGACCTAAATGCTGGAACTAATTTTTTTTTTCACACCAAATCAAAATCAGAATATGGATCCTTTTTGGTTTTTTTTTTTTTTTTTTATCGTGGCAGTTGACAAGACTTCAATCATTGCTTTTACAAACAAAATGACTGATCAGTGATATGTGGCAAGCCAGAGTGGCTGTATTTGAAGTCCATGGTTCATTCATATTCTGTGACAGATGAGAAATATATAGTTATAATTTGTGACAATCCCTGACAGAGTTTATCAGTTTTAAAGGGACAAGTATTCTCTAACCCAAAAAAATGGAGACCATGCAACACACCTATTTCACTCAAAGCTGTGTAACTTTAACACAGTACTGTTGGTCAGTTCCGTAACAAAGAACTGAGAACAACAAAGTAAAGGTGCCAGCCACTGAAGCAATGATTCTTCATGTTTGATTACTCCCTAGAATACATCATCTCAAAAGCAGACCCACAGAGTTCCAGGTGCCTCCAGGCTCTGAGAAGCATTGAGAAAATGGCATTTCAACTCTGAAACACATCCAAGCAAGACATGAAAACAAAGCAGGGGGAGAGGGAAGTGAAATTCAGGCAAAATCAAACTTCCAAATTTCTAGGTCAATCTACACACACATTAGTCATATGCTGGGTCTCTGTGTGCCAGGACATAATGAAACTAGAAACAGAGACAACATAACCCTAGTGTGTCTAATGAAAATTCTTCTCTGTTACAAACAGAAAATAAGGGTGTGGAGAAGATGCTGCTCTGTAAAATTACCAGTGAAACACTTTCTCTGTATATAGAGAGCTTTAAAGTTCTATAAAGTTCAAGTGGGTGTAGTTTGCCTTCAAATTTGAGGCAGCCTCATTTAGAGGACACATTGCATGACTTCCAAATATAACCTGACTTTTATTCTACCTCATTGTCATTACTTCTTAGTCTTAAATGTAGGTTGAAGGAAGCAGCTGCCTTCTACTGCCTGAAAAATTAAAAACTGGCTTATGGCAAACCCAACAGCTTCCATGTTACCCATAGATATCATCAAATATTCCAAGAGATCATCAAATATTCCATCTTTTGTGCTGCCTTTGGTGGGAAAACAAAATATACATACAATTTGTTTGGTTTGACTATTTCAGATTTTATTCCTTGCAGCCTCATAAAGACATCTGTATAGAAGCAAAAAGAGGAGTGCCATAGCTAGGATTCGGAGTTGCTTATGCTATAAAACTGGTAGCCTCACATTTTTTTGTGATGCTAGGCAGGCAACAGGAACAAGGACAACCAGTGGAGAAGACAATCAAACCTGTACTCTTACAAAATTCCTCTGGACCTGCAATGAATGCAAAGGATGTTTTAGCCTCTCTATTGCTTCTCCATTCTCACTTGGAAACAAGAGTCCAAATTCATCCCTAACCACACAGTGCTTAGGGTGGCTAATACTTTTAGCAATCCATTCCTCCTGGTCACGACAGCATCTTTGAATTGCAGCCCTGATATTTGGCATACCAATTGATTCCACTATCTACTGTTACCTGCAAGCTTAAAGAGAGGGATTATTCCATCCTATCACCTCATTTATTAGTGAATGCATTAACCAATATCAGCTCCACCACTGACCACTTGGGAACACCACTGCCCTATGCCAAAACATAGGCGTTTTGTTTCACCTTCCTAAAGCAACAGCTCTTCACGTGGAAAATGTGGGGGTTGGAACTAGATGATGTATAAGGTCCATTCCAACCCAAGCTGTTCAAAGAACCAGCAGTACTGTGATGAAGAAATAAAAAACTGATTGGCTGACAAGTTGGAACTCATCACACTTTGGCAGGGGAAGAAACAGCACAGATCAGATCCACTTCATAAGTTTATTAGTTATCAGACACCAACGTCTATCTTCTCTGGCCACCATTCCTAAAAAAACTAATAGAAGATTTTCCCAAAGAAGGAATGAGGAAATCTAGACTCTGACATGAGCCATTATTTACAGAGTTAATAAAAAGGCCCTACATTATTTATTCCAAGATCTGCAGCAGAAGTCCTACTTTCTCAACCAACATGAATAGTTTTTGCTTGAAGTGAACACTTATTTCTACATTTTTCAAAGGATATTAAAATATAGTTGGAAACATCAGCAATCAAGTGTCCCTGTGAGGTAGATTTGTGCTGTTAGCTGCAATTGATGAAGTGCAGCCACTTCTAGGGTTGAAAACAATACTTAATTACAGTATTCACACACACAAAACCCCTGATATTACATTACCGGGTCCATCCAATTCAGAGGCTTATTTTAAAACTCCGATATTTGTATTTAATTAAAGCAGTTTATAGTCAGACAATTAATCTTCCCACTAACTAATTTTGAATAAATAAGGAAAACCACTAGTTGCAGGACCATCTGGTCAGTTATTGCCCTGTCTGTGGATCCTTCATACTAGGAAAGAAGCAGCCAGCTTGACTTCATCAAGCAGAAGTCTTCAAGTTATAGGTCAGAGATTGGAAATGAATATGCAGTATCTTTTAAAGAAAAGAGAGTATATCTCATCTGACTCCTGTACTTGGGACAGTGATAGAGCTGGACTGTAGAATGGAGTCTCAGAGCCAAGTCTTAGTTCAGAGTACTCTGTGCCAGTATAGTATATGCTGGACTAGCAATTTTGGCAATTTGTGATGCATTTCTTGTATATTTACTGTTCACATATAGCAAGTGCTGTGGCTTAATTTTGTTATGTTTCTGCTCTGAAAAAAAATTGAAGCAATAAAACATGATTGACTGACATTTTTGTCTCCACACCACAACACTGTGCCACAGAGCCATGCCACCTGTCACCACTGCTGGCTGCAGAAGACTGAGCCCTCCCTGACTAATATTTCTCCCAATTATCCATGGCTCACCGGTCAAAGCCCTCTGCATTTTCAGTTCCTTTAAGGATAATCTCCTCTATAATTGCACTGATGGGAAATGACAGATTAGAAGGGAGAACAAATGATTTTCAGTCTGAGCTCTAGCAAGTTCTTACTGGATTGTTCTCAAATCTGCATGCTCTAGGCTTTCCTAGCAGTGTCCTGCAAGCCATCTCAATATTCACACTGTAGGAGATGCCTGCAATTCAAGGCTGCTGAGGAATCAATTGAGTCAGGAAAGAGCAGTGATTCCCATCCTGTCACTCATTTACAGGAAGAAGTATATAGGAAAGCTATGTGAAAGAAAAGGTTGAGGTAACAGATTTGTCTCAAAAGTTGAAAATTATTGGTCAGCTATCAATGCTTTCTAAAAGTATGCTCTTGCAACAACAAAGAAATATGACTAGAAAAAACAATGGGTGATCTGTATACCTTGGTGAAAAGAGAGATGGGCCAATCTTGGCTTTCTGGGCCAATACATGGCAACTGGACTGGTGGGGACTTTCTGTTCCCCACCTCAGCTTCCCGAACCACAATTATGAGTTAGAACAGTTAGCAATTTTCCAGCAGCATTAGAAATCTATACATACATAAAAGAAAGCTCCTCAAATTGCAGCTGGAGAAGAACTGTACAGAGCTTTAATGCTGGTGCCTCGCACAGCACTGACTTGACATTCACCTGGAGCCCAGGGACAGCTGTAGCCCACAGCTCTCTGCTATAAAGGGCTGTATAGAAATGTTCTTTCAACATAGAAGGTAGTGACATGAGCTAGCACAGAACAGCTTACTTTCTTTAAAGCCCTAAAGTGATCAAAAGATCTGATGGGCACCACAGAGCATCTAAAAGGAGTGAGAGCCTTTGGGATCAGCTGGGTGCCAGCCGCTCTGTAGGCACAGCTTGCAGAGCCAGCAGGCTGCCCTTCTGCACAGCCTCCATTCTCAGCCCCTCTCTGTCAGACGTCTCACAGCTGGGGGGAAATGCTGGCTCAGACTCACAGGGGACACAATGGCAACACTTAAAAGAAAACAAGGTATTCTGCTTCAGAAAAATGTAATTAAACAATCCTCATGCCAGCCACTTTTCCTCAAGCTCTGGATCCATTGTGCAAATAAAAAACAAGAAAGAAAAAACCCACCACAGATTCTTAGCACCATATTAAGTTTTATGTCCTTTAAATTTTACCTGCAGAAAATAAAACAATTTGTCTGTTTTCTGTCTTTTCATAATGCATTTTTACGCCTCTAGGTGTCTGCCTGTTTAGACTCTAGGGGCTGTAAAAAGTATTCTGTACACCATTACCTGAATAAACACCCTATAAATTACAACTGATATTTATCAGCCTCATGGCAATTCCACTACATTAGAAATAGTACAAGACTGTATTTAGATTGATAAGATATGGGTAAAAGATTAGCATACAGAGATGTCTAAATCCATGTCTGCTATTCTAGACAAAATACATACACATGTTACTTTAATTAACTCTCCCCGCATTTGGAATTCCACCAGGATACAAAGCTAGCTGAATCACAAAATGCAGTAATATTTTCAGCCCAGCCCGATAGTTCACCAGAACCATTCAAATCAATTCACCCAACAGAGACATTTGTCCCTGGCCTGTCACTATGGCCTGCATTGAGCCTCCTGCACTTCTTTATCTTCTGGCAGGGCCATCATAAGCAAGTGACACAGAGGGCGATATATGGGTACTCATATAAGTTATAAATCCTCCATCCCTTCATCAGCCATCAGCCTAAGTGAATTTACTCCAGTCAGCATTGGCAAAGACTCCCCTGCTCTCAGGAACAAGTCAGCTCTAAGATGACATGTTCTTCAAGGAAAAGCTCTTCATTGCTTTTGGGAAAAGAAGGCTTTGCAACTGGAAGGAGTGGCAAAAGGCTGCATCCCTGACAGATGCCTAAGTATCAGCAAGTCTCTTGCATGTATTCAGATGCTTCTCAAATGTTTAGAAATCCAAACTAAGAATCTGTCTCTTAAAAAAAATCTAACAGCATAATTATTCCACTGACCAAACTTTGTTTTAAGGCACTACCCTTAAAGTAGTAGTAATAGTAATATCAAACCAAAATGCTAAAAAAAACAAACCCAAAATACCCAACACCTAGACCCAAAAGAGTGGGCAGTTACCTGCACTTCAGGATAAAGACAAAAAGACTGAGTTGTTTTAAAAACTCAGAGGAGCAGTGAAAAATACTCTCCTTTTTCATAACAGCATCCTAAGGTTTCTTACAAGGTCTTTTTGAACACCCTTGAGAGTGTCACAGGTATCCATTTCCCTGTCACACAGCTAAAAGGATGGTAATTGAAGAGTTGAGTAGCCATTTACTCACTAATGCAAGAATCCTCGACAGGGTACACAGGCAGCCAGATGGTCCAGACCAGTAGAGACATCTTTGCACAAAGCACTTGAAATGCCAACATCCAACACTGTAGGTACATGTACATTCTAACTCCTTTCCTCCCTGCTGTAACTGAAGGCCTCACCACTGCACGTGTTTGATTAGCAGATATCACAACTGCAAAGTTCCTGGGCCTTCACTGCTTCCCTCTTCCTTTTCAGTGGTGTGGATACCAGCTCTACAGCACCACTCTGCACTCAAGGGGCCAGGTCTAAGGAGCTTTGTCATGGCAGGTCAGTCCCTGGATGCAAATGGCTACATAGCTACAGCTTCTGTCTACAGAGAGAAATGCAGAATAAACAGAGACAGTTTACATCAGTGAAGTCAGAGCCCTGGCCTTTTCCCTAGCAGAGGATATATGCTGTTCTGCTAATTACTAATTTGATTGCATGTAAACACAGATTTGATCATACGAGTATCCTGTTATCCACTTTTTTTGTGATTTCTAAGTCACAAATTATCCAAAAAATCTTTATAAGCTACTGTAAAGAAAATATTCATTTTCCCAACAAAACAAAAATTAAGGCATTTTGTTTGACAGTATATTCAAAGTTTCAGCAATACGGAGAGGATTAGATGGACAATGAATCTATTCTGAAAGATCTGGTACAAGTTGTCTTACCCTGGCATACTGAGGAAAGCAGAGATATGGGTGCTTTCCACCCACCAGCATTTCCTTTATTTCAGGCACACAGACTTTGGAGCAGTTATGACAGCGGTGTGGTTTAGGTTTGAGACACAGACAATCTGTTCCAGCCTGGACACCCAGGCTATAAACTTTACCAATGACTTCCTCATCATCAGCCTCACAAAACCAGTTTTCCAGAGGTTTTCCACATACATACTAATTTAGTTCAAAGCACAAAACATCAGCCTAAAAAAATTTAGTAAGCATCTTGGTTCAGCTAAAGGCAAAGTTTTAGGCATTTAAGGCCTAATTTCAGTTTGGAGAAAAGTTTAGGTCAATATTTATGACCTAAGACCTTTTCTTGTAACAAGTTCAACTACAGGGCTTTCAAACAGAAATCATTCAGCCCACCCTGTCCTGGCATCTTCGCCCATTCTCAGAAGTGCTTGTGCAGGCACAGTCACACTCTCATCTCAGTCATTTCACACCATCATAAAAGCAGCAGCCTCTTCTTTCCCATGCATACATCTCATTACCCATCCTTAGTACACATCTTGAGCAATGCAATTTAGTTCAATGTCACCAAGAGAAAGACATTCCTCTGGGACTGTCATTACCATAAACCACAATCTGCTGCCAGCTTATATGTCCTTATTCACCCCTTGTTTTAACTTTATAAAGCATAACCAAGTGTTTTGCACTCCGTGCTGTCACTTAGATTCAGAAATCTTTTTCTCTTACCCCCCAAAATCATGCTTTACATTTTGCTTCCCTATACATCCCTTAATCTTTCAGTCCCAGCATCACAGCACAGTTCTGTTGCCCTGTCAGTGCCCATCTGCTCATCCCAGGTTGACTACCACCTTACAGAACTACTTCCCCGGCCTGTTACAAGTCAACCAACCTCTCAGGACATGAGACTCTAGCCAGCAACCTCAGAGGGCCTGGTGCTACTGTCAGGTGAAGCAGGACAATCAAACAGGTCACCAGTGTAACACAGCTCACAGCTGTCCTGTATGAATAAGCCATCTCAAAGTATGATCCTACAGCAGCTCAACAGCTGAAGAGAGTTAAAGTCATGCAGGAGATTTTAAGATCTCTACAACAGAGATTTTTTTTTTTTTACTACTTGCCTGTGTAGTCCTCTGCCACTAGCATAGGTTAAGGTGTCATAACAGATTACAGAAAGAAGCTTGAGTCTTGAGGGGAAGAAATCTGGAAATGACCAATATTTATATTCTGCTAAACAAAGGGCATTAAAGAAAAAAAAAAAAAAAAAAAAAACCTCCAAACTACTAGAAGGAGCTACAGAGGGTTTCAGCAGTAGATTTAATAAGAAGACAGGTTCAAATCAAGTATATCCAAATCAGAACATGATCTGTGAGGTGGTAGTTAAATACCTGGATGATGAATATTGTTAGTATATGATTGTACCCTATGTCTATTAGGGATAAAAGTCTTACTTTTCATGAGTAACTTGAAAAAAGTATTTGGAAAAGAAGAGTAGAGGTCCCTTGTCAAAGGAGACATTTCTGGACTTAAAACCAGAAATATGTGAGACTTCAAAATCCTAAAAAGTGAACTTGTTTCTACATAGTGATTGAAACTAGTCAGAAAAGCTAGGATAATAATTTCATGGTACACAAGGCAGTTTTTGCCTTATGCATATAAAGAAAAACTTTTTTAGCTTATGAGAAACAGTTAAATCTCTGTTAGCTAATAAATGTATTTGCTTTTATTGCTTCATCAATTTTAATAATGTCTCTTGTTCCCTAAGATTCTTAACCCAAACTAATGTTATGAAGATTTTACCAAAAATCAGACAACCTCTGAAGAGAGGTGCTGAAATATAGATATATAAATACTTCTATTGCTTAGTTAGAGAGCAAGCATATATTCCAAGCAGACTCTGTTCCCTCCAGGATGTTTTACATGAACCCAAGTGGTCCAGGTGGTGCTGGTAACATACTGAATTGGTCACTGATGAGCAAGCACTGGAGATGCATCACTCCATTACTGTATCCATATTCTGAATCTTCTGTTTCTGTACATTTCTGCCATACACTGTTCACATCAGTTCACTGGACTTCTGGGTGGAAAAGCTTTAAAACATGTCGTAGTTATATAACAGCATGTCTCCTTAACCCTTCAAAACTCTGGCAAAAAAGGAAGGCATATGCAATTATAGCATGACCAAATACATTTTACCTCCTTGAGCTCTTCTGCTTTTAGCATGGTGTGGAATTTTCCTTCATCTGATTTTTTTTTTTAATAGTGTGAGTGATAGTGTTATATGCTGTTGAAAATCCATCAAAGTCTATCTCAAATCTACTCTGGAGCATTATCTTGGTATGCAGCTAATACAAAAAGGACTTTGCAATGAAAGGTGCTACAGGTGCCAGGGATCCCATGTTACTGAAAGATTCATGGGGTCTTTACAACACTTTATTCCTTGTATTTTATGCCTCTGAAAATGAATATGTCTGCTCCTTTTTTGCTAAATTTTAGTGTCCATGCCTTGCAGATGTGAATGATAATGAGAGTTCCAGAGGGAGGAAGAGTCAGGCCCTAGAGTGCATGCAGTGACCCCAAACTTTAGCAAGGCAAGGTGACTTGGGAATTTCATTTCTTCACTGTGGAGAACTGCACAGTGAGAAAGACAGCATAGAGAACAATACCCTGGTGTGCCAGAGCAGAACCCAACTGCTGATTACTAGCTCCCCTTGCACAGAAAGTCCAAAAATGTCACATGGCTCCAATAGTAAGATTTAAATCCTCCAAAACAACAAAATAACGCAAAAAAGACTGCTCAAGGGGAAAAGTCAGTGCTATAACTGCAGCTGAAAAGAGTCATTCTTTGTACCAAGAGATGCTATGACAATAGCAGTAAAAATAAATCACTCTGACTTTTTTTGTTCAGCAGTGGCATTTGTCTGCCACTGCTTTTAATTCAAATTGGGCTGAAAAACAAGACTCATCCATTTTGAGTCCCGGATCTCATGTAACAGTAAGGGGAAAGCCACACAGTTATTAACAGCCAAGCAGTAAAGAAAAAGTAACTTGATAAAGGTGGTACATTGCAGGCAAAAAGAGATCATTTTGCTGCTTTGGGATTTCAGCAAGGCTGTGGGAAAGCTTATATATTAATAAAACATGATTATTGACATTCACTAAGACTTACTGTTAGGTCTTTCCCTTTTTCTTGTATACTTGTACACTTGTACTTATTTATCACAGTCTATAAAAACCGATCATGAAGTGTAAAAATGTTAGAATTACTTTATAAAGAGTTATACATCTATACGGTGTAATTCTGCAAACAGCTTCCCAATATCTCAAAAGCATTATACATAAGAAATAGCATCCTGTTCTTTAGATGGAGGTCATACTTCCACTTTTGCCATTAAACACCAGCAAGGCCTTCAGATCTCTCATATTCTATAGCATTCACATTCTTTTGCCTGTTCTATGGACTAGGTTATTCAGAAGATTTTTTTCTCCTAGGCAGGAACATTTCTGCACTGCAGAAATAATTATCTTATCACTAGATGTGAGCCCCAGTTGAGCAGACTAGAGAGAAATAATCAAAGAAATCAAGCAGCATGCCTGCTCATTTAGGCCCCCTTCTCCTTTAAGAGTCCAATGCTTCCCAGTGCTTCTTGCTTTCTTTACTTGTTCAGGACTTTAAACACTCGGGAATCATTTACAGTCATGCCATATCTTGCTTACTTTTATATGCCACCCTCAAAATACTACTCAATTATACCAATAAGCAGTAGATTGGCTAGTAGGTAGTTCCTAATCAGTCTTCCTTTTCATTAGCATCCACATTATCTGTGTAACATATGAGGGTCCTTTAAGAGACTTCCCATCTTTTAAATGAAGTGGCTCATAGGTGACCTTATTCTGTTTCTGTGAAATGGTATAGGGCACATCAGCTTATCTCCTAGTTTGTTTCCTTTATCTGTCTCTCCCCGGTAATTTAAAAAAAACCCCAAAATCTTGCTGTGCTGCTGAGAAGAACTCATGAGAAGGCTCATGTTGCAAACCTCTTTCCATGCAATAAATTCAGCATTAGAGCAAACTTCTGAGGAACCCTCCATATGTCAGGTTTCTTCTCTGTATGCTCTTTCAGAAGAGACAAGAGCCCCTAATCTGCTGAATCTGTTCTGTCTTGGCTTGCTACCAAACTTGCCAAGAGAAGTGATAATCACTTGATCCATTTTAGAGAAGCACAGGGAAATAGGTTCTAAAGAAAAGGGAAGTAGCTACTTGTTCTACAGAAAATAAAATTAAACCCTAGATTTCACCAGGATGCCAAAAGACCACACACTCTGGGACTACATCTACCTTGGAGTCCTCCAACCCCTTGAGCTGTTGTAGGTTTTTATTCTTCCTTCTACTTTTTTTTGCCCTTTTTCCTTAAGACGTGCCCTCAGCTTCCAAAAGAGAGAGACTGAATAATCTCTTAGTAGCTGACAGAAACAAGATCTTCCCACAGGCAATCATTCAACCAGGATATCATTTATTCTCTGCCTTTCCCCTCCTATTGTTAGGCAGTTTCAAAACCCTGAATGGCCTTGCAGTTCTTTATGCTTTTCCTTACCACAGATCCGAAAGACATGTAACTGCTATCAGCTCCATTTTGCTAATATGAGCTACAAATGTGGGTTTAATCAACTAACTGAAGGCACCATCCTATTTACAAAAATGTTAATGAGCAACAGACAGTAACAAGCTTAACAGATCTCTGTTTTAGAAAGAGATGATTCAGGCCCTGAAGGATTCTGCTGTTCTTCATTGCCCATAAGGGGAGTTTGACTAGTTCAAATATCCCTATGGGGCAGGTGTCTGTGTATGGTACAATTGAGTCTACAGTGTAACTGAATGTGCCAAGGTTCACCAAGGTTTGCTTACCAAGAAACAACTCTGCCAGACCAACCAGCCCACAAAGCACCTCTGAAAAGGATACCTGGAGTGGTCTGCAGCTGCCTGAGTCAGTGCTGGGAGAAAAGCACACACCCCAGTGCTTACAAACAAGTCTTCATTTCGTCTTGTGCCAGCACTGCACAGACACTACCACCGTTATTTATTCCTATTTACCAAGCATCAAAGAAGGTAAAACTTCCAAGGAAAACCAGTAGCATAATTCAGATAAGAGTCATACTTCCACATAATACCCAGTTAAAAAAAGACAAAATGTTCAAAAATCCAGGACTGCGCTTTCTGAACACAAATAAATGCCGATACATGTACAATACTGGTCAAGGAAAAATAACTAAAACAGATGCAGAGGAAGGCTATCAGGGGACAGACAAGCCTGTCTGGGAAAAAGAATATTAAAAAATCTTGGCTTGTTCAGACCAGCTAAATAAATGTTGAGAGGAGATACATTTACTGTGCACAAACACCCAGGGGTAGAAATAGCTGAGGAGTGGAAATTACTATTTAACTAAGGACAATACTGGTACAAGAACAGATGGTTATAAACTGCCAAAGAATAAATTTAGACTGAAAATTAGACAAAGGTTTCTAATCAGCAGAGCAATGAAGCTTTTAAAAAGCCTTTACAGGGAACAGGGGCAAAAAGCTGCTCTAAATGAGGGATAAAACTTCATGCATTTCTAAAAGGTATTATGACATATGGTTCCCTACCAAAACACAGTACTGGAGGTAAGGACTCCTAAGGTTCCTTGCAGCCTCCTGCTTCTCTGTATTTCACACTAAAATCCATTCACAGCAGCACCAGCATATCAGAAGTACAATTCTGAAATATCTTGCCCTCCCAGAACAACTACATGAAGAACCACTCCAGCTGGACTCTGCTGATGGGTAAAACAAGATAGCTTTTAAGGGAGGGACTTAGGGAGCAGCCAAACCCATGAAGAAAGCCTGACCTGAATTTTTACCTTATTACAAAAGCCATTGACAGAAGATGTCACCTCCTTTAAAGCTCGTAAAATGAAACTCTTGAAAAATTCCAGGGGCTCCTGGGTACAGAAATACTTCTCAACACATTGCTCCATGCTAGACAACCCTCCTGATGACCATCAGTCACTGAAAGATGCAGTTTTGTTGTCTGATCATACAATATCTTTATTAAAAGACCAATTATTTTTTCCCTCTTTATTTTAATTAAAGTTTTCTATAAAATACAAGGATGGAGCTCAACATTATCATTTCACATTGTGTCTGTTTTCTATGAGCAGGACACAGTCAAGTCTTTTGCATACCCATACAGAATGGTAAATATTTGATCTTTTCAACATGTGCAGGTGCCAAAAGTGATAAAGCACAGGAGGAAGGTAACTTCCTGAGAAGTACTGCAGATTATAGGGTTTGACCTGTTTGCTTCATCCCTTTGTTATGGCTGCATTGTGTTTAGCATCTGGGGACATGCCACATACAAGACATATCATTATTTTAGGATCAAAAAAAACCACAAAAATCTCTCAAAAAATGAGGATTTGCCACAAAAACTGTATCTCATCCAGCAACTCCCTATTGACAGCCATTTCTATAGTCCATATTATCAGGGCAGTTGAAGATATTCTAAACATTTCAGGTGAAAGTGCTTGGAAAGCCCTAGACCCTGAGGAGATATTCTCTGGGATACTCAGAAAATTGGCCAGAAATAGTCCATGGATAAGTTATCTGGACAAGACAGTTCCTGATAGAGTGAGGAAACACATGAGGTATTTTTGTAGAACACAAACTTCACTGTTTCTTCAGAAAATCTTCAGCTAACTGATGTAAGACAGTACATGGTTTTCAGTTGCAAGCTCTGTCCCCTTGGGCAAATTATGAGAGCTCCAAAATTTATATAAATAACCCTATACTGACTGTTACATGCAGAGGCCATAACCATTACCACTGTACACCTCCTTCCACAGATTAAGACCATGTTCACTGTGACTGAATCCTCTGATGATAGCAGGTTTTCAACTGCACGCCTGATTAAATGCTGCCTTCCAGAATTCTTGGATAACAGGAATTAAATTTTAATGCCCTTAATCTAGTTGACACTTTTTCATAAGCTCTTCCTCCTCTCCTTCTCCTGTGTTATAAATGACCAATTACCTAATCTATGCTAATGCAGGCTTTGGTGGAGGCTAATGAAGATGCGGTGGGTGAGATCCTGCTTGCAGCACAGCTCCATTAGGAAAGGTTAATCACCTCCTATCTTACAATCCCACGTCTTAGCTCCAAACAGCGAGGAGGCAGAGAAAAAGGCATCCATCACATTAACCAAATAGCACAGCAATGCCTGGCACCTGATCAGCAGTAAGGTGCTCTCCTAATGGGAAGAGGAAGACTGCAAAATGAAGACCAACAGTGACTCTCCAAGGTTGCTCAGGAACAGAGATCCCCACGTAAGAAGTAGGGAAGGGAAACACCCCCAGATAACAGTTGAGATTTTTGCTTTAGAAGAGAGGTCTACATCTTCCTTCCCTGAGAAGGAAGTGCATCACACTGTATGCAATGTTGCCCTTTCAAGGAATCAAAAACCTTGTCTCAATGAAATGAGCATAAGCAGCTGAAGAAAACCAGAGAGATACAGCCCCAATCTATGTAGAATGAAACAAACCTTCAGCTACTTACCATTATTTCATCATTCCAAAGCCTCAGGAACAGCCTAGGCAATGGAGTAGTGATATCTCCTCTCTACATTCAGACCATCCATTGCTGTTCAGTGTTGACCAACAAGAATCATTTATCTCCAGTGAACTTAGAATGCATGTGAACATAGAGCCAAAGGGTTTGTTTGTGGCATCAACAAGGCCTAAACCTGCGTGGCTACACCTGCTTCTGTAGACATCTAGAGCTAACCTTCATGACACCAACTCAATCCATTACAAGTCCTTACTCAAAGAAAGAATAATTTCTTTTGTGAACTGAGGCAAAGGGATTGTTGGTAGGAGGAGAGGAGACATTCCTAAAACTTTTGCATTCTGATTGACTACAAAATAATCTTGTGTAATTACTACAAAAACCAGATTTTTTTTGGTTTAGCCTCGTTTTGGTTTTTTTTTTTTTTGTTTGTTTTTTTTTGTTTGTTTTTTTTTGTTTGTTTGTTTTTTTGTTTTGGTTGGCTGGTTGTTTTTTTAACTCTGAGGGTTTTTTCTAGAATTGTCTTCATTCATTACCACTGTCCATGACCATTAAATTTCCCTCATATAAACAGTGAAAATACTTCCTCCTCATCCAGAGATGCTCTGAGAAAAATGAAAAATACTTCAGTTGTGAGACAGAGGTATTGGTTCTTTGCTGTCTATTATATGTATATGTATATGGCTCCAGGTTACCTTCCTTGCTGGACCTCTTCAGCTATTACGGTCCTTTAGTGTCCTTGCCCAGATGACACAAATATTCTCCCTTTCATCATCTCAGATATCTTACAAACCCAATTTATGCAATCAAGAATAGCTCCCATGATGTCAAAGGTGAAATAGGATCCTCTGAAACTGGTAACATGTATGGCAGAAGATAGTAAACAATTTTTTTAGCTGTGTTTAGTCATGATCAAATTTAGGCTCTTTAGAGTTCTAGAGCAACCTGTCATCAGCGAGTGTTCCATTTAGTTTGCAAAATAGGAGGATGTTTCCATGCAGTCTAAACTTAACCTTACTTAAACAATTCCTACTTCCCTCTACTCTTGATCAATAAATATTCAAGTGAAACATTTTATGTTAATTTCTTCTGAAGCAGAACAGCAGACAATAGCAGCAAAAGAATCCTCTGCTTGGAACCTGAACAGTGAAGAAAACATTCAGATGGTCATCCTTCACAGCTGCCTACTGAAGAAAATGCTTACTTGAACTGCCAGCAACTCTGATAGCTAAGGGACAAGTTGTGAAAAAATACAAAAGGAATGCCATACAGACAGCTAAGTGGCAGGCAGAGGTTTAAAATTTTATCTGAGTGATCTCTTTGCAAATCTGCAGAGTGTATATAAGACCAACATTAGGCACAGGAGAATAAGAAACCTAATTTAGGAGTATGAAATTGCTTTTTGAAAGGATTTTGAAAAAAGCTTAGAAATTATCCTTTCAGAAGCTCATGTCCCAAAATTGCTTTCAAATTATTTTCTAAATACTTAACCCTTTATTTTACTAGAATAAACTTTATTTTTTCATCTTTTTTCCTAAGGCTTTAGATGAACTAGCCAACACTGAGCTTACTTGTTTTAAGAACCAGTGATAAACTTGGATTTTATGCCCAGCTAAGTTGAAATAAATATTTTAAGGTTCTCAAGCTGTGTCTACACAGCCATACTTATCAGACAACGTGCAGAGACTCAAAAGGACCTACTATTATACCTACTTATGATAGAAACCAGTGTAGTTCAATGAACACATGACTGGATACAGCAAAGACACTAACTCATGGATTGCAGCAGTCCAGGTGAAGACATCCACCGCACCCTGTGAGTACTAACAAAGAAAGAGAATTTGCTCCGTACAAATTGCAGGGAAAAAGCTCTCTATCTTCCACATGGAAAGGTTGCAGTTAAACAAAGACCACCACTAACATCACACTAAGAGACAGAACCTAGGTGTCCTCAGACAGTTCCAGCACTACTCTGTCATAGGTGGTTTCACAGATGAAAAGGGAGAAGACAGATTTACTGCCCAGGCCAGAAGGTTCCAGGCATAGGAGGAGTGTGGGCCTTGCTGTGCCCTGCTTCTTCAGGCAGACAGTCAATTGCCTTAAGAAGGTTTTTCCTTTTATTTGGTGTGTGAAACAGGAGGTAATTCTCAGGTGGATTCAGAGTTATTTGTAAGTGTCATTAGATATTGCTGCAACTGATCACTGTGCTTGCTAGTTTGTATTGTACTGGTGACTAAGTGAAATAATAGGATTTCTGCCACCAAGGACTTTTCTATTACAATTAGGAAAATTAGGAAGAGATACTTCCATTATCAGGTTTACAAGTTTTACAGGTTTCTGAGAACATCTGAGCTCAACTTTTGTTTTCTGAGAGAACTAGCACTACCAAAACATCCAGTCAAAACCTGTAATTGGCAAATGCTAGAGGTCATGAACAGTGGTTCCATCAAAATTTCCTGCTGGATTTCCAATTTAAAACTTACAGTTTTCAGCATTTATTTAATAGCATTCACTTACCTGGAAAATATAAAAGTCTTATTCAGCTTTTGACCTCGCTTCTCTGACCACAAGCCTTAATTAGAGCCAAAAGAAAGAGAACTGTTCTGATGTTGAAGCTTTTCCTCAAGAACTTTTCAAGATCTTCCAGTTCTCCAAAACATCCTACAAAGTAAGCTATGTAGTGGTCATCACAGCAGAACAGCTGTTATTTTCTCAGAGACTGAGCCATATCTGAACCAGAGGAAGATACATAAGTGATCCCAAACTAGCTCATCCTCCCTGCCATCTTCCAACTCCTTTTGAAGAGGAAGCTTTCTTTGACATCAAATAGTCTCACTACCTTCTCTAGCTAGCAGTTCCCAGACGAAAAAGATATATAAGACAGGAGCAACAAATGCCAAAGGGAACTTGGAGTCAGTAAAAAACAAAACAAAGAAATTAACAAAAAAACCACAAGCAAACAGGAGCAAGAGAAAATTTGCTCCATGCTTCCTAGTTTAAAAAATCTGTCTCTGGAGAGTTGAACCCCTTCTGCACTGATGTGTCCTCCTGCTGTTTTACTGTAAGCTCTGTCAATTCACAGCTGCTGCTCTGCACAAGTCCTGGGCTGCCTTCAGAAAAAAACACATGGAAAAGCTGGGGAACCATTTCCCCCACTCAAACAGCAAATCCCAAGTCAGAAAGAAGACACCAACACAGAAGTCAGAAACCTGCATTATAACAGCAACGACAAGGCGAGTTGGGCCAAAGCTGTACTTATCAAACTAATGAGAGCAGTGTCAGCTATTTCCCACACAGATCAGGCCCTGCTTTGAGCTAGGCTACCTCACCCATGCCCCCACATTCTCATCCAAAATGCTCTCAAGTTACTGCTGCATTGTGATCCAGACTGGCCTCCAAAGCTCAGTATAATCTATATGTAGTGAGCACAAATCATTTAACTGGAACAGCAAGAAGAGCTCAGTTATTTGCTAACACGCATGCTTTTGAGGAAAGCAAAGCAAGTAACACATTGTATGCAGAAAACACCTTCACATTCATAAAGTCTTGATCATATTTCTCAATCCCCTAAGCCTTGAAGCCATAACTACTAATGAAGGTAAGACAACCCCAGAGAAGTATGTGGGGAGGACTTAGAGACAGAAAGCTATCAGTGAAGCCTAGCTTTTATTGTTTGGTAAATTTTCATGGTAGCAGAGACAGGACACTGATGGAGAAGTGATGAGAAACATCACTTCTGAAGTTAAAAATCCCTCTGGTGTATATCTGATGATACACAGAAGCACTTCTGAAGTTATATCTGGGAATTAAAATTTGAATAAGAAATCAGAGATGAGCTTTGAGCATTGGAACATTTACTAGCACCTTAAAAAACTTGCTAGAGGTATCCAGATAAGAAGCTTTTCTTGCCCCGGAGAACATGCATGACATGGAATTTCCATGCCACAGCTCTTGGGGATTAATGATGGCAAAAACTGCTGCTTGTATCCAAAACATGTCCTGAGGTAAGGGAGTAAGAAACAATCCTTACACAATGATGTCATCAATGTAGTTAGGTCCTAAATTTCCCAAGCTGAGCGAAAAGTAACAACTGTGAAAATTGT
Source organism: Vidua chalybeata (assembly GCF_026979565.1). Lineage (NCBI taxonomy): Eukaryota > Metazoa > Chordata > Aves > Passeriformes > Viduidae > Vidua > Vidua chalybeata. The sequence goes on from NC_071535.1 coordinate 21,094,726, forward strand.
AAGATGTGCATTAGGAATCCTGCTGAAATGCATTTAGGTATTTGAAATGGAAAACTGCTACTGACTTGCCCCAGAATTGCAGTTGTTCCACATGAATCAGGACTAACCATAAGGAGTTAAAAAGTGGGAAGGGTCTCAGCCTCATTTAGGCATGTAAAGATTTTGTACCTCTTCTCCACTAATCACCTCCACACCACTTATGGGGATTTGAGACTAGATATTATAAATCAGGAATCCACTCTCAATCAGCATAAAAGCAGGAAAGTGCAAGTTCAAGCTTTTGAAAACTGCCAAGAACAAAAATGGGAGGACAAGTGAGGTCAGACTGTTCTTCACAGAAGCATGAGGAAATGAGAGGCAGAGCTGTGAAGACACTGGACACACATCTACAACACACAATGAGTGATAATCAGGAAGATAAAATGGCAGACTCCAGGGATACACAATGGATGGATGGAGAAGCCTTTCACCCCAAATACCTGCTTCTGTAATGAAAAAATCTGTTCTACAGAACAAAGGGAAGTTCTCTATCCATAACTTCAAAAATAACTAGTGAGTTGCTTCTTTTACTTTCCACACTGACACAAAACTTGCTTTAGCAACCCAAGAACAGCTAACACCCTGGCAAGCTTGTCAAAGGTGACTTTTCCCCCCCAGGAAGTCTCTTTCCACCTTGTGGCAGAAGATCAGTGGACTTCAGCCATTTCAAAGACAAGCTTTCAGTGTTTCCTCCTTGCAAAGACAGTACCTTCAGTAGTGCTCTACTCCAAATCTAAGTGAAAGCAGGAGAAATAAAACACAAAATGACTCCCAAAACCATAAATAGGAAAACATATGGCAGGAGAATGAGAACAGCAGAACTGCTAGTTATTTTAAGTGACAAGATCACATAATTTAAGTTTCCAGGGCTGAAGCCCTGGAACATTTTGCACAAGACTTAAATAAATAAATGTGGAACTAGGCAGACCACTGCAACATGCAGACATCTTCCTGACTCAGCAAGCTATCCACAAGGAATGGCCACAGACAAGAACACACAATCTGAGTTTTTCTGTTTGCTCTTTAGTATGTCTGCCCTGAAACTATGGCATCTGGAAGCAGCCTCCAGAAGGTTTCCTAAACCCTCAAGTCATGGCAAAGCTGCAGGACTCAATAAATATCAAGGAAGACGTAATCTGTAGAGGACTATACAAAGCCTTAGGTGATTTTGGAAAACCTCTTTCTGAGATTAATTTGGAGAGGCGAAAAAGACAGCTGGAAGATAGAGATTATTTCTAACTTCATTTCAAGTTTTCATAATCCAAATATCCACCAACAACCTGGGAAAACTAAAGCAAAGGATGCTTGGGGTCTGTGGGTACACAGCACCATCTCGTGGAGTGAATGGAACAAGTATAAAAACCAAGGAATGATTCCAGCACTTGAGACGTCTGCAGCTTGGCTTTTTGACAGGCTGCTCTTCTAGAAGGTTAACAAATCTCTGTATCGAATTTGTGCTTTATAAAAAAAAGTTCACTGCAGATCTATAAAGAACAAATGAACAACAAACAACTCCCTATTTTTATCTCTCAAACTCATCACCGTTAACATAAACACTGCAGGCCTCTTCATAAATAGAGTGTGGGCAGACAACCATCTGTACTGAATTTTATTTGCCAGCAGGCCTAGCACAGCTGTGAGCACCCTTTTCTTACAAGTCTGAATCTCATGTACTTAAGGTGGGCAAAGAAAACAAGTCTACAAATTCTAATTTTGCCAGGAATAACAACCTATACTTCTCTCTATTTAGTACTGGAAAAGAAAAAAAGCCCTTTTCCGTTTAGAAAAAGAAGGAAACTCAGAGAAGCAGCTATTCCATCCTTTCCAGTATTTGCTCCTAAATATGGAGGTATGCTTACAGAGTGTCTGAGGAGGAACAGCTTAAGTTACCCAGCTGGTTCACATCTTACTGGTAATAAATAAGGATTTTCAGGCATTATTGAAAACATGAAGACCTGATTAGTTTCTACCTTATGACAGGTACACATTCATCTGTGCAACAGAAAGCATTTAAGTGTCCTGACTTCTAAAGGAGCTAGGCAAATACAGGGGTCTCTGTGCAGAAGGGATGTAGTTGGTCTTACTTTCAGCTCAGTCTCAATTATTGTGTTATACCCAGCTCCACTTCAGCAAATACTTCAAAGTTTATTCTTAGTTCATCTTGGCCTCCAGGATGAAAGTTGTTTAAAAACAGAAAGCACTATGTATATTGTCTATGCATTTCAAATAGCTCCCATAATTATTTTAGTACATGTCTCTCAAATGTGATATTTGGGCTAAGTATGTTCCCTGGTACGCCTAATTTAAGTTTAAATGACTTGAACTATCTATATTCCACACACATGAGCTACCAGTAGCAATTCCACAGCCAAGTGGAGATCTCCATGAGGGTACTTCCTTTAAGACAAAGCACAAATTTATGTTTCAAGTATCCATCAGAAACATCTCTATTTCAGCATGATGGGGTAAGGGATTTAAGTCTCTAACCTCTTCCAAATAGGACAAATGCCACTGGTAACAAGTGCAAAAAATGGAGAGAAAAAAAGGAGAACAGGCCAGTGGTTTAGGTTTTGGGGTTGTCTGGGTTGTTTTTTTACTGACAGTACAACCACTTAACTCCTATGATTTGTTTTAAACAATGTGAAGCATAGACAATTCTGTCTGATCTGTTTCCAGCATTCAAGTAACTATAAGATAACTAAAGTAACTTTAAGTTCAAGTAACTAAAGATAAATTCTCAGGATAATCCCCATGCTGCAGCACTATATGCTTCAGCATCATGTGGCATGTAGGATTAACATGGTGCCCTGCCTAGCTCAATATACTGGACAAATGTGCACAGCTCAGCAATAGTTCACACAGGTATTTCAGATATCTATGCATGGCAACTCGTGTACCAAATGCATATTCTGCAGAGCTGACACTACAGTTACAAGACATCAAATTCATGCCCTACTGGGTAACTTTACATATTTCTGTCAAATATGACTATTGAACTCAAGATAGATACTGGTATCTCTGCCTCTCACACACATGTACAGTCACTCAAACAGATGTTCTCTCGTCCCATATCACACAGCAGGAGTGCCTACAACTATTTGCTGGCAGTCAGATTCACAGTCACTGCTTCTGAGAACTTTGGCTCATTTGCACAGAGCCAGGTCTGCTCAGTTCATTCTGCACTGGTAACACAATCAATCCAGTGTTACAACAGCAGCAGGCAAATGAGTCCGCTGATGTCAGCAACGGTGCTGCCTTCTGTAACATGCATTTGGCTTGGATCCATAATGTCAACCCTGGAGCACAGGCACTTTTTCTGACAATCTGCATATCCAAGTGAAAGACACCTGATGGCTGAAGTCTTCAGTAATAAAAAGAAATACCAATATTAGCCCTCTCTTCAGCATTTCGTGGTGTTGAACTATGAAACTATCTGTGACAGGTGAACTGTTAAAGACACAGATGCTTCTATGGGACCTATAAATTGTATGATGAATGGCTTGTGATATTGCTATCTATCTTCATCATTTGCCTGAGATCAGAGAGCAGAAATGTAACAGACAGAAGGTCATTTAGTACAATCTGAAAAAGAAAAAAAAAAAAAGAAAGACAATAAATTTGACAGATGGTTATGGGAAGCCAGCAAACCTGACACCAGTTTTGCTGTGGTCAAGCACTGCAAATAGGTTTCAGACCAGAGGCAAGAGGAAGAATAGAGCCCCAACCACACTTCCTTCAAAATAAATGTTGGAGTCTCTCTGGAAGAAAAATATGCTTATATTTGGCAGTTATATTATTGAAGTCAGAGGTTAGTCAAGACACTCTGGTCTAGAGGTCAGTTATGTTATCTGAGACAGCTACTCAATAGACATGAGCACAATTACTCTTAAGGCTAGAGACACTTGAACAAAAGCTACAAAGATCAAACTCTGCTTTCATATGGATGAAGTAATTTTTAAATCTCTTTCCCCATCCTGCTCAAGACCACACTCTCAAGCACTGTGTTAGCAACACACAGAAAGGCATATCCTAGACTAGGGAGGCCACCACAAGCCCATGCTGCTTATCTCCATCACAGAGGTCTGTGAAGAGCCTCAGGAAGTCAAAGCCAGCAGCTTGTTAAATAATAAACCTAGGCAGAGGAGGATGAACTAACTTAGGTCAATGCTTTTAAACCAAGATTAATTGTCTTCTTTCTCAGGTTTTTAAGCATTTTCTGCTAACTTTCACAATAAATTCATCCTCATGATGCAGTCAATAAATCCTGAGCTTTGTTTTGAAAATAATGAAATCAAACACATCCTGCTTTTTTATTTCTTCATATTTTCTGTTCAAAGCTACTCTAAGACTTTCACTGAAATATGCCAAGTTTTTCTTGCCCTAAATGTGCAGTTTTCATGGATTAAACTACTGCCCATGCAAAATTTTCACCAGCTCCGTATCCGCCCAAGACTTTGAAATGATCTAATGTTCACAGATTTGAAAGCTTTTTCATCTGCAGACAGCTGTTAGCTAACTGGGGTTTCAGTTAACACTTACATCCCAAAAGAATTCAAGTTATATGATTATTCTTAAGGTTTCTTACTAAAAAGCCTAATTCCTCCCATGATCAGAGAAGTTATTTTATGTCCCAAAAAATCTCTAAGGACAGCAAAAGGCAACTGAAGTCCCAGACTGCTCTCCCAGCATTTGCCAAGGCCTCAGATGTCAGTACACAATGAAACACCTCCACAAAGATAAATTAAATCCACCAAAATGTGCTCCCCTGTGCAAAGCTTGTTTCACAGGTACCCAAGCAGCCAATTTCAATCTGCCCCTCAGGGACCATTATTAAGATAACTGTAATTAAGGTTTTTCATCTAATCCCCAATGTTCTACAGCTGAGATTATACACCAGCTCCTGGGTAACAAGATTGCAACATAATAAAGCTATGTCCCTATATGCAGCGAAACTCCACTGGAGATCAATAGCAGCCTTCTGCCAATGACAGGAAATAATTAGTACTTTAGGCAGCTCGGATAGTGAACAAAAAATCTCCTTCAGGACCTCTGACTCCTCCTGCCTTTGTTTTTCTTTTAACAATTTCCATTGCAAGACAACGAATAAGCATAAAAGATCTGTCTCTTGGTCCCTACTGACCAGCATCTTCAGGTAGCCCCAGACTTGCAGGCTCAAAAATCAGCAAGAAGAAAAAAGTTTAAGAATTCCAGTACTGCCTGAATCTCTCTGCATGTTGGCATTCTCTCAGCTACCCACACTGTAAATATTTTATGACATAGATTTGCCCACTTAATAACTGTAATCTTAAAGGTAGCTTTTAGTCTAAGGTATATAAAAACTATATATATAAATCTTAAAAACAAAACAATTAGGCACATTTGATATGTGGACTGTGAGAATCCCATAGCAGATTCTGATCTGCAACTATTGGCATAAATCAGAAGTTACCTTATTGAATTAAATAATTACTTTGTATTTATAAATGTTACTGCAAACAAAGTCTAGTCTGTAAAATGGAAAAGATTGACTTCAATTCTCATCTGTTTGTTCTCACCCAAAAATGGAGGCTCCTCTTTGCAAACTGTTCTCTATGTAGACAGCCTGGGAAACAAGCAATAATCACCTTGAGGACCCAAGAGGAATAAGGAGGCTATACAGGGTGTGCTACGGCAAACAGCTCTATGCTGCCTGGGAAAGCACCAAGTGAACCCTACCCCATCTCATTAACACCATTACACCCCACTTATCACACATCAGGTTTAGATTAACAGCTTAAAAGCACACATATATAACTCAGCTGAGGGCTGCAAAGATGAGAGGCCACACAAAGCCCAGGTGGGACAAAACCAGATTAAGGATTATTGCAAGGCAGACCTTCCATCCAGGACAGTAAGCCCAAATGGAAATCATATTTTCATAATCCACAGTGTGACTTACAACAGACTCATAGGGGATTGGAGGGAATGATCAAAGCCAGCTGTGTGTTCACCTGGACTAGTGACTGGGTATCCTGTTGCAGATCAATTGCAACAGCTGAAAGACTAAACAGATTTTTCAAGGTTTTTTTTTTCCCTTCTCTGCACAAGAACAGGCATTATCTGCATACCATATGGCACTCAAAATACCTCATGCTGATGAAACCATAGTAGGTGTGAGATTATCAAAAGTATTTGGACAATACAATTGAGGACAGAAGTTTCATAGCATTGTGTGGGGAAAAAAATCCAAGTCCTTTGCCTATAAAATCCAACTCTACATACATTTTTCCTTATCTTCCAAATTCAGTTCTCTACTATCTTCTGTGAAGAAGCCACGATAAGAAGAAACTTTAAAGAGTAAAACTGATTGAAGTTGAAGATTTTTTGTATTTTTCTGAGTTTTTACATTTACTGCTTCTTAAAAAATATGAACATGTGCAGGATATTACAAAGAAAATGCTAAATTTAAAATTAATCAAATCATTGTTGCACTTGACAATTTAGAACACTTAATTTATTACTTTGCATTCAGTCTAAATATGTGCTTACAGATCATCATTGACAAATGGAGCTTGGGGTGACAGAACAGAGACTCTTATTCCACTGTACAATATTTCTGTTTCTGCTGCCAACTTACATCAGTGTCTTATCAGTGATTCCACCCTGGGTGCACCATTACTGAAGGAACAGCTTCTGAGGCCAAATCTCTCATGGGGCAAAATACATAGGACACAGTAGCACTTGCTCAGCTACTTTTAAGATGAAAAGTGAAAATTATTGCCATGACTAACAAAGAGCATCAAGTTAAAGAAAAATACTGTCAAAGGGAGCAGAGATCACAAGGAACAAAATTATGGCAAGAGCCTTCTGTGACATGCTTACGAAAATGGCATAGCTGGTGAACAGCACCAGGAAGGGAATTAACTGCTTGAACTGCTCAAAGGCTGATAACAGAGGCTGTAATCACTCCCACTTGTAAAAAGTCTCTCTCCTTCCATGCTATTGAAGTCTGTAGCATGGCTGGACCATAGCTTATGTGCTGACAGCAGCCAGGTGTGCACAGATATCAATGACTGATTACAGCTCTCATTCTAAATGCTCCTTCTGCCAAGCTGTCGAAGCAATCGTAATTAAATTACTCACTAGAGACCTAGCTGCATTTTGGGGATCACAAAAGGATAAAGTTGACTAGCTTTCACTATTAAAAAAAGGAAACACTTTCATGTCAGGGCACCTTGAGAAGCTGAAAGGTGCAGAAGAAGCAATTTCAAAAAGCACCTGTCACTCAAATTTCCTCTTTCTCCCCCAAAACAGACAAATTTCTCCTTCTAATATTGACAGCACTGCCCATTCCAGATGACTCCCAAATGGAGCATGGGGCAAACAAGTTCTTGATCTGCAGTCTGACCTGACATTTAAAAGCTGTTACTAAGGGGAGGGAAAATGTCTTTCATACACTGAAAAGAAAGAGCATTCTTAAATCACTGAAGGGCTAAGGCAATTATGTAGCAGGCTACTACTAAGCTTCAGAAAAGTGCACGGTGCTTTAGCAAGTAGCACCAGTTCCTTGCCCTAAAGATGTTACCTTTCTCGGACCTGCAGGGCAAATGAAAGTAAACAGTGCTAAGAAGGATGAAAGCAGAGCTCATAACTCAAATCACATTGGTACAATTGACATCATGTACTAAAGTACAGCATTGCATTCCCCTTCTTTTTTATCCCCCTTCTCAGAGGATATGGTCATTCACTGTCAGAAGACACCAAAGGCTTAAGTTAGGAACTGAAAATGAGCCATCAGCCAGAAAACACTAGTTATAATAAGTGAAAGACCACTAAGTAAGCAAGAACAAAGCATGAGGAGAGAACTAAGAAGTAGGCTGAGTGTCTGACCTGTTGTAATGAAGTATGATTCACTCGAGATAAATCAGAGGTGACTCTTGCTTCATGTAGGATGGATGTCTCTGTAGTATCAAAGGCAAATCCCCAAGCATGCTGATATTTAAACAGCTGACTGGTTTAGCCATGCATGACTAATGAAGTCTATGCAGATTTATTTTCTACACACTAACAACCTCTTGCTCTCTGACTCAGTAAGTGAGTAAGCTGGGCACATTAGAAACAAATGGGTAATAATTAAACATGAACAATGAAGAGTGTTTCTGTAAGTAAATCAAGCTGAGTTTGTTGGCATTGACATTAAATGAGGTCATGAATCCTGGACAAAAATTGGCCCAGATGATAAAAAACACAAAATACTGAGACAGAGGGAATAGGGCTCATCTCCCAGCTGGGGGTCTGAATCCTGCAATGGAGAGCATGAGCTGTAACTGTTCAGTGACTCACAAAGTTAGGGGTGCAAATGGCTCCTGAGCACATCAGAATAAAGCCATCATCATAAAGGAAGGGTTGCTTATTTAGCCATTTGCCCTGCTAGTAGCCTCTTCTAGTGACTATTCTGCTATGCTATTTAAGCAGGTGTGAGGGAAACCAGTTCTGCCACTGCAACCTAGTTTACAGATTATGTTCCAGAAGCATAAATACACTTTCATACACATTCACTTACTTTGTAGGGTGCAAAAAAGAAGGGCAATAATGAAGAGGGATGGGCCTGCTCTGACAGCCTTGGTATCTCACACATGTGGGGCTAAGACGAGCTTCAGTCTTCCTTAATCAATCAAAAATACTCTGTGCTTTACTCTAAAGTATTTGTCTTAGACATTTTTTGCTAATTTTGATATCCTTCCTTTTATGTCAACTAAGAAAGTGAGGCTAGTAAGCCTCACTCACTGTGATTACATAACTGAAGTTACCAAAAGCTCTTCTTGTGATGGTGATAAATTAATGAACAATGGAACAAAGTCACCATAACTCTCCCTCTAATCCTTCCCTCCTCCAAACGTGATTCACATAAAGACATTAAAAACATATAGGTTATGCAATACATGGAAAGGGATTGTGAAAAAAAAATACAACTTATTGCACAAAAAAGCCCCTAACAGCCCTGTATATTACTTCTCTCCTAGACAAAAAACAAGCATCAGTCAGCCAAGCAACCTCATTGGAAGGTTACTTATCAACAGGATCCTTGAAAAGTATGGAGAGTGCAGGCATATGAAGATAGCAACACAAGGGGACAAAAAGCTTGGGCTTCCTTTTCCTTTTACCAATCAAATGGAAAAGTTGTCATTAAACCAGGTGTTTTAAACTAGGCTATTACAACCCAAAGTTTATAAATAAATGAACAGATAACCCCTCTAAAAGGACAATCAATAGTCAGCAGATGGATTTAACTGTTTCAACAACAACATAAAACCTGTTTCAAAAGATGCTTTATACTCTGTTTGCACAAATCATTGCTGCAAATCATTGATTTTTCACAGGCAAACACCTCCACTAATACATACTTGTGTTACCCTGGCAATTGATCTTGGAAAGCTTGACCCTCAGTGTTACTCATCTGCATGAAGCACTGAGTAAAACCCAGCATTTTCTATTATCTAGTTTGACATGGATATATCATTTTCATTCGCTAGACTGCCAATGTCTCTTCTTATGCATTCTCTCTTGTGCAGAAAATGCTATTGTTTCATCAGATAGACAAGAATGTGAATTAATCAAAGAATCTGTAAAGCTGTTCATAGACAATAGTTTAAATACAGGTCACTTCTCAGGTAGGTTGGAATACTTAACTACCATGTTTTCATCATGTATCATGGTTAACATTAGCAGGATGGAGTTCACCCCAGGCGCAAGAAACTTCACTAACATCGTGGGTTAACTTTACTTCTGCTACCTTACATGCTTAAAGTTGCACATTTGAACAGTCTAAGCAACAGCCTGGCATGCCAGGGTTTAATATTTCTAATATTAACTGCAATACAATGACTTCCTACATCTTAGAGTAGTCATGTAGATTCTTAAAATAGGTTGAAAGGCCACATTTATTGGATGTGATGCTGAAATGACTAAAACATCTATAAAGATTGAAGACTATGGAACAACTTCAAAAATTTGAGAACATATTTTAAGCGGCACAGAAAATAGAACCAGTATATCCTGAATAGCACTACTGCTTCTATTTCTACCTTTCACTTCAGGAGTTAGTACTGGCCAGTGTGAAGGGCAAACCTTTAAATTTACTTTTGTACAATGGACCTTCTCAAATGAATTTGAGGAGAGGGGGTTTCTGTTGGTTATTCCTGTGTTTGGTTTTTATAAGCATCAATACAGTTGTACAAGTCAGAATGAACCATATTAAAACTGAATCTATGCCCCCATAGCTCCCATTAATTTCTTATTCTGAAGCATCTTGATTCCTAAAAAGTAAAGAACATCTAAAACAGAGCTACAGACAAACAGCTAATATTAAAGGCTGTATCATTATTCCCACTGGGAATTTAAATCCTAGTCTTATTAAGCAATACTGGTGAATGGATAAACATGTCTATAGGTTTACAAAATGCATCTCTGTCACCTCTGAAGGGTGAAGGGCAATTACAACTGCTTCCTCTTCACCCTTCAGAAACAGCAGTTCCAAGCCAGTTGCATCTGAATTAGGAAGTTTAATGGCCTAGCCCTAGGACAAAAATTGAAAAGGAAAAACATATTGGCACACCAAGCTTTACTCAGCACTGATAAGACTGAATATCTTTACAAAGTTTGCTCTAGCACATAATAAAACAAAACAAACATAAATCACACCTACCAATAGTTAATTAGGGATAATCTAGGAGATCAAAAAGAATAATTGAAAAGAACACCATACTTTCCATTTATCTATCTCAGAGGCACAGATATATTCTTCATCAAATACACAAAAATGCAAATTTCCAGTGTGGACACTTGACTTCATTAACATAAATAAAAAGGCAAAATATGTACAGTAAGTCAGCCTTTTGCTAACATTTTTATTGTGTAAAACTCGACCTGTTCCAATTACTTCAATACCCCATATTTACACCAGTGGGAGACCACCAATTGCTCATAAGGTATAAATAGCCATCTACTAAATTAATATAATGGATTGCTGGGGCCAAAAAAATGTTCTACCAAAAAGCCTGATGCATTTCTAAACAAAAGACCTCAGGTTACACAGAAGGTATCTCCCCCTGTGATTACTTGCACTAAAATCCAGTCCAGAGTATTGCTTCAATTGATAGATGCCTGTACTTTGATTAGGAACCATATCTAAAAGGTAGGACAGAACAGGACTTTAGCCTTCTCAACTACACACCCACAATGTATCTTTAGTTTATCAGGAAGTCCGAAGTAGAACTCTATTTCCAATGTCATGATACATGACAAAGACAAAATCAAACAAACAAACAAACAACCCCCCCCCCAAAAAAAAAAAAAATGTTATACGCACTTTTTGAAGGTCCAGGATGACATCTTGTCATGTTCCAGAAGGAGTCCACACGACTTACCTTTTCAGATCACTTTGAAACCCACATCCTTCTGCCTGCATTTGTAAATTACCAGCCAGGCCTTATAACTGGAAGCTGACTCCTACACTGCCCACAGCAGCCCCACTCATTTCAAGTCCCTACTCTGCATTATTTCCAGCTGCCAGCTGAGCAGCAAGAAATCCCCAATTACAGACATAGGAACCTGACTCTTCCTGATGCTTCTGGGCCAGTCTAAGCCATTAGTAACAGCTCAACAAGGGCACTGTTCTGGAGTTGTGGAGCCAAACACATTAGAAACAAACCCCACAGCATCAATAACATAAGAGGTTTCCTGGATATGTATTTAAATGCAACCCAACAGAATTCAAATTAGTGTTTCTTTCACACATTTGTGTGTTATGCTTAGCAAGTCTAAACTGATTGACTGAACGAGTAGTTTGAGAGTGGGAAAGTGGGTGTCCAATTGATAAAAGCAAACCAAAATAAAAATGCAAAAAATTGGCACCAAATCTTGTGACTCCAATATGAAATGTTTCTTCTCGACCCAAAGAAAACATTCTGAATTCCAAAGCAACCCAAAACCAGATATAGCATTACAATCTATAAATCTGTGTCAGTAGTACCTTGTTTATACAGCCCCTGTCAAAGTATGAAAGCTGATAGGCCTTTCCACTACCTGTTTGAGAGAAATATGCTGGAAGAAATGGGAGACCAACACAGACAACACTACACGTTATGAATGACTCAGAAAAGCAGGCATTTTGGCCTTCAGCAGAAATGACTGTCACCATATGCTACACAGCTTGTCATGTATGCCATCAATTCAGTCACGTCTCAGACTTTTAGGGGAAGGCTTGCAGATATGACAGTGCTGTGGTACCAACATTGCACAGACCTTGCTGGTACTGCTAATTAAGTCAGCCACAAATACCTTAATGAAAAGTAGTTTTTTCTGGGTTTAACATTTATACAGTCAGTGAACCAAATTATTGAAGACCACTGTTATGCTTACTACAGCACTCATGAAGTATTCCTTTGTTCCCTGCCTTGGAGTAAGTGAAGGAGAAGGGGGCAGTCACCTCAAATAAGAGAAGCAAGCTGACAGTAGAGCTGAAGTGATCTGTTCCCTCCAGGCAGGAGCAAAGGCCAAATCGTGATGAGCAGAGGGAATGTCAAAAAGCTGATTATCTGCCCCCTAAAGGCAGACTTAAGGGGTTTGTTCAATTATTTTATCACAGATCCTAGTAGTAATTGGCCAAGAACACCAGCGTTTTGAGATTAAGCAAATCAATACCCCAAGAAGCACAATGGTTCTGCTGTGTATTTAACTCATCACTGGTTTTAAGTGAACCTTCTTGGAAACATTACTCAGCATTTCAGCACACAGGCAATATTTCACTAGAAGTTTAGAACACTAGTATCTAGAACGTTACTCATTTTACATGCATTCCATGCCTTTATCACCAAAGTCTGAGTGAAAATCTCAAGGCATAATTCAGTACACAAAACCTGGACATTTTTTACCTATGAAAATATTACATACAATATGTGCAAAGTCATTCCTGGTTTCTCTAAACCAGGAATTCCATTAACATCAATTACCATCATTGGACTGATGAAGTTAGCTTTCAAAAAGAAGAGGGGGAAAGAAAAAAAAAAAGGGGAAAAAACCCAGCCAAACAAAAGAAATACATACTGAATTGAATATTTTCACTTTAAGAAGAAAAAAAAAAATAACTTGCTGTAGGCTTTAAAGAAATTTCCAAGAAAAAAAGTTTGGATTTGACACCGGGAAAGTTGTATTGCAATTGAAAAAACAATGAATCATCTGTTTTCTGTGCTCTCTTATATCAGAACTCACAGGTCACCAATGCACTGAAAAGTCTACTTACGATCATTACACTGGCTCCCAGAATATGAAGTCATGGAGCAATCACAGGTGAAGCCTTCCCATTGCTGATTACAGATGCCCTGATTCGCACAGGAATCTTCCTGGCAGGTAGTGCTCGGTCCTGGAGAAAGGATGACAAGCAAAGAGTGAAATAAAGCTGAGAGAATCATTTGGGTAAGGCCCACAATATCTTCAATTAATCACTATCATTACCATCAAGATCCTCATGCAGAAGAGAGAAAGCACTAACTAAACTAAACACTGTTCCATTCCTGGACATGCAAGAAACTCAGGTAAAAAGAGCACGAAGACAGTGTACACCTCACAACAAAACAGCAAACTGTAACACAGAGCAAGGAAGAGGGAACAGCAACATATTCCCTCTTAGGCAGGTCAAATTCATATGTTCCCAACTTGCTCAAAGAATTTTACAGTAAAATAGGGAGTGATGCCAGGCCAACAAACATGGCCAGGTTGTTGTGCTTCCCTAGAAGTTTGATCCCCTAATAGAAATGAAAGCTAATTATTAGGCCCATGAACAATGCCTCATCATACTCAAAGAACACTGATAATGTAGATTCAAACTGAAGTTTTGAAGCCTCAGCTGGCTACAATTTGGCTTTATAGGTTAATAAAAGTCGGCCAAAGAAAAAACAAACACTCTGACCTATCACATAGGTTCCTCTGGAAACATGCTGATAAAGTCCTCAGAAGGGCATAACATTTATCCACAACACTTCTCTTTTTGGACTGCTTGCCATGCTTTTGGTGGAAGCAGACACCACTAACAGAATAGCCTTTCATTGTTCTGTGATTTGCAGCTAACAGTTGATATCCTACTCAGGTTAGCCTTGCAAAGACAAAATCCAAGCAACAGGCAAAAAAAGTAATCTTCAGATCAGAGAGACTCTGAATTACAGCTACTGTGTCATCCACAAGGAGGTAGCTGGATTCTGAATCATCTGAGAGCAAGCATGAAGATGCAAGTCATAGATTACAAGAATATGAGTTTACAAGTTAATTCCTGGGCAGGTATTTTGTATTCAGCATTCTAGACAAAGGTATGTCACACCTGTTGTACAGGATTTTAAATAAAATGTACATGTACATTGGACATACCTACTATGCTATATCCTGTATGTGTTGGAAAAGAAGAATTGAAAGAAATAACACAGATAATAAAGGATGAACTGGCTAGGCTGCCTGAGATCAGTTCATTAACCACTTCTGGTCTAGGAGAATGCCACAAGGACAAAGAAACAATTGTTCAACCCATCCCAGCATCTTTCTTTACAGTCTTTGCTAGCAACAGCAACTCCACAAGACTTAATCCTTTCCTTTTTTCTTCATCACATCAACACTACCATCTGTATTTTATAGATTAGATAGGACAGACCAAAGCAGAGACAGCATTTTTAAATATTTTAACGTAAAGTGAAACCCTTCAACCTCCATCAGACACCATCCATAGTGATTTCACTAAATCCCATCATTATTCAGCACCTTTGATACTGAGATTGCACACCTGGGCACTTCTGTATTTCCAAGCCCTTGTAGAACCCACACCTAACTGGAAGTCCCATATCAGGCCATGATCCTCCGAACAATTCAAAGACCAAGCCAGGAATGAACCCTTAAAGCTTTGGTGCAGAGTTTCTGCTCTCCCCACCAGATCATCTTTCCTCACTGAAAGAACAGAATGGATGAATTTCAGTAGTTTTTCAGCTATCTGCATTTCTTTACATCTCTCCTGCAATGAGAATGAACATGTGACTCGGTAAGCAGAGTTTGACTGAACATTAACAAAAACCTGAGCTTCTTCCAGAATTTATTACACTGTTTTAAAAAACCAACCAACCAAACCCCAAAACCTCTAGGTAGAAGCATAAGTGTGGTAAATAGAAGACGACAACAAAACCTCTGAAGGAAAGTTCACCTATTGAAAAGAAATGACAGCAGCAGCCACAGCAAGAAAACCCCTTGTTGCCATGCTGAAGGAAAGTTGAGCAGCATTTTTCAACACTTTTCTCCTCCCTTCCGCCTCTTCTTCCCACCCACCTGACTCTCATTTGCAGCCATATGAATCCCAGTGGTCTCAGTGGCACAGTGTGAAATTAACAGATCACTTCTAGATTAGAACAGAGCTGACAGACTTTCCAGCGTGGGCTGGCAGGCACATGTATGTACAGGCCTCCCTCCTGCCTTTACTTGTAAAAATCACGGATATAAATATACATGCATGTGCATCAGGTTGTGGTCTGATACTTGCTTCAGACTTACTCTGGCTGAGCAAAAGAAGGGATAACATTTAACAATCTGAAATAGAATATTAGTTGTCATTTTGCCTAAAATGCCTAAATTATATGAGGATGAGGAATGAGGAACAGATATCTCTCCTGCACATTACTATCCCACTATCTAACCTCTAACCTCAATCATGAATACCAATACTCCTAGAGGTATAAACAAGCAAGATATCTATACCTATATTTTAAAAATTAAACCAGAAAACAACTCTGACTCTATGCAAACTTTCTACAGCCTCAACTATAAAGACCATCACAAAGAATCAGAGCAGAATACCATTTTCAACAATGATTCTCCACTTTTCCTATGTTTTTCTGAGAATGCTTTAATCACTAACTGGACTTGACAATGGGCATATCCTTTATCTAGATGCCGCAAGAGAAAGGACTCTATTCAAGGAATAAGACTGCATGAGGCCCAGTACTTGTGGCTTGAAGTCTTCATATGATAGAGCCCAGAGAGCCAAAGTACTTGTATTCATGGCCTGTATTATGGTATCTGAATTGTATTTAACAGAAATCAACTGTGAAGATGGGAACAGCACTTTCAGCAGCCAGAGGGGACAAAAAAAGGGAAAAGAAAAAAACCACAACAATGAGGAATTTTGAAAGCCTGACAATACCACAAGGAAGCTTGAAGCCTGATCTGCCATCTGTAGAGTCAGTGGTGACAGGACAGCAATGCTGGGTACTTGGCCTCACTTCTTAGTACTATGGGCCATTTGAATCATAAAAGGATCGTTGTCTCACAGAGTTCATCTACTCCTGCTGCTAACAGTCATTGCCTGATGTCATAATCCTCTGTAGCAACAGAATTTTCTTCAGAGCAACTAATAGGGATGTCACAGGGAATTAGGATTTTGGATTAGGGAGCAAAGTGACAGAAGCACAGGAAGGATTATAAAACATGAAGATTGTGCTACCACGCACATGCCCTTTAGTGCTAACGAACAAGGAAAGAAGATGACAAACAACTTATATATAAAGCAGTAGAATTGTTTCTAAATTACCAGTGCCATCAGGACTCAGGTCTATTTTTAATCTCATTCCTCTGGCAACACTGAGAGCAGACAAAGTATTTAAAAGCAAAGTTTCAGAACTAGTCTTCACATAATAATCTGAGATACCTCTGATTTGTCTGTTTGTAGCTGAGCTTGGTGCATTGCCTTCTTCGTGCCACACTCACAGTGGAAAGAGGAGTAAGTGGGCAGTAGATATCAAGTAGAAGTGGAGAAGTCCCCAGTGCAGAAGAGCAACCCCACTAGCAGAAGCATGACTTGCTGTGTCTCTTCCTGTCCAGGCTAAGCCTACCAATAGAGGCATCTCCTTTGGAACATGAAATAGAAAACCAGGATTCTTCAACAATATCCTTTTTATCTTTATGTCTGCATCTCTAATTTTTACTGGAATAGTTCAGTATCCAAGGACTTGCAGGATCTGAGATTTGTTGGGTCTCCCTCCCTAGGAAGTACTACACTTTTCTTCAGCTACTTATCCAGATGTATTGTTTGTTTATTAAATTTTCTACTAAGTATTTGAAGAAAATCAAATAGAAGAGTATAATAGCCTGAAGAGTATAATAGCCTGATCTTGTATCTGTAGTCTGCTTAGACAAAATGCTTTTTCTACCCTTTTTCCTACAATATCAGTTGTATGGTATGTTTCTCTTTGCCCTGAAATTAAAAAAAATAAAACAACTCTACTGCTTCATGTTGCTAAAACTTCCATGTTTCACTGGCAAGAAAAGTCACTCCTTCTGTGTCTTTTGAAAGCTCTTTGCAGGAAAAGGAACTTGCGAAATAAAAGACAGTATTGTGTTCATTGTTCTTTCAAGTTACACATGGAATCAGTTTATACAGCAGTTGCAGAATTATAACACAACTGCTTCATGCTTTGATCACAATTAGCAATAAATATTAAGATAAGCAACCCATTATTGGTCTTGCACATAACACCTTCCTCCACACATCAAAAATTCACTCTTTTTGAAGGGAATCAACCGTTTGTGTTAATGTTACGGTCTCAATAAGATGAAGATCAGCAATAGGGGAAGTTCAATAACAATACGGTTCCATTTTCATTCTTCATCTCCCTAAATGCTCTCATCTCTTCCCCTTCTAGCTTCAGAAATGTTACAAAGCAATAGGAAAGTAATATACACAAGACATCTTTACAGCCTTTGCAGAATAAGGTGCTTTTTTAGTCCTATAGTTCCTAAATTACAAATGTCATGCAGCACTGAAATATCTCTACCACTACTGTAAAGTCAGACATTACAATCAATTTACGCTTTTGATAAATCTACACTCTACTTCTGTCAGCATTCCTCTTTCATAACCAGAGAGTGTCAGCCTTTTTTAATTCAATCTGCAGTAGCAGCTCAGCTCAGAAAGGCATCAGGTCTTGGAAACCATATGCACTAGGCAGAAAATAAACCAGTTCCAGGACTCACTCTTCCTTGCAGGTTAAGTAGGAAACAAAGTTATGCCCAATAGTTTTCCAATGCTAGAATAATTTGGAAAACAAGATTTTTCCTGTTTAAAAAGTGAGCAAAATTAAGGCTGAATCTCATGGAACCATCACTTTCTGGGATGGACCGTACCACACATACTGTTACTGCCAAATATGTATTGGTGGTATGGCAGCATTTACTTTGCACAAATGCAAGAAACTAAATTATAGTCAGGGTTCAGTGCATGATTCAGAAAGTTAGGTCCTGTATTTTGAGTCACAGATAGCAGAAAGCAGGAATATCACAGACTAATATAGCAAACCAGAACCAAAAACCAAACAGATTTTCAACTATTGCAAGGCCAGCTCTTCAAGCTCTCAGTTTCATACTTTGTTAAGAACTCATCATCCCTTTCATCACCTAAATAAGGTTAGACATCTGTCAGGTTCCATATTTAAAGTTACTCATTGTCAGAAATAACTCAAAAGCCAGCATTCTTCTGTCCTCTGAAAAACGTAGCCATTTTTTTCATTGCCTCAACAGAGCCTGAATACTTCATCCACCTGATATATGTCATGGTGCTGAGTCCTTTTGTTCCAAATAAGTGGCTGGTCTGAAAACTTCAGGAACTGGGACTAGTTAAAATAATAAATATGCACAAATGTGCTTTCTCCCACAGAAAGCACATCTATCTCAAGGTTACACAAGAAGGGAATCTAGAAGCAATGGCAATTCATAGAAATGGATCTGCCAAGTGCTGGGATTTCCTTCCCCTCAAAGAAAGCTGGCCTATACCTGTCACCCTCTCCCTTGCCACTCTTCCACTTTCCAGTTCTGGGTAACGTAAAAGGTCATGAGCAATGTGTTTATACACATGCTGGCGAGGAAAGAACAAAAAAAAAGGCCAAAAGAATAAAAATCCCAACCAGAGAACAAGAAATCAACTGCATAAAAGGGAGTATGCCTGCACACAAAATGCAACAAGGGACAGGGAGACACAAATGAAGCAGAGGAAGTAAACAGCATTTGGGCATTCAGACACAGAAGCTAAAAGCATAAAGGAAAATTGAAAGGGCTGTACATGAACAAGAGAAAAACAGAGTACATTGGAAAAACATCCTTCCTCACTGCAAATCACAGCAATATAAAAGAATCACAGAATAATCTGATTTGGAAGGGACCCACAAGGATCATCATGTCCAGCCCTTAAGATGAGGCATCATGGCCTATCCTGAAATAGCCAAACCTATTTAGCAAAGGTTGGTTTCCTGGAAAGCCAATAATCCACTTTATGCATTCAAGCCACACTTCCCCTTAGGCTTCAATGTAATCAGATGTCTCTATCTGAAGGGCAAATATTCCTACAGGGTTAAGACCTCTGTAAAAAAAATTGAGCATGAGAAGGAATAATCTTCACAGGTGTAATATGCCTTTGGTTCTGAGGACTCTGGAAAAATCAAAACAATAGATCTCTTTGTTCCAGAACTTCCTGTGCATGATGCATCCACTTCAATAAACATCAAAAATCAAGTCCAAGGAATTCCTGAGCATGCATTCTGAATTCTGATGGACACATAACTGACTACAGAGAACAACAGTGGCTGTGGCAAGAGAGACACAATACTTTCTGATGTCTAATGTAAATTCCCAAAATCATTGCCACAATTTGAGTGGATGGCACAAAACATCTAAATCCTAAAGTTATTTATACTCCAGTGTACTTCCAGGACACTTTTTTCTTATCACTTTCTTTTCTCATTGGTCTCAGTCCACATATATTTCCTATTTTTTCAAATATCATCTTTTACTCCTTTCATTTACATAAACTTCAGAAATCCCCTAGGGGCAGCACCTCTCTATATCACTCACCTCTGTAAGACAGAGTACTTCAAATTTTACAGTTGGGAACAGGTCAGAGATGCCAACAAAATGTAGTTGCAGTCAGATGCTCCACATGCATAAAGCGAAATACTTCACATCAACTTCTCTCTACCTCAAGGCTGTCAAATATTTCAGATTCAATATCTCATATGGATCCAATTGCTAAAATTATCTCAGACTGTCAATATCATTAACTGTTGGGTGAGAGGGTATCTCTTAATATGCTCCTGTCAACAACTGCTACAATGATAAACTGTTTACCTATTAAAATATCCTTATTCGTCCAAATTTATTTTTATCTTTTTCTACTGAGCCATAGAACACCAAACTCTACCTAAAAAACACAGATGATATCCTGAAGGAAAGGTAATGCTACCTGCCTATACCTGAAATACAGAACAAGAATATTTTAATTTGAAAATGGTACATATTATACTAGATGAGGTCAGCAATATCACCAGGTCTTCACAGTAAACACAGTGAATAGAAAAGGAGTTTATGAATTATGTGATTAAAGCTACAAACCTTAATTCCAGAGATATGTAAAATGTCAGGAAGTCTCTATCTCAGAGGGTGAAACAGGAACATTCTATATTTTGTCTCACAACAGAACCTTAGACATTAAGTGGCTTAGACATAAAATTTCAAGATGACTAAGATGATCCCATAACAGATGCCATCTGTGGCTTCAGAACTGCTAAACAGAGACACATTATTCAATGCCTCTGACTTCCCCTTATACCTGAAACCATTATCTCCTTTTCCATTAAAAAGGAGGAACAATTTTTTTAACTTTCAGCATTACAGAATAAATTAATTTGTACTCTATATTGCAGTCTTTACAGATGAATTGGGAAGTACATTTTCATTATCATATTTAAAAGGATTCACCTTCAATGCCATGGAAAACATCTTTCTGTTTATACTAGTATCAAAGACCTATTAATGTCTAATAAGCATGTTTCCTTACTTATGTCCCAGGCAAACAGTTTCTACCTCCTCATCTCCCTGCTTAAGATCAGTACTAAAGAAACTAAGTCAACTTTCTGTTTTTTAAACCTCTGAGGGCCTTCTACATCTTGATGCACAGCCTGATCATTAGGCTTTCCAGGAAATCAACTGGTGCTTTTATGGCTATTCAGAGATTGATACAGTCAAATCACCCAGGTCAATAGAAGCAGCTCCATTGTTTGCCATGTTCTTCTTCAACCCAGAATCCCCCTCCAGAGATGCTGGGGTTTGCCATTCTGTTCCTGTCTTAGAGGTGTGCCTGCACCCAGTAAAAGGCACTAAATGTTACATAAAAGTATTTTTCATTGAAACAAGTAATGGAGAAAACAACAACCTTCACTACCTTGCAGGTCAGCTTTGGTCAACTCAACTTTGTTAGCAAAAAAAAAAAAAAAAAAAAGCAAAGACAATAAACAACAGGTTAGTATAAAAGCAGATAAACCAGGCTAACATATCACTTTGAATAAATAAAAGCAACTGGTATAACTATCACAGCCAACATGCATAACCAAAACACACATAAATGACAACATAAGCAACAAGAGCGCAGAGTGACTACATTGATGCAACCAATAGATAACAAAACCAAATAAAAAGAGAAGAAATGCATTTAATTCACGCACACACAAAATCTATAGATAATACCAAGAGTAGAAATAAACATCAAATTCTTTAACCAATCTCTCAGCATTTACCATAACTTTAGAGAGATTTTGTCTTGTTTGAGAAATACATAGAATCCATTTAAGTAAAAAAAAAATCTATTTGACTTTTAGTACCTCCATCAAGCATGCATTTAGTTTGTTTGGCTTTTTGTCCAAAGTGGATTTATTGCCAGAAAACCATAGAGGACTGATAATTCTATATGACAAAAATTTCTGTTTATCCAAAGAAGTGAACTCAACACTGGATATAAGTGACAGTAACACCTTGCCCCCACACAAGCTGTCACCTGCTCATAGATTTCAACACATTCTTAAAAAAAACTTACATCAACAGGCAAGCAGACAGCTCAGGCCTGAGACCCATATAGTCTTAATCAGTCATTAGAGCAATCAAAAGAACAAAGGGTACCAGTTCATTATTTCACATAGGTCAGAATGACCTTGTTATCTGTGGTCAAATCAAAGTCAACATGGAAAAAAAAAAAAATCATAGGCCTACTAAGTCTGACTGTCTAAAGATCCAAATACACTTTGAGAAGACTGAAGAGCATTAAAAGCAAAACAGTACCACTGATGCTTTTCCATGCAGGCACAGGGTCTCTTTTATTTTTTTTTTAATTTTGTTTGGGCTTTTTGTTTATTTTGTTTGGTTGGTTTGGTTTTTTTGATGGAGTCACTTTACAAGGAAGCCACATAGATTTCTGGTGTGTTATACTTTGATTCTAAGTTTTCTCTTTCAGAATGGAAAAAGTAGAGGACAAAGATGGGAGTACAGGCAGCAGCTCCTGAATCCACTGCCTCTGAAGGTTAAATATTTCTATTACACAGGACAATAGGAACAACAAAACACAAAATCTTTAACCTCATTGCTCAAAAGATAGTTATTTAAGAAGTGCATACTTACCCTCTTAACCTGTTCTTAAAACATTCTAACATCACAGCTGATACTGAAGAAAGATTAGTAGTTCTCCTTTCCCCATTGTCTTCTTTTACATTTACAACCCAATAAATTAGAACTGACACGTGCAGATGTCATTTCCTGTGCTTCCTAAGAATTTTAACATTTTAAATCTTTGCTGTTTCACAGCCTATGAATGACTCAAGATAGCAATTATCCTCCCTTTTGAGACAGTCAGAATTTTCTCTCCACTTTTGAAACCATTTTACTACATAAAGCTATAAAATCCCATTTTCCTTAAACAAAATTCAAAAGAAAAGAGGAATGAGTAGAAAGAAAAGGATGCACTTCACCATGCATCATTTTCAACACTTATTCTAACAAAGTAATTTCTCTATAACAAACAAGTACTTTTCCTACTTCCCTGCACCTCATTTTCTTTGTAGATGAGAGAAAAGCTCATATTTATTCCATAAATCCAGCAGCACTATGAGAATAGATTACAAAAAGCAAGGAAAAGGAAAGATGTCAAACCATCATGGAGCAAATTAATGTTCCATTCTTCAATGGACAACCTTTGATTCTAGAGAGAAAGTGAAGTATGACCAGATTTGAATTTTCTCTACTGAGCAGATGAAGGGTGAAATCCTTTTTGACATTATCCTGCTGTGAGATTTTAAGCATGAGATTAGATTTGCTGTTTTCCACATACTGCTTAGTATGCAAAATGTGCTTCTGATTATCCAGCCTGTATGTGTCATTCATGCTTTCCATGCACCAGTGAATTCCAAAGGTTAACTATACTATTTCATGGAAAGTAGCAAAAGATTATGATTTCACTGTGGGATTTGGAAAGAAGATTAAATTAGGACCAAAAAAAAAAGTCCTAAAACATCTGGAATAGTGTCAGCCAATTTAATAATAATCTGTCTCCTTTGTGAGAAGCTGTTAGTGGAACAGGTGAGGTAGAAGCAACATTTCTAAAGCACATAGAAAACTACTTTACTGAAGAAATAAAATGTTCTTTAGCCACTGCTGTTAGGTTTTTTTGGCCAGGCACAGGATGGGGTAAAAATATTTAGAACATGCAGCTGAATTTCAGATAGCTCTAGTGCTCATGGTAAGCAATACCGGGATGTCCAATTAAAAGAAAGGAAAACATATGAGAAGATGTGCCAAATTAATAAAGAGATGAAAAATGCCTCAAAGGCAGAAAGTACTCATCAATATTGAGGGCATCCTCTTTAAACTCCACATAAGATTGCATATCTGATTAACTTTTTCACAGACCACCACTGAATCAGTCTAGATTTTTGTGGATGGAATAAATTGATCCATTTATCTAGTAGCAGGACCAGGAATGAGGAATTCAGCAAGAAGAACCCATTTTAAAAGTCAAGAAATGAGAAAAGGCTGAGCTGAAGTTTAAATTGTTTACTTCAAAGAAGGGAAATGAGGTCACCTGGTACAACTTTTTCTTTCTACCAACTCTTCATATATACCATAGTGCAGACATCTCTCTCAAACTGTGTATGTTTGATGTAGAATAGTCTATATTGCTAAAACTCAGCAGTGAAAAGTTTCCAACCACCCTTCATAGCTGTTGAGATACAGACTGGAGACAACTATGTCCTGATAGAAGACTTTTCTTCAGTTTCTAATGCTTTGCTCGTGTTCAAGAGCCTCCACCCACAATTTCAAAGTGGTTTGCAAGACATAGATGAAGTTCATACTTTTATCACAAATACAAGAGCACCTGGAAGATGAATTTTATGGGTGGGGAAAGCAAAGCCAAAAAGTAAGTGGCAGACTTGCCTTCAAGCTTCCACTAGAAGAAGCCATCCCATTTGAAGTCCTTTCTGAGAATTCACTTTGTCTCTTCACTGTGTTTAATACCCTGATGCAACACTGACACAAGGACCATTTAAGTCTTAACCACTTCCCTACTTTTGGTGGCTGTTCTCAGGCCCTTTCACCAATGCCTTTTTTGAGATGGTGGTAAGGGGAAGGGCCCCCTTGTTACATCAGAGATAATGATAAAAGCTGCAGTGAGCACAAGAAATCAAGAAACTGTGAAAAATGAAGAAGTATATTGGTATCATGTCGTTGTCCCCAAGAGTTTTTCTCCTCAGAGCTGTGTGTAGCACACCTGAACATAGGCAGCAAGGTGGTGTCTGGCTTTGTAACATCCCTTCAAGGGAAACACAAGCTGCCACTACAGATCTGACCAGACTGTCAAGATCTGTGAAGAGCTGCCTATTGTTCCTGAAAAAATGAGGAATGTAGCAATTGCAAAAGACCAATGAAAATAAACCAAATTACCATATGAAAAAAAAAAAAAAAAAGGTGTGTGATAAGAAGCTTTAACTTCATAAACTCATTTGACATTTCACACTCTTGGGTTCTCTTCTTCCAGATAATCCCCCTCAAAATCCTTTACCAAAAGCAATGATACTACAGGATACACTGAAACACAAAACATGTCAGTGTGGTAGCTATCAACTTGTCAAACACACGGGTGATTGAATGGTAGACTTCAAAAGCTGAAACCATGAGCTTCTACAGCACACATGGAAGCTGCATGATGCAAAAGGGAGCTGATATGTCACCTCACAAAAACGATGAAGAGGTTATTTAGTTGTGCTAGCCTAAACAAATCCCAACACATATAATTTAAAGAAATTATAGCAATAGAACCAGCAGGACATCGGAGGTTAAGTAATTCTTGCTTTACGTCTTGAACTGACTTTTTTTAGCACTACTATACACTGTTAAACACCAGCCAATTTGAATCTCAAGGATGCCTGCATTTCAAGAGTGACTTGTATATATGACTAAGAATGTTTTGGAAGGTTCCAAAGAAAAATATAAATATCCCATATATCCTAATTGTCCTATAAATACAAATTATTGAAAGTGCTTCCTGTCAAGTAGAAGCCTTACTCATCACTGGAACACAGATAATTCTGTGGGAAGTGTGTGCTTTGGTGCACAGGGAGGCTGAATCATGCTTAAGCACACGAGAGGAACAATGTGCTCAAGAAGTTCAATGGCTTGCTCAAATAAAAGGAGCTAAGACAAGACAATAAGGAATATTACTTTCCTATTGAAACTTGTGAATCTTAATTGGTGGTATGACACAGGGTACTGAAATACATGAACAGAGATAAAAAACACAAACAGGATGCAACAATGTCACCCCTTTGCAGCAGTACTGGTGCATCTTAGCCAGGACAGTGCTCTCTGCTGACCTACATCTCATATTCTACTGTTCTTAAGGCCTTTTTTTTTTTCCTAAATATTCTTTGATTTTTGTCCTGAGATGAAACTGACAGTTTCTAAGAAAACAGCTGCCACATTGTAATCTCTGCCTCTGAAAGTAAGACCTCAACAAAAGACAAGCATTAGCAGAAATCTCTCTCACATGACCTTTGAAAGACAAGATTCATATGTGGCAATGGAATAACGTTTCTTTAAGCAAGCATATTCCTGTCATGTAGGCAGAACCTCTGCCCTTCATGATGAAATTCAGAGATGTCCAGCAAATCAACACACAGCATGACTATTCAGACAAAAAGCCTGCAATTGTTTATTAAAAGCATATTTAAACATCATGAGACAGCAAGGACTATTTGGGACTTCTGCCCTTAAAAACATTAAGACTGCATGCAAAGTTACTTCAGATGGAAACAAACTAGGGAGACATAAATAAGGACTGAACAACCTTAGAGTTTTTCTTTCCTTAGAGAATGGGAGATAGGTGTGACTTTCACTGGCAACTGTAAGAATAGGCA
Source organism: Vidua chalybeata (assembly GCF_026979565.1). Classification (NCBI taxonomy): domain Eukaryota; kingdom Metazoa; phylum Chordata; class Aves; order Passeriformes; family Viduidae; genus Vidua; species Vidua chalybeata. The sequence continues at coordinate 21,121,050 of NC_071535.1, forward strand.
CCAGCAGGCAGCAAGACAGATTAACATATTCCATCTTAATGAATATGATGAAGCTTTGAGGATTGTTATGATTCAAAAAATAAGAAAAAACAAAAACAACAAATACAACAGCTCTACAGTAACCAAATTCTCAGGTTTTTTTACTAATCCTAAATATGCTGGCAAAAAGAACACTTTCCTCTTCAGCAGTTTCCTTAGTACTGAACAGGGACCATTTGGGAAGGTAGCAAGGGCACAGCTTTCCAAGATCAAGCTCTTCCAAAGGCAGAATGATGACCATTATTGGCTTTATCACCCATTTTTTTAGGTCTTTTTCCAATTCCACGTCCTGTTTGAGAGACTTTAGAAGAGAAGGGGAACTTGCATTCTGGAAACTGAAGCAATCTCCACATTCAGGCAGCAGCTGTGCTGGTACCACACTGGCACACAGACAAAGTGCCACGTTATGTGTTTTGGGAGCAGCACTGATGTTACACAGCCTCAGCAATACAACACTACATCGAAGAACTACACACTGGGTATAGGAGAAGGAAACACCACAGCTGTAATGGGACACTCTTCTGGGAAAGCCTTATGGCTCTAATCCTGAGCCACACACAGAACAACAGGATAGTCTGATTGGGTGGTTCTCTGGAGGAGGAGGGCTAGTAGAGAGCACATGCCAGCTAAAGAGCCAATAGGTTGCGATAATTTTAAACAAAAGTTATTAAAAAAATCCTTAATATTGAAGAGCTTTCAGTACATCAAATACAAATAGAATAGACTTTTTCATAAACATCAAATGCTTTTTTTTCTTGAACATTATAAACAACTATACAGAAAAGGGGTACTTCTTTTGTTGGCTCTGCTACAAGACTCAAGTTCTCCTACGCGGTGCTCATTTCCACAAGGAACAAAGTGGTTAATAGACACTATTAAGAAAAAAGAGAGAAAGACAGAATAAAAACAGCCTACACCTGCCCACCAATGCTGTGAGGTGGGAGTTCACATGGAGTGAGCTCCTGTGAGACGGCACAAAATTCTCACAAACAAGAGTATTATTGAGGGAGCATGGAAGGAGGGTTGGGACACAAGAGCTCTCAGCCAACCAGAACACTGAGACACAAGCAAGGGATTAGATCTGACTGGATGATCAATTTGGTACTCAGAGTTATCTCTCAGATGATACATTCAATCCTAAGACGGAGCAGTCTTGACAAGCCGCAGGGCTTCATCATGATGTAATTTGTAATCTTGACACAGTAAGGAAAGACGATCAAGGAGTCTTTTCATGTTGTGAAATTTTTGAAGGATCAGTTTGGGACATACATCTTGTTTTAGCAAACGTACATACAAACTTCACAGAAAAAGCTATCTTCTTGTAGTGACTGGTAGCCAACACAGCAGACTGGTACTGAACGATTCTAGACATAATGGTGTTTGTCATTTAACCCAGACAGCAAAACCTTGGAGTTCTGGATGGTAAGTATCCCAAGTGCTTTGGGAATTGAAGCCATATGCATCATACTGAGTCAGTGATGCTGATGTCAATATTCTTTTAACTAATAGGAGCTTACAGGAACAGCAAATTATTTAAAGAGGCTTCAAGAAATCACTACTGTTTTCATGCTGCAAAAAGTAACTCATCCCACTTAGTTCTAAACTGGCTGGAAAAGAGAAACAACTGAAGAGAAATGTTTCCCAGGCAGAAGAGGCAATGCCTCCAGTGCTTTCACTGGAGACCCACTTCATCAAAAATGAACTCCTCTTTCAGTCCAATCTTTACCATTCAGCTCCTTCTACCTTCCATTACTCCTGTCTCTATTTGTTCTTCCAAATACTTACTTCTGTGGGTTCCAAGGAAGGGTGGGCTGAAGCACAAATGAACTGAATGCTCAGAACATCTTCCAAAGCATTTTAAGGCTACTGCAATGCTAATAAACCACTCTGAGAAAACTACTAGTAAGTAGTAGTCTGTCCCCTAGTACCATCCTTTCCCACTACTAAAGCTACCAATCCACATGGGAGAGAGCATGTAAGAAAAGAGCTGCTAAGCCACTCACAGGAACTGTCAATCCATAAGCTGCATTTGATAGACAAAAGTGTAGTGAAGGATATTGCCATGGAAGCAAACTAATGGAATGGACAGTAAGGTAAACAAGTAGATGCACAGAGTGCAACAATGAAGTGGGAAGTGAATGCTGGAGAGGGGAACCTCTCTGAAATCAATTATACCTTCACATCCACGCTCAATCTGCCCACTGCGGTGCAGAGCATCGTTGATAAGGTCAGGCAAACGCCCATTTAGGTCTACAGATGCCAGACAGCCCTGAAATCCATCACGCGAGGCCACAAGCTTCGGGAGGTTGCTATACATGCCTTGAGCTAGGCCAGCAATGTAGAGATCACCTAGAGCAGAGAGGGATAAACATACAAGGAGGAGGAGGTTACACACCTTCTAGAGTCTCTTTTCTTGCCACCAAACATGAATAAAGCAAAGTGAACACACATTCAGAAAAAGTTAAAAACAGAGCAACATACTGTGCAAGAAATCATTTCTGCTTCCTTTACTACAAAAAACTAAAAAAACCCAAAAACTAAACAACCAAAATAAAAACAGAGCAAAACAAAGAACCCATCACAAAATCCCCTAAATAATCCCAGTTCTCATTGCTACCTAGTTAGTTTCCTAAGTAGGAAAATCTGAAAACTTACGATTTCTGAAAAAGCAAAATATGACACACTATTTGACTACAAGAAGTTGTCAAACAAAAAAAGAGATAAATGAATTTGAAAGGCAAAATGTGCAAAGTCCAGATTTACTGTTCTGTAATGGATGGTTACTCCAAGCTTTCTCCTGTTCACTAGTTCAGCCCTGCAAGAGCAAAATGGAATATGTTAATCTTGTAGAGTTTACCTTTAAGATCCAGATTTTTGGCACCGTTGATAACCTGAGTGACCACCTTAGTGTCCACTTTTAAGCTGTGTGTGTTACTGTTATCTCTGGTAATGACAACATTGTGCCATTGGTTGTCATTCAGAGGACGATCACTGTTGCCTTTGATAACATTAGGTCCATTTCCAAGGTCAAACACATAGTGTATATATCTGTAAATATAGCAAGAACTGGTTAATATTCTGGAAGAACTCCAGCATTACTGAACCTTATTCTAGCCAGAGCTGGTAAATTAACTTTAAAAAGTCACGAAGAGAAATATCTCTGGATTAGAAAGTTCTAATAAGCCAAAATATTAGCCACTGCTTTGAAAGAATATAGTTGTTTCCTTTCCACCAAAGTGTAAAGATTAGTATTTTGAGATGACAACATTTCAAGTAATCAGATTCTAACCATAAAACATTCCTCTTTTTCACAAAGTTCTCTCAGAGCCACAAAAACAGTGTCTGTGCATATAATTTTTTTTTAATTGATAATATTGATAAATGTACTGGGGAGCAACACTAGATATGCATATTTGGGGCATATATTCCCCAGGTTAATTCTGAGTTTTGAATAACTCCCATAAGAAGTTAATTAGGAAACTCACTTGAAATATTGTACTAAAATTCTCATGAGATCCTAGACTTATTCAAACAGCTGAAAAACAATTAGCAAAGCTTTAGCAAAAATAGAGACCCTAACAAAGACTGAAGTCATGGGAGTGTTACCTTGAATTATTTATATAGTTCAAACACAGAAATCCACCTGAGGATGGAAGAGAAGTATTCTACTCAGAAAAAAAAAAAAAAAAAAAGACAACAAAATTCTACTCTCAACAGAGCACCAGGAGATCACGACTGTTGCTTTTTTTATTACTCAATGTCCCACTTACAGAAGTGTGTGCAAAGCCAAAAATGAAAACAGATTGAACTGAAATAAAAAGGACTAGTAAACTGTGGAAAACATGTCTACCATGACAAAATCATCAGAGATCAAATTTTTTTCAGCTAACAAAGGATTTTTTTATAAGCTATAGGTCTTCTGAAAAGAATACAACAGTTCAAAAGCTAGATGAGTTCACTTTTCATCAAGCGTCACCAGCAGAAGTACAAATTCAGCAGCCCATATGCTTTTTCTTTTTCCTTCACTGGAGATGGCAGAAAAACAAGTATTACAATGGGAAAAAAAGGGGGAGGGAGTGGGGAAGAAGAGACATACAAAGCCCTCAGCACATCTCCTCCTCTGTGCTAATCTGCAAGGTTGGCAGGACAAAACATTAGTCTATGTCCCAATGACTTAAAATACTAATGTTGCACACTGTAAAAATGTCCCTCCCACAACCACAGGAGGAAGTCAGTCATAAAATCAGGAGTCTTAAGCTTCAGTGTTTTTGTTTAAACACATTGTCTTAGAGCTCAGCAAACAGAGAAAACATGAGTGTCAGGTGAACTTCTCTTCATGTAAGCATTTTAAGCTCACCTATAAGTAATTTATCTATAAATAACCTGGTAGAAAACAACAGAAAGCCACTTACCCCTTGACTAGTTCAACTGCGATAAAGTCATTGCCATCACCACTGTTAAAGAGGATGAAACCATCAGCTGAGGTTGTCTTGAACTGAAAGAAGAGGTGCATGGATGTGTAAGCCTGCAGGGTGGCCAAGCTCAAGTAGCTGCTCTTAGTCTTGAATGTCACAGGGTCAGCTATAATGTTGCGGAGACCAAAGCGTGCCTTCAGCTCACAGTAGTCAATGTCACCGTTCTTGCACAGGTCAATGTAGAGCATCCCGTTGAACATGAGGCTCTGGAGATGGCCGATGAAGCTGGAGGGGATGACAGAGATGTACCGTTTCTCTGTCATGATCCCTGTCTCAATGTTGTGGAACTCCAGGCGGGTATGATCACCAACCATTGTGCCTGAAGGACAGAAACAAGGAGGAATATTGGGGATCAGCAACAGGTTATATGGAGCCCTTCACACTCCAGTTTCCAGACTAATAGCAGAACTAAATCCTATCCGATCACTGTTCAGTAGCTTGCATAAGAAAGGATGCATAGAATCTTGGTGGAGAGGCTTGATGGAGATGTGTGAGTCTAGCAGTTGCCAAAACCTGGCAGAAAAGACAGACCCCTAAAGGGCCATGGGCAGCAAGCTCTGTACTTTTCTCTGTGCTTCACAGACTTTGTCTGTGAAGAAGACCAGGCATCTCCCTTAAAGCCAACGGTGGGTGATCTATTTGATGCAGCAGACCATCTGCCAAACAACTCGAACACTTCTGAAACAACTTTTCCAAGTGCATCTCCTGAAAACACTTGATAAACATAGATTAATATAAATAGAGCAGTGAAAGAAGTGAGAACAGTCATAAAATCACTGATATTTATTCCTTTGTTCTCTCCTGATGCCTGATGTTATTCCTCTCCTTTAAGAGCATGGCAGGAGGGAAACACACAAAAATGCAACAGGTAAAAAGCCCTCCATATTTTTAAATCATCAACCTACCACTTGGGCTATTTACCACATCATGACAAGATTTTAACCTCTCAAAATATCCAAGCTATTCGGTATACCAAATACTACTGTCAGACTCCTCCTACAGCATATTTAAATGTTTCACTAAGTGATCTAGGCACCAGTGCAGACAGAGAACCCATACAGACAGATGAAATACAGCAGTATGCTATAAAGACAAGTTGGACAACATCAGAATTCAGAATGAAAATCCTTTCAGCCAATCTTATTTTAGCCCTCCATAGTTTTCCATTAAGGTAGTTTTCACTATTTGGTCACGTATGCAATTTTTTTTCTACATAGGCCTTGGTCCATTTAGTAAACATTCACTTTACAACCACTATTCAAATTCTGCTATACATAGGCCATTATTTTTCCCTCTCCTTAAATTTTCTGCAGTTCTCATTGGGTTTATGAAGCATGGTGTTGGCTGTGGGGTGGCTGCAGGGCAGCCTTAGTGAGGAGAGGCCAGGGCTACCCCATTCCTGATATGGCCTCTTCCAAATGGCTCCAACCCAACCAGCACAGGGCACAGCTGAGCCCCTTGGACAAAATGGTGGTACCTGGGAGAAAACGTGCAAGAAAGGACATAATGCTAACCACAAGAAACAAAGGAAAAAAAAAACCCAACTCAAACCCCTATGAACACCAGAGGGAAGAGGGGGCATTCCATGTTCCAGAGTGGAAGTTCTCCATCATCCACAAAGATCATACTGGTGCAGACAACTACACTGCAACTCATGGAGCACATTTGTGCTAGAGCAGGTGGATATTTCCTGAAGGAACTGCAGCCCCTGGAGAGCCTACACTGGAGCAGGTTTTCCTGAAAGCCTATGGAGACCACACATGCTGGAGCACTTCAAGAAGGACTGCATTCCATGGCTAGGACCCCCACTGCAGCAGGACAGAAGTGTGAGGAGGAGGGAGCTGTTACAGGCTGAGCACAGGCACCATTCTCCAACCCCCTTCTCTGCCTAGTGGGGGCAGGTGAGAGAGGCAGGGAGGAGCAAATCCAATAAAAGAGGGTGGCAGACACTGTTCTACTTTCGTGTCTTTGTTTCTCACCATTCAACTCTATTTTTAATTGGCAGTAAATTAAATTCATTTTCTCCAAGTCAAGTGTGTTTTGTCCATGATTATAATCACTGCACAGTCCTCTCTTTTAGTAGGTTTTCCAAAGAAAACAGCCACACTACCTGTTGGTCCCTCTCATAAGATTTTAACATGCTGGTCAAATTTACCAGGTTTAAAATCCAGAGGGTATAAAGATATTTAAATTCACACTATTTCTGTGAAATTTGACAACTGGATAAAGACCGGAATAAATATTTCCGGTGTGCTATAGACAGAGAAAATTTAGCAACAGTATCTGACGAGACTGCATCTGCTGGTCAGCAAGCATATCTACACAGCTCTCAACCAGTCACTGCAAGACATATTTGTCAGTCATTGAAATTATACCTAGGAATCATACAAATTAGCACAGCTGAACCCAGAACAAACTCCTCCAATTCCTCTAGGCTGTATCAACTGGGATGTATAAGCTTTCTCATATTCTGTGCTGTCTCCTGAAGTCTCCAATAATTTCTCACCATAAGAGTTTCCAGGCATTAAAAGACAAAAAAAAAAAAACAAAACAACCAACCAAAAATCAGTAGTCCTTGCAAGGCTTTTCCTATGAGTTGTGATTTTTTTTTTTTTCTGTTGGAGATAGAACAAAACCTGAACACACTTATAAAGACATGTGGATGATACATCCTAACTTGTATAGAGAGCCAGATTATATGAACTGATGGCCATTTTCTTGCTTAGAGACTCTGGAAACTCTGAAATATTTCTAACCCACCTCTCATGGTCATGTACAAACTGCAGTTTTTCAGTTTATACTTTGTCCAAATGTGAACAAGTTTTATTCAAAGACAGCAAACAAGCACAGTTGTTAATAGAAAATTTTCTTTCAGCTATCTACTTCAAATAGGAAGAAAAAATATTATAAAAATCAATTCACCTTTTTCACTTATTCCAAATTTTACCAGTGGATCTAAATATCAATGCAATTATACAAAGACCATGGAAAACTTCAGTCCAAGCAGACACAGCTGATCAAATTTAGAAGCAGCTGAAGGCAGTCACAAATTTCTGACTATTTAAAAATTCAAGTGTCAGCACCAATGCAAGTGTTTTTAAATCCTGAAACAGTTATTTACCAGAAATAATATTATTTTAGTTAGAAAAATTGAAGTTTCCAGAAATTGAAATAGGACACAGGGAAATTTATTTAGACAGCTTTCTCACTTCCACTACTGTGATCCTTAGAGGCTCAGAGTTTCAGTTTCAGTATGATAAAATTTATGATTTTTTCCAAATCAGAAGTGTATTTTCTTAAAATTAGAAAAGTCACTTAAAAAAAAAATCCTGGTTCTTTGAAAAAATTAGAACAATAAAATTAAGAGATATCTTAAAGGTAAGAAAACTCCTCCTTTTTTCTTCTACACTTAAAAAAATACAAGGCAATTGTGGCCTAAGTAGGAGAAAAAACCCAAGACTGGGGAATCTAGAGTATGCTGGGATAGGGAGCCCAAATATAGGGGGCATTAAAAATGGAGTGAGGGAGTTTGAAGGAGGTGAGCCCAGAATCTTAGAAAAGGTGAAAAATGAGAAAACTGGAGCTAGCCTAATAATAATTAAAAAAAAAAAAAAAAAAAAAAAAAATTAGTGCTAGAGGCAGTACTGTAGAAAGTCAGGAGTAGTTCAGTGAAAAGCTGCAAAGGACATGGCAATACAAGATCAGAATCAGGACAGAGATGTAATTTCCTAGGAAATCATGGAGTGCAATCCAGTATTTTGTGATCTCATTAGCTATCAGCCCCACCTGCAGAGTTCACCTCTAGTTCCCCACTGTGTTCTATAGAGTACTGTACCTACTACAGCAATCAGAAGCTCTCTAGTTCAAGTGGTAGCAGACAGAAAAAAATCCAGCAGCCACTGTGGTATTTGGGTGCTAGGAAGATGTCATAGAGAGGAATATATCTGCTGTATTTGTGTCTCATTTACCACTGATGTTCTGACATCTGTTCTGAGATCAGGAGGAATGTGGGACAAAGGTTTTGTGATTAAACAGTAAAATGCTGTCCAGAGTTGGATTCTGTCTTTGCCTTAGATGTTCTACAGGAAACCAAGTCAGACACTCCATTACAAATTTTTCATAGGTGGTCATTAATTGTCTACATCTAATTCCCCAAGTGGCAGGGTTGAACTAATTTAAAGGATGTAATTTACAGACATGCTGAATATTTCTGATGCAAATTACTAAAAGAACATGGCAAACTGGTACTGTAATCTGGTGCCTTGTTCCCAAACCTGTAAAATAGGAAAAAGATGCCCATAACATTTCATATAACATAGACACGGGGATAGATCCAGTTAAAGCTGCTTAGTTCTGTATAAACATAATGATGAGTAGCCTACAACACACACACACAATATTAAAAAAAAACAACAAAAATTTTTTAAAAAGTCTAAATTTAGAGCAAAATTCAGCTGGTGTGCATTGTTCTAAACAAGCAATAAGAAGACAGAAATCAAATAGGCTGTTTATTTTTACTGGGGGCCCAATTTAGACTTCTGATCTATGTCTAAGACAGCAAGAATCCTGTGGAAAAATCTATGTGACCACACCACTGAAGACTGTTATCATCTGCCCAAGGAAGTGGGATGCAGATTGCCCAAAAAATCTTAACTCTGGCTTTTCTGACTTCTGACTTTGCCATGATGGCATTCTCTTATCAGATATTTTTAGCTGTAATGCATCTTTAATTATGTAAGTCATATACATGTACATATGCGTATCCTATTTTAGTACAGGATTGTATCATTATTATTTATAAACTCAGCTTCGTGAAAAAGACTTCAAAAACAGATGGCTTTGGGGGATCGATTCGGTAATGCAGAGAGTGCCACCTCGTGGTGCTTCCTAAAAAAAGCATATCCAGAAGAACTCTTCTCAAATTTAGAAGTAATCAGAATTAAGTGGTTCTTTTAAGTTCCCTCTTAAATAAAATTCGTTTTTCCTATTAGCTAATTTTGACCAAGCCACCACCAAGGTGACTTGTTTCTTGTTCTCTCTTGCAAAATCACAGCCTATATAGGACAGCACAGATTTACTTCAGAGAGAAAATGTATTTCTAACCATTTTCCTGTAAGCTGACTTCTTTGGGTATATTTTACATTTCTGACTCCTGGCTTTCCAAATAATCTAAATTACCACAATATTTAAAATAATTCACATTCATACAGAAGGAAAAAACCTTTTTTTTTTTTTTTTCAGATATAGGATATAGTGTTCTGGCACTATGTGTAGCAGCCATTACTCCTAGTTGCATTCTGAGTAGAAGCTGCTCAGAAAAGAGGATTTCAGCTATTTTGGAAACCAGCATGGGTGTCAAGTAACAATTATACCTGCATCAGTTTTGCATCCAGGGTTCCCGGGTTGGGTTTTTTTTTTTATTATTATCAGCCTCCAGATTGCTGATGTTTTTCTCAAAAACCCAATTCCTAAAGTTATATACAAATATGAGAATTTTAGACCTTCAAAAGAAAATAAAGATACGTTTCTGGCTCTTGTAGTCATGGGGAATTGGACCTAGAAAGTATCATCTCTAAAATTCTGCAATCAAAAAAGGATCAATCTGGAGTACTTTGATCATTTCAATGCAAATCTTAACCTAGGACACCCCAACTTTCCTGACTGATCTTTTCTTTCCTCCTTTCAACTACATTTCTCTGCAAAAAAGAAGCAGAAGCTCAAAAAGCTGTCTGGAAATGCAGAAAATTATTTTTAAAAATCCAGGAAAAAATAAAAAAGGACTGACACAGCTGAGAACAAACTGCTCTGCTTGCTTTTTCTTCTGGAGGGCTCTGAACCACACACACAAGAACTTGGGAAATAAAAAAAAAAAAAAAAAAAAAAAGAATGTCCTAGGTTATTATTAAACTACAAAAAATAAAATTAAAAAAAAATAGCAGCAGAGACATAAATCTGTGCTTTGTAACACATGTACTTCCTGCAGGTTTATCATCAAGGAAAAGTTTGTGCAGAGGAACGGTCCAGAGAGCCTTGGCCTTGCTTCCACAGCATTGGAAACCATCACACGTGCAACTCAGGAATGGAGTGTATTCAGTCTACCTCAGAAAGAGCCTGGACCAAGAGAAAGTTCTGCTGAACCCCTCTACAGTCTGAGATAAGTACATGCTTATCTGTCTCCTAAACCTGTATCTCAGGTCGTTACAGTTGTCACAGAAGTTTCTGGTGCTGGCTAAGAAGTCTCTCAGACCTGAACATTCATTTTCAACATAGTAACATAAAATAAAACATGATTGGTAACAGGGAGGGGTGGGAGGAGAGATACACAGAAGAACAGGGAGGAGGAGCATAATGGCAAAGACTAGAAACCGAGACACAGTGATCAAAAAACACTGATACATCACACTTACCCTCAGCAACATCATCATCCACGATCAGCTTGAGGCTCTTTCCTCGCCGCACCACGCGGACAGTGTGCCACTCATTGTCATTGAGTTTCTGCCCAGCATAAAGAGTTTCAGGTCCCTTGCCTGGGAAGGGTGATAGGTGCAGCAGTTAAAGCCAGACCCACAATTGCTTTAGTACTTTCTCAGTGGGAAAAGTAATGAAAATCAACTTGGTGTGATACAGACCAGTAGAGCGTACAGGTATAAAACAACCTCTAATCAACCCTCACATCTACAATTCCCAGCTTAGGGAATCACAAACCCTTCTACTCAGTCAGGTACCTTCCTCCACAGAGCCCTAAAGTCACATGCATTTAAAATGGGTAGAAATCTCTCTTGTGCTATGGTATTAATTTCCAAACATCACACTGCACAGCACACTACAGTAATAGGAAAACAAGTTGATGACTGAAATGTCTCTAAAGTGGATCCATTACAGTAGCATTTTGCTCTCCTAAGAATCTGGATTTACAACATCCCCAAGGTACTTGGGATTCTTTTCAAAGTTAAACACACTGGTCTTTCAACACTTCAGTATCAAACACCAGGTTGGTTTCAGTCTCAAAAAAACCCAAAAACAAAAACCCCACAAACCCCCCCCAAAAAACAATAAAAAAAAAACCCTCACAGAACTTCATACCCCACCTTTATAAATAATTTTAAAAAAATATATAATCTCAAAGAAAACCATTCACCAACCTCACTGATTGCTTTAAGGTTCTTTGGCAAAGCAGCCTAGATTTGAGGTGCTTACTTCACCCCTTGGATATCAGTCAAAAGAGAAAGACATGTCTTCTCCAAAAGGTTCTCCAAAAAGTTATACCACAGTTGTCCTTGCAAACAATGCTCCTGGGAAAACAGCATTAGTGCTACCCATATTTGTCTAGTTTTGCTCACCCATCACAGTTGACAGGCAATTACTTAAAAAAATTAATTGTTCAGATTACAGGACCGGAACACCTCACTCATGTCAAATGGTAAGTGAAATTGAATAATGGTGTGTGCTAAATTAAAAGCATCTATCCTCATTTCAGTACAGTACTAAAGTGGGGGGGGTTGATCCAGATATACCAGAAAATGTAGAATGAGCACAGCCAAAGTTGTTGCACACCAGCCTGGACCCACTGCCCAAACTGGCAAAAGGGAAACCCAAGAAAAAAAAAAAAAAAACAATGAGAGATATTGAACATATGAACAGAGGTGGGATAGGGACAGTGAGGCACTGCTACAGCTCATCGTACTGCACTGGTAAAACTAATGTCAGATAGTCCACAGCCCACAGGATGCACAGTGCCTAATGAGCAGCATTACTGTAATTGCTTCTCACCCAAGAACGAACATGGGCAAAGAAGACGGTGTCTCATTCAGCTAGGATTCTATATGTCATAGAGGAATTCTTCAGAAGGAGAACAAAGCAAAATAAATATTCTGCTACTCTTTTTAAAAAAAAAAATCATGCAGTTCATGCTAATAAAAAAAAAGGAGATTAATACCTTTTTCAAATAAAGACCATTGCCGGACAATTTTACCATAAACTAAGATGAGAAAAATGTTTTTCTAGTGATCTGAAAGGTAAGAGTCATTCTTGGATTAAAAGGATGGGGAATCGTATATTGAAGTTACAGAGAATAACTCCTTAGCAGGAGAAACCCATAACTTCTGGTGTCCCTCATCCATGTGTCAAAGTTACACACCACACATATAATCAGCTGAACAAGGCAGTTAGATCATGGCCAGAAAGTTTAAGATTTTAGGCTCCAGACAAGCAAATCTCTAAGAATCCAAGAAAGTTATGCTAGATTTACCTCAGTAAGTACATTTTATCCTAAAAGAGAATTCACAAAATTATATCTCTGTCTAGATAAACAACGAAATTATTGTCTACATCAAAATACACAACACCAGTCACTATACTTCTACACAGCCACTTCCCAGGTAGGAAGATGAAGGAGGTCACCTGGAACTGTGTGTTTATTTAATGCTGTCTGAAAGCAGGGGAAAGGGGGGAGGGGTAGCAAATGCTTTCTAAAAAAACCAATCTTTTCCACATACCCATTAGAGCTCTGGAGGGCTCAGCCAAGAGAAATAGCCAGGTGTGCTGAATTCTGCTCAGCTGACAATGCAATGCTTTCTATGCAACAGCTCTGTGTCCAGCATGGTTGAGTAACTCAGTTGCTGTCCTTCTAGATCCCATTTTTCAACCCTAGCCTGACAAAACAGGGATCAGCTAAAACAGTCTGGGGTTTGGCTTGTCTTGATGCCCACTGTAGCACTTTCAAAACAAAACTGTGACACCAACAGAAGTTATATGAATATATTCTTAGGAAAATGTAGCTTAACCAATTCACAAATAAATGAATAGAAAGTTCCAGCATTCCTACGTTTTCCAAAAGAATAAGGTTGTCTACTTAGAAGTAATTGGTTAATAGATTGTGCTAAAAATTTGAAAATTAGGCACTGCAGATATGAATTACTTTATTACTTAAGTCCATGTCTTGATCAGCCAGTTTTATATTTGATCAGTAGAAACCAAAAAATAAGTTTTAATACTTTTGTTCACTTACCACCCTCCCTTTTGCAAAAATGGGCATTGGCTTCTTTTAGTAGGGTTACCCAAATAACACTATATACAAAAATTCAATACATGAGCATGCTTAAGAGCATTCAGATAAGTTTTTCAAACCAAACATATATGATGTTAAAATAAAGTATAAAACAAACATTATTTTACTCTATTTAAACTGGTTCATTTTCAGATGTTTTCAAGACATTTATGCAGCAGTGGGCTGACCTGAAAAAACAGCAAAATTGTATCACCATTTTTCAGCTGAGTGTGCAAATAAATTGCTGCTCTTTGTATAAGCTCCCATTGAATTCTAAGTAGTTCCAAGAACTGTGTATGGAGGGACTTTAACATCTGGATATCAAAATTAATTTCATTAAGCATGATTACTACACGTGCCATTACTATACAGACATTTACGTGTGATCAATTTTTAAACAAGGACTTGAAGATTCCTAATCCAACAGTTGCTTATGCTGGGAAAAATAGAAAGGAAATAGGCCATGTGTTCCTGCATCATAACATGTTCTTAGGGACATGCATTGTCCCTAAGAACAATCTCCTGCCAGGCATTTCTGTGGTCTTATGTTTTGCAGTTTTATGGTTTTTCCTCCTTTCAAGCTATCTGCACCTACATCATTCTTCAAAAAGGACAACAGACATATGAGGAAGCAAAACAGAAGATCAAATGGACAGAGAAAGAAATCTAGAGATTTGTATCTTCCCTTTGTATAACATTCTTTTATGATAAAAGACAAGAAAAGGCAAACAAGGAACTCTTGTAGCAATGAACGGCACACCTGGAAACACTTTCTATTTATAATACTTTGGGCCACTGGGCATTAGGTAATTTTGACAACTTATTTCTTTTTATGTATGAAAAGAGTAAAGGACAACATAACAGTAAACAGAACAAGAAAGTTTTTACTGTTGCAATAACTTAACTATTAAGCTGACAGAGCCTCACTCCTGTTGGCATCTCTGATCGTCTTGGTCATTCCATCCCCTTTCCTAATTCTGTCTGAGGAACTGTGTATTGTATGGAATTGATCAGCACGTTTCCTTTTTCCAACTCAAATGAGGCAGGCTAGTGAATATTCCTTCTATGCTTTGCAGTGGCAAATACTACTTAATCAGAAGCAAAAATATCTGTCTCTCAGCCATCCCCAAATTCTGGACATGAGTTCAGCTGCAGTTCAGGCTTCTTGAACAAATACTATTTGATTCAGCTACAGTGACTCCTCATTCTCCCATGAATTCTCCAACACCTACTCAAACTTTTATGCACATTGTTCATAAAAAAAGTTAGTATATGCTTTCAAACATGGAAGAACTCCATCCAATCTGCCCAGAGTGTCCCAAACATTATATATCTATCAAAGGTGCACTGCTGCTAATTAATAGCTTGGCTCAAATAAACTATATAAAAGTGCCAAGAATACATATGCCAAAGTATAAAGAATCAATAAGCAGATCATGCCTTCTAAAAATGCCAAGTTGCTTTCCATGTGCTCCCCAAGAACTCGCTTGTTCAGAACAAACAATTGGTCAGAGGCATGCAGTTCTGGCAATACCTCTGAAAATGCACTTCTTATTCACCCTCAATGGCTAACAGCACATGAAAATTTCCTCTATGAGATAAAGGAGAAAGAGGGTTAATCCCCTCTGCAGTTTCTCACAGGTGGATCAAAAAGTGTGCTTTTACTTTGGTGCAGGCTGTCAGCATCTGATCCATTTATAAGATTAAAATGACTTGGAGGAAACCAGGCTATCTTTATCATTGCATGTCCTATCCAACACTACAGAAGTGAAACACTGAAGTCTACAGATGCACGAGAGCTGAACAGAAGGGACGTTGCCATATTGATGAGAATGGACAAGGTGCTTCCCTCAGTACAATTACAATGATAAATAATTCTACAGTGATACTAATGATTTTCAAAGACCCTCAATAATGATAAGGTTTTCCCTGCTTTTTCTTTTTCACTAAAATCCTTAGCTACCACCTCAGATTTTTTCAGTGGAAAGATGAATTTTTGTGTGTCTTTTATACAGGGCAACATCCTATCACAATGCCATTAGCATTCCAAGGAAAAGAGGGGCTGGGAAGGGGAAGTTTCTTTGCCCCCTCACTCCACCTTTTTTTTCATTTGTGATGGAGGAAGGGCATGGGTTGTTTTTACTTACACCTTTATATAATGACCAGAGAAGTTGTGGTTTGCTGTATAAAATGTGTACACAGAGATTTGTGAAACATGACAATGAACCACAAGATCTCAAAAAAGGAAGAAATGGGTGCAAGGACAAAGATGCTGGCAATTTTTCACACACCTTTGTGGCTTCCTGATATGCAATAAGTTCCTACAAAGCACAGGTCAAATATCAAAACACAAGAATGGCTCAAAAGCAGAGCTGGCAGCTTTTCTGAAAATCAGCAACTTTCAATCTTGGTTAAACACAAACCACTTGTGTAAATTTTGTTGTTTCTTTCAGGCAGCACTAGTATGGACAAAGTGTTTTAGGACAGTCTTTTCTTTGCCCAGAACTTGCTGTTCAACACCAGGAGCATTGTTAATTGCTAAGAAACAAGTGGCAACCCCAGACATTGCAGATATTTATCTAGATACCCCAGTCAAATCAATCTATATTCTCATACACACACACTTGTTTTGCTCATATACAGGCTTTAGAATTCCTCTTTTCAAGAAAATGTTGGCTGCCAACAAGGAATAAGCAGTTGAATTCCCCTACAGGTACTCAGTATCTTCACTGGGAGCCTTACCTGCAGCAGTCTGTCCATTTCCTCAAGGAACGGGATCATGTCCATGTACTACCCCACAAGTTTAAACAAAACATAGCATGCACTTAAGAAACAACCTTTCTGTGAGGCATGCTAAAAACTTTTATGTTTACAGCTTTACACAGTGGCTTTACTGTGAAAAGTCAATAAAGTTGAGATGATTTACATCAGCCTACCCAGAAGCAAAGTTTAATTATTCACATCCATTCAGCAGTAAAAAGCACATACACAAAGTCCTTTAAACATCCACAGAGTCAATTAGCCTCACAAGTGCAAGTAAGAATTCCCTGAAACACCCAGACTAATAAAGTGCAGGGAATTAAGCCCAGCAACTAACTCAAAAGTAGCAAGACCACCCTACTAGATCTCTAAAACATACCCTGATCTCCATATAAACATGACAAAAAATAAGCTAGGTGTAATTTTTTTGTATACAAACTATTTTAATTTTTTAAACCCTTATTAAAAAAAAAAAAAAAAAAAAAAAAAAAACCAAAACCAAACCCAACAAAACAAAACATAGTTCCTTGCTTTTGCTATAAATACATATATCACCATACTGAATAACTGTTATTTTCACTTCAGACACCCTGGCCAATCAGGTTGTAATAAGGTTGAGCACAGATTCAGGCATCATTCAACACAGTTGCAGCTTTTCATAAAGCTCTGAAACAAAACTTAGTGCAGAAACTAAGTTGCATGTCTTTCAGGTGACATGAATATAACTTGTGATTAAGAACAGGGAGATAATTTGATTGCATATATCATACAGGTCACACATGGCACAAACTGCAGTTATATGGAGGTTTTTCCATCAAAGATAGTTGGTTATGCTCCTTGTTTACTCCAATTTCACTGCTGCTGAATTTTAATGCCTTAGACACTACATTGTGTATCAAGAGCAAAATAATTTTTAACAGAAAAATGTTCGTGTTAATAGAAATTTGATCTCCTCAAAAGGGTTTAAATAGGAATTTTAATGAAAGGATATTTCATTTCACCCAAAAATAATTTTATTCTGATTTAGAAAACATCCAAAATATTTCAACTTCAAGCTAAATGAAAAAAAATCCACTATTTAAAAATAAAATTAAGCATTATTATCTATTCAAGATAATCTTAATTTTTAATGGTACTAGATGGTTTCCCATTTTTATTGAGAGAGCTTTTTCCACTTTTAAGGAAAGGCATTTTATTTTATAGTCATAATCAGGGAGGAGGTCAAAAAAGGACACAGAAGTATGTAAAATAACCTCAAGTATTCATGCTTTTAAAATTAAGATTTACAAGAGTTTAATTAAATTAACTTCAAAGTGATTTCAGTCACACTGACTCTATGTTTGTTTTCAGATAAGGCTGTCATATGAACCACTTCACATTTGCCTAATGCCTTAAACTGCTGTTCCTAACAGATCAGGGCAACAAAAGCTTCAGCGTTGGTATACTGAGGAATGTAGAAGCTGCTGTATTGTGACTCATCTACAGCTTGCCTAAGGAATTATTTGTACACACTGGATTGTCACAGAGCAAAGATCAAGACTACTCCTGGTGTAAGTGGAGCAGCCAGGCAATCACAGGAGCAGCATCTACGGCAGGGAGCACCACTAGAGGGAAACCACATTCACTGAAGCTGCTGCTTAGACAGTGTTATGTGAGTACGAAGGAGTTACAGTACTCAATGCTGCTTTTCAGAGTTTCACCCACTGATATATTTTGCTTTGAAGATGATTCTACCCCAGCAATTAATAAAACAACTCTAGAACTTCAACCCTGTTTTGTCTCCATAATAGCAACTACCCATTGATTTCAGGTATATTTGTTTAATGGGTATAATTTGTCATCCAAGAAATTAGTATATGCAGAAATTACAAATATGGAGAAACTCATGAAGTTTTACCATAAGAGAGAGTTTTAAAGTAACCATTATAGCAACAATTATGCATAGACTTTAGCACACCACAACAGTAACAAAGAGGAGAAGACATTTTATTTAAAGGAAGCTTTACATTTTATTAGCTTTCCAGTGATGCAGTAAAATCAAAGCAAGATGAAGGAGTGAAAAAGCTAGAGATTTAATTCTTCTCTTTATTCCTGTGTAGATACAATAATAGAGATACCAAATCCAAACAGCTTCACACTAATCCTATTGATGTACCTTACTTGAAGCATAGACAGATTATGTTACCAACAGTAAGACCACTAAAGTTTCTCTTCCTGTTTAGTTTCAAATCTCTCCATAAACACTACAAAGCAAGTGGATTAATCATGATGATAGTGAGAAGAAGATACTGGCGATGAGGCTGAGACAACTGGAGTGGACCATATTTATTAAACAGACACACATACAGCAGCAATGAAATAATTTGACTGCTAACTGCCTGGATGAGATTCAAACCACTTAGATGGGAAAAAATTATTAATCAAATGTATGCGTCTTTAAACCAAGAATTGACCCCTCTCCCTCACACACCTTCACGAAGGTCTTTGCTTTTGCTATGTTACTAAGTACCAGGAAGGAGTAAGCTGGAAAAGCTGCCATTAAGTGAGAGTTCCCATGCTCTAAATGCCTCTATTACTTAATTTGAAAGGATTCTTTGAATTCTGCATTGATATGATTCTTAATGTAGAGAGGAGGTTTTGTGCCTTTTAAAAGTATTATAGTAGAAACTTCTCTTCTAAATCTGCAAAGCAAGGCGATCAGAAAGATGAATAAACCATACAGTACATGGCAATACAGCACCTTATGGTAATTGCACATGTGTCTTTCAGAAAAGGATCTGAGACCATTTCCTAACAACAGGAGAGCGTCTTTGTCCCCCTCTTTCAAAGCACAGAAAATAACACCAAGGAAAGGGTCTCCTCTTCCCAAAGGCACATTTGGCAGTTGAACAGAGAAACAAAGCTGAGTCAGAGAAACAAAAAGCTCCTTGAAGCTCCAGTCCCAAATATTGCATTAAGGGTTTTTTTGCTCTTTTTTTAATGACCTTTAGAACACACTGCACAGTCCTCACCAACAGCATAGCAATAGAAGAGAAGACAGTCCTGGTACCAACACTTCTTTATCCAGATATGAAGGGCAAAGAACAACATAATCACATATTCAAAGAACCTAAACTTTTCTCTCAATTAAAGTACCTTTCCCTGTGGCACCTGGGTGCCCGAGGTGTTACAAAGGCACACAGACTTACACCTTCATTGTTCCTAGGAATATGACATGAACTAGCTTCAGCCTCCCTCTAAGAGCATAACAGCATCACAGAAATTATGTCTAAATGATTACAGAGCCAGCAGGATTCCAGTCTTCTGCAGGGGCTACAAAACACTGCATATGCCCTTTAGGTTTGGCTCTCTTTTTACTACCTCCATTCTGAAGGGTGTCACTCTTTTTTATGATCTTTGGAGTTTCTTAACTTGCATATTAACCAGTATGAATAAGTCTACTGGGAACCCCAGGTGTCTTGCTAGGGGGAACATCAAAATGCATAGAAATCATACTATTAATAAGTACAAACAGCAAACAAAATTTGCAAGTGGAGATCCTTTGTCTTCAGATATTACAGGCAAGTTATGTGTGCATAACTGGTAATGCACATTGGTCCTCCCTGCTTGAAATGAGATGGATGGTAAGTGGTACTTGGACCTAACATGGAAGTCTTTTTATTTCACTTAAGGAGCTATTGAGGAAGGATCAAATGCTTCTGGAAAGCTGAGGGATCAGTAGTGCAGACTGGAGTGTTTAATGCTAAAGGCATTTAAAAGCTTACCTGCCTCAAAGAGTGACAGAATAGACACCTCAGCTGCTGTTACTTTTTGAAGAGCCATTGACTATTCTCCCATTTCTTAAATAGGAATGGTTAGCACAAGATAGTGACCATTTGCAACACAGATGATATTATTGTGACTGAAATTTTCCCTGATATTTAATAACTACAGCATTGGTATATTTTTAACCTATTTAGATAAACCACATTTCCAGGTCACATAGCAGAAAACAAGTACAATCCAATAAAAACACTTCATAGGGAAATTCTACTGAACTGAATCTACCTATACAAGGAGTAGAGCCGTAGAAGACTGTCTCCAAATGCCCCCTTATCCTTTCTCTTCTTGAGCTGCAAGTACTTCCTTTTGGTTAATATCCTCTAAGCTTTTAATTTTCTTCCTAGTATTTGCAGAATTCCTTATTTATACAGGACACTACAAGACTGATGCAACCTCAAAGTTTTAGGAGGCAAAATGTGGACAGAGCTGTGTTGCCAGCAAAAGCTTGGACCCTCTTGTCTAGCTGCAAATAATTTGTTTAATGACACTTAACCCTTCTATTTCCAAAAACCTTTCAGCAGTAATCACAATGCATACTCCCAAAATAACTGGGACCCTGCTAGCAGAAACCCACCTCAGTGATAGCAACAAGATTAGTATCCACTGATGAAAATCTTCCTCAGGTGCTTTACAGACACCACCAATCTCCAGTCTCCTGATCTCAAAGACTGCTTGCTTTCTACCTAAACTGAGAAACCCAGATGAGAAAGACAAGTGGTGTGTAGACCTACAGGCAAGAGCCTCCTTATTTAACTTAAGGAGCTATCAAGGAAGGATCACAGGCTTCTGGAAAGCTGAGGGATCAGATGTGCAGACTGAAGGATAGTTGAGGATTTACAGATAAAGATGACATCTGAGGCAAATATCGAGAACTCCTTTGAAATTCAGATTTTAAAAGTCACAGCTTTCATGTCAGCTAAGAAGCATGTAAAGCAAAAAAAAAAATGCCCTGGGAGAAGAAGAGAAGAAGAGGGAATTATAAAGTTAAGTACATAATTTTAAATATATCCATATCTCTCTGTCCTCAGTGCTCCCAATAGCAGACAGTGTAGGATCCAAATTGATGCCTCCCTCTTCTCAAGAGGATGCCATACCTCTTGAGTTACTCCATTTCATATGTATGCCTTCATAAAAGTCCTCTGTGCTTCATATAATATCTACATGTAATCCCAATATTGTTAAGATTAGATAGGAGTACACCAGGTAATTAATTGTAAGGAGTCATCCTAAAGCAGCAACATACCAGGAGAAAGAGAAAAGAGAAACAAAGCAGATCTCTTCCCACAGAAAGTAGACTTACTCCTGGAAAGGTACCACCAGCATTTGGGGATCTTCCTTTGGTGCTCAACACAGAGAAAAGTTAATGATCACTTTAAAAAGGCCTCTGACAGCAACATCAGCATACAAACTGAACACAAGGAAGGAAAGTGGTGACTTTACAGACCCTGAGCTCAACTGATGTCTGTGTATCTTCATCAGCCATCTTGTTTACAATCAAGGTTTATCAGTCCTTGTGCATCACATTTAAAATAGTAGGAAAAATTTTTAAAGAAATTTAAAAAAATCTGGTTGTATGGGATTACATATTAGGTCAAGCTCTTTCAAAGACATTTTAAGCAATAAGGTTGCTTGACTATCAAGTAATAGCATATATGCTGACCTCTGGCTAAGTTGTAAAAACTGTAGAATTTGATTAATGACATAAGCTGGTCACAAACATCTCTCTATAACATCTAACTCTTTCCATTTCCCATGGAAAGCTTAGTGATGAGCATACTTGGTTTTCCATTGCAAGTTTGAAAATACATCCTTTTCTTCTGAGAAAAGGTTAATTTTTATGTTGCCTTTTCAAAGACTCAAAAAAACCCCAAACCCACAAAACTTCAACACAACCTTTTTCTCCCTCTCCAGCTGCCTGTTAAAAAAAGAGGTAGCAATTGTTACAAGGATGGGTAGATTTTACACACCTCTCTCCCCACAATGTCTCTTTCTAGCTAGTGAACAGCTGGTGTGCTGCAATGCTCATCAAACCAATATTTCTCTAATTTCTATCATTCACAGGAGCACTTCAAAAATGAATCTGTGCATGTTTAGAAAGCATTCAGATTCTATGCTGAACAAATGCTGCAAAACTACTAGCATTTATACAGTCCATACCATTAGCAAACACAATTTTAATACTATCACAGCAGCAGAACATTTACAGATTCTTTTTAAAATGTGGATCTTCAGATTCTACAGTCAGTGCAAGATGGATACCAGAGCAAGTAGAAGAGACCCTCAAGTCCCATGGGTCAATCAGTTGAGGAAACTTGATTCCCAGGACAGCACCAGACTGCTAATACAGGCCACGATACAAATGATTGGTACAATGATACAGCACATGAGTTTTAAGCTCTCTATAGTTCCCACAATTTCAAGGGGAATAAGCACTCCTCTCAAGAAGGGTTTTGGCTGGGGGGAGGCGTTGGGTTTTTTGTTTTGTTTTAAAACACAAAAGGATAAGGCATTTCAGGATCACATATTAAGAATCACTGCAGAATCAGTCAGGAGAAACAAATGCCATCACTTAGCTCATCACACCCCCAAAAACATTAATGATGTAGTGAAGTAAGGGCTTGATGGAATATTCAAAGCAATAGCCAAGCCTGGAAAATGAGGATTAGACCTCAGCAGACTCCTGTTTCTAAATCTTTAAAGTACTGGTTCTTCAGAAGTCAGGTTTTCATAGAAATGAATATTTTTATCTGCAAGTGTTACATTAGCCTGATGTCACTAAGGTCTTCTAAAACAATGCACTGGGTAACACTCTGTAGGACCACAGGTCAAGTTTGGCATTGTTTTTTTTTTTTTTCCTTTTGGTTTATTTGTTTGTTCTGCTTTTTTTATTTGCTTAGCCTGTATTGCTACTGGATGCTTTAGATAACTGATTGCAAACTACTCCCTCTTACTGGTTTGTGAGCTTTTATCAAGTGTAACATTTCCATCCAAAGGACTGGATGGCTTCTTGGAAACCTGAATTGCTTGAGTGACAAGCAATTATCCCCGGTTAGCAGCCTAGGTTTATCTCTGGATGGTTAAACAGCCCCACCTCTGGGCTGAACTCCCGTTTGCTAGGAAGAGGCCTCAGGGTTACCCTCTCACTTCTTCTTTTATTTACTTTTTTTTTTAAGGAAGAGATGGAAACTAGTTCTGACCCTTTTCCATGGCAAAGACTAATTAACGGTATCTCCAACTGACAGCAGTTCAGTTTTAACAAATGCATGTGCACAAATTCAATGGCAGCTTGATTTTCAGAGGTGCTGAAAGGAAGCTATAAAGCACATCAGTCCAGAAAATCAGATAAACTGGTATACAAATTCAAAGTCTCAGTAAACGGTAGAGCAATTTTACAGGAAGGGATGTATTTATAGATGCGTCATCTCTCATTCATTCCCAAATCCAGTTTTAAAAGTTGCTAAACATTTGTTCGGTGCAAAGCATGCTTAATAGCAAATTGGTAGCTGAAGTTTTACCTATAAACCAAGCCATTTGTACAAGCCTGCAGGCAACAGGGTCACATTCACTGGGTCTCTTAATGTCACTGTCGCAATTTCACGCAGGTACGGAGGAAAAAAAATGTGCCAAGTACTATTGAGATAAGTTGGAATTAAGGAATTTCTAATTTCTCACTCAACATCACTAGCATCACAAAGCAAAACAGCTTTTAGTTTTATACCAATGCTGCCTTTAATGAGGTGTCAAATACAGACACATGGTTTCACGCAAGGAACAATTAAAAGACTATTTCTATCAGAATACCAATCTAGGACAACCATCTGGATCAGCAAATTTACTCTTTTATATTTATAGTCAAATATAAGGTAACGCCACATAATCAAAAATTATGCAAAGAATGTCTGCTCTCTCACCAGCACAAAGAAATATCCCTTCAGCATTTAAATAAATGCAATGGAGAAATTCACCTTTTCTGTGACTTTTCTGTAAGCCACATCTGATTATCTGCTGAAGAATGCTCCCTGTTAGAACAGAAATAGCACGTCAGACTATGCCATTAAGATGAACATTAATACTATAGGCAAACACGTTTGCAGAACAAGAACTGGACCATGGAAATGCTGCCACAGCACAGATCACATTTGACATCCAGGAAATAAAATAAAAGGAGGCATTTTGGTTCACTGAACAAACTGACAACATCAGCAGAAGAAAAATAAAATTATTTCATGCCAATTGGAAAACGTCCTTGGTTTCTGGACCAAAAATTGCCCTGTGAAAGCAACCCAAATAATGTTCTGCATGGAGATATTTTTTTAATTCAAAACCAAATAGGGCTGAAGTATTCACATTATGCCTTCTTTGCTCTGGTATTCAATGGTGAGGCCAGGCCTCCAAAGTTTCTGACATATATAAATAAATTCATGGGATGAGAAAGGCTGCACCCAAACGTACTGAGGGAGCCAGCCATAGTCCATGAATGAACACCTTCAATTACCTTTGAAAGGCTGCAGTCACAGAAGGAGATCTCAAAGTGACAAATATATTTTTAAAAGCTGGCCTTGTTTTATGCAGGGAGTTGGACCACAGACCTCCAGAGACCACTTTCCAATCTAAGTTTTCTATGAAAACATTTTATTTCACTGGCAACCAGACATTTTTGGAATATAAATAATTTTTGAATAAGTTAAACATTGAGACATTGTGAAAAATGAAAAATCAAAATATTTTTATATTAAATGTCATAATATTTTTATGTTTCCCATTTCTTTTTTCATAAATACTTGCCAAGTTCAAACTAAATTGACAAATAGATGCAGTCAACATAAATCTGCGCATTTCAGCTAATAAACTGTTCAAATGAAAACACTTAATCTAGTTGTACTTGGCAGCAATACTACTCCTGGAAAAAAACAAAACATTTGTGAGAAAAACCTTCATTCAGAAAAAAAAGTATATAAAATTAATAACCTCAGGCAAAGCCTATAGACTAATGTCCCTATTTATAAATATTTATTAATATAAAGCATTGACCAACATAGAAAAAACTATTCTTAGCATCAGACATGAAAACAGCTGACCCCAAGTCTGTATCTAAAAACTCAGGTCTGTGAACTCAAGCTGACCAGCACCTCTGCTGTACCATCAGCAGTGATGCTCTGAACACACTGATGGCAGCTGCCTTTTACATCAAAGTTATTCTTTTGGACTGCACTCTTAAGATGGTACAGATGCTTACAGTATGATCCTTTACAGAATGATCCCTAGGGAAACAGGCAGATTTTGCATATAAGTATCAGTTGGGAGAGTTCGCCCTCATCAAAATGATTTTGATTCTTTTTATCTTCATAGTGAGAGATTTGTCAAAAATGCTTCCTACACTCCTCATCTGTGTTCATGGCAGAGATAGCTCCTATAGCCAAACCACTGACATCACAGCAAGGCAACATGAAGGAAATCAAGCCTGCCCTGAATAGGGAATCATTCTAAGTCAACCCCATTCTCTCTGGGTGCCTCTCATCACAGCAGTGATTCAGTTCAGGCCCTCTTCAGTCACAGTTATTAGACATGAACAGAGCAATCCCCAGGGCCCCTCAGCAGCAGGAAGCCTGGACACCTCCACTTCTCCATATGCTCCCACAGAGAGGGAAATGGGCTGTATCTCCAGTGCACCTGATCTGACAGCTTTCCTCTGAAAAACTAAAAAAAAGCATGCAGACACATTTCTCCTGCAGCCCTCTCACCCTGAACAAACACTGGGAACGAGTTTTAAAGTCAGACTGCAAGATTGTGCAAAGAAACACCTGAATCTCCTTACCAAGGTTTTTTTTTGTGGCCATTTTCAATTTCTTTCCTGACAGTGTGAACGCCTTTATTAACATAACATGATTTATGCAAATAACCACAGCTAGCATAGGAGGCACTTATTTTGTTATGCCCAGAATTTACAGGCATTAAAGGAAAGATAATTATTTCTGTCTGGCTGCAAAATTGCCACTAATGTTACACAAACACTTCTCTGGCTTTAGGCCAGAGCCCCTGCTATGCATGCATCATATATCCAGTTAACATCCAGTTTTGGGAGAGCAAGGTCTACAGCTAAACTAATTCTTGGAATAGGACTGGCACCACCTTTTGTCATTGGCCTTTGTGGTGAAATTGTATCATAAGGCTGGCAGCCTGGTTTTCATTAATACAAAGATTTCTGCTAGCCACCACTCTGAAACAAAGGAAGCTTCTGCACAGGTGTGGGAAGGCATGGTGAGGAGATGCAAAGCAAAAGTTTATTTTCCCAATGTTCTGATCCTGAAAATTTCTCTTCCTTCTCTGGTGTTTGCATACCTTCTGTCCATATGGACAACACAGTGGATGTGAAACAGAACTGCAACAGGCCAGGAAAGTCCTGCCTTGCAGCCTCTCTCATTCAGAAATGACAGAGACCAGACTGAAGCAGTAAAGCACCTCAGCAAATGACTACAGATCGGCAAGGCTCAGAGAGGCTTTAATTTCATTGTGAACCTTTAAAATATTAAAAATATTTGAGAACAATATTTGCATTTATAACAACTTACATATCTGTGAAACTTAATCATAGATAGCTTTACAATGGAAAAACAGGTCAAGAATTTCTTGCAAAGAAATGCAGACTGTAACTAGGACAAAAGAAAACCTTGAAAATATACAGATAAGAATCTCTGCTTTCACTAACACTTTCATGTGGAATGACACTCAGCCAATCCCATATAGAATATGAATCAGCTTGATGTTGGCCACTTAAACAGCTTTCTAGCTACCACCTAAGTACACCAAATGCTAAGAAATTAATCACCACCAATTATATTCCATGTTAACAACTATCAGAATCTGTCAATTATCTTGAAATTTCAAATTATTTTACCATTTTCTTTCCACTTTCTCCACTCACCTATCCTGTCAAATGAATTAAATGCATCAAATAATAAGAGGGAAAAGATGTATTTCTAAAGGCTTAGAGGGAAAAACCTCAACATTACAAATAGACTGCAAGAGCCCTTGGGAACATTCAAAATGTATTCAAACTTGCAAAACTGAACAAACACCCAGAGTTATTTCCAGCTGACACCTTACACTATCCTGTCACAACAGATATATAACAGATATAAGAAGAAATGACCTCAAAGAGCTTTAAACTTAAATAGCCACAGACTAAACAAGAGACATTTCTCTTTTTCTTACAGAAGCATTACAGAACTGAGAGGTAGAAGAGTCTGAAGTCCTCACACTCATACTTCTCTGGATATAACAGATTAACAGTTTTTTCCTACATTACAGCAATATTTAGAGACATCTTGCAAAATATTATGCCTCTCTGTAATGGGTGTTTATCAAAAGTAAATGGCTGTTTATCAGTCTAAGCACAAGTAGCTTATTTCTCAAGTGCCATCAGTGTTATATTTCTCCACAGATAATGTCTGGTAACCTCAAGGTATGTTTAGGCAACATTATAACTATGATGGCGAAGAAATAACTCTAACATGTTGGGAGTTTCCACACATTCTGGATTATCTCTTTCTTGACTTCTCCTCTAATCCCTGACAGTTGTTGTGGAAAACAAGGAGGAATCTGGTTCAAAAATAATTTCTCTCATTGACTCCATGTCACTTTCACTTTACACTACGTATCTGACTCTTTCCCTGCAAGATTCCTGAGGAATCACAAGTTTTACCATGCTAAGAAAGCCTGACTAGGAAAGCAACTACTTGCAATGGTGCAAACATAAGCTTAGTGCACACATGCAACTCTGGGAAGGCCATGTAGATCTGCAAGAGCCAGATTGTCCTCAATTTATGTATTGCTGGAACTAAATTAATCCCA